>NC_090940.1:282162546-282762546 GCF_040938575.1 Ambystoma mexicanum
AATAAAATACATTTAAAAAATGCAAAACTCCAACAGATAAAAATCAAAACCATCTTACACACACACACACACACATATAAATATATATATATATATATATATATATATATATATATATATAACGCACACTCCTCTAAGGTTGTAACACTGCAAAAAACCCCAGATGGAATGCACCAAAAATTACCCAAGCACACAAGACCCTGCTGTCTTCTTGATAAAATCAAGTCATCTTTATTTTAACATTAAAGTGCAACACACAACATAGTAGGCACGCACAAATAGTGCGCCATCCCACATGACAGACAAGTTTAAAAGATACTCGCCCTCCAGGGTGGACTTGTTACAAGAACGCGTAGAAACCTATGGAGACAATGGAAGCTACATCAACCACGATACACTCAGTGGAATCCAAGATGGCGGCTCCTTGATAATGTTTCTATCAACTAACATGCAGGTCTAGTCTTTTCTTCCACCTTAGTCCTTCCTCTCTTTCCACCATTTGTTTGTACTTGTACACCGGGAACTTACAGGTAAACTGCGTTGCTACTCTGCTTCCCTTGTAGCTGCTCGCTCGTAAAACTTGCCTTTGCCAGCACTCCTCGCTGCCGCTTTCCTTTCCCGCATCCGCGGCTAATTTATTTTCTGCCGCTTGCGGCTTCTTCTACTACTTCACGTCCTTGCCGCTCTCAGCCTTTTCTTTCTTCCGGCTTCGGTCTCCATGGCCGGCAGCTTCTATTACTAGCAGCCGCTCGCGGCTCTGCTACGCCTTCCTTTCTCTTGCTCTGGCCTTTACTTACCCCTCCTATTTTCCTGGTTCCAACGGTCCTCTGCTCTTTCTTTCCTTTATTCTGCTTCGTCTCCTTTCTCCTTATTCCTGGGTACAACTGTTTGCCTTGGGCCGTCATTTCAATACCTCTTCCCCCTTTTGGCTTCAGTCGGGAAGATCTCCCTTATTCTACCTGCCACGACGAACTGGGAGCTCCATTCTACACAAGACCTACAGGATCTGGGTTTTCTTCCCCAAGAGGGTTTCCCAGGGGGCGGCCCCCTGGGAGCACAGAGCACAGATTATCTGGCCTCTGGACCTCTGGGGGGACGCCTCTTACCTCTTCACATCTGTCGTAACCCGAAGAGCCGTGAGTACACCATCGAATCACAGAGGCTATAAGAGGACTAGCACCACGCGTTCCGCTCGTGTACCGAGCTTCGTCAGGCTGTTGAAATCCAAAAGTTGCCAAAAACACTCCCAAGTTAAAGTAGCAAACAGCTCCCTAACGTGGCAGGCTGCTCCCACAGGTCATATGACTTGTGATCACATGATCACTACACTCTGGGCTAATGTCCCTGTAAAAAATGCTTCCATATTTGAATAGCTATGCCTTTCTTACTCCATAGTTGAATACTCAATATCAAACAAATGCACAACAATTTTCCGTGCATGACATCATCCTAAATGACCCGCGGCGAGCGCAGCATTTAAAGGAAAACCCATTTCCACTGTTATCTTTTTTACAAAAAAAATGTGTTTATAAAAGCACTCATGCGCTACATTTGTTTTAAGTACAATGTGTGGAACTATAATAGCTGCCCAGATTTATACTGCCCAGAAGGAGAGAAAAGAGTTCTTAGTGAAACCTCGAAGGCAGCAGCTGGATATTCCCCTGCAAGTTGCACACCTCAGAATTAAACAAATATTACCGTGGTGCAGTACCTAAACTCTCCACATATCTAGGAAGTTAAGAATATTTTGTTAAGCCCATTTTCAACATTACATTCATATAAAAGAATGCAGACCTACTGATAAAGTGCTAGTGCATATATATATCCTAAAGCAACATATGTCAGTGCGGCAGAGAATGCCATTGCCAGTATGTTTATAAATGTATGATTCATGTATAAACCCAAAGAGTTCCGAAAGGTAGAACGGCAAGGTGCCCCCTGGTTCCCATGCAGCCCTAGATAGTGTCTCTGTGGATCACCTAAACATATAAGGATCCTATATCAGATGTATCTATTTATAGGGTCAAATGAACCAATCAGAAAGTCTCTCTAAATGCAACCTTAATTAAAGTGCTAGTGCTATGGTAATAATTACCAATAAGGTGCCATAAACAGCATAGCTGGCTCTTGTACTCATGTAGGGCAGCACATTGCATGCTACTATATCCACTAAGGTGCTAATGCATCATAATTATATTAAGAGACCAAACCAGACATGCCACAGAGAACCAAGTGAAGCCCCGCCATTCCAATTCCGAACCAATGTATACATAAAAGTCATTGGAGAAACACATACATCTCTGAATCGATGTTGAGACCCTGTGGTCGGTAGGGTACCAAATTTGCAAATCAAAGAGGCTTCCAGTTGTCGCAATTTTAGTTCTCTATTGCCCAACCTTTTGTGTTGGGGAACATGAGTTAAGCCTGTGAATGCCATCTCCGGAAAATGCCAGAGTGTTTCTCCCAAAAATTTCCTGTTAATGGACAAGTCAAATCTCCATTCTTAATTGCACGTAATGTTGCAATATGGTAACTTGAGAGGTCCTATAGTGGAACCTATATAATGCAAATCACAAGTGCAAGTTATGACATAAATAACAAACTTTGTCAGACATGTAATCTTATGTTTGTACTTTTGGCTTTTTTGATATAAACCCACATATTTTACAATTTACAATTAGCACACTTTCGGAAACCTGGTTGATGTTCTTCCACAAGAAAATTGTGTGGTGCAGCAGTTTTTGGTAATTGCCATACTAGGGGACAGTAATGTTTTCAAAGTAGGAGCTTTCCGATAGGTCACACTCAGTATTTCTTCAAGTACTTTATGAAGATCTTGATCATTAAGTAAAACTTTCCAAACTTTTATCGTCTATGAAACAATACCATACAACTATGTGTTGTGTGAAAGATTCCATCTCTTCTGTCCACGCTTTTTGAGTCTCACACCGTCCCATATACAAGTTGGCGTATGTAGGGGCCATACAAGACCCCATTGATGTTCCCTGGGTTTGCTTGTAGATCTGATTGTCATAAATAAAGTGATTATGTTCAAGACAAAATTGTAACATTTCTAGAAGCATTGCATTATGTTCACGCTAACTAATAGATCTGCTTTCTAGAAAAAAATCTGACTGTTGCAATGCCTGCAGTGTGCTTAATAGAAGTATAAAGTGATACTACATCAAGGGACACCAAGATGTAATTAGGCTCCCAATTGATGTTGTGTGTTGCACTTTAATGTTAAAGTAAAGATGACTTTATTTTATCAAGAAGACAGCAGGGTCTTGTGTGCTTGGGTAATTTTTGGTGCATTCCATCTGGTGTTTTTTCAGTGTTACAACTTAGAGGAGTGTGTGTTTTTATACATGTTAAGAAAACTAGCTGGTTTTCGTACCCTAAAGCACCAGCTACATGCAGGCAGAGCACTAACTGGCTAATCACGTTTTTTTTACAAACACACATTATATATATATATATATATATATATATATATATATATATATATACATACATACATACATATATGATACATTACTCACCATAATCGTATTTCTGATGCTTGTATCTGCTTAGATTCACATGCTGTGCATAGGCCGATATCTAGTGGAAGCTGCGGAGTATTACAGTTTGTTTTCCGAAACTCGAAAATTGGGCGTCGACACAGGGCGTGCCAGTAATACTATCCCTAGTGTGACGTCCACTATACCCATGATCCCTCACGCGTCTAGGACCCTCAGATTGTATTTTTTCTGACATGAGGTAGCATGAGGAGTAGCGTGAGTACAGATGATCCAAGCAGATAGAAGATAGATAAGATAAGACTACAATCATCCATGTGCCTTTTCTCAGACGGGAGGAAGGGTGGGTCGCATGTGAATCTAAGCAGATACAAGCATCAGAAATATGATTACGGTGAGTAATGTATCCCTTCTGAGGCTTGTGGAATCTGCTTAGATCACATGCTGTGCATAGATTAGCAAGCAGTGTTAGAAGGAGGTGGGATTTGAGAAGGGTCAGGAGCAAATAAATGTCTTAGAACCGCTTGTCCCACTTGAGTATCTGTCTTGGAATGGGTGCCAATGCAGTAGTGCTGAGTAAAAGTGTGAATAGAGCTCCAAGTAGCTGCTTTGCAAGTGGTGTCAAGGGGAACATTTGCAATAAAAGCCAGAGTGGCCCCAATGCCTCTTGTCGAGTGGGCTTGGGGCGTAAAAGGCAATGTTTTGTCAGAAAGAGAGTAACACAACTGGATACAGTTGACAATCCACTTGGAGATGGCACCCTTAGAGACGCGATCTCCCTCTTTGCCTGTGGCTACGGAGACAAACAGTTGATCTGTTTTCCTAAGCGGTCTGGTCTTGTTTACGTAGTAAAGGACCGCCCTACGCACATCTAGGGTGTGTAGTTTAACCTCAGCCGAGCTTTGTGGGTTTTGGAAGAAAGCCGGAAGCTCGATGGACTGGTTTACATGGAATTTAGAAATAAACTTAGGTGAGAACCTAGGGTGTGTCCGTAAAACCAGCTTGTCCTCATGAATAGTAAAGAAAGGATCCTGCACTGACAGAGCCTGAATTTCACTGACCCTTCTTATGGATGCAATGGCTACTAAGAAGGCAGTCTTATAGGTCAGGTGTTTGAGACTTGTCTTATGCATGGGCTCAAATGGGGGGCCCATGAGTTTAGATAGCACCACGTTCAGGTCCCATCCTGGTGGTGGGTTAGATATAGGAGGATGAAGTCTCTTTACTCCCTCCATGAAGGCTTTAACCACGGGTACCTTCCACCACGACACCTTGCTATGTGAGGTGGTGTATGCTGACAGTGCTGCCAGGTGTACTTTTAGGGAGTTGAAAACCAACCCTGCGTCCAGCAGGTGGAGCATGTATGTCACGATTGTGGAAGGAGTGCAATCAACTGGGTTGATTTGTTTATACTGGCACCAGATAACAAATCTCTTCCATTTGTCGAAGTAGCAATGCTTCGTGTTCGGTTTCCTAGACTCTTTTAGGATGTCCATACACCTCTGTGGTAAATTGAGATGTCCAAACTCTATGACCTCAGGAGCCATGCTGCTACGTTCATGGAGTCGGGTTGAGGATGCACCTTCTGACCTTGGTGCTGGGACAAAAGGTTGTACCAGCCCGGGAGTTTGATGGGATCGCACACCGAGAGTCTGCGTAGGTGTGGAAACCACGGTTGTCTCGCCCACATGGGAGCAACTAGGGCGAGCGTCATCGACTCTCTGTTCATCTTGTTCACCACCTTCCTGATGAGAGGAGTTGGTGGAAAAGCATACCCAAACAACCCTGACCAGTTCATCCACAGGGCGTTCCCCAGGGAGTCTGGTTGGGGAAACCTGGATGCAAATCCTGGGCACTGTCTGTTTTCGCTTGTGGCGAATAGGTCTATAGTGGGGAAACCCCACTGAGAGAAGAGATCTTCTATGATTTCTCTGTGTAGACACCATTCGTGTTCCTCCGGAAGGGGATCTCTGCTCAAAGCGTCCGGTAGAGAATTGAGATCCCCTGGAACATGTTGAGATGACAGAAAGATGTTCCGTCTGCGTGCCCATATCCAAATTTTCTGGGCAAGTCTGGACAGATTTGGCGAACGAGTCCCTCATTGCTTGTTCAGGTAGAAGATGGCTGTCGTGCTGTCTGTCCGGATCTGCACCGACAGGTTCAGTAGGTGGGGCTCGAACGCTTCAAGTGCTCTGAAAACTGCCAGAAGCTCTAGCAGGTTGATGTGGTTCTGGGCCACTGTGTGAGACCAGAGACCCTGAGCTGTGTGGTGGAAATGGTGAGCTCCCCCATCCTGTCAGGCATGCGTCCGTCGTGACTACCGCCTGTATCTCTGGATCGTAAAAGGGATTCCCCTTGGATAGATTTTCTCTTGTCCACCAGTGGAGGCTTTGTACAAGTGCTGGCGAAACGACCACTAGATCGTCCCACTGACCACTTGCTTGAGACCACAGTTTCGCCAACCATTCTTGCATGGGACGCATGCGCAGGCTCGCGTGGAGGACCAGGTAAATACATGACGCCATCATGCCCAGCAAACGCATTGCTTTGCGTACTGTTATCTGTCGACCGGTTTGATATTGCGGAATTTGCAGTAGTATATTCCGAATTCTTTCCTCTGAAGGAAAAGCCAACCCTTCTTGAGTATTTAGAACAGCTCCTAGGAACTGCTTGGAGGTGCTGGGCACCAGACTTGATTTTTTTCCTCGTTTATGGAGAAGCCCAATTCGAAGAGGAGGTCGATAGTTCTTTGAATGTTTGTCCTGCAAATTACTGGGGTCTCCCCCGTGATGAGCCAGTCGTCCAGATAAGTGTACACTGGGATTGCATCCCTGCGTAGGTGTGCCGCCGCCACTGCCAGTACCTTGGTGAATACCCTTGGAGCCGAGGCTATCCCGAAGGGCAGTACCTTGAACTGGTAGTGCTGACTGTCCACCTTGAAGCGCAGATATTTTCTGTGCGCTGGGAACATGGAAATATGAAAATAGGCATCTTTCATATCCACTGTTGCCATGTAAGGAACAAGTTACTTACCTGTAACTGTTGTTCTCCAGCATGGGTCTGGCATGGATTCACATGCTCATGAATATTCCCCGTCAGGCTGGGAATCCTCGGTAAAGAAAAAATCAGTATCAGTTTCGTTTCTGATCTGTCTTTCGTAGTAGTAACCAATCACTGATCTCTGCGTCATACTGACCACAGCCAATGACTGCCCTCTACCTAAGCCCCGCCTCTGGCAGCCATCTTCAGATTTGGTAGCACGTGAATTGGCAGTATGACCAAGTGAAGAGCCGCAGAGGGGTAGGCGGGAGGGTTCGCATGTGAATCCATGCCAGACCCATGCTGGAGAACAACAGTTACAGCTAAGTAACTTGTTCCTTCTCCAGCATGGGGTCTGGCATGGATTCACATGCTCATGAATAAAGAATACATAGCAGTACACACATGCACAACCACGGGAGGTGGCAAAGGCTCAACATTAAGCATTACATCAAACTCAACATTAAGCAATTCTTACCTCCTCACCAGGCTCAAACAGATTGCGCAGCACTGCTTGGCCGACCCTGGACTCCTCCCTGGAATCCCGATCGACGCAGTAGAATTTTGTGAAGGTGTGCGTCGACCTCCACGTAGCAGCCCTGCAGATGTCCAGCAAGGGCACACCAGATAGGAACGCCGTGGTAGCTGCGATCGCTCTGGTGGAATGGGCTCTCGGACGGCCAGGCAGCGGTCGGTTTGCCAACCGATGACAGTACATGATACAGCCGGAGAGCCATCTGGAAATGGAGGCCTTTGAGAGAGCCTTCCCCTGATTGACAGGTCCAAAGTTCACAAAAAGTTGTGACGTCTTCCGAAAACACTTTGTGCGGTCCACGTAAAACTTCAGCGCTCTAGCCACATCCAGCGAGTGCAAAGTCTTTTCGGCCGGCGACGAAGGCGACAGGAAGAAAACAGGCAACACCAAGGGTTCGTTGAGGTGGAAGTCCGACGGCACCTTGGGCATGAAGGAGGGGTGCGTCCTGAGCACTACCCTCGTGTCGTGAAAAGTCAAGTACGGGGGCTTGCAGGAAAGGGCCTGGATCTCTCCCACTCTTCGTGCGGAGGTGATGGCCACATGAAACGCTGTTTTCCACGACAAGAACTTCAACGGAGCCGAGTGCAGAGGCTCGAACGGAGGTCCCATGAGCTTGGTCAGCACCACGTTGAGCTCCCACGCCGGGGCCAGAGCCTTCACCGGCGGGAACCATCTGAACAGTCCCTTCATGAATTCTTTCACCAGACGATGAGACCACAAAGACGTCCGCACCGTGGTTCTGGTGTATCGGGAGATCGCAGCACGATGAATCTTGATGGACGCGTGAGCCAGTCCAGCCTTGGCCAGCGTCAGAAGGTACGCCAGTACCTGGGGAGCCGTAATCCGTAGAGGGTTAATCTTCTGTGCGTGGCACCAGACAGAGAACCTCTTCCATTTGTGTCCATAGCATTTAAGAGTTGAGGACGCCCTGGCCTTTGCAAGAACCTCTCTGCAGTCGGCCGGTATGTCGTATCCTCCAAACTCTAACGCTGCAGGAGCCAGGCCTGCAAGTTCAGAGACTTCGGGTCGTGATGGAGGATGGCGCCTCCTTCCCTGGAGAGAAGATCCGCGTCCACTGGCAGCTTGATTGACGGGGACGCTGACAAGTCCAGAAGGTCCGGGAACCATATCTGCCTCGGCCACGCAGGTGCGACGAGGATCATCCTGCACCGTGACCTCTTGAGCTGGTTGATGAGCCGGATCAGCAATGGCAATGGAGGGAACGCGTATAGAAACAGGCCCTCCCAGGGGAACGAGAAAGCATCGCCCATGCTCCTCGGCTGGGAAAACCTGCTGGCGAACCTCTGGCATTTGGAGTTCGTCGCCGTCGCGAACAGATCGATCTGGGGTGTGCCCCACCGTCGGAAGAGGCGGTCCACTAGATCCTGTCGTAGTTCCCACTCGTGGCACGAGCGCAGCTCTCTGCTGAGCGAGTCGGCAATCGTGTTTTTTATCCCTGCCAGATGAAACGGCACCAGAAACATCCATTGGGCGACGGCCCAATGCCACAGATCTTGCGCCTCCTTGGACAGGGCTGGGGACTTGGTTCCACCCTGCTTCCTGATGTAGAACATGGTGGTGGTGTTGTCGGTGAAGATCCTCACCACCTTGCCCTTGAGGGACGGAAGAAAGGACCTGAGGGCCCAAAACACTGCACAGAGCTCCAGGACGTTGATATTGAGGGACTTCTCCGTCGGAAGCCAAAGGCCTCTTGCGTGCAGATTTTCGGTGTGCGCTCCCCACCCTTCCAGGGAGGCATTCGTGTCCATGTCTCCTGATGGCCGGGGGTCTGGAAGTCCATGCCCGCCGTCAGATGCGCGCGGGTGCCCCACCACCGGATCGCTCGTCGGAAACTCTCGTCGAGTGTGATCCTCTCCTCGAAGCTGCCCATCGTCTGGATCCAGCGCGCGTCCAGGAACTCCTGCAACGGGCGCATCTGGAGCCTGCACAGGCGGATGAGATAAATGCAATAAGACATCATTCCGAGGAGGGACTTGATGGACCTCACCCTGGCCGCGTCCGCAACCAGCATCCGCTGCACCTTGCCCAAGATGGCCCTCGTCCTTTCCTCCGACGGAGAGGCCAGAAGCGACACCGTGTCGAGCTTCGCTCCCAGAAACAGTGCGTCTTGCGCGGGCACCAGGTGGGACTTGGCGTAGTTTATGGAGAATACCAGGTCCATGAGTAGTTGGACGGTCCTTGCCGTGTGCTCCACGGCGAGCTTCTTCGTCTTTGCTCGGATGAGCCAGTCGCCCAGGTAGGGGTAGACGTGGATCCCCTCTCGGCGCAGCTGCGCCACCACCGGTGAGAGGCACTTGGTGAACACCCTGGGTGCCGACCTCAATCCGAAGGGAAGGGCTCTGAACTGGTAGTCACGCCCTTGGACCACGAACCTGAGAAACTTTCGGTGTCCCTTTAGGATGGGAATATGGAAGTAGGCATCCTCCAAATCCAACGACGACAGGAAATCGCCCTCCTCCAGTTGACCCAGGACGTGTTGGAGGGTGACCATCCGGAACTTCTGTGCCTTGATGAATTTGTTCAGTCGTCGTAGGTCCAGGATGGGACGCCATCCTCCCGTCGTCTTCTTCACGAGGAAGTATCTTGAGTAAACTCTGGAGCCCCGAAGCCTCTTTGGGACGAGCTTGATGGCGCCCTTCTTGAACATCGCCTTTACCTCCAAGAGAAGTTGAGGGACGTGATGTTCTTTCCTGGCCACAGGGGGGACGCACGGGCACCTCTTTAGAAACTCGAGCGCGTGACCCTGAGCTAGGGCGTCCAGCACCCAACGGTCAGTGGAGATGGACTCCCACACGCTGACGGAGCTCGCCAGCCGGCCTCCCACCGGGGTGCTTCGGTGGGGGCCGACCCCACGGCCGGTTCAGTCCTGCTTCGGCGAGGCTTTGCTGCCTTGTCCTCCTTGGCGACGACGGCGGGGTCCGCCTGACTTGCCTCGTCCCCTGTAAGCTTCCTGTGATGACGAACGGGCCGCTTGACGGTAGGTGGAAAATCCGCCGCTGGAACCTTTGGAGGCACCCTGTTTGCCTCCGCCGCTCCAAAAGGGCGGCCGCTGTTGCTGGAGAACCCCAAGAGCCCGGGCCGTCTCCGTGTCCGCCTTGATGGCTTGAAGGGAATCATCTACTGTTTTCCCAAACAGGTTGTTTCCGTCGAACGGCATGTCCAAGACTCTGGTCTGCACGTCCTGACGGAAGTCAGTAGCCTTGAGCCATCCACGCCGCCTAAGGCACACGCCGTTGCCCAACTGGCGAAATCCAGTGTCAGCGATGTCCGTCGCAATCGTAATGGCGTGGTCCGACGCCACCTCTCCTTCCTGCAAGATCTCTAGGGCTTCCGCCCTCTTGTCGTCTGGTAGGAAGTCCAGCAGGGGGGCCAGTTTGTACCACAACTCCCTGTCGTAGCGGGCTACGATAGCCAAGGCGTTGGCCGCCTTAATCGTCGTCGCTGCCGACGAGATGACTCTGCGTCCCATCGTGTCTAATTTCTTTCCCTCGCTGTCCGGCGGGGAGGTTGACGTACAGGCCGCGCCCCCCGCTTTCTTCCTGGCTGCCGCGGAGACGACCGAGTCCGGGGTCGGCTGTGCCCGAAGGCACAAGGGGGCCGCGTCCGGGACCCAGTACTACTTCTCGTACCGATCCCTTCTAGCCGACGTCGTGGATGGGTTCTTGAGGAGGGCGAGGCCCTCATCGCAAATATCGTCTAGTAGAGGTACAGCGAGGACCGTCTTCCTCTTGGTCTCGCACCGTTGATAAAGGAATACTTCCTTCTTCTTCTCTTCCGGGCAGAGCTGGAAAAGCTCGGATGCCCTGGCGATCATGGAGTGAAACGATCCAATCTCGTCGGGCGGGGAAGCCCGGGTGGGAGGTGACGACGGGAGATCCTCGTTGTAAACCTCGTCTGTACCCGTCGCGGCCGTGTCAGTCCCTGTATCATCCCCAAGTGTCGTGGTCGTGGAGGAGGGCTGAACAGGGCGCGATGGCTGAAAAGGAGGTGGAGGATGAATCCTTCTTCTCTTAGGGGGAGGGCTCCCAGAAGGGCCTGGCTCCGGGTCCCCCGTCGGGAGCGGTTCCTCTGTTGGTGGTAACGGCACTCTCGTCCTTATCTCTGAGCATAAGGACTGTATAGCCAACAAAATGGCCGCCGAGTTGTCTTGCGGCACTGGTTGAGGGAGATCCGACGGGCGATCAGGAGCCCCGTCAGCATCCTCGACGCCCTCGTCGTCTTCCACGTCGGGGTCCCTCCCGACAGGATGGCCTTCTTCCACGCCAGAGCCGTGACCTAAGACTTCGATCAGCTCCTCCTCAGAGGTTGAGGCCGAGTCCACGACGACCTCCTGCCCCCCTTTTTCTTCTCCGTCGGAGGTTTCACGGGGGTCCTGTCGATGGGCATGAAAGAGGACTCCCTCCGCGGTGGCAGGGAGATTCTGGGCCCTGGGGTCTCCACCACTGGTGTAGCCTCCACAGGCTGAGCCAGGGCCGCCGCGACTGTCTCGATAGAGGCATTGGCCGGATGGATCAAGGCTTTCACCACCTTAGGAGCGCTCACCGCCTTCTCCTTGGGGGGGAGGGTCACCACCTCGCTCCCCCTCCGATGGGGCCTTAGGGCACGACCGAGGTCTCTCCAGGAGTTTCTCCGGGTGCTCGGCCTTCCTCTTACCCGAGCCAGAGCGTTGGCTCGTGGTTGATGGCGCCGGGGAGGATGTGCCCTGCCTGGCGCCCGTAGAGCCCGACCGTTCGCCGCTCCCGGTGCCAGCGGACTCGCGGTGCTTGGCCTTCTGTTGGACCCCCGTCGCCGGGGCGCCCTCAAAGGTCTTAGAAGACCGCTCGGACTTCTTCTTCTTCTTCTCGCCTGACGGGCTCTTTCCTTTCAGCCAGTTGGCGAGACGTTGATGGCGGTCCTTCATGGTCCGCTCCGACATATTGCCGCAAAACGCACAGTCCTTCTCCACGTGCGTCTTGTCCTCATGTAGGCAGTAAAGGCAAAGGGAGTGTTCGTCCTCCTTAAAGACATTCTGAAGCTGGCATCCAGGGCAGACCTTGAACAGCTTTTCGGGCGTCGAGCTTCCCTTCTCCTGGGCCATGTCCGAGATGGGCCTGAGAAACTTCTGGAGTCCTCCAAAAGCGTGGCTCGACGAAATCTTCACCCTTGAGGGGCGTAGACGAATCCGACACAGGTCCCCGTTGATCGGATGAAGAAACGGTGGAGCTTGAGGCTCTTTTGACCGAAAAAAGAGAAATTTTTCTGAGAAAAAAACGTGAAAAATAGCACTAACGCTCGAGAGCAATAGCACGAGGATCCCAACACTTGAACGTGCGGTAAAAATCTGAAGATGGCTGCCAGAGGCGGGGCTTAAGTAGAGGGCAGTCATTGGCTGTGGTCAGTATGATGCAGAGATCAGTGATTGGTTACTACTACGAAAAAGACAGCTCAGAAACGAAACTGATACTGATTTTTTCTTTACCGAGGATTCCCAGCCTGACGACGGGGAATATTCATGAGCATGTGAATCCATGCCAGACCCCATGCTGGAGAATCTCCCTTTTTTAGGAGGGGAATTACCTCTTGGAGGGTAGTCATGCGAAATTTTTGGGGCTTGACATACTTGTTTGCAGGCCGTAAATCCAATACTGGGCGCATTGTCAAATCTTTTTTTGGCACAAGGAAGTAAGTTGAATAAATACCCTTGTTTACCTGGTGTCCCGGGACGAGTTCTATCGCGACCTTTGCGAGAAGATTTTCGATCACTTCGAGTAGGATCTTCTGGTGGTCTAAGGAGTGTATTCTTTGTCGTGGAGGGTGGTTTCGGAGACGCTCTAGGAGTTCTATGCAGTATCCTGCGGACACTGTGGACAGCACCCATCTGTCTGATGTGATCCCTTCCCAAGCTTGGGCGAAGATGGAAATGCGTCCCCCTACTGGGGATGCGTGAGAAGGGACCCTGAACGGAGCGTCAGTGTTTTGGTGGAGGCGTGCCCCCTCCTTTATTGGGACTGCCTCTACCCCTACCACAACCTCTTTTGTTACCCCTGCCTTAACTCTGGGTAGACTGCTGGTTAGAGTTCCATGGAGTACCCTGGCCTTGGGAATAGTTTGAGCCTCTTTGGGAGTTTTATCCGCGAGGCTGATGAAAATTGGCATTCCCTCTCTGGTTAGGGAGTTTGTTGGTTAGTTGCCCTAGGGACTTCAGTGTCTCGTACTCGTCCTTGGCATTCTTCAGCGCGTCCTCGACCGCCTTTCCAAACAATACATCCGGCTCCACCGGCTTATCTATCAATGATGCTTGGGTCTCGGCCTTGAAACCAGACTGCCGTAGCCAAGCATGCCTCTTGATGACCGTGCTCTCAGCAATTAATCTGCCGGCGTTATCCGCGGCATCAAAGGTTGATTTTAAAATGCAACCTGACACGGCTCTCCCCTCTGCCGAAACTCGTGCCAATTGGCTTTTTAAGGGTTCTGGGGCGGAGTCTATGAGAGCCGCGACTTCTTCCCACTGGTGGCAGTTGTAACTAGCCAGCAGGGTGGTGGAGTTGGCAATCCTTGCCTGGTAGGCGGAAGTGGAGGCTACTTTCCTGCCCAAGCCATAAATCTTCTTGCTCTCCTTGTCGGGGGGAGCTTCGGACGATGACAAGGGTGCTCCCGCCCTCTTAAGGGTGTTTGTAACAACCAGGGAGTCCTGTTTGAGATGTCCCCTTATGTATAGTGGGTCAGATTGGGCTGCCCTGAAAAGCTTTTCAATTCTGGGGTTTACTGCCCTAGTGAGATTGGGGTTAACAAGGGAAGGGTCTATCCTCCTTTTTATTGACTTAAGGATAGGGATGGCCTGAGCAACAGGTCTCCTTTCTCCCACCAGTTCCTCTGCAAAGTCCCTCTCTTCCTGAGCACCTTGGGTGTCAATGTGGAAGTGCTGTGCCACTCTGGACAGGACCTCATTCAGGAGAGGCTGGTTGTCGACAGGGGAGTCGGTTACCGCGGGCTCTTTCTCTACCGGGGAATCTACCCTGTATGTATCTGGGTCGTCGTCGTCCTCCTCCTCCTCCTCTTAGTCCTCATCATCCCCATAATAGCCTGTCACAGTTTGTTCTTCGAACATGCCCACGTCTGGATCCTCAACAAAGGATGGATCTTCCTGATATTGAGAATAGGGATGTATATAGAAGGGGTCTGAACACTGAGTTGGTGCTTCACCCCGGGACTTCCTACTTGGGGGTATTGGATCCTTCGAGCCTGAGGGAGTTGACCCTTCTGGGGTATAAGAGAGAAAGCGTTCCGGGTCCTTGGCGTAGAAACCTGCCAATGATGACATCCTTGACATTACTCTGTCTATGTCATCACTGGACCATTCCCTTGAACTGGGAATAACTCTTTCCTGGAGTGCTTTCCCTGTTTTATCCTGGCTAGACCTACTGGCCTGAACAGGGGCCTTAGGGACAGGAGACCGAGACTTGTCCGTCTGTTTAGGTGGAGTAGAATGTAGTTTAGGAGTGGAAGTAGGCTGGGACTGCTTACTTCGCCGTTTTCCCCCCTCCCCGTGGGTGGAAGAGTGCTTCCCCGATTTTTGGGCCCTATCAGAGCTTTTCGATGCCTGGCGTCGAAATTCGGGGGTAGAGTCCCTGTCTCTGGAGAGTGTAATCCGACGACCAAACCTCAGTCACTAAGGGGAGCGAGGCACTTTTAGCAACAGTGGAGGGTTGCTTGGTGTCATGAGGCGATCTCGAACGCGAACGCCCAGAGGACACTGACTCGGTGGACCGTTCTCTACGTGCCTCTTTCCGAGAACTCGACATGCGCGTCGAGTCTCGGTTGGACCTTTGTTTGCTGGAAGTGGCGTGGGTAGCGCTCGTGTCACCGGGGGTCTTCCCCATAGCTGCCCTGCCGGACAACCTTCCGAGGTCGGGGACTTGCGCTTGGCTGTCCATCGACGCCACATTGCCCTCGCCGTCCGAAAGTACGGCGTCGCTGCCATCGCTGAAGGCACCCTCTGCAGCCTTGGCCTCTTGTCGCCTGGCGTGGTAGGCCCAACGCTTTGTCGAACGGTCCTTAAGGGTGTTCGGTTTAAACCGACTGCACGCTCTGCAATTTGCCTAGGGGTGGTCCCTCGGCAAGCAGAGGTTACACGTGGCGTGTCTGTCAACCCAAGGATACTTGCGGTTGCACTTGGGGCAAAATTGAAAAGGGGTACCCTCCATACGCACCCTGTGGCAGCGGGCTGGGAGTGTAGGAATATAAGTAATGTACCTATATTAATCAGAGTGCAGGATATGTGCCATCCTCCACTCTCCCTACTTGCAGGGCTGAGTCCAGAGGACTTCCGAGGCCCGGGCCGAGGCCAGAGGCCTTCCGAGGCACAAATCCATCGCTGTAGTCCGACGGTTGAATTTTCTCCGATCCGGCGGCGATTGTCGATGTTCGGAGACTCAACGTAGAGGTGGAATAAACGGGGAAATATATAACAATATTAGCAAAATCTGACTAAGTCAGGGAACTCCGCTCAGTGCTTCTGACCAGCATGGCGGAAAAAAACAATCTGAGGGTCCTAGACGCGTGAGGGATCATGGGTACAGTGGACGTCACACTAGGGATAGTATTACTGGCACGCCCTGTGTCGACGCCCAATTTTCGAGTTTCGAAAAACAAACTGTAATACTCCGCAGCTTCCACTAGATGTCGGCCTATGCACAGCATGTGATCTAAGCAGATTAGCTTTAGTTGTTTTTCCACGTGATGCCAAACCCAATAAAGTGCAGTGTCTCCAATTCAGAATTTCAAAAATAATTTCAAAAGATCTCTGACTTAATTGTATTGTAATGGTGTACAAATGTATCCAATGTGCTCATGTATACTGAACCCCGCATTTTACATCCCATAGGCACATGTTTAGCTGTTTTTGGGTTTGGTTGGGAAATGTGCACAGCCTACACAATCTTGTGTCCCGAGGTATGCCCAACCTTGTCCTTTGGAGTGTAAGTAGGGGAAGTTGATTTGTCCGCAATCTTAACATAAAACTTGCTACTGCAGGACTCAGGCTTTGCAGCAGATAGAATTTGTTTTTCAATATCAATGAGTTACCAGTGCCACTGTATCATAATTATGTAGGTTTGAAAAATGCATTTGGATTTTCATTCCAGTCCCACATATTTGCCTTCATATGCATCAAATCTTTCATTGGCGCCACATTGGTCCAAAACTCATGCCAGGTGGACCAGCCTATGTAACTGAAGAAGGCCAGATTTAATTCTTGAAATTTCATCCCATTAGATATCTCTTCAGAACCATATTTACCACTCACTTCCCTCAAAACTGGGCACTCTGGTATTGTTCTGGACTTAATGTATAAATCCCCTCTCTTCTTGAGAAACGGAGTACTCAGTGATACAATTCCCAACTCCAAGCGCAGGTTTTCCATAGGGGTTGACTGCGTTAAGCGGAAGCAGACAACTTATGTACTTTTTACCAGCAATCAACATACTTTTAGTTTTTTGGACATTGATAATCAATGTATTCTCTAGAGCATAGCTATGTAGCTCATTTAACATACTTCTCATCCCATAGTAGGTGTGGTCCAAGACAACAGAATCATTGGCATATAACATGCTGGCGACATGCTCCACGCCCAATTCATGGGGACAATTGGATTTCAATAAAAGCTGAGGTGGGAGGTCTGTCAAGTAGAGATTGAACAGCAGAGGAGCCAGCACACAATCTTGCCCGATTCCCCTGCTGATACCAACAGGCCTTGACATTCCGCCTCCATTGTCTAGGCGGGCACAAGCCGTTGTATTCTGATGCAAGAGCTTTAGTGCATACTCTTACCAATCCGGGCATCCCATCTTGGTCAGTTTCCGCAACAGTAACTCTCGATCCACATGATCAAACGCTGCCTTGAAATCAACATATGTCACATACAATACTGGTTTGTTCTTATCCACTGCAGCCTTTATAAATCTATCAAGCCGCCCAATATTATGTGTGGTTGATGAACCTGCGCAAAAACCTGTCTGTATAGAGCACTCCCTCTGTCTTTACCCATTTCTGCAATTCCATCAAAAGAAAAATTCCAAAGAGCTTGCCAGTGACATCCAACATGGAGAGCAGTTTATAGTTTTCCGTAATGTTCCAATGTCCTCTCTTAGAGATAGGGAAATGTATAGACTGTCTCCATGAGGATGGCACACAATGGTTAGTGCAAACCTTCCTGAACAGAATCAGCAGTATTTCTGCCCACACCTCAGGCGCCTTTTTCAACACTAAATTAGCTAGGGCCCTCAAGCTTTTCAACTTTACAATGGATTCCTTCAGGGATACTTGCATCAGATCTATGGGCCATGGCTCCCCTATGTTGGGATCAACCAGGACACATTCCTCTGCTGTCTCACCCTTATTCAAGTGGCAGAGCCATTTGTCTTCTTTAATTGGGTTTATGATCTTCTTTACACTATTGCCCTTGGCCCGAGATGAGATTTGCCATATTGTATGAATGTTTCTTCTACGCAATACCCCTAGCATGCTTTGTCATTATGCATTTTTTATTAAAAACCTCCAGTGCCTGAACCAATTTTGGTCTCTGCATTTCTCTGTTCGCACTCTAGCTCTTATAACCTGCAGAGGTTGCCCCAAGATCCCGGCCACTCTCAAAAGTCTTCTTAATTTACACTTCGCATCACGGATCGCGACATCGAAAATATTCAGATGTCTCTTATCCGAACTTGTGCACACCCCTTCAACCACTCTTCAAATACATCGGATGTGAATTGGTCAATCTATCAATTTCATACTGACTTAACCTCAATACCACTCACATGACCATGTTTCAGTTCTTAGTAGACCAATATATACGGTTGCCTGCACAATTCCGATCCAAACCCCTGTTAATCTTTGGATTACCATCAGCACTGTATGGATAGAGTGAGAGCTGCATGGTTGCCATTTTCCTCAAAAACTATGTTACGTTCCAACGATTACTCCTAAATTGTATTGTTCCCAAAAAAGTCAACCTATATCGCCTGACATTTCCCAATTTTTCCAGGTGTACATATCAGGCGGGTGCCACTTGTTTCTTCCATTCATCAACACCTATTCACACTCCTTCATAAACTCCACTCACATTTTACCATTCCGATTACTATTTTCCTGCTGCATCTCACTCTTACTCCACACATTTGCATAGACGGTGCTCTCAGTTTTATCAACAACGTGCGTTTAGATCTCCCCTCACCAGAATCGCTTCCTGTCTCCCACTTTGTGCACATATTCTCAATGCAGGTATGTATTGGCTCTAAATTCTCCAAGCCAGGAGGCACATAAATATTTATCAAGAGCAATTTTTCAAACCCTTTGTCATTATTAAATGAGACGTTCACTGTCATTACATTGTCATTTATGTTAGATAACCTTATGGAATCTGATTTTAACTCATCGGAAACACCTATAAGAAGACCTCCATTTGGTCGACCTCAGGGCCCCTTCTCTATCAGAATTTCATAGAGCTGATAACTGTCTAAATCTATTGTAGATGTCATGCAGGTTTCTTGAGGCATGAATAGGCCATGCTTTATAAGAATATCAAGAGACCCTGCCTTCTCTAATATGTGTACATGCCCACAGGTATAACAACACATAATCTTGATGTTTCACTTGGTTTCTACTCCCTTCGTTAGAAGAAAGCCCTTAAGCCAGGCCCAACTCTTCATTTCCGTCCAGAGGGACCTGAGGTGCCGCCGGCTTTCTGCCCCTTACGTTATGCCCCGCCAATACCCCATTTCTCACAACACCCCTGAGTCTCATCCTCCAGGCCCTCTTTATCCAAAACAAATACCAACTTTAACAGGGTAGGTTGATGTGAGCATATTAGGCTTGCTATTTCTGGTAGTGCACAGTGGATTTGAGACATCAAACCTTTTTTCTGCACCAAGGGTTCAACAAACTCGAAATCACTTGATTTAAGAACTCTTAGGAAAGGAATGTTATGCAAAATATGCAAGAGTTCCCTGCAATGTATCCTCTGTTTGTTGGTTTCAGTAGTCACAGCCTCAATTGTAAAGATCTTGGTCTCCAACTCCCTATTAGGCGTGGCCACCATCACAGTCTTTTGCTTGCACCTTGCAGAGGTTCGTGTCAGCTGTGTATTCTCACTACTAGACACCGGCACAAACAGAACCCAATGGCTTACTCATGTAATGCTGCAATGGTGCCCAGGAGATAAGGGACTCGTCGCTCTCAATTTAGTCAATAGTCACTTTGTCTGTTTCCTTTAGTAGCCAACTGGACAAAGTTCCTGGCCCGTTTGGGCTCTTTTCTTACGTCTAGATTTTCTCTTGTTAGATTTTCATGATTTTAGGCTCAACGCCCTATTAGCAGTACAATTACGTGGGTCTCTTAATAGCATTAAGTACTGGTTTCTTCACTTCAGCTGGCCTCGTTTTCCCCTTTTGATGGTGCTTTGCCTTCCTCCTTGGCTTCCTAGTCTGGAAAATAGAGTCATCAATTTCTGGCTCATCAACCAAAGCCCCCAATACGGGGGCTGATGCCATAAGCACTATATTAGATGCCGCCTCTTGCACTGAGGGGTTGGGTGGGGGCAAAGGAAAGGGAGATTTTTCTCCAACCATCCCCTTCCCCACCTCCTTGGTTAAATGTACAATGGCCACACCTAGCGAATTAACCACTTGTAAAATAGTGCCACACAGTTTCCGTAAAATCTTCACTGCAGAGTGCAACGTGTCCAAATTCCCATCTGAGCCCACGTTACGCATATTGCTATGTTCTGTAAAATTTGAATTTCTCGTATCTCCCTTGTTTCAAACACCCCAAAAGCCCGGGTACAGCACTGGGGTTGCTGACATTCTTTGCGTAAAAATGTAGATGCCAGGGGAGGTGGAGGAGGGAGGGGTGGGAGAAGGAGAAGGCAGAAGACGCATTGATCAGGATGACTGAGACAAAGGCTCACTAGCGGGCTCTTTTGGCTGCATTACAGTCTTGGTTTTATATACCCCAGATTGCAAAGTATTGTGTAATGTGTAGTATAGGGCAAGTAAAGAATTATTAATGCTACCGTAATCTGAACCTTGATTCTTCCCTACATGCTTTGTAAAGACAGAGGATGGGGAGCAGGTTCTTGAACCTTGCCACTTCGAGATGAAAAATAGCAGTAATCATTCTGCGTGTAGTAATATCCTCTACTTGCACTTTGGCTTTTTATTTTGCACATCAATTTCCACGACTTTCTCACTTGTTATCGCCACTTTCCAGGATCTAGTGGTGGACAGTTTATATTAGGTTTAGTCGGTCTCTGACGTATACCTTTGCCTTTGTTGGCCACTTTTCCAGGCATCTGGCCAGGGGCATGGTAAAAACAGATTCTACCAGAATATCCCCACGAGACTTGCTGTCCATTAACCGTTTTAAAAAATGTCAGTCAATGTTAATGACCTTGTTCATATCGCTCTGCTGTATGCGCAAAAGGTTAAACTTTTAAAAACTTTATGGCCCGGAGCAGCTAACTAGCTTACAATGTGTGAATTCCGGTGAAAAAATACACAAAGCAATAAATGCGCAAGTAGAGAAAAATAAAGGCAAGTTATCCAAAAATTGAGTTCTCACGGGTGCCCTTGGATGTTGTTTTCTCAATAATCCAATGTACTGGGCTGCCTCCCCCCTCTCACCCAAACACTTTCCACACTGCACTTTGCACACTGCGATTCACACAGCTTTGTAGGAAAAAAAAAACAAGTTATCACAATCCTTAAAGAGCCACTCCAATTAAAAACCTCCTCCACGAGCACAGAAACAGGATGCCAACTGCTTCACCAAAACACTTTCCACACTGCACTTCACCTCTTGGATAAAGGTGTTGGCAGCTCTTGGCATGATTAATAGTTCTGGATTCCAACACGGGTGTACACAGGGCCTGTTCAGTGGTTTTCAGAGGAAAAGAAGGCAGTAGCCGTTTGGAACCAGCGTTCCGACCTAATCGCTGTAGGTGACCTTGTGCCATTTCTCTGCAAAGGCCGAGATGGAATCCCCAACAGGAGCAGAATGGAGGGGGGCCTCGAAGAAGTTTCATAAGGAAGGCACCAAGGGCACCAAAGCCACCAGAGTCTGGCTCTTTGAAGCACGAATGACCCTACCCAGGCTGGTGTATGTTCTCTATGCAGGTTTAACTGCAGCCAGCAGAGTCTTCCTTTGGAGGAAGGCTGTGAAGTCCCAAAACCCGGGTGCTCCTAGAGCCATAAGTGATAGAGGGAGTCAGGGGCTGGCTGTTGGACTGCTAATCCCAAACACTAGGGCATGATCTTCTAATCCATGAACCTCAGGAACTACTTGTAATCTTTTGGCCCAAATAGATGATCATCATCAAAGGGCTGTCCAATAGCTTTGATTCGAACTGCAGAGCGAGCCCAAATGTCTTAGCCATGAAACCTGATGCATTACTGAAGTAGTCTTCATAGAGTGTTCAACACAGTCATCCTCATCTAACCCAGTCCGCAGAAACTGAAAGGCCGCTTCTTTACCAATACTGGCCGTATTCAGGAAACTACTTTATATCACCTTCTGGAAAGTGCGGAAAAGCCTTGGAAATCAATGCCCACAAGACATGCAACAATTTCACCAAAGTACATGAGGTATTTACCGAATTCAGGACCATGCTCTCCGATGCAAAGACTTTCTTGGCCAACATTGATCTTCTTCCCTTACCTATTAGGAGAGCAGAGGAAGAAGCAGGCTACTTAAAATTGGCTGTAGTTGCTTGGACCACCAGGTCATCTGGCGACAGGTGCCTTCAGAGAAACGCATGGTTCCCTGGTGCCAGCTTAAATTTCAGTGTAAGCGCTCCTTCTCAACAGCAGGGGTTGAATAAAGATTCTGCCTCGCAGCTAGGGCCAGGTCCACAATAGCCACATTGACTGGCAAAATCATCTTTGGGGGCCTTGGCCTAAAATATCCATGGGCTGGCGTACCCTACTAATGGCTCGGCCAGAACCCTGAGCTCCAAAGCAGCAACCATTTTCTCTATGACCTATCTGCACTGCACATTGGGTGAGCAAATGCATATGTCGGATGCATCTGAAGGTCAAGCGATGTGTCAAGGCCACTGGTGTAGTGAAGGGCCAATGTCAACTCCACAATGGCTGCCTCATCAGCCGTAAAGGAAAGGGTTGTGCCCCCACGAGGGGCTACAAGAAAAGGAGACACTGTCTCACTCATCAAAGATTGATTTCATAGACTGAATAAATTGGGCCCTTCATTGTGGGACATAATCACGGACTGACTGAGCAAGCAAAGTGGCTGACGTGTCAAATGTAGCCATTGTGGAAGCCCCAAAGCTGATACCGCTTTCAGAGGCACCAAACTAGAGAGCATACGCTATGTCTCCTGAAGTACCCTATAGGCCGGCAGGCGCAGCAGAATAGGGACTACTGTCGAGCTTGTCGAGGCCTTAGAAATAAATGCTAACAATTGATCACATTTATAAATGCTAACATTTGACTCCGGAGGATAGCTCAGTCAGCGGCAACGTGCACGCCTTGGAAGCAAGACGACATGGGGCAACACGGGTTCGATCCCTGGGTCTGCGCTTAGAAACCTTTGGGTATTAAGCGTGTTATAAATAACCTATCATATCATATCATGAAACTCCCTCCACTGCTGCCTAGATAATTTCAGGAAAATTAGGCATTACCATTCTTTTGGAAGTCTGAGCCCTTCACAATCTATGTATCTGCTTCTTCCTGCTTTTTTGGGCCACCTCTTTCTCTGGAGCGCGTCTCCACTCTTGTCCTCGAAGGACTTAGAAGGGGCAGGAAACTCTGTTGGGGAAGGGCTAGCAACAGTATAGCAGCCTGCTCATCAAGTGCTTTGGGTTTCAACAAATGGCATTAACTGCTGTGACCTGACCCTGTCATGGGGGGATGGGGACCCCTCTCAACCTGCCCCAACAGTGGGGTTAGGAAGTTGGGAGGGCCGTAGTCTCTGTCCCCTCCAAATGTGCATGGTTACAAGTACTGAAATCACCCCTTACCTACCGTTCATGATGCTGGCCAGTGTTCTTGCTCTTCTTTTGCTGGCCTGCCACATCCAGAAACCCTTGCAGTGAAGAGCAGTGCAGGCCACCCACCAGCAAGAGGCGGTGGCAAACATACAGCCTCCTGAAAGTTGCTTACAGAGGGCCTGCAGTAGAGACATTCAGCTTTCATAAAAAACTCGGAATTCACTTTCTGCGTAGCAGGCCGCCATTTGGAAATTGTGGAGAGTAGTAGAGTGGAGAGTAGGGCAGATTAGAGGAAAAGAATGAAGAGTAGTAGAAACAGTGTTAGCAGCCGATGAAGAACATCAGAGGGACAAAGAGGAGAGTAATAGAAGGTGTATGAGAGTTAAAGACAGGATGAGAACTGGGTGATTGGAAGGCACCACTCCTTAAGATCAATCTTTATGTGGGTTTGTAGGGTAGGAATCACGTAGAAGACCCCAGAGGGAGTAAGAAAGAAAAGTTGGTTGCCTTTAGACACTGTGAGGATCCAGGAATGAGACGCAGACACAGAGGACTCATGATTGCTATACACCTTTATATACATAATAAAAGGGTTAGAAAATGCCTCACTGTCCCTAATCTAGAAGGCATTTCCCTACCTAAACAGGGCCTATCCTGTGTCAAGATGTCAAAAATGCCCTGTGTACGACATCCTATCCTAGCCCTCTCATTCAAAAAGTAACTCTAAGGTGTTAAGAGTACTGTCTTTAGCTTGAGAAGTGCACAAATGTTCAAGTTCAACAAAAAGATATAAATACAACAGAGCTTCCAAATGGATAATGTTGACATTTCCAGCTAATTACTCTCTACCCCAGCTTTCTTTAAGTTCAAAAGAATAACCATGTTCTTTGTAGCCCAAGAGGATAACCCCCCCCCCGCCCGCCCACTCCTCTTGGTGCTGCAACTCCCTCCAGGGGAAATTACTCCCTTCCCCAAGCCCTTTCCACATTCAATGAAGTTCAAAAACCTCATCCTTGGGATTCTCTTTTTTCAAAATACCGAAATATGCAGTAAAAAATCCTAAGGGCATGAATCTTCCTTCAGATTCTCTGACTCACAAAACACCCAGTATACTCTCTTGCCAGATTCTCGCAGTTTCTTGATACAATTTGGGTGCAGGTCCCAGACTTACAAAGCACCTGGTATACTCTCCTGCCAGGTCTTAATTATACTGTTCACTCTTGCTGTCGCCCTGGTGTACTCTCCTGCCCAGACAACCTCTCAAAGGGTATGAGTCTTCCTTGAGAATTCTTTTCACAATATGTAATTATGGACGAGAGAGAAAAAGAGAGAAAGAAAAAGAGAGGGAGAGAGATAAAAAGAGAGGGAGAGAGAGAGAAAGAGAGAAAGAGACCTTAGGTGGTCATTATTAAAACACTTGCAAAAAATCCTTGCATCCGTCTTCGAGAGTTGGTGCATTCTTGAGCCCATCTATGACACTACATTGCTGCATATACCACTTTGCCAGACCTGGAAGTACTGAACAGTGTGCTGGCCGTAGATCCCTGAAGGGTTGGCTGGCACCATTCCTCTGAAGGAAGCTGTGGCACCACATCCAGCAAAACAGGAATAAGTAATCTAGGCACTTTCCATCCCTGGATTAAGCAGAGTGCTATATTCCTTGATTTATTTATTTGTGCAAAGTAGTAAACTATGTATTATATCTAAAGCACTGTTTGGAGAGTAAGTATCCTGAGGCAGACCAGTATCCCTATAAAGAAGAAAATCCTGACACCTTATAGTTTGAGCGATACTGAAAGCTTTTAGTTAGTTGGGTCCAAAAGAGGGACATCATTTAAGTTACAGATAAACCCCTAGTTTCCATAGCCATTTATCCCAACCTCATTCTCAAACCGATAAGGTCTTTGAAACCTATCCTGTATGTGTTTTTTCGGTTTGCCACGTTACCAAAAAAAAGGCTGTTATTTCTTGAATTAGGTTTTCCTCTTCCACTGTTGACAGATATTGTAGCCTCAACCATTTGGCCTTTTTCACTTCTTAAGACATTGCTAACCCGTCGCACAGGCTAACGCTCATGCACAAGACTCATCTTACATCATCCAGAATTGAAGCAGAAAATGAATACTGCACCAATGCTAATTGACAATGTCTGGTCAACTATATTAACCTATAGAAATATTTTTATCATGCTCACCTATGCAATTGTTTTTGTTGTATACAAAAGGACACACCTTGGGAGCCGATTTGTGCTTTAAAAAAAGGACAAATAAAGAAATTCTCCCTTCACCGACTGCACATTCTTGCCATTCTCATGTCCACATATTGTGGCACAATAGGCTGGCAGACTGGTTTTCTTCTATTCGATTATTATTAATATTGTGCTACATACCCAAAGGCCTCAGAGCGCTCACAAGAGACTCACATACACACAACAAAGGAAAAAAAGCAGTTAGCAAACATAAAGCATAGCTAATTAATCTATACCTCTGTCAAATAGGAGGGTCTTCCGACAATCTTTAAACTGAGAGAGACAAGAACTTGTCGTCAAAGAAACCGGGAGGACATTTCATAACGATGGAACGCAAACATTGATTCTGGCATCATTTTAGGGCAAACCGAGGTTGAGCGAACACGCTGTCTTCATTGGAGCAGAGGATTTTTCTAAAAGGAACATTCTTAATGGGTTCCAAAAGATAACAGGGGGAATTACTTGAGAGACATGTATTAACGAGGGTGAGAGCCTTATGATACATCCTGTGCTGCACTGGAAGCCAGAATAATTTTCGCCGTGCCTCAGTGACATGCTCTCGCTGCCCAAGACCAAGACCACCAACTGCATGCACTGCCCCATTTTGAATGACTTGTAGTTTCTATATATGTGTCAAGGATGTACCCCCATCAGGAGACAATTACAATAATCTATCTTTGTGTTGATAGTAGCAGATAGGTAAAGGCTAATCTGCCATAGCAGTTTGATCGTGTAGGAGCAGGGGGATCTAATGAAAGCCATATGCTTATTGAACATGAGTTGTGAGTCCAAATACATTTGCCATGTTTTTTATGTGCTGGGACACTGGAATAGCACCACCAGTGGTTACAAATTGGTTCTATTGGGAATCTACTTTCTTCAATCTGGAACCAGTTCCAACAATAATGTTTTCTTGAGATTAAGCACAAAAGAATGTGTCGGCATCCAACAGTGTATGGATTCATACATTTGGGTGACAGTATTAAAGTCCTGCGTGTAGTCCACTGAAAGCTCAAATAAAATCTGTGTGTTGGCGTACAAGACACCAAGACCATCCAGAAGATCACACAATGATTTAGTATAGATGTTAAATAATAGAGGGTATAAACATGATCCCTGAGGGACACCACAAGTAAGAACCATAAGCGATGATTGACCATTTTTCTTAGCTACTCTCAGCCTCATTGGAACATCTTCCTACCTTCATCAACCTTTCGAATAGTTGAACATGATCAAATAATTTCAATGTGGCAGATAAGTCTAGGAGGACGTGACCTTTATCGACTATTTCAGAAATATTAGACATTAAATCCAGTAAGGTGGTCTCTGTTCCATGATTCGAACGAAACCCAGATTGGCTTACTTCGAACACCTGAAATTCAATACATTAATTGAATTGACAGTCAGCGACCCTGTCAAGAATTTCTGAGAGAAATGTCACATTTGTTATAGGCCTATAGTTTGCTGGAACAGCAGGATCCAAATGATCTTTTTCTAAAAGTGGCTTAATCCACGCCTCCTTGAGGCATTCAGGAACCCGTGCTTCAACAAAAGAATGGTTGAACATTTGAGTGACCCATGGTAATAAGGGTTAAAGAGAGTCTTTAAAGAAATAGGCATGCCGAACATCTCCTTGACATGCAGAGGGTTTCATGTTTTGTATTATGGTATTGACCTTACTCTCGGTTAATTCCTTGAAAGAGAATAAAGATTATGTGTCTGAAGAAACTTTTGAATCCAGCAGTGGTTCAGGTGCCAGAGATTTCTCAAACAATGATAGACGATTCTTAATAGCATCTTGGTGACATGACATTTTCCTGGCAATCTCCTCCTGAATGCTTTGACACAAATTATTATCCACTTCAATGCTGGGGTTATTAGATTTTCCTTTGAATTGACTGAGGATAGAGAATAGTTCCCTGGAATTAGACTTCTCTGCAGCGATTCTTTTATTGAAGCTAGCTTGCTTGGCCTTAAGCATAGTGTTTTTATATTCGTTTACAGCTATCTTATAAAATAACAATGTGGTGACACAGGAGTTCTGTCTCAATCTACACTGAACAGCACGCTTCACTTTCCTGGCTGGTATCACCGGTCATTAAACCAAATATTCTGCTTCACATCACCTTTAGGAATTGTAGTGCGTTTTGGGTCATATACATCAAAAGCAGCACTGGTAATCAGATGACATTGTTTTGTAAGATTTTCAAGAGAAATGACAGGTGGAAGTCCAGCTGCTAAGGTAGAACCATAGCAGCAAAGGCATCAGGCGTGGGTTTTTTGTTGTTGCGATTCCTGATCTTTTTCAGATTCCTGGGTACAACTTGAGGATGACATAGATGGATAGAAAAGGTTAGAAGTGATGAAACGGTGATCTCACCAGGGACAGTCTTCCATGACTATAGGAGAAATGTTAATATTGTGAGTAAGCACCACATCTAAAATGTTACCTACCGTATGGGTAGGCGATTTAACATGTGAGAAGCAAATGGCTTCAAGAGAGTTCATAAGGGAAATAGAGTTGCATCAAGGCTATTATCCTCCCACAGATTAAAATCCCCAAGCAGAAGTACTTGAGAAGTACCTTCAGCGATGTACCCAATGCTATTAGTTGTTCCTCATGGTCCTGCGCTTTAACGGGTGGCATGTATGATACTCAATTTTGTCATCAAAGAGTCACAGTAGTCGAGATCCAATATGACTGTATTGAGGATTTTAAGATCTTTACTGATAAGTGTAACTCCTCCTCCCCTAGAGCCAATGCGGTCACCTCTTAATAAACTATACCCATGACGAGGGGCAAGAAGACAGGCATGGGTTGAAGAATCCTGGAGCCAGGTCTCCATAACAGCAAGTAAATCCACTTGCAATTCCCACAGATAGTCAGCTAATTCCACTGCGTGACTAACTAATGACCGAGTAATCAAAACAGCAAGTTCCAGAGATAAGGAGTCAGCTTCAGGCTAATTCTAGCTTAAACTCAGCCTGTTCAACAGAATCCACAAGGGAGGCTTCTTAGGACTGGAGCGAAGGAGAGAGTGACTGACTCCCACTTTCCAGACAGGGAGAGAGAATCACAGATTTTACAATTGCCTGCCCTGTAGAGGATTCGGATAACTTCAGCAACAGCTGCTCAACAATAGGCTTGGTATTAGGCAGTGGCAGAATATGAGACAATGGTAGAGTGAGTTGTTCCATCTGTTCCATAGTGGCAGAAGGCATCTCTACCTGTAATAATTATAGCAGAGAGACATTTCTAGCAGTATCATGATCATTAGCATGCTGACAAGCAGTATGATCCACAACCTTAAGCGAGCTAGATTTACCGGCTACAGCGTCCATTGCCTCTTGTGTGCAGCTATTGAGAAGCAAGACAACATGTTCCCCAAATAAGAGCTAGGGGTCAGAATCACACTGAATTCCATGGAAAGATAGTGAGCTACACTATCTGACCACTTACTGTGAGTCCTTTCAAGGGAAGTGGTTATAGTTGCCACCAACTGATACATATTAGACATAAATAGGGGACAGTATTCCAGAACCTTACATAAGAGAAAAAGGCAGAGTAGTAATGCAACAGTGTTGAATTTTCCTGCACTGTCAATTTGGTACACAGCAGACCTTAAGAGTGCAGCACAGCACTTCCCGACGAGTACCTTATGCGACCCGGCGCAAACCGGCCAAACGGGCCGCCGCTTATGCGCCTGTTAATGGTGTTTAAAAACGCTAGGGGATCTGGGAAGCGTAGTCCAGCAGCGTTAAATAAAAACAAATTTAAATAAATTAAATAAATTAAGCTATTTGCTCAAATTCAGTGCAGCGATCCATACTTTAAAGCCATAGACCACTTTTGGGGTATTTTGGTCTGCAGAGAATTTTGTGTCATGACTATTTCTCTGTCTATATTCTACCTACAGAAGAGCTACCCGCATTTTGTTGGCAACAGGCTTAAGGACTCTACAAGATTGCCAAGAAACATTGCCAAACCGTTAACCCGGCAACATGGGTCCAATTTCCCTAAGATATCCTACTATTGCCTTGATAAAGACACTTTTGGGTTGAAACATGCGTCGGCTGACCACCTTCATTATACTATATGTCCACATCTTGGACAATAAAAACCCCATGTGAAGACACAGTACCCTGCGCGAGATCCTTTTTATTTACATGGGTCAAATACATCATAACTTACTGCAAGGTAACCAGGACTTCTTTGTACAACATTTCCTCAAGGGGGCATTGGTTTGCCCCTTCCTCCTTGTGACCTTGCAAAGAAACATCAGAGAAAATACTACGACCACATAGAGCTCAGCACAGGAGCGTTCATTTTCTAGAACCCATTTCCTACTACCCTATATTCTAAGAATAATCCTTTTGAGATCTTCATCCAATTCCCCTGTGCTTGTCTGTGTGACAGGTGATTATAAAAGCTAGTGAACTTGAGGCCCAAGAATTCTTGCAGAAACCAGCTCCAAAGTTAGCTGCTACTCTGTCTAATGCTGTCCAGCTGGATAAGACCAATGAGCAAACTTGTATTTCACAGCTCATTGCATTAACAGCGGGTAATGTTAACTTAGGATGGGTTGATCCTTTAATACAAGCAATTTCCGCCTTTAAAATGGTACCAACTACGACTTGGCAAACAATGAATTCAAATCTATTTTCTATATCGTGGAATTCTTGTGGATATCATGGTCTTGAGGCGTGGTTAACCACCTTTGCTCAAGAACTTCATCCTGATATTATCCTCTTCCAGGAAACAATGCGCATTACTGATTTGCCTGTTGAAGGGTACCATACTGTATGTAGGTATGCAATGAAAGGTATTCTTGGACGGCCGATGGGAGGACTTGCAATTGCAATCAGCGATAGGATTAGATGTAAGTCGTCCCTGGTATATCAGTCCTCTAATGTGACAGCAATTGAAATACAGATGCATGAAAATGATGAGTATTGGCTTTTTGTACTATCCTTATATTGGAATCCTCTGAAAATAACCTTAGAGGAGATGTTTGACGATTTAGATCAATATTTAGAATATATTCACAACCTGAAGCATTTGCCCAAGATCATCATTGCAGATGACTTTAATTCTTTGTGTTACACTAGCCTTGCGTATATTAACTTCACTCGGAATGCGGCAAAGCTTGGAGCTCAGAGTTGTGGTGTCAAATGGATTGCGTACTTTGATAATTGGGAGATATTGTTTGTAAGTAATCAGGTAGCAGGTCACCAGCATACATGGTGTCGTGGCAACTGTACATCATTGATTGATTTCTTTGCCATCTCCAATATACTGTTTCATTTAGTCTTGCCTGTAATGATTCATCCAATTATTACTGGGGATCATGCTCCAATTCAGCTAAATATGACCTTATTACAGAACTGTAATGGCACTAATCACCTGCTTCCTCTGAGTGAAATCAATCGACCCAAGCTATCAGTTAGATGGAATCCGGGTCTATGCAGGTGGATATCGGAGATAGTAAAATCTGAATATACTATCGCGGTTTTCAAATGGGGTCCTTATGTTTCGCTGTTTGACAAAGAAAGAATTATGTGTGACATTATTACAACTGCCATTCAAGTCATTCAGGTAAAATCCTTTACAAAAGATCAACAATGGTTTCATACTGTTGATGCTGAGGTGCAGATCTTAAAACGTAAGAAACAAAGAATTGCGCACTATCAAAAAGTTAATTTCTGATTATGCTCAACGTACACTTGTTAAAAATCATATTTTATTATTGTTTAAAAATAAATTGAGAATTGTGCAGAAAGCCAAGTCCAATGAGCTTAATTGTGAAATTGTGCGCAAATTATATTTACATGACTCAAAATATATATGGTCTATTATACGCAATACCCCTCTGGTTAAAACAGCTTTTAACCTAAACATAATACCTGACCACATATGGATTTCATATATATCAGAGAAATTCTCCATTCCTGCTCGCTTCAGATCGTACGCGTTTGTGTTCACTCAGTAAAATGGGACTTTTGAATTGGTCTGAGGAGGATATTACTTGGGCAATCAAATTATCTCACTCAATGCACCTGATCTGGACGGCATTCCCTCATGTATGTATGAATCTGAACCTGTTTTATGGGCAGCTATACTTAAACTCAAGTGTGATTTAATTTTGAAAACCGGTAACATACCCGAGATATGGTGTACTTCATTGATTGTCCCAGTATACAAGAAGGTAATGCCATGAATCCCTGCAATTATCGTCCCATATCACTTAGTGATACCAGTGCTAAGATCTTTGCGGGTCTCTTACTGCACAAGCTTGAAAACTTTACTGCAAAAAATTATATCCTTGCAAAAGAACAGGTAGGATTCAGGAAGGAGATGGGCACCTCTCTGAATGCATCTCTGATGTCTCACATCATTGCTAATACTAAGAAGAAAGGGGGACAACCGGTATACATTGCAAGTATTGATCTATCTTCTGCATTAGACTGTGTCGTAGGGGATCTACTTTGGGCCAAACTATATGTACAGGGCTTTCCACCGGAATTAATATATTGGCTGATAAGGTTACATTCTAATACTGCTTACAAAGTTAAGCTTTCAAGAGAATGTGCCATCACCGAATCGATCAAAACTTATATTGGCCTTAAACATGGTTGCAATTTAGCGGCAATTCTTTTTAATCTCTATCTTTGTGATTTGGGACAGGTGTGGAAAGAGTTGGGGATGTATCCAGTAAGAATTGGATCTATTAAATTGCATTGGCTAGCATTTGCAGATGATTTCCTTATAATGGACTTTAGTCGAGCTGGTCTTCAGGCAAAATTAATTACATTTGAAAAATATGCTTATAATTTAAACCTTATTCCGAACGTTAGCAAAACAAGCATACTTGTTTTTAATGCTGGCAGAAAAATAAAATCATATCGATGGAGAATTGGCGATCTTGTTATTCAACTTCAATCTGAGATTCGTTACCTTGGATACCATCTAAATTGTAAATCCTCCATTTGCATTTGGAAAGAGAGGCTTAATCAGAAAGCTTGTCCGTTAGAAAGCCAAATTAAGTAAATTTTCATCAAATACTGCCAATTCTCACTAATCCCCCTATGTGATTTTCTCACTATGAAAGTGCAAGCTGCCATTATTTACATCTTGGATATATGCCCCTTTGATTTAAGCAGCTACCTCGATTCTTTGCAAGGTCGTTTACTCAAAGGAACGTTACGCATGGCATTGTCTATCCCTAACTGCGTGATTAGACACGAGTTAAGTCTGATATCGTTATCATCCAGAGTGTCATGGCGCTTGCTGTCCATTTATGCAAACATTTTGAATCCGCCTAAAAATTGTTTATTTAAAGATCGGCAAGTATTGATTGAAGAACAATCAGTAGGCTCTATTATTAAGTTTAAGGTCCACATGCAAGTGATTTTAGATCGACTTGGGGTATCACATGATGATCTATGCTTTCGACCTTGTTTTGTTAAAAAAATTAATTCTCTGAAGAAGATTGGATATGCACTTTAGATCAACTGAAACTTTATTTTTCATATTGTGAGTGTGCCAAATTCTTATGAAACCGTGTACCAGTTATTCCCTAAATTGCCATATTTCCTTGTTCTATTATAAGAAGTTTATTCATGCGTTTTAGGATGAATCAATTTCACACTAAAGAACGTTGTCACCGATGGACTGGTCTGTCAATTACTATGCAATCTATGGAATGTAGGTTTCCCAGTAGTATGGAACACTATGAAACCCTTAAACATCTGGTGCTCGAGTGTCCACATTTTAAAAATTTGCGCTCACTTATTTTGATGAAATTTGTTACCGTTGAATTTGCTGATTGCACTCAATTTTTATGGGACAGACTTATGAATGGAACATATTACCCTCTAATTCTAGCATTAGGCAATTTTTTAAAGATTGTGGAAGAAGAGCTTGCTCGATTGGAAAGTTAAGATGGCATTGATAGATCTTTATAATGTCATTGAATATAAAAAAAAAAGCTAGTCTAAGGAGCGAGAGTGTAGTGAATGAAACAGTGAAAGGAGGGTGTATGTATAGTTTGGAGGAAGGAAGAGAGCAGCAGTAGTGTGAGAGGAGAGTAGTAGCGTGAGGGGAGAGTAGTAGTGTGAAGGAGAGTATTAGTAGGGTGGAGGAGGGGGCCAGTAAGTTGGTGGAGGGAGCTGTAAGGAAGGCATGGTATCAAGAATAGACAGACACAAGTGATCACAGTTCAAGGGTGTTTATTAAACTGATTATGCAGGTTGGAATAATACCTAATCTAAACCTAAATCTAAGATGGGAGCAAGCTACGACCATCAAATGAAAAATAAGGCAGTCCTTGTAGCGTTGTGTCAAAATCAAAGGGCCTATCCTAAGAAAAACCTATTGGCAATCCTTACGCTAAAATACCAAAGAATGTGGGGTAGGGTTCACAAGAAAGAAAAGTGTTCACAAATGATAAGTCAGGAAGTGTTAGCCGGGGGTTTCCCTTCCCCACGTTTTGAGCACGGGACAATGTGTGACGTCTGAGCACATCTCACTCTTGAGCTTTCCCAGGACATGACAACAGTTCTGGTACACGTATCAGGACCTTTGGTGGTTAAGTCTCTTTCCAATGAAAAGTCTCTTGTCCTCCAAGAACCTAATGGATTTCAAAAATAATAAACAAAAGATGTTCCATTTCAAATGTACGTTGGGTGATGGATTCACCCCTGGGTCCCCCATCTTCCGGGCGCAGACCCCTCAAACTGTTCTGATCAATGTCAAGATCATCGGCGTTATCTCTCTTGCTTCTGAGGATATGATAGGTTCAAATGACAAACAAAAAAAAGTTATTTCTGATTGCACCTGTGGTGATGAATTTTCACCCATGGTCCCCCTCTTCTGGGCGCAGACCCCTTCTCGAATATCAGCCTTCCTCTTGTCAGGTTCATTCTGGCTTTCTATTCTACCTATCACTAGGTGATGGCCTTCACCCCTGGATCCCCCTCTACCAGGTTCAGACCCTTCTCGACTGTTTGCTTCCCTTTATCGGGTTCACTCTGGCTCTCATTCACAGGCTTTCCTCTTTTGCTTTCACAGCTCAATTCCACATGAATGTTTGGTGATGACTTCACCCTTGGGTCCCCCTCTTCCGGGCGCTGACCCCTGAAGAATCTCAATCTTTCTCCGTCGGATTCGCTATGGCTTCTGTAAAGATAATTTCTCCTTGGCTTTCACAAATCTCAATGTCTTTGTAAACAGTTCTCCGTGGATATCCCTCTGCCGGTTTCACTTTTGTTGACACACTGTTTCTTGGGACTTTTAGACTTCGCCCCTCTTCATAGGCATCCCTTCCTCAGGTTCACTCTTGCCACCTCACAATTCCTCTTGCTTTCTCTTAATATGGGATTAACTTCCCTGGCATTCTCAAATGTTTGTCGGTCAAAGACTTTAGACTGTATGGGGATTTTGCTAGACCACTTTGGTCCACTTCGACCTTTCTTAACGGCTCTCCTACAGCCTTCTAGTAACAGTAGTTTCAAACATCACAGGATTAAACAAGAGTCTCTCGAGTTAGCAACCATGTGGTGCCTATCCCCTCTGCAGCTGCTCTCCCCTTCAAACGTAACAATTTACAGTTCTTTGACTTTTCTCCATGTGCCACTTTGCGACTTTCATTCAACACAGCTCGGTCTCTTATCGGCTCTCCCCTCGACTCACCAGCTGTGAAGAAGTACTTGACTTCCTTCTATCTGGAGTCAAGGCCGGTACCATGCGTCTTCCTTGGTTCTGCTAATCAGCGTGGGCACACTCTGTGTACCGTTAACATCTGTTGCAACACACTTGAGCTATTGTCTGCGGTCTTATGATTCCTTCGGTGGCGGTCTCACGGGCTGGGCTTGCAAAGGGCAAGGTCGCTTCCCTCCTTGTTACCCTCTCGGTTTGCGACGTCTTTCTCCTCTTGAAATGCCGTATCGCTATAGCTGTCTCATTGTGTTGTCTGCCTTGCTCATACTGTGCTCTTGTGCTCCACCTTTTATCCCTGTGGGGAAGGGAAAGGGACCGTCAGGTGTGTGTGGTTTGGGTCAATTGCCGGACTCTGCCTGACCATTGTATTGGGACATGTCAGGTAAACGGCTCTGGTGTCAGTCTGTTGTCTTTCGTGATGCGTGAAAGTGTTCGTGTGGAAAAAGGGGGGAGCAGTGTTGCCGAATATCCTACGTGGTAGGATGGGGAAAAGGTGTTGGAAGAAGGGGAAACCGCATCTCACCTGAGGACCACCCAATCCAGGTGATACTCCCTCACTGGTTCTTCCCCAGGAACTGTATCCAATAGCGATGGCCGTGTCCTGGCCACCTGGATGACAGATCCCTGGGGACTAATAAGTGTGACACCTTCAGATTTCTCACAGGGCCAGTAAGGCGGTGGAGGGGTGGCTAGTAGGGTGGAGGGGTGCTTGTAGTGTGAAAGAGGGGACTAGTAGTATAAAAGATAGGAGGGGAGTATTAATAGGAAGAGGTTGAGGGGAGTAGTAATAGGAGTCTAGAGGAAGGGAGCAGGAGTGTGGAGGAAGAGGGCAGAGAAGGGGAGTAGAAAGAAGGGGAATAGAAAGCAGAGAAGTGGAGTGGTGAACAGGAGTGGGAGGAGAAATATTATCAAAGGGCGGAGGTGAGAACTGTGAAGAGAAACAACTGAAGGACAGAAGATGTGTACCCAACGTGCAAGCACAACCAGCATCAGGCTAAAGAAAACGCCCGGCAAGGCAGACTTACTGGGAAATTACATTACCAGTAATGCAGTGCAGCTGAACTACAAATACGGCGGCCATCTTGTAAGGACCGCCCGGAAACCTTGCGCATGCACAACTGACATTACGTTGTGGAATGGTCACAGAATCCCAGAGCTCCTGCTCTGATTGGGCACACGTACGGGCCACATCACAGCGAACAGTCGTGCCGGCCCCTGCTACCACTGAGATAAGTACTGAATGTGCGAGCGGATCAATCGATTGTTAGTAAGTTGACTTGGGCATGTAGTAGGGTGGCTGCACTGTGGCTTATATTTTGTGCTTCGTGATTAACGGAAACAAATTATGTGGGGGGGACCCCGCCTGTTTAATGGTTTTTAGCTGAAGTCAGAGAAGTGAACACTTGTTATTACCAGTGCCTGCCTGTGATATTGTTTTTGCAGGTTCAAGAACCTCCCATTGCTCCATTTGGGCTCTGAACATTCGCCTGTCCTACGACTTGGGAAAGCTAAGTGTCCTAGTTTCACTACCATAAGACTAACCCAGAAATCCATATACTAGTTCTGTGTTTGCTGTATGAACATGTAATGTACGACTCTAGGAATCCATAGACTAGCACCAAGTTTACTGTACGTTATGTTACTTGGCATTAATATAGCGCTCTATATATCACTGGTATGATCTCAAAGCGCTGGTAGGTTGAACGCCCTCAGGAACCGCAGTTCTGGCCAGTAGAGAGAGATAGTGCTGTAGGGTGCGTGGGTGCACCAGTTATGTGTGCAGCTGATTTAATTGCCGGGTGGTACCTGCATGCTAGCGTTAGGTGTTGTGCTGAAGATATCAGTTAAATGTGTGCAGTCTGGTGGGTGGACACCCAGACTGGGTTCTGGCTGCGTTAGGCCTGAAAGACACTTATGTGAGCAACTAGACCAGAATGTCATGGGATAGCTCTGTTTTATTAGGGTGATGAGGTGTTCATGGGGTAGTGTTTGTTTGTGAACAGCTAGGCCGAAGTTATTGAGGGTATAGCTGTGTTCTAGTTGTGTGATGGTGTATAGAAGAGAGTAAGCGTAGTGATGTGGTATGATAGGATCGTTCATCTTTAAAGCGCCCAAGACCAGGCACGTGAACAGGATGTCAGGGAACACCCCATCCATCCAGTCCATCCATTTCATCCTTTCATACCATCCATTCCACCATTCCATCCATCCATCCATTCCATATGATTCCGTATGACGAAACAATACTGTAAATACCGATGCATATTATCCCAAGCATGTCATACTACTACAGTACATGTTTCAATGGACGCGATTGGGCGCAATTTATGCAGTATGACTGGTCATTATTGTGTATTTTTTTTTTTTTTTTATTTGCATTTAGTTCATTTACAAGAATAATTTCGAGTAGAACCTTTGCAAAAGAGCAAGTTAAAATCCATGTATAAAGAAAAGAAAATTTAAACATTTGAAATTACATTATTTTACATTAGCACACAATACTTTAAAATGCTTTAAAATACAAATTAAAATACAGGTGAAAGAAAAGATATACCAATCAGTTTACCAACTCAGCATTTCATTCTCCAGTCAAAATAAGTTCTTTTTCTATATGCTTACAAAAGCTTACTAATTCATAGATTAAACGGTTGTGAGTTCCTTGCATCATGCGAGACCATAAAAACTCAAGGCAATCTTCAAACCCTATATCAACAAATTTCATAAATCTTGCTGTACGTATTTTGTTAAAATGGGGACAATAGAGTATGAGATGCTTCATTGTTTCATATGGTTCGTTACACTCATCAAATCGACATCCCACAGCAAATGTGGTGGCATTTGTTCGCCAGTTCTTTATTCTCTCTCTAGTATGGTAAAGATTAAATCTAAATCGAATATATGCCTTCCTGGTAATTTCACAGGGGAATAAAGTGATATGTGCATAGCGAGGGATGCGCTGTTTAACAAAGGCACCATATTCTTCATAAGATTTATAAGTCATAATCCGATCAATAGTTACGCACCAGTCTAAATCAAAAAGTTTTTTTGAAAAAAAAAAAAAAAATTGTGTATTGCACTTGATTGTGAACGTGAATACCACAACGTCCTGCAACGGAGCCGAGGAGCATCTTACCCTAAGTTCCCCCTGCCTATCCACTGTGTATTTAGCTAACCCTCAATCCGGTTATGCTTCAAACCCCCTACCGATCCACTCAACGACGATCCCCAACCCTCCTTCCCCGTGGGGTTTGCAGTGTCTTGTGGACTACCCAGTGCGAGCCCCAACACCCCTGAGGGGAGGTAGGTGTTTGTGCTACACCCGCATAAGAAGTCTACAGTGTTTTCACGCCTTGACAAGGAGACTCACAACTTTACGGGGTATGAAGGCCTAGAGGCACGATCAACTTGCAGTACCTGCAACTATCCTGCAAAAGCATGGCACTGGAGAAGACTCATCTGTTTTCTTTATCAACTTGAGGGAGTAGCCGAGACAGCAGGCAGGCACGTGATCGGAGGACCAAATACACTACCCCATTGTTGACAGGAGAGGCCAAACAAGCATTTCAGCCCTTCAACTCAGATGGGTGGACCGGACCCACTATGATGATTTGAAGAGAGGAATCCTCGAGAGACTATGACGGAACCGACAACACTACTGGTTTTGCTTCCAACATCTTTGTCTACATCCTCGACAAATATTGTATTGAGTGAGATACCTACTCAACAAGTAGCTGGTGGGCAAAACATATGAGGCGGGGAAAGACATGTTGATTCTAGAGAAATGTGTAGATTTACTTCCCCCCCTTGTCTGCAGAAGGCCATATGGCAAAGCCACAAACGTACCTTGGAGAAAGAGATGCAGACGGTGAATGCATATCAAAAGGGCTATGTATTCCAGAAACCTAATGGAACCCCAAAGAGACCAACCAACCCACGACCCTGAAGATGAGGAAGGGAAGAGAGCAACTACGTGAGCAGGCCTGGTTCTACAATCGCTAGGCCCAATGAGATTAAACCAAGTTCACCAACTTCAGTCGATTCACAGAGACCTGGACCCACACCCCGACCAGAACCCCTCCGGCGTTATGTCTGCGGGAAGCTAGGAACTCTGGCCAGGTTCTTCCAAGGAGGAATTGATGGAGATTGGTCTCTTCTGTGGTGGGGACCACTTAGACCAGGAAGGAGAAGATCCAGTCTGATGTCGTTTTTTCCATTTGGGAAAGACCTTTTGAAAGGGCCCCAATACCAGTTCCCACCTCTTGTATGCAAACCCTCATCACCAGCCGTACCTTGTGAGATAGATAGATACTCACCAGTGTCCTTTTATTATTGTTAGAAAATCTGCACCCGAGGTCATGGACTCAGCACAAACAGAAGAGAAATCAATGCTGCCAACAGGACATGGGGCCAAAAACACTAAAAAGCTGCAGAGGAGAACCAAGGCACAAACCATGAGGAACACCGAAAGCACTATTACTGTGCAAAGAAGGGAGACAGGAGCTGCCGAACTACACAGCCACACAGGTCTTGCAGACCTGGCGGAGCGAGCCGGTGAGCACACAGAGGCACACGAAAGTCCTCCTGACCACTAAGGAACGGAAAGGGAGCCAAACCCATTCTTCCGAGAGATACTTACCAGTGAACCCCCCAACACAAACTGGGACACTGAATTGACTACGCCGCCATCGTTGGTGTAGGGCGGACCCGCACAGAGTAAGTAGGTGTGCCTGCTGCTTTTTCAAGACTTTCCCTTGCACAAACTTGGCCCGTGTGGGGAAGTCAGGCTGGCCAGGGAGAGGTGGGCAATTCCCAGAGGAGGTAGGAGACTTAAGCAGGGGGCAGGCAGAAGGAAACTTTTTCAGGTAAGGTCAGTGGAGGAGGACGACCACCAAGAGACCGGTAGGAGGAAGGACAGAGTAGTGTTTTTTTAAAAAGATTCGTGGTGCAGGTGAGATATTGGCTTAGGAGTAAAAGTGGTTCTGCAGTGCAAGTGTGTGTAACAAGTGGGTATAAAAGATAGTGTATGGGCGAGTGTGAAACAAATGGTACAGAGTGAAAGGAGGGTGTTCGAAGAGGGAAATGGGGAGTAGCAAGAAGGAGGAGGGGATTAATAGTGTGGATGAGGGGAATAATAGTATGCAGAAGGGTAGTAGTAGTATGGAGAAGGGTAGTAGTAGTCTGGCGAAAGGGGAGTAATATTAAGTAGGGGAGTAGTAGGAGGACGAAAGTAGTAGTATTGTGGATGAGGGTAGTAGTAGTATTGAAGAGGGGAGTAGCAACAGAGAAGAGGAGTTCTGAACATGAGTGAGAGGAGAAGTAATCCAGACGAATGAAGGCAAGAACTAGGAGGAGTGAAACAATGGAGGGATAGAAGATTAGTGTGAGGAGTAAGGTGGAGGGGGAGTTAGTAAAAGAAGGAGAGAAGCAGTGAGAGTGAACATGAGTGAACCAGCCTGAATCCAACCACGTAAGTGCTAGGTACTATCCCGATTTCCCATTACAACACTAACCCTTGGATAGAGCAGGGACTGTTAGGAATTATGTGAGGAAGTTTAGATAGTCAGCACTTAAGGAACCATCTGTAGTATAGGACACAGGTTAGACAGTAGAGGGTCAGCATATGGCAGCGCTAACTGGGAGTTACAGATGCCGGGTTTAGGTTGGAAGGCTATTAAAAAGCAAGAGAGAGAAAAGAATGGCCCTAGACCCCACAAAGGCACCTATATTCTTTTACCTTGTTTTATCTACTAACAGAAATTCAACTTTCAGTTTAAGGGGTGTTTTTACTATTTTTGAGAAATGTTTTCTAGATTAACTTGGCAAATCTGATAAAATCTCACATCCTTAGCTATCGAAATAAACATTTGGCGAGCAAGAGCTAAAAGCAGATCCTGGCTATTTAACATCACCCAGTAACCTCTGACAGGGCACCTCTACGTTCCACATGAAAACAGAAACTAGAGCCACTTCTCCATTATACATGACCTAGTTTGCTATAAATGTTTCTCAAGGTTTCCCAGTGTTCGTTTATACACATTCTCAAACACACAGATTGAATGTCACAAGGGTATGTTAGCATAGGACCAGTTGTTTTTTGGCAGTCAAAAATAACTGATGGTAGCTGCTGGCAACAAACTACCTGGCCATTCTAGAGTACAAGCAGGAGCTAAATAGATGCCAGCACATTTGATCCCTTCAGGTGTACAACACTTTGGGTCCCAGACACTCAGAATATACTTTATTAATTGAATGGGTTTGCTGTTTTTTCAACAGGAAAAACATGCAGGCAAGTCACTCTGTCCCTCCCCGAATGCAGAGGTTCCTGGGATACCCTTGGAAATCAAGTTGGCGGCACTATGCAGCACAAGGTAAGCACTGTATAAATGTATCGCTCCCTTGCAAGAATTATTTGGCGGGGATGCTTACAGCCTAATGTACCATCATCTACTTTTTGGGGGTAGTAAAGGGAACTTTCAACCTGTAAGGAAATAATAAACACTTAATACTTGGCCAAGGATTTAAAAAATCGTGCCACCTCCCTTCAGTCTGAGATGTCTCGCAAGCCAGCGGAAATATCGGCCAGGGTTCTCATGGACTGTCTGATAAATTTCCCACTCTTATAAGAAAATAGCAGTAACCCAACAGTTGAACTACTGAAATGCACTTCTACGGAAATCAGGTTTGGAATCACATGTTGTTATGCAAAAGAGTTTCACCTTCAAATTAATACACATATTTCTGTATTTATAATATGTGTCAGTCGGCAAACATTGACAGCGCAATTGTCTAATATGACATCAACTCCACTCTCCCACCCTAAGCATATTCAAAGGGACATCACTGTTGATATACAAATTAGTTCCTGGGCATGCAACCTGAATGGCTATTCAGGGTGCATGGATATTTTTGTAGTCAAATCACATTCCCTGTGATCGACCGAGGAGGATGTGCCTATGAACATCCAGGAACCCCCATGTGCAATCCGGTCTGCACTTCCTACTGTGGAACGTGTTCCACATCAAGATGGCCGCCGCCGAAATACACCACCTTGCCTGCTTCTGTTTGTCCAAGCAGAAGCACCAGGCAGTCCTCTACGACCCGGTTGAGTAAACCTAACTTCAAATGGGAATTAAGCATCAAGCCGGAGACGTAGCCGGGCCCGGTTCTAAGGCCCTGGTCAAAGGCTGCAGCACCTGTCCATGGATGCAGTCCGCTGACATCGCTGCGCACCAGCTATAACCTGGGCATTTGTCCTATAGCTATGCCGTTTGTATCCAACCTCACACATTCTGTCAGCCCCTTCGTTTCCCCTCCAGTAAGGTGCTGCATGAGACATTTCCTTTGGTTTGGCATAACAAGGCCGCAGATTTATTTTTACACATACATGACCACTGCAAACAGGTAAAATTTTGAGTTCCAACAGGTGTGGCGACTGCTCCTCGTCCTGCTTCCCCCTTTTTCCTCCATATTGATTGCAGGCACAACTCCCCCGAGACCCTCGAGTCTGAGAAACCGCCTGCCCATGCAGGTCTTTGCGGACTGGGGGAGCGCCGTTTGTTGGGGGGAAGTTGAGCCCCAATTGCTACCGCCAGACACCCCCGCCGTTTAGGCTCCCAGGAGGCGCTGTCTAGAATGGGCGAAGCCCCTTCCGGTTCAGCAATGGCTCATTCGGAGTCTTTGTCTTATATTAGGTTGCCACAACCAGCCTGTCCATCCTGCGACAACGACGTCCAGGCTCCGCCATAGCTGTAGGGTGGGAGGGTGGGAAAAAGAAGTCCTCCACTCTTGGCGGGCGCCCAGCTGCTGGAAGAGCTGCAAGTGCTCCTGTGCCGGGCGTCCGCCGTCTTTATGCCCCAAGCCCCGCCCCCTTCCTTTCTTGCCCTTCGCGGGCTTTCCTGGGCTCTTGGCGCCCTTTTCTCTGGCTCCTTTTCCGCCCTCTCCCCTGCCCCTGTGGGGGAGGGGGAAGAGAGCGTAAAGGAGGAAGGCCCCTGCCCCGGTTATCGGGGTGCCTCCTCCACTCGCCGTGCTCTCCCCTCGTCACCTTCATAACCTGGGCATTTGTCCTATAGCTATGCCGTTTGTATCCAACCTCACACATTCTGTCAGCCCCTTCGTTTCCCCTCCAGTAAGGTGCTGCATGAGACATTTCCTTTGGTTTGGCATAACAAGGCCGCAGATTTATTTTTACACATACATGACCACTGCAAACAGGTAAAATTTTGAGTTCCAACAGGTGTGGCGACTGCTCCTCGTCCTGCTTCCCCCTTTTTCCTCCATATTGATTGCAGGCACAACTCCCCCGAGGCCCTCGAGTCTGAGAAACCGCCTGCCCATGCAGGTCTTTGCGGACTGGGGGAGCGCCGTTTGTTGGGGGGAAGTTGAGCCCCAATTGCTACCGCCAGACACCCCCGCCGTTTAGGCTCCCAGGAGGCGCTGTCTAGAATGGGCGAAGCCCCTTCCGGTTCAGCAATGGCTCATTCGGAGTCTTTGTCTTATATTAGGTTGCCACAACCCGCCACGCCAAAGGTGGGTTACCGCCCACCGTGGCTCCCCCCTTTCCCGCTTATAACTCCAGTAGTTTTGTGCAGATGTTCCAGAAAAACAGATCCATTCCCTGCTCCGACAAATGCACCCCATCCTTCAAGTAATACTCCTTGTTTTTCTGATTGATCAAACCATGTCTGATATGCTGAAAGCCTCTCCCTTTACAAAACTTAGCCATGGCCCAGTTCAACTTCCTCCTTGAGTTTTCTACGGCTGCCTGACTCTCGGCGCCACTCCATTCGCACCTCGAGATGATTTCAGACCACACGATTTCCGTGTCCCCCAATTCGGCCGCTAGCTCCTGCAATGAAGACATCATTTCCCTGAATAAGATCCCCCTCCCCAACTCGGCCAAATCATTGCCGCCGAGATGAACCACCAATACATCAGGCCTCCGGTGGCTCCTCAGGAGACTGCGTATGTGCCCTTGTAACTGTGCCCATTTCATGCCCGGCACTCCGTGCCACTGCACCCGATATTCCCCGGCGGTCAGCACCTCCTGCTCGGCCGACCAGCTTCCCTTGGCCCTCGACACAAACGAATGGCCCACCACCCATGCAGACCGCCGCCTTCCCTGCCTTGGTGCTACTGCGAGGAAACAGGAGGAAGGAATTGTTAGTCTTACATTTTCTCAGGCCTGACATACCGCTTAAAACAACTGGACCTCCAGCCCCCAATATGTTTGATTGTCTCTGCTCCCAGGCCCATCCCAGCCGCAGTTGTGGCGGCCCCTATCCTGAAGGAATGTGTCCCAAAAACCCCTGTTGAGAACCCCGCCTCCCCCAGTGTCCTGTCTAAAACCTTTTTAAACTGAAACAGGCTTAATGCTGACCCGTCGTTGTGCACCAGAAACGGGGCCTCGTCTCCTGTGTGGCACCTATGACTCACATACCTGCTCACGCATCCTACTGGACAGACCGGACTGTCCTGGATACTCCCTAACGTGATCATTCTGCCTTTCCCCGTCTGATCGGTCTTAGACCTCCTCAGAAATATGCATAACCGTTCCCCTTGTACCCTTATGTCACAGCTCCTCAGGAAACTCAAACCTTTACCCTTCTTGTTGGCTGGCACCAGCTCGCTTACCCTTAAAGCTCCAAAAAACGCCAGAGAAAAGGCTGCTGCGAACAATCCTTTTTCATACTCGTCCCTGCACACCACCCCCAAGCTCCTGATCAATTTGTGCAACTTCCCCACATCTATGGGCCGTCTCTCGTCAGGTTTCGCCGTCACCTGCTTGGCCCAACCCCTCATGACCATGACAATATAATGCTCCCTGGTGGGATCAGGCATGCCCCTTAATTTGTAGAATTGGGCAATCGCCGCCAGATGATAAGCCACCCAGGCCCTGGACCTTCCTTGGCTCCAAGACCATCCCACAAAGGCACGCACAGGCCTGCCCTTTTCGCTCTCGGGCAGGATATTGTTTCGGAAGGCGACGAACCGTTCCCAGCACGCCTTGTATCTTCGCATAGTGCCTGGTGCGAGGGCCGTGTCGATCAATGCACTCAGATCTCCCCAACCAGTCCCCACCACTGTGTCTGGAAGGGTGTCATCCTTGCGCTCGCCTCTGGGTGATTTTCCCGGAACCTTCCCCACTGCAAACGAGAAAGAGAATCAGCGGCCACATTCTTAACCCCAGGTATATGATGTACCCTAACCTCTGCATTTAGTTGCAGCAAGCACTTTGTCAGTTCCCTGAGCAGCCCCAATGCCCTACCATTCTTGCTAGTTCCTTGATTGATAATCTGCACCACCGCTAGGTTGTCCGACCAAACTAGCACTTTTTTGTCCTGCATCTGTTCCGGCCAGAGCTTGAATGCCACCACTATCGGGAACAACTCCAGCACTGTAATGTCCCTGGAGATACCCTTGGACTGCCATTCAGCCGGCCAGGCCTGCCCGCACCACCTCTTGCCCAGGATAGCCCCAAAACCTCGGGCCCCTGACGAGTCGGTAACCAGCTTGGGTCCATCTCCCTTCCCCAGAGGTTCCTTCCACACCAATACCCCGTTAAAATGATCTAAAAAGGTATTCCACATTTCCAGGTCCTTCTTAACCTCCTTACCTAGGCGCACGTGCTGACCCGCGTGCCCCAAGCCCGCCATTTTCAACTCTATGCTTCTAGCAAATGCTTTACCTGAAGGGATCACTTTGCCTGCAAAATTCAGGCTGCCCGCTAGGGACTGCAGTTCTCTCAAAGTGGCTTTCTCTTTGCCTAATAATCCTGCGATTACCTCCTTCAACCTTAGCACTTTGTCTCCCGGAAGCCTGCACACCCCTGCCACAGAGTCAATTTCAATCCCCAAAAACACCAGTGACGTGACCGGTCCCATAGTTTTTTCTTTAGCCAGAGGTACCCCAAACTCTTCCATCAACTCATGAAATACCGTCATAAGGTTCTTGCAATCATGCGTCCCTTTGCTCCCAATAAACATGAAATCATCGAGGTAATGCACCATCCCCCCGACCTTGCTTATTTGCCTTACTGCAAACTCGAGGAATCTGCTAAACCTCTCGAAATACGCACAAAATTTTGAGTTCCAACAGGTGTGGCGACACGCTGCAAGAGCCGCCGCTTCCTCGCGATGCAACGAAGTCCCGGGCGGGCAGACACGAACTCCAGGCAACCGTTCCGCCGCCGAGGAAACCGCTGCCACACGAAGTCGAAAGTGAAGCCGCTGCCACACGAAGTCGAAACGAAGTCCAAAAAGAAGTCCTCCACTCTTGGCGGGCGCCCGGCTGCTGGAAGAGCTGCAAGTGCTCCTGTGCCGGGCGCCCGCCGTCTTTATGCCCCAAGCCCCGCCCCCTTCCTTTGTTGCCCTTCGCGGGCTTTCCTGGGCTCTTGGCGCCCTTTTCTCTGGCTCCTTTTCCGCCCTCTCCCCTGCCCCTGTGGGGGAGGGGGAAGAGAGCGTAAAGGAGGAAGGCCCCTGCCCCGGTTATCGGGGTGCCTCCTCCACTCGCCGTGCTCGCCCCTCGTCACCTTCATTGTTGTAAGTCTACAACCCTACACCTGCGCCAAGGAATCACCCGATATACTACAGGCTACATGCGACCTAGCCCAGGTAAGAGGCATCCCAGGTCCCCGTGCTCAAAATCTGCAATGCCCACTTGCCCTTCCCAGACGCCGGATGAATGCTACAGTGTCCGACTCCTCCATGCCTCGCCCACCTCCTATGCTCACGTTCAGGCAAGACTATTACCATGCTCGCGGGTGCCCAGTGATTCACTGTCACCACCCTCCCGACCCCATCAACTCTCACTGTTGATACATCGGCACTTGCCTTATTTTCTCCGTTCACAAATACACGCACTTCGATCAGCCCGTCGTCTAATGTGACTCAGCGGGTTGGGGAAATCGCAAGCCAGCACAGACGTGTACAATGTCGGACTTCGCTGCAAACACTTCACAATGGACCCAGCATCTGCCACCTCACACGTAGCACTCTAACTTGCTTGTCTAACAGCATAGCTGGAGTACAAAGCCATCTATCCCCCTATTTCTCATCAACCTTGTGTGACAATTTGCTCTCTAACTGGCCAATAAGCCAGACTTCAACGCTTTATTCAGCCTTGTGCTGCTCTCGTACATTACTGGACTGCAACTACTGATTTGGACCCTCTACTCAGCTGTTTGCTGCATTTCTATTACCAAACTGTAACTCATGTTGATCTTTTCGCATTTGTCTGCATGGCTGATGTAGCCCCCGTACAATGAGGCCAGGCTTTGCCAGTACTTGCACTCATACTTATCTTGTCCTTCCTGCTGGTTGTTCATCCAGTTTCCCTGCGCTGTATTTGACATATACAGCATGCATATTTGTGTAGCCCCTTGCACCATAAGGTGAGGCTTTGCTAGTTTGTACACACTCGCCCATTCTGTCTGCAACCAATATAAGTACTCTTGCATTTCTCAAATGTACTAAGCACTTTCTGTAGCTAGCACCCAGATGCCTCTGGGCTTTATGCACGGAAATAAATGACAATAAATTAAAAATACATTAAAAACACATGCATAAAAGGGATCCAACAAGGTCTTTATGCGTGTCGTCACACAAACATCACCAGTGCAAACATTATACAGTCCAGTGCAGGGCTCTCTCACAGTAACTGGTGAGTCAGATGCAATAGTATTGCCAAAAAAGCAAACAAAGCCCATATAACAATCAAAATTGATAACTGAACAATGCAACCAGGCACTGTGACAGTCTGCAATATAATCTTAGGAAAAGGAGGCGGGAAACTCAAAAGACAAACAAAATGCAATAAAAGATCAGACAACTATGGGATCAGCAATTTAGATCCGTACCATGGAACATCACCTTTATTAGACACAGGCATACGCTCATGGAAGAGATTTCTTAAGTGCAAGGCAGAATTTCAAATGCAAAAGATGCACGTTAACAGTTAATGAAACACTTTTCTAGCTGATCAAGAAAGCTAATCCCGATTGCATCAGAAAAGGGTGTCAAAAGGGCCCCTTATGGAGAAACAACGTATGTATCATCAACCTAGAGATGAAAAGTAAAGGAAAATATGTAAAAGTCTTCTGTGAAAAAACGTCTACAATAGATAATGAACCAAGACATCATCTCTCCTCTCTTCACTGTGAAAGTGCATCATAAAGTGCATGAGGCCCCACCTCTGGGTGCCACAGCTCGACCAATACAGCCAGCACTTTGCTTTGCAATAACAAAGAAAAGCATCTTTGAAATAAGTGGAGAAAAAGATTGATCTAGTAAAATTCTACAATTTATTTTATCCCGACTACACCCAAGCAGAGGAGAAGAGTAAGATATTCAAGTAATATTAAAAAAATGCTGGCTAAAGAAATCAATGCAAGAGAAGACTCACCAGGCATTAAAAGTAGAACAATAGCAGGCTTTCATTAAATGGAGTAGTCATTAAACAGATTAATCATGTGTTCCAGCCCATTTTAACTGCTCAAAAACGTAGCTTGGACAAATCTGCACATGGCTTGACAGTGGTGTTCACAAGAGCTAATCAGTTAGAATGTACACAACTGCACCAATGGTAGCAGATAGAAAAAAGAAACAGGACAACGGGGACAATGGCAAAGTAACCAGACCTGGACCTCAGCAAGAAATGTCTATTGCTTGCTCCGCTCCTGGGCGGTACAGCCTTTGCTTGACAATCCAGTCCCCAGAAGAATAGTTGAGCCTCACCCGTACCAGCCTTGAGCCATTGCTAGGCCAGACAGTCTTGATAAACCACATATAATTTACTTATCGATGTCTAGTAGCAGCCACATCACCGGACATCTACATTCAAGGATTCCGAAACTAAGGGTAATTCTGTGTGGCCCTTTAAAGCCTGGTAGGTCCTAAAACCAGTCCCTGTAGATCTACTGTTCTTTATCAGTGATCCACATATCTCTCTCCCAGGAGTATAAGTTCACGCAAACTGGTAGGTCTATAAAATACAATGCAAGTTATCTTGTGTATGGACAGGTTATAAATGCCAGATCATATCCCAGAGGAATCTTGGAGCCCATATGCGGCACATATTAAATGTGAGCTAAGTACACAACCACTCCCGCTTCCCACTATCCCTGGAAATGTGTCAGCTTGGCTACAAAGAGCCTTTTAATCCCATGCATATGTGATCACCTAGGTCCCATTTCCATTGTTCCATACGGTTTTCGGTCGCCTAGGGCCTGCTTCAGTTACTGTAAATGAATGACGTTGGCTTCAATTTGTTAAATCGTTCCATATTCCTTCACCCTTTCTATGAAAATAATGTATTACGTGCCTGTAAACAGGTGTTTCTAGGCGCGATACGACAAGGTAAGGAGACAAAAGGAGGACGAACAAACAATCTTACTAGGCCATGTGTCATTCAGAACGTGCAAGTTCAACTAATGTCTGGAGACCCATGTCAGGGCACAACAAACCACATTTGGCAGCAGTGACTGGCGCAGTAAAAGCTGAGTAACATAGCATAGCTTGATTGCCTAGGGCCTGTTTAAATGGCTCTAAATGCATGTGGTTGCCTAATGTCTCCCTAAATTATTCTATTTGCATCTGAGTTGCCTTGGGCCCATTTAAATACTCTTTATGAATGTGGTCATCTAGGACTTGCATAAAGTGCACCATAGGCATCCCAGGGGCAAAGGACATGTTTCATTGCTCTTTATGGAATGGGTCTGTTTGAATTAGGGTTAAAGGCTTTGTACCAAAGGCACATGCAGTGTGTTTCGGAGAGTCTGGTCACCTATGGCTTTTCAAATTGTACCCAGTGGCTGCCTAAACTAAATTTTCAATTAACTTTCACCTGGCCACGTAGGACCCTCTATAACATAATGGAGACCGTTTGCCAGCCCTTTAAATGCCCAGTCATTGCAAAATTAGCTCCTTCCCTTGCTGTCTATAGGGCGTAAGTAGCCACCAGGGCAGTTTAAAAATATAATAATGCCTAGAATTCAAGTAGACTCAACAGTTTCAGCTCTTTTCTGTGCCCTTTCTGAGAAGCACAGATACTGCTAGTCTTTTTCTTCAACAGTTTGGACTCTGCAGTGTTTCTCCTTTCTACGGTTTTCTCGCTTCTCTCACTTCTCCTGTCTCCAGCAACCTCCTGCAGGGGTCGAAATAAGGATATAACTAGCAGAAACTGAAATCAGTGCCTGAGTTTTCAGCAATACTAAGTAAGCAAGAGCTACCTCTTGGGAACCAGGACCTGTCCTATAGCATTCCACAATGCAACTCTCATATAAAACGCAAACATTTCCAATTGAATATGACCGATTATGATTGAAATGTCCTCGAGTTGTGTCCCAAATCTCATTGATATACATTCACAAACATACAGATTTAATGTCACATTGGCAAGTTTGCAATAGAACAAGTTGGCTTGGGGAACCAAATGTAGCTCCTGGTAGCTTTCAATGTCAAGCCAACTAGGCTCACCTACGAAATAACCAGGAGCTAACTAACTCGCAGGAATGTGAACCCTGCGCCTGATCTTTATCTTCTCCCCTTATTACTCCTACTTTTCGTCTACATTCTCCAATCTCCCTCTCCCCACTCACAGTCCCCCTCTCTTGATTTACCTCTTACCCGTCCTACCTCCACCTTTGATTATCTTTCCAGCACATGCAACTTACTCCCTCTTCCTAGCCATCTCAATCAGTTCCTGTTAACCACTTCTCTCTCCTACAACTCCTTCATCAAGTATCCTCAATCATTCTCACTCAAACTCAAGTATACATCTAAAATTGGAACCACTCTCTGAATTCCAATACCATACCGTCACTCTAACCAAATATTTCAAAGGTTTCCTTCAAATTCTTCTCCACCTACTACGCCCGCCATCACCCCCCCCTCTGATTTCTTGATCTTACTCCACCTATGAGTGCAGACTGACTCTGCAGGCCGTTTACATTCACGTGTTTCTGTCTGGAAGGTTCTTTCCGCCCCCATTGGCTGTCTAAGCTATTTCCAACTCCTCCCATCTCCTTCCGCTAATGGGCTGACATTTTCCCAGGAAGTCTTCATAGGAACTCTTAGCGCTGTCCCCTTTCCAGTCTCCGTTTTCTGCCAGCTAGCCATGCAGTCACTGTAGTTGTTTGCTCTCTGCGTCTCTTTTGTACCAGATAAATGTCTACCAAGGCTTTGGGCAGGGTTCCCTGGCCTCAACTAGGGCTATGCTGTGCTCTGCTGGTTCCAGCTCTGACGCGTCTGCTCCCTGGTTCCCATGTAGCATATGCCTGGGCAGTCTGTAGAGGGGGCTTGGTCTCCCATTTGACTCCTGAATGGGGAATCAGTCAGTTCCCATTAGGCGAAACAGTTTATTCCCCCTGTTCCAGGCTGGGTCTTAGTCATTGGACCCAGGTGCACTGATATACTTGTAATTTTTTGGATGGTTCTACCTCCTGGGAACAATGATTCATCACAGGGGTCTGAGGAGTATGGCGCATGCTGGTAATTGTAGTCTCTAGGAACCACCTGAAAAAGAGGAAAAATTGACCTTTCCAGGATAGAGGCTGATAGGCATCGGGTCATGGAAGAAGTTACCAATGTACATGCACAGATCCATGCAGACCAGGGAGCCTGTGACAAGGGTCCCTCATCTGCCCAACACAACTTCTATGGTACGTCTGGCTCCAGAGTGGCCCTGGTAGACCCCTTACCCAAGGATGAGAGGGGTAATTGGACCCCTTTGACAGGGTCAACCCCATGACCTTGTCACATAGTAGAACAAGTTACTTTCTTACCTGGTAACGTTCTTTCGATGGGATGGTCCGATGACGTATTCCATATCTATGACATGTAATCACCACAGCTGTGCTGCTTCGGAAACTTTTTTCGGCGTCTGCGTCCTGCGTCGATGCGCCGTCGTCGAGGACCTCCTCCGACGTCATCCGATGTGATAAGTAGGACGCACGACGCCTGTAGCCTCAGTTGTAGTTTTTTCCCCCAGAACGTGTGACATTAGTCAACTGCCAGTCAGACACCAAGCCTTGCGGAACGTAAGCTGCAATTCTGCAGCGGGGAAGGCAGGGATGGAGCGATATGGAATACGTCGTCGGACCATCCCATCGAAGGAACGTTACCAGGTAAGAAAGTAACTTGTTCTTCGAGGGGATTGGGTCCTCCGACGTATTCCATATCTATGACAGACAGCCAAAGCAGTACCAGAGCAAAGAGGAGGGAAAGAATTTAGAATCAAAATTTAGAATTGCCAATCAAATAGCAGAGCAAAGGACCGCCTTGCCAAAGGCCAGATCCTGTCCTCGGATGGAATCGAGGGAATAGTGACGTACAAATGTATGTACTGAAGCCTAGGTGGCTGCATCACAGATGTTGCGAATAGGAACACCCCTCTGCAGGGCAGTAGATGCAGCCATACCCCTGGTAGAATGGGCCCGCAAGCCAGCCGGTGGGTCCTTACCCGCCAAGCGATAACACTCCGAGATGGCCAAAATAATCCAGCAAGACAAAGTCTGTTTCGTCACAGCTTGTCCCAAACGCTTTCCAGCGTAACCAATAAAGAGCTGATCGTCCACTCTGACCCGGGACATGCGTGAAACATAAAAGCTTAAAGCTCTCCTAGGATCAAGCCTATGGAGCCTCTCCTCTTCCTTACCAGGATGCGGAGGAGGATAGAATGCCGGAAGAACAACCTTCTGGGCCAAATGAAATTCCGTCACTACCTTCGGAAGAAAAGAAGGACGAACTCTAAGGACAACCCTGTCCTTGTGAAATACAGTGAAGGGTGGCTTAACTGAAAGTGCCTGTGACTCACTCACTCTGCGAGCGGAAGTAACCGCAACTGAAAACACAGTTTTCAGAGTTAACAGCCTCAAAGGGCAAGAATGTAAAGGCTCAAACGGAGCACCCATAAGAAACTTAAGAACAAGGTTTAAATCCCAACCGGGCACCAGGAAAGGTGACGGAGGGAACACATTAGTGAGCCCTTTCAGAAACTGTGAAATTAAAGGGATTTTAAAGTAGGAACACTCTTCAGACGAGCGCTTAAAGATGGACAGCGCCGCCAGGCAACCTTTAATGGTACCCACTTGCAAGCCCCTGTGGGCCAAAGAAAGTAAAAAGGACAGAACCATGGGGATGTCACATGCAAAAGGATCCACATTCTGAACTCTGCACCAGTCACAGAACTTACGCCAACGGCAACGGTACAGAGACTTTGTTGCTGGCCATCGGGCCGAGAGCAACACCTCCATCACGTCTTCAGGGAGGTCCCAATCCTTATACCTCAACCTTTCAGAAGCCAAGCGTGAAGGTTGAGGGATCTGACCTCTGGATGGAGAACCTGACACCCTCCCGTGAGAGCAGATCGTCTCGGTAGGGAAGACGACGTAGACGGCAGATGGACAAGTCGAGAAGGTCCGGGTACCACGTCCTCCGAGCCCACGTCGGAGCAATGAGGATCATCCGGGAACTGAACTTCCGTAACCTCCGCAGCACTTGCGGGATGACGGGGACTGGAGGAAGCCCGTACAGCAGCGGGAATGACCACTCCACCACAAACGCGTCTCCTAAGGCTCCTTTTGGAGGAAATTCCCACGAGCAGAACCTCTCACACTTCCGGTTGACACTGGAGGCGAAGAGATCCACTTGAGGGGTCCCCCAAAGGGCAAAGATCTCCAGGAGAATCTCCTGAGCCAACTCCCACTCGTGAGAGATCGTGCTCAGCCTGCTCAGAGCGTCCGCCGTCACGTTTTCGTCTCCGGCCAGATGAGCTGCCGAGACCGAAACTTCCTGCTGGATGGCCCAGAACTCGAGCTGCATCGCCTCCCTGCACAGAGGAAGTGACCCTGCCCCCCCCTTTTTGTTGAGGTAGTGCATGGCCACTGTGTTGTCCGTCAGGATCAGGACACTCTTTCCTCGCACAGTCAGCAGAAAAGCCTTCAAGGCTAGCCTGACGGCCCTCAGCTCCAACAGATTGATATGGAGTCTGGACTCCGACAGAGACCAACGACCGCTGACTGTCAGCCCGTTGGCATGAGCTCCCCATCCCGTGAGGGATGCATCCGTCACAATCGTCACCTCCGGCCAGGGAAGCCAAAATGGAGCCCCCTTCTTCAGGTTGCCTTCGACGGCCCACCACAGAAGGTCCTGGGCGACCGAGGGCGGCACCTGAACCGGGTCCGACATCCTGCCGGAGGACTGCGACCATTGCATCTTGAGTGCCCACTGCAAAGATCTCATCCGCAGGCGAGCCTCTGGCACCAGAAGAATGCAGGATGCCATGAGGCCGAGCAACCTCAAGAACTCGAACGCTCGGAGCGTCTGGGCATGCTGAAACTTGTGCACCATCTGCTGAATGTGAGGAGCCCTCACCTGGGGAGGGAAACACTGCCCCAGGGAAGTGTCGAGCACTGCTCCGATGTACTGGAGCCGCTGTGTTGGCGTCAAATGGGACTTCTTTAAATTGAGGGAGAAGCCCAGCCTGCGAAGGGAGTGGCAGGTGACGGACAGATGATCCAGGACTTGCTCGGGAGAGCTCTCCCTGATCAACCAATCGTCCAGGTAGGGGTAGACGTGAATCCCCCCTTGCCTGAGATGCGCTGCCACCACCACCACCACCATGAGCTTGGTGAAAACCCTCGGGGCGGAGGTCAATCCGAACGGCAGGACCCGAAACTGAAAGTGCGAGTCGCCAACCGCGAACCTCAGGTACTTCTTGTGCTTGGGATGGATCGGCACATGGAAGTAAGCATCCTTGAGGTCTAGAGACACCAACCAGTCCTGAAGCTGAAGGGCCTGGAGGACTTGAGAGAGAGTAACCATCTTGAACTTGTCCTTCCTGAGGAGTTTGTTCAAAACGCGCAAGTCCATGATGGGTCTCAATCCCCCGTCTTTCTTCGAAATCAAAAAATAAGGGGAATACCATCCCTTGTTCCTCTCCACTACAGGCACCAGTTCTATGGCGCCTTTCTCCAGCAGGGCTTGAATTTCCTGCGCAAGGAGCGGATCTGGACTCTGCAAAGAGAGGTTCCCCGGTGGATTGTCGCGAGGCCTGTGCCGAAAGGGAAGACAGTAGCCGTGGGTTATGATCTCCAGAACCCACACATCTGAAGTAATGGCACGCCACTCTACAAGATGCTGCGCCAGCCTTCCCCCAACCGGCGAAACATGGGACATGGCCTCATGACTGAGTGGTAGCGGCTGCGGCGTTACCTGAGGGAAAGAGGCAACTGCCCGAGCGGCCTTGGCACCAGGGGTACCCTGTCGTCCACCTCTGGTACCCCTGCGTTGGCCTCTTTGACAGCCAGCTCCTCTCGCTTTACTGAAGGACGAGTAATAGCGAAAGGAACCACCCCTCCATTGCTGTCCCCTAGGACGAAAAGGCGGAGGTTGGCGAACTGCAGCGCCCAACGACTTCGCTGCAGCTTTTGAGGTCTGCAACCTCTCAAGGCTCTTGTCAGCCTTGCTGCCAACAAGGTGTTCACCGTCAAAGGGTATGTTGAGGAGCCGGGACTGCACATCAGGAGCAAACCTCGACTTCCGCAACCACGCAAACCTGCGTATCACGGTGCTCGCCGCCATGGACCTGCTGACGCATTCAGCCATGTCCAAACCCGACTGAATGGACTCACACATGGCATCCTTACCATCCTGGACCATAGCAAAGAAACCATCCCGTTCGTCCCCTTCGGGAATATGTTCAGCCGCTAACGCAACACAGTTCCACAGAGTGTGTGTGAAACGAGACAAGGCACAAATGGATTTGGCCGCCTGAAGCGCCATACCACCAGAAGAAAACACTTTCTTCGCCCAGCCATCAAAACATTTGTCGTCCCTATCAGGAGGGATGGTAGGGTACGACGCCTGCTTTGCCGGGGCCGTGGCCGCCTGCACCACCAAACTCTCCTGAGTGGGGTGCCTGGTCAAGTAGCAGGGGTCGCTACTGGCTGGACGGTATTTTCGCGACAAGGACCTGCCCACCGCCGGGAGACTCTCCGGAGCGGTCCAAGTGGCCGCCACCCTTCTCTGTAAAGCCATATGGAACGGCCGTACCGGGTCAGTTGGGGGACCAACATCAAGGATGTCTGTGAGATCATCCTGCACAAACTCCCCTGGGGGAGCAGACCATCCCAAGTACTCGGAAACCCTAGCTATAAGGCGTCGGTACAAGGAATCGGCATGAGAGCCAGGCTCAGGCCTACAAAACTCCACCTCCGGAGAGGTGTCCAGTCCACTGGCATCATGCAGTGACTGCCTCAAATCGTCAAACTGACTATGGGCCGAGACAATTTCATCTGGAACCTGACTAGGAACCAGGCCATCAGAATCCTCATCCGCCTCCGAAATATATTCCAGGTGGCGAAAAGAAGGCACCCGAGAGTTCTTGCTCTTAACCAGAGCCTTTCTAGGGGGTTCCCCCGTGCCACGGGGTACCTCCGACACACCGGCCTCGAAAGGCGTTGAGGGCGTCGAGTGAATCGGCGCCGGCGTCGAGAGAGCGTGTCCTTCGACGACCTGAGCGTCGACGGCTTCGCCGACTTCCTCGGAGCCGGAGCCTCGAGAAAGCCTGTCGACGCCTCAGACGTCGATGTCTTCCTCGAAGACATCACAGGTGCACACAGTCTTGAACGCGTCAAGGACCGGGACCTGGAACGGGTACGTCGAGAACGAGTCCCCTTGTCCGAACGGGACCTCTCCCGTGACTCGTGCGGACCACTCTTGCGAGCGGTGTCTCTCAACCTCTCACGACCGACCCCACTCGGGGGCGCGGACGGCTTAGTACCCTGCGACTCGAGAATCGCCAGCATTTTCTGCCCGAAGGAAGCCCATTCCTCCGGCATCGCACGGCTGGTGGGGTAAGCGACGAGCCGGGCAGAGTCCTCCGAAGAGGACCTAGAAGACAACCGGTGTTGGCGCTTCCGAGAATGCCTCGAAGAGGCCGAGGAGTGGCGAGACCGACTCCTAGAAGGAGACCCACGAGACTTCCGACGATGACGCGGAGAGTCTCCTCTCGAATCATCCGTCGAAAGCCCCGCAGACTTCGACTTCCGGGGCTTGGACACCCGACCTACCGACAACTTCTTCTTACGTTCATGTAAGGCTTTGGACGTAAGCGACTGGCAGTTGATACAGTCATCCGTGTCGTGGGCCTCCCCGAGGCACCAGAGGCAGGCGTCGTGCGAGTTCCTCACCGACATCTTGGACCCACACTCCCCGCACTTTTTGAAGCCCGGACGCGGGGTCGAAGACGAAGTAGAAGACATCTTCACACGAAGGATTTTCACAAAAACGAACAGGTTGGAAGAACCGAGAAGAACAGAACTCCAAAGAGTCGATGCGTTAACCGACATTCACGAAGCAACACGTTCGCGGAAAAAACGGAACTGAGGCTACGGGCGTCGTGCGTCCTACTTATCACATCGGATGACGTCGGACGAGGTCCTCGACGACGGCGCATCGACGTAGGACGCAGAAAAAAGTTTCCGAAGCAGCACAGCTGTGGTGATTACATGTCATAGATATGGAATACGTCGGAGGACCCAATCCCCTCGAATATACACTTTCTTCTTAGACCAGTGGCTGAAGCTTCTCAGTGAAATACCAAACAGTACCAACAACGTTGTTATACTAGGGGACATAAAAGTCTAGTTGGAGGGCAACACTAGAGACAGAACACTTGTGTTCCTCAACAATATGTAAGCGTTAGGGTTTACCCATAATGTCACAGGCTCAACACATAGGCAGGCACCCCCTTCAAATATATTGCGTGCCTGAATTATGACATCATCAAGACTGAAGTCACAGAACAAATCTACACAGACCATTTCCCAAGCACAGGAGCTATTTTACCTTTAATCACAAAACACAAGGAGGGTGGAAAACCCCCCAAAAACAACTTGTGAGCCCCCCCAAGACTAATTACCTTCCTCCATTGAGTTCTTGAGTGTAACAGTTAAACCTTTAAATAACCTTCCCTCCCCCCAGCCTTCCCTGCTTATCTCCATTTCTATAGTATTCGGTTGAGTTCATATTGCATTTCATTTACAGATCAATGTGGTTTTTCGAAGTAGTTCATCTCTGCTCTCTTTGGTTACAGAATGGAAACTTTACGTAATACTCTGGGTTTGCAATACATTTGTTTATTGTCGCTAGTGAATTAATGTAGCGGCATCCACTTGTTCAGGTATTTTGTGTATGAGCCTTGTGCCAGAGCAGTCACTTTTTCCAAGGCCATAACTCCCCATAGTTTAACCCACCACATGGCCTCTACTGGTCCTTGTTTGTTTTTCCACATGTGTGCTAAGTTAGTTCTTGCTGCGCTTAACATGTGGGTTATGTGCGCTGCAGTATTCCCAGTATTTGCGTAGATACCTTCGACTGCCTCTCCTACTAGTATCACTGTTGGATCCATGGGGAGCTGCACTTTCGCCATTTCTTTGATGTGGCTCAGGATCTCTTTCCAATATGTCTTTGCCTGTGGACAGGTCCACCACATATGAATCAAGTCACCCACCTCCCCACAACCTCGCCAGCATAATGAAGAATAACTGGAGTTGATAGAGTGTATTCGCTGTGGGGTCATGTACCACCTAAGGCATAGTGTCTAATCTGAGTATAGTGAAATCGTTCGCTTTCTGAGATCAAAAACTTTTCTTTACATCCGTAAAATGTTAGGGGGACCCCATCCGTGTAAAATTCTTTCAGCTTAAGATTTCTCCCTCCTTCCCAGCGGGACCAGAAGTAAGGTTGTGAACCGGGTGTGAAATCTGGATTATGGGCCATAGGTGTGAGTGGGCCCCCTCCTCATTTTAGTTTCTTACTGCGTAGGGCTTTGTCCCAATACCACAGAGTGGTTTTTGATGTTTCCAGTAGTGTGCCTCCATTTCCTCTATTTCTTAGGCGCAAGAATCCCAGACACTCCAACAGGGTTTTTGTTGCTTCTTTCTCTAGGTTTACCCATCTGTTTTGGTTCTCCCTTGGGGCCCATTGCAGCATCGGTGCTACCTGCACTGCCCACATATATCCTCAATGTTCTGGCACTCCTAGCCCCCCCCATTGTCGGGGTCCGGAATAGGACTTTCTTTGGGATTCTAGGTTTCTTCCTTTTCCAGATGAAGGACATCGTCTTCTTTTGTAGGTTCTGAATCGCTGGGGGGGGGGGGGGGGGGGGGGGGGGGGGGGGTGCACAAGCATCCAAGCGTGCTGCTGTTATGCGCAAATCAAAAATCTCGACCTCTGACTCCCCCTTGCTGATGACCACTTTAGAAGGCGAAGTGGAAAACAACTGCTTAACTCGATTTAATGTCATGGCTTTGCCTAACAGAGGGGGGTTTGGTGTAGAGTTGGAAAATATCGATTTAACTACACCCAAAAGGAAACCTCAAAGCAGCCCACATCGCTCATCACGTGGCTGTCCTCAATGAACGGTAGCCATTGGAGATTCAGTGAATCAGCCAAAGTACAATACCAAAATCACTGATCTTTATCAGGCTTCGGACAATGCTCTACAGGAAGCCTCTGGCAACCTACATGCCGAACTTACTGAAGAACTAATTGCAAAGCTCTCATGTATTGGCACTACGACCATAGAATCTGTAGTGCAGACTTTGACTACTACAACTCCAGGGCATATGGCGGTTTTAACGAACAGTAATCTAGGTCTGTCCACTACCAGTTGGGCATTCACCACAAACCCACCCATCAGTCCGGTAATTCCATGCCTAGAAGCATTAGCTGCACAAACTCTGGAGGTATACCGCATACACAAGAATTATCAGATTAGTCGGGTATCTGGTCCTCTGCAGGCCTCCATGGCCCAATCCAACAATCAAGATAGCAACATAAATATGCATTCTACAACTACACAGTCGCTGCAATTTTTAGGACCGCCTTCTCGCTGCAGGATGGCACCGTCTTAGAGGCATTAAGTTATATTGCAAGTGACAGTACTACATCTGAAGCTATGTCTGGCATACTCAAGAACTTACTGATCAAGCTGACCAACAAGTGTAACACCATCGACGCAAAGCTGGCAAAATTGTGTACTGGAGCAGAGCCTCATAAAATTGGTAAGGATGATTAATATAACCAAAGCTTTGAACTCTATTGCCGCACGAACAGAGGCTATGGACAATCGGATGAACACCATGACTGGTCTAGTGTAGGAATACTCTATTCTAAATAGAGTTTACTCTGACTCAGAGACCCACAAAAGCATGGTGACTGACCCAAATTCCAGTGCTTGGTACTGGAGGAAGAAGAATAAAAGTGTCAAACAGGAAATTATGTATGAGGATCTCACCAAGAAAAAAAAAGAGGCTGAATACTTTGCAGAAGCACTTCAGTGAGTCTGCCATCCCCGACCACCCTTCCTGCCGCTCAGGCAGGACTTACTGCTACCCTATCTGGTTTGAGGAAAATAACAAACCCCAACCACTGTGCAACGAATCTGAGATCCAATGTGATATACAAATGACAGGAGCGGCAACAAATGAATGTGGCCAAGACAACCACATGCAGAACAAAAAGCACACTGGGGCTAATGTGTGCCATGATGCCAACAGAAAGAAAGAGGCCCCCAATGCAAAACCCCAAAAATCTGTGCACTATCAAGCTATCAAGATAACGCCTCACACAACTTGGATGAGCTATTTTTGACACAGACATTAATTGATCATGTTGTGACCACGGCAACCACTAGAGTACGACTCAGTACTAATAATGTTACAACTCTTGAAATTTGGCTGAGATAACGGAGCCAACATCTTGAATAACGAGTCCATCAGCTCCACATCTACTATCAAGGCGCTAAAAAGAAATAGAATATTTCATGATTCTGACAGCTTCTATCTCAATCGATTCACTTATTAGAACTTCTACACACCACTATCCCACTGAGGCATATCAGGAGTAATGATATTAAAATAGTGGATATGTTGGAGGACGAGCGAAAGCCTACAGCTATTGTTCATTTTCAAGCGTCTCTACTTTGTCAAATATCATGGAGCATGGTGCATCACGGCTTAAATTCGGCTATGACTGTGAAGCTTTTGAAACAATTCCATGAGAGGAATGGGAATGGTCCCAAGGATGAGGGGTTTGGGGCGCTACCATTGCGGGCAGCATCTCTGTCACATAGGCTCAATTTCCACACATGGTGCCAAGAACGCTACAAACCCTGCCGGTCGTCTTGCTAATCAAAGGAATATGAAAAGAATCAGCTACTCATGGAGAAGAGTGCCATTGGGAGTGGTTGGCTAATATGGTGGAGAGATGAGGGCCACACAGTACCAAACGATGGCTGCTTCCCTCCATTTCTTTATCCTGATTTGGAACACACGTGGAAACACACACTGGTCGGATGGAGATGGATGATTAGATCACATAGACATGTGTGGTGGCCCTTCAAGAACTTTGGCTTGTCAATCAGCTGATAATTGATGGATGGAAATATATACCATGTCTGGCTATTCATGGTCATAAAGGGCGCCTCAAGACACTTCCCAGCTCTTATGGTATGTCTCTTTTCTACTAGTTCACATGAACAGTTCTGTTTCTTGACTTCAAAACACATAGAAGTCTTTTGTAGTATAAACACAAGCTTCTTTATGGGTGCTTTCAGTGGCTTTTCCGTTCAGGGGTGCAGTCTGTCTAGGCGCAGTTGTCAGACCATTACAGGTCATGCAACCAGTCCCCCTTCCTTGCTGCTTTTCATCAACACTAGGCCACTCTTTCAACTTGACAGTGCTCTTTGTTTTATCCAGCTGTGTCACACTCCCCTGACACTGTGGTGGCTTGCTTACTCACAATGCACTTGTTACACATTCTCCTGGCTCTTGCCAATGGGTGTTTGTTGCAAATGCTTGCTTTCTTATATGAACAGTTCCTTAGAGTTTTCTTAGCTTGTGCCGATGCTTGATTCCTTCATAATGCATTTCTGTGCATCTGGTTGTTTACTCTTCAATATTCACAAGTGCTCCCCAACTTGCTTTCACTCTATTCGGTACTTCAAATTTGCTTATACTTTCCTTCATTTCCTTCGGAATTCAAAAGTCTGTTACTTTCACTTTGTTCGGCATTCACACTAATTATCATTTTGCTTTAAAACAATGTTTGTCATCTGCTTCACATATTCGGTTGCCAGACCGGTATTCCCCTTTTTGGCACACTCAGCGGTCAGAGTTTACAGCCTTGCTGCGAGGTCCTCAACTGCTTCAGGCTCCCCTCCTTCCTGCGAGGTACCTCGCTCCTTCTGCTGGTGGCTCTCCATGGCTCCCTTCACCCAGCAATGATTCTCCTGCAGCTTGGAGTTTCCACAACCACTTCGCTCGGTCACGTCGGCTTCCCTCCTGTGGGATGCCACTGGCCTCCAGCGTCCTTCATTTCTGCTTCCTGCTGCATAAACTCTGCATCCTTTCTCGGGTCTCGAATGCTCCGCTTGCCACACCGCTGATACCGAGAGGTCTGCCTGCACCCATCAGTTCTTATCACTGCTTCCAAAGCCGACTCCATGTTCACAAGGATGTCAGCTTTTAAAGTTCCTGCCACCATGATTAGTCCAGAAAAGACTAGACCGCTCACTATGGAAACAGTAGTCTGGTTTTGCTTTTGTTGTCCTCTTTTTAGTCTCAGTTACTAAATTGAGGTTGGTGTGTATGTGTATATTAATAAAATGAGGATGTGCTTCTCCAGTTGGTCTCTTCCTCGTCCCAGTACTGAACTGGTGTTTATTGTGGCTGGTGTTACGGGCAGAACAGGGCAGGGGCTGACAATTGGCCTATCAAAGTGTGTGGGGTAAGGGTTAATTTTGAAAAGGGAATGGGGGATATTGTTTCTTACCCAAGGACGTCGTCTCTCCACTCCCCGAGTTCCCTCCACCCGGGGTGATCCTCCCTCACATCTCCAACCCTTGGATCCGGATCCAAGAGCAATGGCCTTTCCCCTGGCCACCCGAGTGGAGGATACGGGGGAAAGAAGTGAGGACGCCCTCAGGTTCCTCACACAAAACATCAAAGCTAGCCACACCAGGCACTGCCACCTTTCACAAGTCAGGAGTTGCCACCTCCAGATAGGCAGAAATCCAATCGACCAGACTGTCAATCCAGTAGAATCCTTTAAACACAAACCATTTGTTCTGCAGTGTAACTTCCAAACCTATAATAATTACATATCAATTACAGAACATGTGAAACAAGCTTATAAAGGTGGCATATTGGCCAAAATATCAAACTATACAGCACATTTCTTTATCATTCGGGAAGCATTTCACTAACAACCTGTGATGTTACTCTTAACATGACAGAATAGCATGCTAGAAAACATGATCTGCTCAGTATGCGAGCATGGCTTTGTTCCAAACATCTCCACTTTCCTTAACCTAAAGAGAACCCTTAGCTAAAGCTTGTTGACATCACTCAGTAGGGGACAACTATATAGCAACACATTACTGTGTGCAGGGCTGTCCAGTATATCATCACCAACAACAATATGGCATCTCTCCACAAGGGAGATAGACCCTTGACATGGCATTTGACGGTTTTCGTTAATAGAAAGAGGCACAACATACTACGGTTATTCAACCAAACAACTTAATAACCAACATGCAATTGCCCTAAATGTGTATTTTTTATGGAAAAATACATAAGCATAGGCAGTACCTATAATTCTTAGACTACATGAGCACTCAAATATACATTCATGTTTGTATCGTTTATGGAAGAAAAAGGGCAAGCATTACACTAAGAAAATCATCATAAACCGGCAACTGGAGCCAGTAGAATAGCATACATGCATGCATATTGTATATGGAAAAATTATGGAATTCCACTTGCCCGATGGCAGAGTTGTTCAGTCGAAAGCATGGTTGACCAATACAGTACTTTCTTCTGCAGATCAGCATGGAAGGGACAAAAACGCCACTGCAGGGACTCGACACCTGCCTAGCGTGAGTCAGAGCAGAACAAATTCAGTCCTGTTGTACCATGTCCTTGCAAAAGGACAACAGAATGAAGATATGAAAGGGTGTTTCAAAAAATCCAGACACTTAAAGTGAAGCAGTCACAGTACCTTTGCCAACACAATGCTGAGAAGGGGCCTTTCTACGTGAGCTCTCAGGTGGTTATCCTTATTCTCCGAGTGCAGCAACAACATATTTGATTCCAATTTGAAATGCAGAAATGTTTAGGTGCTGCATATGTACGACTCTGCACTATGTAGATGGTGTGATTAGTGCAGAACATTCAAACTGACAAGAGCCAGGATCAAAATGAAGTCAGAATGTTTGACGCCAGAGGACCTATGTCTCGCCAATCAGGCCAAGGCACTAATGTGTGAGTACCCGAGTGCACCGTTAGAGCGTCAGTCGCCACAGAATTGCTCTAAAAATACACCATGGCCAGAGGGTGGATCCACAACAAATTACTACCATGCACTGAACGCTCCCAGCTGGTCAAGGTGGGAGCGTTCAGAACACGCAGCCTTTACTTTCTTTCCAGGGCCTGAAACATTTCCTTCTTGCAACTTTCAAAAAGGGAAGGAACAAGTTACTTACCTGTAACTGTTGTTCTCCAGCATGGGTCTGGCATGGATTCACATGCTCATGAATATTCCCCGTCGTCAGGCTGGGAATCCTCGGTAAAGAAAAAACCAGTATCAGTTTCGTTTCTGATATGTCTTTCGTAGTAATAACCAATCACTGGTCTCTGCGTCATACTGACCACAGCCAATGACTGCCCTCTACCTAAGCACCGCCTCTGGCAGCCATCTTCAGATTTGGAAGCACGTGAAGTGGCAGTATGACCAAGTGAAGAGCCGCAGAGGGGTAGGCGGGAGGTTTCGCATGTGAATCCATGCCAGACCCATGCTGGAGAACAACAGTTACAGGTAAGTAACTTGTTCCTTCTCCAGCATGGGGTCTGGCATGGATTCACATGCTCATGAATAAAGAATACATAGCAGTACACACATGCACAACCACGGGAGGTGGCAAAGGCTCAACATTAAGCATTACATCAAACTCAACATTAAGCATCTTACCTCCTCACCAGGCTCACCTCAGGCGAACAGGTTGCGCAGCACTGCTTGGCCGACCCTGGACTCCTCCCTGGAATCCCGATCGACGCAGTAGAATTTCGTGAAGGTGTGCGTCGACCTCCACGTAGCAGCCCTGCATATGTCCAGCAGGGGCACACCAGAAAGGAACGGCGTGGTAGCTGCGATCGCTCTGGTGGAATGGGCTCTCGGACGGCCAGGCAGCGGTCGGTTTGCCAACCGATGACAGTACATGATACAGCCGGAGAGCCATCTGGAAATGGAAGCCTTCGAGAGAGCCTTCCCCTGATTGACAGGTCCAAAGTTCACAAAGAGTTGTGACGTCTTCCGAAAACACTTCGTGCGGTCCACGTAGAACTTCAGCGCTCTAGCCACATCCAGCGAGTGCAAAGTCCTCTCAGCCGGCGACGAAGGCGACGGGAAGAACACAGGCAACACCAAGGGTTCGTTGAGATGGAAGTCCGACGGTACCTTGGGCATGAAGGAGGGGTGGGTCCTGAGCACTACCCTCGTGTCGTGAAAAGTCAAGTACGGGGCCTTGCAGGAAAGGGCCTGGATCTCTCCCACCCGTCGTGCGGAGGTGATGGCCACAAGAAACGCTGTTTTCCACGACAGAAACTTCAACGGGGCTGAGTGCATTGGCTCGAACGGAGGTCCCATGAGCTTGGTCAGCACCACGTTGAGCTCCCACGCCGGGGCCGGCGCCTTCACCGGTGGGAACGATCTGAACAGTCCCTTCATGAACTCTTTTCACCAGACGATGAGACCACAGGGACGTCCGGCCCGTGGTTCTGGTGTATCGGGAGATCGCAGCAAGATGAATCTTGATGGACGCGTGTGCCAGTCCAGCTTTGGCCAGCGTCAGCAGGTACGGCAGTACCTGGGGAGCCGTAATCCGTAGAGGGTTAATCTTCTGTGCGTGGCACCAGACAGAGAACCTCTTCCATTTGTGTCCGTAGCATTTAAGAGTCGAGGACGCCCTGGCCTTGGCAAGAACCTCTCTGCAGTCGGCCGGTATGTCGTATCCTCCAAACTCTAGCGCTGCAGGAGCCAGGCCTGCAAGTTCAGCGATTTCGGGTCGTGGTGGAGGATGGCGCCTCCTTCCCTGGAGAGTAGATCCGCGTCCACCGGCAGCTTGATTGGCGGGGACGCCGACAAGTCCAGAAGGTCCGGGAACCATATCTGCCTCGGCCACGCAGGTGCGACGAGGATCATCCTGCACCTCTTGAGCTGGTTGACGAGCCGGATTAGCAGTGGCAAAGGAGGGAACGCGTAGAGGAACAGGCCCTCCCAGGGGAACGAGAAAGCATCGCCCATGCTCCTCGCCTGGGGGAACCTGCTGGCGAAACTCCGGCACTTGCCCCATCGTCGGAAGAGGCGATCCACTAGATCCTGCCGTAGTTCCCACTCGTGGCACGAGCGCAGCTCCCTGCTGAGTGAGTCGGCGATGGTGTTTTTTATCTCTGCCAGATGAAACGGCACCAGAAACATCCTTTGGGCGACTGCCCAATGCCACAGGTCCTGCGCCTCTTTGGACAGTGCTGGGGACCTGGTTCCGCCCTGTTTCCTTGCCCTTGAGGGACGGAAGGAAGGACCTGAGGGCCCAGAACACTGCACGGAGCTCCAGGACGTTGATATGGAGGGACTTCTCCGTCGGGAGCCAGAGGCCTCTCGCGTGCAGATTCTCGGTGTGCGCTCCCCACCCTTCCAGGGAGGCATCCGTGGTCACTGTCTCCTGGTGGTCTGGAAGTCCATGCCCGCCGTCAGATGCGCGCGGGTGCCCCACCACCGGACCGCTCGGCGGAAACTCTCGTCGAGTGTGATCCTCTCCTCGAAGCCGCCCGTCGTTTGGATCCAGCGCGCGTCCAGGAACTCCTGCAACGGGCGCATCCGGAGCCTGCACATGGGAATGAGGTAGATGCAAGAGGACATCATTCCGAGGAGGGACTTGATGGACCTCACCTTGGCCGCGTCGGAAACCAACATCCGCTGTACCTTGCCCAGGATGGACCTGGTCCTTTCCTCCGACGGGGAGGCCAGAAGGGACACTGTGTCGAGCTTCGCTCCCAGAAACAGTGCGTTTTGCGCGGGTACCAGGTGGGACTTGGCGTAGTTCACGGAGAATCCCAGGTCCGTGAGAAGTTGGACGGTCCTTGCCGTGTGCTCCACGGCGAGCTCCCTCGTCTTGGCTCGGATGAGCCAGTCGTCCAGGTAGGGGTAGACGTGGATCCCCTTGCGGCGCAGCTGCGCCGCCACCGGTGCAAGGCACTTGGTAAATACCCTGGGTGCCGACCGTAGTCCGAAGGGGAGGGCTTTGAACTGGTAGTGACGCCCTTGGACCACAAACCTGAGGAATTTTCGGTGCCCCTTTAGGATGGCAATATGGAAGTAGGCATCCTCCAAATCCAACGACGACAGGAAGTCTCCTTCCTCCAGCTGACCCAGGACGTGCTGGAGGGTGACCATCCGGAACTTCTGTGCCTTGATGAACTTGTTCAGACGTCGCAGGTCTAGGATGGGGCGCCATCCTCCCGTCTTCTTCTTCACGAGGAAGTATCTCGAGTAAACTCCGGAGCCCCGAAGCCTCTTTGGGACGAGTTTGATGGCGCCCTTCCTGAGCAACGCCTTTACCTCCAGGAGAAGCTGAGGGACGTGAAGCTCTCTCCTGGCCACGGGGGGGACGCGCGGGCACCTTCTTTGAAACTCGAGCGCGTGGCCCCGGGCCAAGGCGTCCAGCACCCAACGGTCGGTGGAGATGGACTCCCACACGCTGACGAAGCTCGCCAGCCGGCCTCCCACCGGGGTGCTTCGGTGGGGGCCCGACCCCACGGCCGGTTCAATCCTGTTTCGACGAGGCTTTGCCGCCTTGACCTCCTTGGCGACGACGGCGGGGTCCTCCAGACTTGCCTCGTCCTCTGTAGGCCTCTTGAGACGACGAGCGGGCCGCTTGACGGAAGGTAGAGAAACTGCCGCCGGAACCTTTGGAGGCGCCCTTGCCTCCGCTGCTCCGAAAGGGCGTCCGTCGTTGCTGTAGAACCCCAAGGGCCCGGGCCGTCTCAGTGTCCGCTTTAATGGCCTGAAGGGAATCGTCCACTGTTTTCCCAAACAGGTTGTTCCCATCGAACGGCATGTCCAGGACTCTGGCCTGTACGTCTTGACGGAAGTCCGTAGCCTTGAGCCATCCACGCCGCCTAAGGCACATGCCATTGCCCAACTGGCGAAACCCAGTGTCGGCGATGTCCGTCGCAATAGTGATGGCGTGGTCCGACGCCACCTCACCTTCCTGTAGGATCTCCAGGGCATCCGCCCTCTTGTCGTCCGGTAGGAAATCCAGCAGGGGAGCCAGTTTGTACCATAGCTCCCTGACGTAGCGGGCCACGATAGCCAAGGCGTTGGCCGCTTTAATCGTCGTCGCTGCAGACGAGATGACCCTGCGTCCGATAGCGTCCAATTTCTTTCCCTCGCCGTCCGGTGGGGAAGTCGATGTGGAGGCCGCACCCCCCCCCGCTTTCTTCCTGGCCGCCGCGGAGATGACGGAGTCCGGGGTAGGCTGCGCCCGGAGGCACAGGGGGGGCCGCGTCCGGGACCCGGTACTTCTTTTCGTACCGGTCTCTTCTAGCTGGCGTCGTGGAAGGGTTCTTTCCCAAATGTCGTCCAGTAGAAGCACCGCGAGGACCGTCTTCCTCTTGGCCTCGCGCCGTTGATAAAGGAATCCTTCCTTTTTCTTCTCCTCAGGGCAGAGTTGGAAAAGCTCGGATGCCCTGGCGATCATGGAGTGGAACGATCCAATCTCGTCGGGCGGAGAGGCCCTGGTGGCAGGTGACGACGGGAGATCCTCGTCGTATACCTCGTCGTCCGTACCCGTCGCTGCCGTGTCAGTCCCCGTATCATCCCCTCGGGTGGACGGGGAGGAGGGCTGGACGGGTCGCGACGGCTGAAAAGGAGGTGGAGGGTGAATCCTTCTTTTCTTGGGAGAGGGAACACCCGAAGGTCCCGATTCAAGATCCCCCGACGGGAGAGGCTCCTCCGTCGGCAACGGTAGTCTCGTCCTTATCTCTGAGCATAAGGACTGTATAGCCAACAAAATGGCCGCCGAGTTGTCTTGCGGCGCTGGCAGAGGGGAATCCGACGGGCGATCAGGGGCCCCATCGGCACCCTCGACGCTGTCGTCGTCACCTGCGTCGGGCTCCATCCCGACGGGCCGGTCTTCATCCACGCCAAGGCCGTGGCTTAAGACCTCGATCAGCTCTTCCTCTGAAGCCGAATCTAGGACGACGCCCTGCCCCCCTTTTTCTTCCCCGCCGGGGATTTCACGGGGGTCCTATCGATGGGCACAAAAGAGGACTCCCTCCGAGGTGGCAGGGAGACTCTGAGCCCCGAGGTCGCCACCACTGGTGTAGCCTCCACAGGCTGAGCCAGGGCCGCCGCGACAGTATCGATAGAGGGCTTGGCCGGATGGATCAAGGCCTTCACCACCTTAGGTGCGCTCACCGCTTTATCCTTGAGGGGGGGGACACTGCCTCGCTCCCCCTCCGATGGGGCCTTCGAGCTCGACCGGGGCCTCTCCAGGAGTTTCGCCGGGTGCCCGCCCTTCCTCTTACCCGACCCAGAGCGTTGGCTCGTGGCTGAAGGTGCCGGGGAGGGTGCGCCCTGCCTGGCGCCCGTAGAGCCCGACCGTTCGGCGCTCCCGGTGCCAGCGGACTCGCGGTGCTTGGCCTTGTGTTGGACCCCCGTCGCCGGGGCGTCCTCAATGGTCTTAGAAGACCGCTCAGATTTCTTCCTCTTCTTCTCGCCTGACGGGCTCTTCCCTTCCAGCCAGTTGGCGAGGCGTTGGTGGCGGTCCTTCATGGTCCGCTCCGACATATTGCCGCAAAACGCACAGTCCTTCTCCACGTGCGTCTTGTCCTCATGTAAGCAGTAGAGACAAAAGGAGTGTTCGTCCTCCTTAAAGACGTTCTGCAGCTGGCATCCAGGGCAGACCCTGAACAGCTTTCCGGGCGTCGAGCTTCCCTTCTCCTGGACCATGTCCGGGCCTGAGAAGCTTCTGGAGTCCTCCAAAACGTAGCTCGACGAAATCTTCACCCTTGAGGGGCGCAGACGAATCCGACACGGGTCCCCGTTGATCGGATGGAGAGTCGGTGGAGCTTGAGGCTCTTTTGACCGGAAAAAACGAAGTTTTGAGAAAAAAACGTGAAAAATTAGCACTAACGCTCAAGAGCAATAGCACGAGGATACCAACACATGAACGTGCGGTAAAAATCTGAAGATGGCTGCCAGAGGCGGTGTTCAGGTAGAGGGCAGTCATTGGCTGTGGTCAGTATGACGCAGAGACCAGTGATTGGTTATTACTACGAAAGACAGATCAGAAACGAAACTGATACTGGTTTTTTCTTTACCGAGGATTCCCAGCCTGACGACGGGGAATATTCATGAGCATGTGAATCCATGCCAGACCCCATGCTGGAGAAACTAGCAGCCCCCTTGCGCAAGGGCTACTTGAAACAATAAAACCAGGGGTGAAACTAGAGGTTCTTAGCTCACAAGGGCTTATAGGCACTTTGCTTAGCACTTGTTCCATGAAAAGTGAGGACAACAATCCTCTATGTACACCCAGGAATTCTTTTTAAATATATCAAATTCACGAAGTAGCCACAACATCCAATATGAGGCAGGTTAAATTTGTGAGACCTTCAACCCCAAAGCAGGTGGTTAGCAGAGCAGCCTTAACTGCTGCTGCACTTGTGCAATCTACAGTTGAAACTTCCTTCTCATAACCAAAATGCAGCACAGCTCACTTGTTGGGGTGCACTGGTGGAACAGTAGCTGTGTTCTTTTTGCCAGAGTTCCCTTCAGTCCATTGCAGAGTCTCAGGGTGTACAACTAGGGGTCCTTTTAAGTAGCTTGTCACGAGTGTTGCTTTTGCAGGTGTGTGGGAGCGACGGCCCCTTGCGTCCTCTACTTCTCAGTACAAAACTCGGACCAAGTGCCTCCAGTAGTGGGTTCGCCCCTTGCCCTTATACGATGTTAACTTTGGTTGACTTTCGCGTAGATGGGACCACTGAGCAGGACACGGGGCATCCATTTTTGTACCCCCTTTCGACTCCATCTTGGTGACTAGGCCTCACTGCGATAGTACAAAAACGCTTCTCTTCCCTTTTCTCGCAGCAGCACGGCCAGGCGCGCAGGGCAAAGGGCCCCCACCCTCGTTCTCACTCTGACTGGAAAACTCTGCGGTTCCATTCTCATGCTGAAGCCGGAGGTGCTTGCAACACATAATAAATGTATCACATCACTCTTCCTCTGAGATCACTGTCCTGCATGTGAACCAGCATGAGCTAAGCACATAGCTCGTCCATCTCCACAAACGTGTCCTTGCCCCCACACCCTCGCCAGTGGAAACTTACTGCTAGCGTGACCCTGTGTCCCTGCAAGATATTCCTTTCATGTGCCAGACAACTGACCACGCCATGATGCCCACCAAGCAGATCCCCAACTAACATTAGACCCCTGCTGCAGTATATTGTTGTCTACCACTAACAAATGCCACATACCAGAGATTCTTATGAGTGCAGACCTTAACCAGTGTATTAAAGTGGTCAAGACCCTTAACCCAAGACCTGTATAATCCAATGTTATTGATAGTATAAATATATGTGTGACTTTTTTAAGACATGATGAACTACTGAAAGACTTTGGACACTTGTTATTTAGTGCATGCATTTTTGAAAATATATTATTTTAGCTTAGATAGTGACCACCCTGCCTCCCAGCGACCTGACCTTCACCCATTCGGAGCACAGAGGACTGACGTCAATCCTCCCGCCAACCAACCAACCAAGCAACCAACCCGGAGCAAGAGATGCCACCCACAACTGAGACCTCGTGTGGACTAACCAATCCGGGACCAATGTAGTATCCTATGTTAGTTGCGTCATTTACCCTATAAAATGTGATGTAATGATAACTTGTGCCAGAGCGCTCTCAGAGATCTTTTGAATGCCATTCATTAGATAAACCTTGCCTTGAACTCTCGCAGCCTGCTCTCTGTGCCTTATTCCCCGTCTGGGGTGTGTCTGATTTATTCTTTTGCACGTATAAATCGGGGAGGGCACAAACATTTGGTGACCCCGACGTAATTTGGAGAGGTGCCTCGAGGCCCACCCCGTGCGGCGAGATCCGGGACGCCCCCAGGCAAAACCTTCGCCTCTGCAGCCGACCAGCCTGTGCGCACTACAAGAAAGGGGTCAAGGGTTCCCGGTTGACGAATACCCGACTGAAAAGCTGCTCGCCGAGGTGGGCCACAGCTTGGTTGGGGTGTGGACCTGACTGGGTCAGACTGAGAACGGTGACCCTCGGATTGCCTGACCGAACACGTGAGTCCCGGTTGCGAAGTTTTCCAAGGAAAGGTAAGGAGGGAAAGTAAGGGAACAAGGGAACAGGTGAAAGTGGGTTAAAGCTGAGAGAGACTGTGTGCGTGATGCTGAGGCTTTTCTGATCTGTCCTTTATATGGCCATCAGGTATTGTGAAAAAGTGAGAAGAAGAGAAGAGGTATCCTAGCCTGAACGGGGTAGAAGGCGGTGCCGCGTAGCATTGTCTCGTCCAGTGCAGATAAATAAGTGAAGATAAGAGAAAAAAGTAGGGGTCTCGTATATTGAGTAGACTCGGAGTAGTTATTTAGAATATTCTTTTTCCAAACAGTGGGTGGAGGAGTGAAGGCAAACTGGCCGCAGATGTGGGAAGTGAGCAGCAAAGGCGGGTGGAAGCTGAGGGGAGGAGCAAAGTATGAGTTAAAAGAAGCCCCGAGAAACTCATCAGGTGTCTCATTACAGCAGCAGCCCTGGCCGGAGACCACAGAGACGTGGGAGGAATCCCCAGGTGATGTACACTGGGCGTAGTAGGAGGCTGAAGGCTCGGCACCGCAGAGATCCTTATCAAGAGGCAGACCCTCTGCCAGGAGAGGCTCGAAGAGCGGCAGCGCCGGGAACACTACCGAAGCGGAATCCCTGACAAGGAAAGTCTGGCCTTAAACCATTTTCAAAGGACAGGGTTTCCCTGGTTTTACCCTCTCTGTTTGTTTTTTGTTTTTTTTTAAAACCCAATTTGGACAGCAGGCAAAGGAATGGAAAGCTAGTGTCCGGGGAAAGGAATTTATGTGCCCTGATTAATTTTCTTTCAAAGAGGAGCCAAGCTTAAGAGGACATTCTTGCGAACTCTGAATTGATTCACCCTTTTTCCGAGCAAGCCTGCTGAACCACATTTAAGCATGTTTTGTTGTTTATAATGAGAGGCTGTTTGAAAGTTTAAATCAGCAATAAATCATACCTTGTGAACCCTGCATTCCGGCTACAGACTACTACTTTACAGGGGAAAAGGAAAAAGTGTTCAGTAACGGGAACAAAGGAGAAGTAAAAGCGTGCAGGTAGTGCATGTGCATGTTATGTGTCATATGTTTTTGCTTTTTGTCCATTTTGTGTCGCATATGTCGAAATATTCTAAGTGATTTGTTGGAAGGAGGTCATACATGCTAAAAGTGAATTATCGAAGCTAGAAATGCAATAGGTACAAAGGTAACATTGAATATTAATACACAATAATTGCCAATAATTGAGAAACGCATGACATATTGTTGATCTATACAAGAGGACAGGTGGTAGGAGGGTGTGATTAGAAGGGAGGCTCAGGGGCAAGCGCACATACAAGCAAAGGGAGGAATATCGTCATGGGAGGAGTAACACCGTTAGCTCATATTTGCCAGCACCTCCCACTATATAGTGATAGAATACAAAAATACCACGATCAGTGGGTGACAGAGATAAAAGGGGACAGCGTGACACCAATTTGACCAGAGCGAGGGTCGTTCGACAAACGGGTGTTAGATTTAGTGTCCGCGCACTTATTGGCGATGTATAAGGGGAAACAGTTGCAGAACAGAAGCGAAGTATTGGACCTGCAGCGAATGTTTGGGGAAATTGCACCCACAGCAGAGTTAAGTACAGAAAAAACAATTGAAAAACAGAAAATGCAGGAAGAGGTAAGCGGAACGCAGAAGGGTGAGTGCACAACGACCACAGCTGAGAATGACACAACCAAAATATACCCCTTAATGACGAGACCAGCAGTAGAATACAGTGAGCCTCTGTACATACCAGCATGCACCGCCCCCACCCCCTCAAACAGAGCAGTAGCCACGGCGCCACCACCATACGATAAGGGAGGCCTTTATGGCCCAACGAGTGCACCCCCGTGCATTTAGCGCGGCTAACCGGAGAGTTAGACCAACAATTAGCGCATACACAAATAGAAATAACACGATTACGAGCACTATGTGACAGGGGCCAAATGCTACAGGGAGCAGGGGAGGTACCACCCTTGACTATGGCAGATCTCACACCCCCGCTAAGTGCAACAGGGGAGTTAGCCCCAAATACGCCAGAGCCAGCGCAGTCGGTATTGTCCCAGGGAACACCCACATCACAAAGGCGAGAAAAAGAATGGCGATCAGGAGAATTCCTGTTGCATCTGAATTATAAACCAGTGAGAATTATACTCCCAGCCACCCCAGAAAGCCAGAGCGGAGAAGGACAAGAGGAGGATGGTGAGCAAGAAGAGGAAGTAGAGGAGGTGTGGAGCGATCTAGACAAATACAAGGAAGGAGTGGCAGCTGTAGCATCCCCACTGCCACATCATTTTGATGACATGGATCCACGATCACCCCCACGATGGCAGGAGAGATTAAGTCAGCGGGTAGGGAACATGTTGGTGAGTAAGGTAAAGAAAGGGACGGTAAGTAAGACAGGAAAGAAACACAAGTTGCATATGCTGTTGATACATAAAGGAGCAGGTAGGCCACATTATATTCCGTGGGACCAAATGGACAAAACCAACCTGTTGAAGCACCTCCCCCCACTTGCGGGAGGGGCAGGGAAATGGATACATGCGTTCGAGAAAAACACAGCAGGCGTACCATTAGCGATAGGTGATGTAAAGAGTTTGCTAGTGTCCGCCGTCGGTGATCAAGCAGACGCTGTGTGGGAAAAAGCAGGGTTCCCAGGAGTGACAATGAGTTGTGACCGCCACAATGGATCGCCCTTCAACAATGTTCGAGCACAAGCATGGGACGCATTGCGGCGCACATTTCCAGATATTCCAGATTTGCATTTAGTGAAGCAATGTACAATGGAGGAGAACGAGGATCCTACGCAATTCATACTGCGAGTGCAAGTTTTGTGGAGAAGCTAAACTGTCACGGTATGGAATCAATCCACTGCCCTGTTCTACTTTATTATCAAAAAAGGGCTCCCGAAGGAGGTACAGAAGTCCTTGGATAAAATAGCTGGGATAGAAGCCAAGGGTTGGCCTGAAATTCAGAGTATAATTGTACACCACTGTAGGAGGATCAAAGAGAGAGAAAAGGAGATAGCACAAAAAAGGTTGGCAGACAAAGCGATACTGGTGCAGAACAAATTGGTGAAGGTCGCCGCCATAAACGCCAGATTAACTGCTGATAGACAGAACGAGGGGGATGAAAGTGAGGGAAATAGACTAGTTGGAATAGCAGCGCTGTGGGCCGCAGGAGAGCAAGGACCGTGGAACGGAGAGGAGACACAGAGAGGACCGCAGTGGCAAGAAAGACCGGCAAGAGGAAGAGATGGGTACCGTGGCCAGAGAGGGGGGTTCGGAAGTATCGGAAATTGAGGATTCGGTGGGCAAGGGATGAGAGGGGGACAGTAAGGGTCATGTTGGAATTGTGGAAGATGGGGACACTATTCAAGAGATTGCAGAATGCGGCCTTCGGGGTACTTTCAGGGGCAACCACCCATGGACAATGAACAGGTATGGGGTTGCCCACACCCAGGTAGCCCCTATGGATTACCAATGGGAGGCGGGAGACCACAGGACCAGTGTTATAATGAACTGCAAGTACAACAAAGACAGCCACCCCCACAACCACATCACAGTGCATCACAGCCCATGGCAAGACAAAACATTGTAGAGAACGCCAGCAACAACAGTTTCGCAACAGCTGCAAACGGTGCACCTGCACCATTCCGTGGCGTAACAGTAGTTGGAGATAATGTCTTTTCAGTGCCAGGACAAGAAAGGTATGCAGATTAGGACAGCCTACAGAGAGCACTTGCATGTCCAGTCCTATCCACCACCCTACATGCAGAAGAGGAACCACTAGTGGGGGCAGAGATAGAAAATAAGCAGTTTATCTTTATGGTAGAATCAGGAGCGGAAAAATCATGTCTTATGGAAGGGCGGTTTCCGCTCTCAGGCAGGAATTTGGAAATGCAGGGGTTCTCTGTGGCTATTTTAAAAATTCCTTACACCAGAGATCTTGATATAACGGTGGGGGGAAAAAAAGTGAGCGCACCCTTACTGTACCACAAAGACGCACCAATCAACTTGCTGGGAAGAGATTTGCTAAGTAAATTGAACATGATCATTTCATTTACAGAGCGGGGAATAGTGTGTTCCACCCCAGGAGTATGCCCAGTACGAGCGATGTTGATGATCAGCACAATGATGAATGAAGTTGTAGTGCGAGGGATACCCATTGACACAGACATGTTCATCTATGGTATCAAGGTGTTAGCCCGCGTAGTGCCTGAAATAACGAGAAAGGAATGGAGAACACCATCAGACTTTATATTCCGCCCAATCGCAAGTGTAGATGTCGTGCCAGGCACGATAATGTCCATAGACATTGAGGCAGTTCAGGTATCGAGTAAACGGATTGTGAACATAGGCTTGGACAAGCATGGGTGCGAGTGGAGAACTGTGCTATGCATAGATCCCAACATAATGCTAAGAGACATAACTGATGAAGAATTATTCACTGATAACGAAGATGATGGGGAAATAAGCATACCATGTGACATTATGATCCAGTACAGAGAGGTACACAACCCACTTATGGCTAGTGTTAGAGCCCCGCCGACAATATTTGAGGAAGACATGGCAAAGGTGGCACCAGAAATTTGGACTACAGGCTCCCATGATGTAGGGTTACTACATGAAGTGACACCCATAAAGATAAAACTCAAACCAGGTGCCATACCGCCAAGAGTGAAACAATATCCAATATCCAGAGAGGCAGATGAAGGAATTAGGGAAACAATAAATGCACTCCTGAACCAAGGTATCACAATGCCATCAAACTCCCTGGGTAATACGGCTATCTTCCCGATCAAAAAAGCAAAAGGAGGGGCGTGGAGGATGATCCAAGTTCTCCGCCCACTCAATGATGTCATCCAAAAAGAATCCCCGTTAGTGCCTAACCCGGCATCAATACTGTGCAGTATACCCAAAGAATCTACATGTTTTACCGTGGTTGACTTGAAGAATGCTTTCTTCTATATACCACTTGATCGAGAATCACAGTACCTCACAGCATTCACACTGGGAAACAACAGATATGAGCATCGCAGACTCCCACAGCAGTATTGCGAAAGCCTCAGCATTTTTAACAGAGTACTTTGTGAAGATATTGGAAACATAGATGTAGAGAGCACCATTATACAATACGTAGACGACTTACCCTTCTGCAGCAAAACAGAGGAAAAGTGCAGGGAAGACTCCATAACACTACTAAACGTGTTAGCTACCAAGTGGTACAAGGTGGATAAAGGGAAATTACAATACTGCCTTGCTGAAGTTGTATACCTCGGACAGTTGATATCGAAAGATGGGAAACGAATACTCCTAGACAGGGCAGCTGCTATACGTAACATAATCATACCAAAAACAGTGAAGGACATGCAAAAATTTCTCGCCATATGTAACCACTGCCGAGCATGGATCCTTGATTACGCAGCATACACACGTCCATTACTGCAAGCATTAAACAAAGCACAGAAGAATAGAGCCCCAATAAAATGGACACATGACAATATGACACAGTACTTCCGACTAAAAGACCTTATTGCAGATGCCCCAGTCCTCGCGAACCCAGATTATGAGATGGAATTTTTCCTGTTCTCACACTGCAATGGAGCACTGATGACAGCAGTGCTGACACAAAAAACATCATTAGGCCACAAGCCATTGGCCTATTACAGTGGAACACTAGACACAGTGATACAAGGTCACTTCGCGTGCGAACAGGCCCTCGAGGCTGCGGCCTTCCCCATTGAAAAGAGTGCCACAATTGTGATGGGATGTTCATTAACACTATATGCCGAGCATTCATTATTGGCGATTCTCGAGCAGTCAAAATCAACACTGACAACACCAACAGCAACCGCATATGAAATAATAATTTCAAGCCCCAATGTACATGTAGTAAGGTGTAAAACGGTAAACCGAGCAACGTTCATAACAGAGCCATGCACAATGGAGGACATGCAGGAACATGACTGTGCAACGTATGAGAGGGAGGGTGACCATATTCCCAAAGCAAGCGAAAACGCCCTGAAGGAAGGAGAAATATATTTCATCGATTGGTCAGCATCAATAATTCCGGAAACAGGGGAAAAACATGTAGGGATGGCAGTAGTACGAATGAAAGAAGATCGCTATGAAACAATCGTCCAAAAGCGCCTCCCGTCCCATTACTCCGCACAAGCGGTGGAACTAACTGCATTAATTGAAGCATTACGCACAGCCAAAGGATGCACAGTGACGATATATTCAAATTCAGCATATGCAACTACCACTGTTCATTCAGGACTATCGTGCTGGCGTAGGATGGGGTTCAGATGAGCGGATGGCTCGCCAGTACAGCACGCTGCCCTACTGAATTAATTGATAGATGCATTATCGGAACCATCGGTAGTGGCGGTGGTGAAATGCCAAGCCCATACCAACAATACAGATGCAATCTCATTGAGAAACGCGGCAGCCGACGCAGCGGCGAAGGAAGCCTCGTATTTCAATACAACACCAGTAACAGAATGCATTGTAAAGGCAGCCACTGTAGAGCCACTAGAAGAAGCTTATAGCAACACACCCATAGCACAGCTAAAGAGCTACAGAGGAGAGCACCACGGGAAGAGCAAGAGTTGTGGGGTAAGCAAGGGTGTAAACAGTCAGCTACAGATCTCATTTGGAGACAGGAGACAACGGGAAAGGTAGTAATGCCAGTAGAATTACTAGAAGTAGCATTCCAACAGCTGCACTTCCCAGCCCATGCAGCGAAACAACACATCGCCGCAGACATCCAGGAACATTGGTTTGTCCCTAACCTACAGGAACATTTGTCAAAATTCATCATAGAATGTACAACATGTCAAACATACAATTCAGGGATGACATTGAGGACATTGCGAGGCACTCTGCCACGACCAGTAGGGCCATTCAGAGAACTCCAAAGACTACGCCGACATGGGAGAGAGATGTAACGGAGCAAGATATCTAATTGTGGTGGTGTGTCCCTTTTCAAGGTGGGTGGAGGCGGGTCCATGTCCTCACACAGACGCGAAGTGTACGGCGAAATGTCTAGTACGAGAAGTGTTTTCCCGGTGGGGGATATGTGATGTGATACGGTCAGACAACGGCACACACTTTGTGAATGACCTCTTCAAGGAAGTGACGACACTCTTGGGGTTAAAGCACAAACTGTGTTCCATTTATCATCTGATGGGCAATGGAGTGGTAGAAAAGATCAACGGCCTGCTCAAGAGTAAATTATCAAAGTTGCGTAACACACTAAAGAAAAACTGGGTATATTGCCTGCCCCTAGCACTGTTCCAACTCAGAACGCAACCATGCAAGGACCACCATCTAAGCCCCCATGAAATTGTGACTGGGCGGCGAATACACACACCACTCTCCCCGATTAGAAGAGCATCAGACGCACACAGGGCTGCCACAGTGCTGGGGGAAGAATTTAAGGAATATTTGACCCAGCTGACCCGCGCAGTCCTAAGCATAGCACGACAAATAGCACCATCCTTTACTGAGAATGTGGCAACTGACACCACAACACCAGCTGAAGACAGCCCAAGTGGACCACTGATGCCATGGGCACAGGTGTATGCCCGAAGCTTTGTGAGAAGATGGAATTCACCTAGGTTTCATGGCCCCTACGAGCTCATATATAGTACACACACTGCAGTTAAAGTTAAGGGACTGAAATATTGGGTGCACCTCTCAGATGTGAGGAGGGCACCCGAAAGTACACTCCCTCAGATCGATCAGGAATGTGCAACTGGTACTACAAACGATGTTGAGAAACAATGACAATGTGATTTAATGAAAAAGGAACATGAAAGTATGGTATGCCCTCTGGTTTGCTCTGCCCTATGTTCGTATCCCTTTTCCTTTCACTCTCTTTTCATCACTCTCTCTCTCTCTCTCTCTCTCTCTCTCTCTCTCTCTCTCTCTCTCACTATAAAAATGCCTAAAACAGAGGACGTAATTGAAACAAAGGCCTGAGAAATGTATATAAAAAAGCAATCATAAATGGAGTGAGTAAATATGAAATGTAAATATATATAAATAAATGTACACATTCTGGTGACTTAACTTTGTATCGCCCCTCCAGGTGACAAATGGCCCAACGAAGTACAATTGCGGCAAATGCAATAATGTTAGATAGTGATAGGGACGTCATTAGGGCAAAAAGGTTTAGCAACGTTGAATGTGTTTTGAAATGTGCTGCAGTTTTGTTTTCAGTGATGTTTTTCATGGCCTGGTACTATACTATCTTATCTCTGGTTAATGATTTGCACAAAGGGGGGAGCGGGGCTAATATGATATGAGAAGGTTCCAACTTAATATGGACTGGAGTAAAGACAATGTGGGGAGAAACTTATAATATTGGTGTTAACGATACAAATGTAACGTAACCTTCAGAACACGCCGCTGCAGGCCCAACAATTATCTCTTTGTCACATCCTGGCATAAATATGAGTAATGATTATGAATTGAATGAATATGATGGTGACTATTATTGGCAGAGCAACCTAGCTAACACAAGCACGCATGCACAGATAGCCATAGAACCTACCTCATATTATGCTGCTAATAATGAGTACACACATGCCATATTCAACAGCAATGACACTGCCGGGGCTGGAATGTTCCCAATACATTACCAAAAAGTGGGAAGCTACAAGGAGGGAGGGGGAAGGAGAAGGAAAAGGGGGGCGAGAGGGAAAAGATATGACATTTATCACCCTGATCAATCTAACAAATGGTACTCGGACATGAGTGCTACGGCAAAGCAAGCAACAAATGAAAGCTGGTATGTCTTCACTCATACCTCATGCATCAGGGACGCCCAAAATGTTGATACCCCAGGAAGTGCCCTTGTCGGAGGCTCAATGTTTAATTCACTTAGTTCTGTGTAGGATAAAAAGCACCTTCCATGCACACACCATCAGCCTAGAAAGAATGGAGAGTGAGAGAACCTGCACGAGCCGGCTTCAAGGAGTAATTTGCCTCAGAGAGCCATTTCTTGTCATAAAATGGACGAGGTATGCAGAGAACAAATGGCACGATGAAACTATTGAATGCAGAGCAGAAGCACTCCGGGGGCTGGCTGAAGACGCGTTCCAATGGATAAAAGGAGTGTGTACCCCTATCTGGTCACAGCATGTTGCTATGCTAAAATGGATTACAGCGCTGGAAAAGCCCATAAAAACACAAAAAGAAATAATGCACAAACTGTGCTTCCGTGGAGAAGGAAAAGTGAACATGGGAGAAGCAAGAAAATACAACAAGACAGTAATAATACCAGACATGAAAAAAGGCACCGCAGCCCTCATGGACATGTACTGGGTTTGTGGCAAACAAGCCTACCTGCATCTACCCGCATCCTGGAAAGGTACTTGCGCCTTAGCCACTCACCATACAGCCCTGATGGTAATACCAGAAAGCCATATCCAAGGAGCAGCAGGGGATTCGACTGGCAAATCGGCAGCAGGGCAATCGGCTGGTCCATCGGCAGCGCCACAACAAGAAAACACAGAACTTCCAGCTTATGAACTGTTGTCAGAATACGAGTTGAAAACAAAGTTGTCACGAAGCAAAAGATCATCCAACTATATTTCACCTGAATCGTCAAAACTCGTTGCTGAGATTCCGCAAAAATACAAACTGTTCTCATCAGTAGAGACATTTTTCGCATCGCTCCTAGCACCAGGGCTCCAAGCACGAGCAAACGCCAAATGGTTACAAATAGTGCGCTGGGAGCTCATCCAACTAGCCAACGACACATAAGAAGGATTCAATGTTATAAAAATAGAGCTCGCGCCCTGCGCCTAATGACATTGCAAAACAGATATGTTCTAGATCTCCTCAGGGCGATGGACAGTGGTGTTTGCCGAAAAATCGGGGGGACCTGTTGCACATTCGTGCCATCCGAAGATGCAGGTAACGGGACACTCTCGCATGTGATAACAGCAGTCCACAATTTAGGAGAGAAGATGAGAACAGAGGGCGGAGCAGAAGAAAGTACATGGTTTGACAACTTGTTCAGCTGGATACCATCATGGGTTAATGTGATGATGAAAATACTCATCCCCATCATCGTCTTTGTGTTGCTATTCTTCTGCGTGTGCCAACTGGGACTCCGGTGTTGTGCAAAAAGTATGCCTAACTCGACTATGATGATGGTAACAATGGGCCGACCGACAATGGTAGCAACTATGTTAGATGCATAAATACAAACAGGAGAACATAACCCTCCAAAGTACAGGATGACTGCCATATACAGGCAATATGGGGACAGAGTCGATAATTTATACCACACCACAATAAAGGAACCAACGGAATTGCAATGGTATAACGAGGTATGGGTAGACTTGGACGGGGATGGTGGGATATACTTAACTGTACTCCAAATGAATATGCAAGAAGAGGGAATAGCTTGAGAAGCGTATGCAGAGCATGGATGCCAATAAATGGTACCCCAGCCTGGAAAGAAGCAGTCGCCGAAGCCGAGTACTACCGAAGGGAGAATGAAAAGAATAAAGTGTCATAATTTGTTACTTAAGATTTAACGTCCTCTACTTCTCAGTACAAAACTCAGACCAAGTGCCTCCAGTAGTGGGTTCGCCCCTCGCCCTTATGCAATGTTAACTTTGGTTGACTTTCGCGTAGATGGGACCACTGAGCAGGACACGGGGCATCCATTTTTGTACCTGCTTTCGACTCCATCTTGGTGACTAGGCCTCACTGCGATAGTACAAAAACGCTTCTCTTCCCTTTTCTCGCAGCAGCACGGCCAGGCGCGCAGGGCACAGGGCCCCCACCCTCGTTCTCACTCTGACTGGAAAACTCTGCGGTTCCATTCTCACGCTGAAGCCGGAGGTGCTTGCAACACATAATAAATGTAACACATCACTCTTCCTCTGAGATCACTGTCCTGCATGTGAACCAGCATGAGCTAAGCAGATAGCTCGTCCATCTCCACAAGCGTGTCCTTGCCCCCACACCCTTGCCAGTGGAATCTTACTGTTAGCATGACCCTTTGTCCCTGCAAGATATTCCTTTCATGTGCTAGACCACTGACCACGTCATGATGCCCACCAAGCAGATCCCCAACTAACATTAGACCCCCTGCTGCAGTATATTGTTGTCTTCCACTAACAAATGCCACATACCAGAGATTCTTCGAGTGCAGACCTTAACTTCAACCAGTGTATTATAGTGGTCAAGACCCTTAACCTAAGACGTGTATAATCCAATGTTATTGATAGTATAGCTATGTGTGTGACTTTTTTAAGACATGATGAACTACTGAAAGACTTTTAACAATTGTTATTTAGTGCATGCATTTTTGAGAATATATTATGTTAGCTTAGATAGTGACCTCCCAGCGACCTGACCTTCACCCATTTGGAGCACAGAGGACTGACGTCAATCCTGCCGCCAACCAAGCAACCAACCCGGAGGAAGAGATGCCACCCACACCTGAGACCTCGTGTGGACTAACCAATCCGGGACCAATGTAGTATCCTATGTTAGTTGCGTCATTTACCCTATAAAATGTGATGTAATGATAACTTGTGCCTGAGCGCTCTCAGAGATCTTTTGAATGCCATTCATTAGATAAACCTTGCCTTGAACTCTCGCAGCCTGCTCTCTGTGCCTTATTCCCCGTCTGGGGTGTGTGTTTTATTCTTTTGCACGTATAAGTCGGGGAGGGCACAAACACAAGTAAAGTACTCAAAGTACAAATGCAGCAAGCAGAGGGTTATGCAATTGCAAGGCTTTATTCTTTACGTGATCAGGTTCTAATTTTATATAAGCCTTTTTTATCCCCATGCTTTGAAAGTACTACAGTGGTGAGAGGGTGCAGTACAAAAGCATATTAAAATAACCCATATTACCGCAGACACTGTGATGAGTTAAAGAAACTCCCCATCCATTCCTATCAGTGGATCAAGACACAGGGAACTCGGTTGGTCTGGTCACTATTAGAATGAGCGCCATCTTATCAACTGCACACTGATTTTCTAAAATAAGTATATCAGGCGATGCTACACTCTAAGCTTTATATAGATGGATATATTAGTATGCAGAAGATGCCAGTTGATATCAAGGGCTGCAAACCATGTTGCCTGAACCAAGAACACAACAGGATTAAAAGGGAAGGTACCTACAACCCAACACCTTATATGAACTTGTTGGGAATAACATGAATCGATCTGGCTTTTTATCTATATTCGGCAAGTTGTGTGAATCTATTCTCTGTAACATCAGTTCGGATTTAGAGCAGCTAGCAACTAATCCTACAAAAACTAAAAAGAAGTTGTGGGATTACGATTGGTGCCCGACTATGGATGCTTTCCACTCATACAGCTATATGCTTCACCTAGCACATGAACATAAGAAAAGAGGTACTCTCTCTCCAGTTATCATGATTTTTCCCAATCGGGCCCATCGACAAATCCTACTTAGATTGCGCTGGAACATTCTCCCAACATTGGACACTAAACTGAGGTAGAAACAGATTCCGGCGACAGATAGCCTTTGCAGATTTTGCCATCTAGTTCCTGAAACCGCTAAACATCTCATCTTGTTCTGCATGCAACTTAAGGCCCTCAGATATTCCTGTTTGAATGCACTAAAATCTCTATATTTGGGTCTAACAACTGAACTGGCATGGCAACGTTGCCTGTGTATCCAAACTACTCGCGAGTGTTTGGCTCCTTCTAGCTTCATTCGTAATCTTCATTTGGACCACATGTGATTGACTGCTTACCGAAGGGTATAAATACATAGGACTTATCTTTTTTAGTTATTAATTCCTAGTATCCCAAGAGACTACAATGTTTATGCTAAAATGCTAACACATTAATTGTAATTGTATATGAATGTTTCACTATGTATTGTTACTTTTGTGTTCGATTTACTGTACTCTTTCTCTCTTTGTAAAGTTTTAATAAAACCATACACAATAAAGAAAGAAAGAAAAAAGAAAAAAGGGAAGATCGGGGAGACGACCAGGGGGCGCAGGTAAAAGGGCCGCCTGAGCATGTAGCTCCCTCTGAACTCACGATTACCAGTGGGGAACCAGCGCTTGCCCAGCCTGCAAGCTGTCCCAAAGACTCCAGAGTGGAGAGGAAGGAGCCAGCAACAGTTGAGCCGACTCGCAGAGAAAAATCGGACTTGGCATTGCAGTAAATGAAGCAAGTACAGCTGAGGCCCCTTCCAGCGGCGTACCCGGCACATCAACGCCACTGCCTGGACACACCACGTGGCCCAGGCGGGGTCAGGAGACAGTGTAGACGCCACACCGTAGCAAGCCTCATTGCAAAGAATATCTACGGCTACTCCTCCTCCCTGAAACAATGAAAAACCCAGAACTGGCCAGCCTGACAGCAGACAGCCATAAAAGGAGAGCCCACTTGCCACCAACAGCCCGGCAGCCCCAAAGCGGAAGAGCTCGTAACTGAGCAGAAGCTGAGGGCAGAGGTCGGATACATGGTCAGCGCAGCTTGTGGCCCGTGGTCTGCTGCTGGGCCCCCCTGGGATACATGGTTGACGGGGCGGTGGATCGAGTACCCTCTCCAAGGCTCCCCCTGACCCCGCGGGACCAAAGCGCCACAGAGATCAGTCATACGGCAGGTAAGGAGAGGGGTGAGGCCGGTCATGTTAAGCAGTAGCACCCCTGCTGCAGACAGGCCATAGCATAGTTGCGGCTGCAGCCGAGGGGGCTCCACTGGGCCCCCCCTCCTCGCTCCGTCGTCCCGCATCCGCGGGTGACACCAGAGCGGCAACACGGTCGGCCCCCCAGGCCCACAAGACAATCTGCGTATCGGTCTGCGAGGGGGAAAGCCTGCGGGCCCCAGCTGGGGTTGACAACAGCTATCCGGAAGCACACTAACAGTCATCAACCAAAGCCCACGCCCTGGCCAACACTATTAATAAAGAGAGCGGACTCAAAGCCTGAAACGCCACGCAAAACAGAAGCCAGCCCCAGGGGACAAAAGTAATAAGCAAAGCTGAAACCCTTGCACTGCTTAGCTGGAAAGGGCTTGGGAGGAAAGTAATACCCCCGGAAAGAGTTTGCCTGCGGAGGAAATCACAGGTCACACGTCAAGGGGCATTGCAGCATCCTCTCTTTCCCCCCTGCATATGCATAACTGACCACCTCTCTACGATTTGATTGCCACATCAGGGTAAGATAAAGTACTTGCGCAACACGGGGTAAGAGAAGCCAGCGCTCAAACAGCTAAGAGAAGGACAACGTAGAACCCCACCTACAGGAGTGCGGGATAGACAGAATCCAGACCAAGGCAGAATATATTCAGAAGGCTGAAAACAAGAGCCCAAAGGACAGCACTTCATCGAACAAGAAGGGCAGTAAGGCTCCTTTGCTGCAAGAGCAGAACCATAGCTAAGCCCAGGTACAGAGCGACGTATAGGCCACTGATGAACAGGGCAGACAGGCCCAAGCAAGACTCATACCAGTAAGTGAACCTTCAGGCCCAGACACACTGTTGACAGCAGACCCCCCCGCCCCCCTCTGCAAGAAGTGCTGCTGAGCAGATCAGCACGAAAGCAAGCAACAATAAGAGGCACACAAGCCCTCATCATAGCAGAAGAGAAGATAACACTGCCTCTGCAACGCTTCCAAAGAATACACAGCTTAAAAAAACAGAGAAAGCTCAACTATGGGGAGGCACATGCAGAGGGAGGCCACCCTCTGAACGGTTCAGGGACTGCAGGAATTTCGCCAAACCCACGCGACAATGGCAGCCTCTCAATCACTGGAAACCCTTTGCATTCCTGGAGGGAGGGTCGGATCACGAAGCATCGACCAGGGCAGACGTCCGTCTATTACTTGATGAAATCTGCTCGTTTAGAACCAGCATGACCACAACAGTTGCATCTCTCCAGGAGAAAATACACAAAATAGAGGACAAGGTTGAGACATTAGAAAACTATCAACAATTGGCAGACATAATGGAACTCAAGACCAAGTGCTGAATCCAGGACTCGGAATAGAGGAAACAAGACTTAGAAGCAAAGATCAATGATTTGGAAAATCAGGAGAGAAGCGCGAACATTAGGATTCAGGCCCTCAACGAAACCCCTAACAAGACCCCAGCGATCTTAGAAAGAAGAATTAAGGCCTTGATAGCTACCCTCCTACCCTCTCCATTAACCCCGGAACTAGAATTTGAAAGGGTGCATCAAGCAGAAGGCCCCCGAATGGCCCAAAATCAGTTCTGGCGAAATGTCACCACTATAAACACAAAATGGAGATAGTCAAACAAGCCATAGAAAAAGAATTCATTGAATTTGAGTGCTCAAGAGTTAAAATTTATCAAGATCTCTCGGCAGAGATATTGGCAGAAGAGCCTGTAGACCACTAACATCATGGCTTAGAGAACGCAACACTAGATACAGATGGTGTTTCTCCTTTGCGCTCACGTTCACTTACGGAGAAGAAGAATATAGAGTGGTCTCAGGAGAAGAAGCTTCTAACGTATTGAAGGTCGCAGAGGGGCATCCGGTGGGAGAAGAGATGCCGTCCTCTTCGGAACCAATCAGGAAACCATCAGGTCTCTGGTCACAAAGCGGTCGCTCCAAGAGCAAAAGAAACTGTACCAGATTAAACACCCCCTGAAAGGGTGCGGAGAAGCAGCAGACATTACACAACTGTAGTACCCAGGAGGGGAAAAACGGACAGAGCCAACGTCGATTGACAAAAACATCAGCTCCCGAACCTGTAGGTGGGGAGAAGAAGCCCCCTGCAGCCGAAACAGGGGCGTCTTCTCCTTTGTTTAGCAAGCCAGGCTGTGCATATGAAGATGCAACCATGTCATACACCCGCTCATCGAAAGTTGCTAGAAGTTACATTTGGTTAAAAGGTTCCCGGGGCACACCCGTTGTGTGGCCCTATGTTGACACCTGGGGCGTCTCCAATGTTCGGAGAAATCCTACTTTTTACGTTTTTTCTTCTTCGATCTTCATCTTTTCATCCCCATTTTTCCATCAGCAATGAGGAGTAGGCGGCGGGGGTGGTGGAGGTGGGGTTTACACAAAGGTCCACTCAGGGTAAGGGAATAATAAAGGAAATAGGAAAAATTGTGGAGTCCGACCGGCTTAGTCCACACCACAGACATGAGATTAATGCACGTAATCGGTCATACAATGCGTCCAATCAAGAGCCATATGCGGATTTCAGACATGCATTCCACCCTCACTAGTGCAAGGCACGACACAAGTGGCCCCAGACAACGCAATACACAAAAAACCCGGATGGCAGGTGACATTGTTCGCATAGGAACTCTAAACGTTAAAGGCGTCAACTCACTGCAGAAAAGATGAATGCTGGTCAGGACCTTCCAGCAGTCCAAACTGGACATCCTCTATGTGCAGAAAACCAATTTTAAGCGCAACGAGGAATACACCCCAAGAGCAGAAATCTAGGAGGGGTTGTGTGGGCTTCAGGGCCAGAAAGGAATTGGGGGGGAATATTGTATCGTTCCTCCCTCGAGCTACAGATGTCACAAACATATAAAGATCCGGGGGAAGATTTCTTATGGTACAGGGATCTATCAGGTCTAGAGCAATAACCCTATGCTCTGTCTATGCCCCGAATCCACAACACCTAGCTTTTTGCAAATACCTTCTCTTACTATTAGACAGAGAAAGAACCGGTTCCCTAATTTGTGGAGGCGACTTCAACCTCATCATGGACCCAGTTCTTGACTGTTGCTCTTATAGATAAGGTGGCCACCCCCCAACAGATAGGAAAGCTTTTCAAAATCTAATTTCAGATCACTGGCTGATCGACACATGGTGCACCCATCACCCATTAGACAAAACATGCACTTCCCTCACCAAACCCACTCACAAATAGACTACTTTTCCTAGAGGGAGACCTAAAATGCCTGGTTAAAAATGCCACAATAGAAATGATAGGGTGATCTGACCACAACATGGTTGTCATAGATCTCGACCTGGGCCCAGGAAAGCACATTGAAAGACGATGGACGTGCAATGACACACTTTTAAAGGACAAGCTCTTTAGGGAAACGCTCAGGGAGGAAGCACAGGATTTCGTTAAGAGGAATGACACTGGGGTTCTTTCAAGTAGCACGGTTTGGGAAGCCGCAAAAGCAACTAGCAGGGGTCTACTAATTGCACAAGGGGCCTCGGTCAAAAGATAAAAACTCCTCAGAGAGACCAAAATCAAACAGGAAATAACAGACAGGGAAGCGGACAGGGGAAAAAAGGGGGGAGACATGCCTGAACGCAGGGTGGAAATTAGAAACCAAAGACATGAATTAAAGGAAATTTGGCAGGAAAAGGTCCCAATGTATCTCAGGTATGTCAAGCAGAGGTACTTCGAGAATGGGGATGAAGCACACACCCTGCTCGCATCCAGACTCCGAAAACAAAGAGCGGTCCTCAAAATAAACTCTCCCTCAGGTAAATCCTTGGTTATCCCAACTGACATCACTGACTGCTTTGCCCAATATTAGCAACAGCAATATTCCTCGGATTGCAATCCCCCATTTGAGACCATCACATAATTCTTGGCTGGGGTCACATTCCCTTGTATTCAACCCTGAGAAGTTGAACTCCCCCATAACACTGGAAGAAGTTGACCATGCCATTTCACACCTGAAAGCAGGATCAGCACCGGGCACAGGATTCACCCCAACATACTATAAAAGATTGAGAGGAGCCCTAGCCCCCTTCCTGACCCTTCTGTACAACAACATCATGGCCACAGGGATAGCTCCGCCCTCATTCACGGAAGCCAGGATCATTGTTATACCAAAGGAGGGTGGAGATAAGCAGGACTGCGGCTCATATAGGCCAATTTCTCAATTAAATGTAGATGCGAAAATGTATGCCAGCATCCTAGCTAATAGACTGAGCATTGTCCTCCCTCATTTGGTTCAGTGACCAGGTAGGGTACGTGAAAGAAAGGCAGGTGGCAGAGCACGTCCATAAAAAAACGCTGGATTTAATACCTTCGATAGACTAGCGCAACGTAGACCGCACATTGATCTCAGTTGACGCCGAAAACGCTTTCGACCGGGTCGAATGGCGCTTTATGGCTCAGATCCTACAGAAAGCAGGCCTCGTTCCAGACTGGGTGCACAAGCCCTGTACAACAACACACGCACCAGGGTAATAGTCAACGCAGTAGCATCGCCCCAGTTCACACTATCTAGAGGAACCAGACAAGGATGCCCCCTGTCTCCATTAGTTTTCGTTTTAGTTATGGAGCCCCTAGCACAGAACATCAGAAGAGATAATGGGATTAAAGGTCTGGCGAGATGTGGCAGAGAGTTCAAACTAGCGTTGTTTGCGGATGACGTGCTGGTTTATGTCACTCATCCAAAACAATCCATTCCAGCGCTCCTGGACAGGATAGGAGAATACGGAGACCAGTCAGGGTTCTGTATACATTGCAGCAAGACTATAACCCTGCCCCTGGTAGAAGGGGCCCATCAGCAGGCCACTAGCCCAACGAATTGGGGTCTCAAAATCGCACAAGGCAGCATACGCTACCTAGGGGTAATGATCACCAGGCGACTCAGCGAGCTATATCAGGCCAACTACAAACCGCTCTGGGCCAAGATCCAACAAGACTTAGAACGATGGGAGAAATTAAAACTCACCTGGGCCTTTCTAGAATTCTTCAGAGAAGCAAATCACAGTCCCTGACTCCCCAAACGGCTTCCGAGTGCCACAATGGGCTGAACATTGGCAAACAGCGCACCATGAGATAATGCCTTTCCGGGGCTCGCCGAATCACATTCTGACCCATAGGCAACACATACATTTCTGTCTTAGCCTGCTTTTTTTCATTCTACGGGGTAGACTGTTCCTCATTAATCAAACCAGATGGACAGACACTGCGATCTGATTGCTCTGGATGGACCTGGGGAGGGAAGGGAGGGGTAGGGGTGTGTGTCATGAGGGGGAGGGGGCGGAGAGGGGGAGTTATTGGGGTCTTTACTATTTCTTTCTCTCTCACAATTGTTTTGGTTTCCAAGAAACATCAAAAACTCACTTTGTTGATCACATGCAGAGTTGTATTGTTACAAGATGCAGTAATGGTTATGTTTTACTCTTGTTGATCACATTAAAAACACATTTAAAAAAAAGGGAAGATCAACTAGTATTGACTTAACAGAGAGGACACATTGGGATCTTATGAATTAATTATCAATAATACAGTACTCATACTAATTTGGATAATTGACTTATTTTTGAACTAATTGAAATAATTGCCCTGAAGAAGCTCATTCAGGATCTCCAATTGCATGAGATTTTGAGAGTCACACATGTTGGCACAGAAAACGTGTTATATTTACTGCACAAATAAATTCGATTTTCATATGGGCGTAAAACCTGTGGTTCATGTTCATTTTACATTGGCTTAGTCTATAAAAGTACTCCGGGAAAGTGTAACCAAGAAAATTGAACAATTTTGGGGAAAAAGGGTATCTAAGGAAGAATTGGCTTCCTTGGGTTAGAGAAATTACATTTATAATGAATTGGGTGCAATATAATTTAATGAGATATTGCTGTACAGTGAGATTGACATATTTTCTGTACTTTTGCACAAAACATATACCCTGATTATGGGTTCTATGAATTATTAAAGATGACGGTTCAAATGCAATGTAATATGAAAATAATTTGTAAAGAGCACCTACACCAACTAGGACATCATGGCTCTGAGGAAAAACCAAGACTAAAAGGGAGCGGTTAGCTAAACTGTGAAGAGTAAGGTTTTGAGAGCGCGACGGAACATACGATGATTATCCATGGCCCGTATAGATAACAGCGTGGCGTTCCACCGAGAGGCAGCTGCAACCGAGAAGGAGTGAACCCCCCCCGCCCCCATGCGAGTCACCCGAAGTGGGAGCATTGATCCTTAAGGATAAACCGGAACGCAGATGCTGAGTGGGGGCATGAGGGCGCAGTTTGGCCTGCAGAAATTCTGGACCTTTAGCATAAATAGCACAATGGACCACACATAAGGCCTTAAATTTAATATGTTTCACCACAGGAAGAAAGTGCAGTTTAAGCAGGATAGGAGCGGCCGAGTAAAACCTGGGGGCCCCCCCAACAGCAAGCTGGCCCACCATGTTTTGCAGCACTTCCAAGACGCTGCAGAAGATATGCCGGCTGAGCCAGATAGAGCGTGTTGCAATAATTTAGCGAGCCAGAGGTAAGAAACGATACCAAAGAGCGAAGGTGAACAGGGAGAAACGGGAGAACGTGACGCAAAACACACAGCTTAAAGTGGACTGACTGGCGAATTGTGCTAATCTGATTCTGCATGGAAAGAGAATCAGAGCTTCACCCCCAGGTTTTTTACCACTAATGAGAGCGTGGGCAGAGGGCCAAGGATGGAAGGCCAAAAGGCTGAGGACCAGCCGAACGAGGCCGAGGAGGACCTCACCACCAAAACCTCTGTTTTGTCGCTGTTAAGGCAAAGCCAGTTTCAGCTAATCCAGGTATGGATGGCGAGCAGACAAGAGTAGCAAGGGTCTAAAGAGGGTGGGCAGGAGGGGTCCAGCCCCACCAAAATGTGCGTATCTTCAGCCTATGAGAAACAACGAAACCCAAAAGAGTGAATCAGCTTCACCAAAGGACGAATGTAAAGATTGAAGAAAAGAGGGGAGAGAGCACAACCTTGGGGACCACAATTGAGGGGTTTCGCCACAGAAAGAAAAGGAGGAAGGGGGAGAGAGACTGGGAGAGACCTGAGAGAAAAGAAGCGAACCAGTCCATGACAAGGCCAGAAAGGCCGGCCTCAAACAGTCGCTCAAGCAAAATAGCCTGATCAACTGTATCAAAGGCGGCGGAGAATCCTGGCAGGATCAGGGAAATGTCTTTGCCCAACTTTTAATGTCTCTTCTGTATGTTAAGTGGTACCCAAATTAAGGTTGGACTTCTGGCCTGAGCTCTCTGGTAAGCCATCAAAATTGCTACTGTTTCCTCTAGGGTTAATCAAAGGCGTCATTGAACCAAGTTCTGAATATCTCATGCTAATACATTAAGAATTTTCTCCATAAGATTTTCTCCATGATGTCTTGGGTGGTATTAAATTCTTGGCACGAAAGAACAACTAGCAGCTTGAAATATGGGATGCCAACCTTGGGTCTCTAAACATGAGCCTATGAACCTCTTGATCAACTGCTAGCTACTCCACCATGCTCCTCTTGACGTTAGTATATGCAGCATATGTCAAGATGGCCTCAGAGAGTCACGGACCAGGCTGACTCGAAAATTAAGTGCACCAAGCGTTTTATTTGGGATTGTGTACAGGCTGGGGCCAAAATAATAAAATGGGTAAAGGTACCTCCAATCTCTCTCCCAGGTCCCTGAGCTGAACACCTGCTGCATTCAGTGTACACTTTAGTAAGTTTCTCGGTGCGGTTTGGGGTGCAGTCTGGAGGAGTCCTCCTTCAGGTCTACTAATCTGGATGGATTGAATTCTCTGTAGCAGCAGATGATGCATGCTGGGCTGACAGACCCAACCCTAGGGTCCCCTTTAATTACTGAGTGGCCTAGATCGATCAGATGGTCCTGCCTTCCTTCTCGCTACATCATAAGCTTGTGCCTTCTGCTACTGTGTGCTCCTCCCCTTCAGATTAGGCACTCTCTCCAAACACATTCTCTCCTCAGGTTTGTTCCCACTTGTGCTTTCCACCTCCTCCTTTGATTCCTTCATGTAACTAACCCTCTCAAGGGGGCACTGCAGCACGGCTACAAGATGGCCGCAGCCTGAAAAGACGCTGACCGACGACCAAATATCCTTATACTTCTGCTTCCCTGAACAGATGACTGGCACAGAACAGAGGTTTCAAGTGCCAAGAACATGGGGCACCTACTGAGCTGTCTGGAGTGAGCCAGGTCCCTCTAAGTGTCCATAACTAAGGGAGCTGAGACATGCATAGCACCCGCTTCGCCCACCATGAGAGCGTGGCTAAGAGGTGAGGCCGGCCTGAGCGGATGAGAAACCCTGCACAGTGGTGTACGGCCTGGACCCAGGGAGGCATTGATGGAGTGTGCCCTGGTCCCAAGTGCGAGCCACCGAGGTAAGGGGCAGTGCAGGAAGCTGTGCAGCAGCAGGGGCGAGTTGGGGCTCCCCGCCATTTGCGTGATTGCACAGGTGACTGGGTTCAATTGCCAGGCCCTGGCGCGGCGAAGTCTCTGAGGACATCCAAGTGCTGCGTCGGGCAGAGGCGAGCTGTGCCTCCCCTTGCACTGACATTCACTGCGGCAGTCGGCCACTCCAGAGGAGGGAGTTCTGTTGTGGGAAGCTGTTAGGCAGAAACCTGTGCAGTTCCCTTATGGAACACTGCAAAAGATTTAAGACTACAGGTGTTGGCAGTAAACCCAATTGGTAGCAGTCTGCACCACCCAGATTTACCTGGTAGCTGTGGCCGAGCAGTCAGACTTCTCTCAAGAAGAGTTAGACAGTATGCAAAGTATACACAATAGGCACCCAGATACAACAATACAAGCAAACACTGACCAGAGCTTTGGTATCAAAGTCTATAATTATTTATTTAAAAACACACGGTTTGAAACACTCCAGCACTCTTGTTGTAAAATATTCTAAACCCAGTTACTATTGTAATATATACACCCCTTTTTCCTTATCAGATAAGTCATAGTAAAACACAACTTATTTTCATACAGAGGTGAGCGCTTAACTAGATGGCACTCCAATAAGTCTGTGAGGAAAGGAGGGAAAAAGACAGAATATGGAATGGTACACCACTCTAAGATTCAGGAACACTGTTAGCAAGGCAGAAGAGCAAAAGTCACTGGTGAGCCAAAGTCCAAAGGCTGGGCCCACTCAGAGAGAGCAGAGCACAAATGCGCCCAAGATCACACAGTTACACTAGGCTTAGAAAGTCTTGCAGAGAGTTCAAAAAGAGTTTAGAGAGGCTTAAGAAAGTTTAGCCAGGGTGTCCCAGGCTAACCCAGGTTCGAAAGCCGGGGGCTAAATCTACCCCGTACGGTCGGTAGCAAGGGAAGCCAGGCGGGACACGGTACCTTAAGTGGGAAGGATCCTCCAGCGGTGGCAGTTGTTCCTGGTAGTGGGTGCAAGTTGCGTCGTCGTCCAGGGGAAGAGAAGATCTCGACTTGGAGGAAAGATGAAGGTCGTTGCACTACCAGGGAAGAAACCAGCCGTGGAGTTTTCCGGTTAAAGGTGGTACCTTTGTTTCGCGGTCATGGTAAAACGTGGTATCCCGGTTGCCGGGGTGCTTGGCACAGGAAAGGCGGCCACGAGGTACGCCGGGAAGGCGAAAAGACGGTGAAACTGGTTATCCCCACCAGTCAAAGGAAGAAGACTCTCCGGCGGGAGATCTCATCTGTCGTTGGGAAAAGTGGTGAGACGGTCCAGCAGGGCTCCATCGGTGGTGGTGTCGTGGCAGGTCGGCTCAGCTTCTCCCTCGTCGGATTCTTAGGTCCTGTGGCGACTTCTGAAGATCCAGTCCCCAAAGCCCTGCTTTTATGCAGAAACCCCCCATTCACTCAGCCTAGCTGTCACTCAAACATGCTAAGTGGTGAGCCGGCCGGCTCACCACTTGGGCCAATCAGGACGGAGTGCGACGTGAGTTGCCTAGGCAACTCAGTCTAGGGTGCCTAAATTCCCCTCCACCCCTCCTAAGTACCCCAGACAGAGTGGCACCACTTTGGAGGGCTTCTGTGGAGAAGCCCGCCAAAAAGTGGAACAAAGGGCTCAACTTGGGTTGGAGTCTCAGAAGAGAACACAAACGCCATTTTAGAATCAAGTTTTGGCAAAAAATACCAACCAGAGAATTAATATTAATTAAATAAACCGGCGGTATGTTCGAGGCTACCATAAATAATTAAATAAAGGTAGTAGCCTAAAACAATGGGAAATCCCATAGGGAAATATTCGCGTTTGAATATTAAAAGTAGTATCCACTGCCACCAGCCAAAACTCGATCAGGGGGGATGGAGACGTGCCCCCTCGACTAACAGACCCTGGGGCAATCGAATTGCCCCAGCCAGTACGTCCACAATATGATGGTTTGAACTGGTTCTGTGCAGAATTTAAGACTAGTAAAGTCAATGGTGACTTTACATGCCCTGGGAGACAGTAGTCAGTCCCAGGGTATGGAGTCTATACTGGGGGGTCACTATGACACCCCTGTGTCACTGCACTGAGGGTGCTGTGTAACACACATCACAAAAACACATGGAGCCCTATGGAGTAAAAGACCCTATAGCCCATTAAACACATCTAGATTCAAAGAAACACACTCAAATCATGCCCAAGAGTGATGAGGGTAAAAGAGTCTCACTCTTGGCAGGAGAAAAAAATAAACCCCAAAAATCCAGCAAAGCTGCTGGGGGACTCACTAGGTTAGGAAATTCAGCCTAAACAGAGAGTTCCCCCTAACATAAGCTGCCTACCTGTCCCCTTGCACTAACTGTGCATTGGATTGGCGAATGGTGGGCTGCTAGACACGTTCCTCCCGATCCGTGTGAATGCGTGCTCCCTGCAGGAGCCGTATCCTTCGCCACTGCAGTAGACCGGTGGGCTTGTGTTAGGCAGAAACCTGTGCAGTTCCCTTAGGGACCACTGCAAAAGGCTTACGACTACAGGTGTTGGCAGTAAACCCAATTGGTAGCCGTCTGTACCACCCAGATTTACCTGGTAGCTGTGGCTGAGCAGCCAGACTTCTCTCAAGAAGAGTTAGACAGTATAAAGAGTATACAAGATAGGTACCAAAATACAGTAGCACAAGCAAACACTGATCAGAGCTTTGGTATCAAAGTATATAATTATTTATTAAAAAGACCCTTAGAAACACTCCAGCACTATTATTGTAAGCAAGTTCAAAAACACAGTCCCTATTAATATATATACATCCCTTATTCCTTATTAGACAAGTCTTAGTTAACACCACGTATATTTCCTGACAGAGGTGAGCGCTTAACTAAAGATGGCACTCCAATAAGTTGAGAAAAAGGGAGGGAAAAGGCAGAAATTAGGAAAAGCACACAACACGATACTTTAGAAGCACTCAGCAAGGCAGGAAAGTCAAAGTCTACTTGTGAGCAAAAAGTTCGGAGGCTCGGCTCCCTCTTAGAGAGAGTAGAACACCAATGTGCCCAAGATCACACAGTTTAAAAGGCGTGAAAAGTCTTGCAGAGAGTTTAAAAAGGAATCAGTTCAGCTCAGAAAAGTTCAGTTAGCCAGCCTAGGGCCAACCCAAGTGGTAAAATGAGGATTTATGAGACACCCCACACAGACCGTTGCGAGGGAGGCCAGGCGGACACAGTACCTTGAAAGGGGAGAGAATCCTTCAGCGGGGCAGTTGTTCCTGGCAGTGGGTGCAAGTCGCAGCGTTGTCCAGAGTAAGAGAAGATCTCGACGTGGAGGAAAGCTGAAGGTCGTTGCACTGCCAGGGAAGAAACCAGCCGCGGAGTTCTCCAGTTAAAAGGTACTACCCTTTTATTCGCAGTAGTGGGAAAACGTGGTATCCCGGTTGCCGGGGTGCTTGGCACAGGCAAGGCGGCCACGAGATGATCCGGGGAGGCGAAAAGGTCAGGAAACTGGTTATCCCCACCAGTCAAAGGAAGAAGACTCTTCGGGATGAAGATCTCCTCTGTCGTTGGAAGAAGTGGTGAGTCGGTTCAGCAGGGCTCCACCGGTGGTGTCGTCGTTGCAGGTCGGCTCAGCTTCTCCCTCTTCGGATTCTTTGGTCCTGTGGCGACGTCTGAAGTCCCAGTCCCCAAAGCCCTGCTTTTATGCAGAAAACCCCCATTCATCAGTCCTAGCTGTCACTCAAACATGCTATGTGGTGAGCCAGGCGGCTCACCACTGGGCCAATCACACAAGAGTGCGACTTGAGTTGCCGAGGCAACTCAGTCCAGGGTGCCTAACCCCCCCTCCCACACATCCTGTAGACCCAGACAGAGTGGCACCACTTTTAGAGGCTTCTGTGGAGAAGCCCGCCAAAAAGTGGAACAAAGGGCTCGACTTGGGTTGGAGTTACAGAGGCGAACACAAACGCCATTTTAAAACCGAGTCCTGGCGAAAAGATCCAACCGGGGAATAAATATTAAATAAATAACCCAGCGGTATCTTTAACATTGCACCAAAAAGTGGTCTGTTTAAAATGAATGGGAAAATCCCATAGTAAATATTCTTAAGGAATATTTTGCGTGGTAACCACTGCCACCAGCCAGAAACTCGACAAGGGGGCACTACACAGTGCCCCCTCGAAAAACAGACCCAGGGGCAATCTAATTACCCCTACCAGTACTTCCACAATATGATGGTTTGTACTTGTTCTGTTCCTAATTTAAGACTAGTAAAGTCAATGGTGACTTTATATGCCCTGGGAGACAGTAGTCAGTCCCAGGGTATGGAGTCTATGTTTGGGGGTCACTATGACACCCCTGTGTTACTGCACTGAGGGTGCTGTGTAACACACTTACCAAAAACCACATGAAACCCTATGGTGTAAAAGACCCCATAGCCCATAAACACATTACAAAGTCAAAGGATATCTCAAATCATGTCCAAGAGTGGGAGAACAAGAGTCTCACTCTTAGCAGGAGAAAAAAAATAAACCCCAAAAAATCTAGCAAAGCTGCTAGGGGACTCACTAGGTTTGGGAAATTAGCCTTAACAGAGAATTCTCCCTAACAGCTTGTACTGAAATAGATGCTGCAATGGCATTGAGACGCAAGTCACCCCCCCCTTGTTGCAGTGGGGGTGTTAACCCTGTACATGTCTGGTCCGGCATGCTGTTTCACTGAAACCCACCTGCCTGATGGGCCCTGGCGAATAAATTGCGGTGCTTAATGTGTCTAACTTGGAGCTGGGAAGAATTAACTGGAGCGGGTCGTGGCGAGCTTGATGGAGAGGAGTGTGGAGTATCTACCCCTCTGTGTCAGAGCATCACACCAGGAAACTAAACCCATAATACAATACTATGTGTGAGCCAGCACTCCTTAATGGAGATCATCTCCTATTATTGCAGGGTTAGGAGGGCGGAGAGGAAACTTAAGGCTAAGCTAATAGTGCACCGCACACAATCTCCACTTGAGAGATTGAGGTCCGTCTGGCTATCTCAGGGAGCCAGACCTACCACGTGCTGACCCCCTGGCCCTCTGGCCCTACGCCACCAGTAATTGCTGAGTGGGGTGTATGTGATTGTGGTGTGGGGGAGAGGCGTCCCCGGGAATCTAGGGATCGCAGTGCCCAGTATAGGCAACCAGAAAAAACAGGCGAAGATCAACCAGTATTCAAAATCAGACCAACCAGTGCCGCCGACAGCTGCATCCCCAGGCTCCTCCAAGATTGACGTAGCGGCCCTGAACCATACTACTCCTGGCGCTGAAGGATTGCATGGATAGTTTAGGGGCCAAGATAGACACCCTTAGGTGGAAGCTGGACATATCGGTGGTCCAAATGGATACATTGTGCGAGCATACGACAGAGGCAGAACAGTGGATTGGGGTCAGTGAAGAGAAAGTGTCAGCATCACAGCGGGATGTAGCGCAGCTGCAGCAGACAGTAAAGTGTGCTGCGGCCAAGAATGATGACCTCTAAGGAATGTTCACGCTGGAACAACTTGCGTATAATTGGGGTCCCGGAATCTAGCTCGATCGAAAACATGGAGACATTCTCAGAGAAACTGATTATGGACTCCCAGGATTCCCCCCCTGCACCCTTCTATCGCCAATGTTTTCCTTGTGGAAAGGGCACACAGGTGCCCGACCAGGCCATCATAGCCAGAAATTTCAGTTACAGGGACAGGGATGTGCTTCTCAATGCGGCAAGGGAGGAAGATGACAATAATTTGTGTTTCCACACTTCAGTCCCTAGGTTCAGGAACAATTGAAAACCATTCAGGCTGTTAAAATATCTTGCATGAAAAGGAAATTCGATACGCTATGCTGTTCCCTGCGAAATTGAGGGGTGTTCATACTGGGAAGACATGGTTCTTCACGTTTCGGAGGCGGCGGAGTGCTTTGTGATGTAACTGCCGGACCCGGGGGGCTCCCCTTGAGGACCGCATCGCTGAGCTCTCTCGGAATATACCTCTTTCCTTTGTATTTGATGTTTGCTATGTTTGTTGTGCATTGATATAAGTGGGACGTCGGTGGCCCCTGGCTTTCCTGTTCGGAGGGTCGGGTGCAGGGAACGGTTTACTCAAAGGGGGCCGCCAACGGCTCCCTATTATCGCAGGAACTGCGCACAAGGGTGGTTAGTTACGTTTTCTAGTTGGTTTTTGTTTAGCCAGTATGTTGAGTTTTCTGAATGTGGGTGGAGGGACATGGGAGCACGGTATTCGTGTTATGCTTGTCTTGCTCATGTAAGGTACGGCGTAAAGGGGCTTCCAGTTCAAGCTTCGCTACCTCATGGGATTCTTTGCAAGCTGGCAGGGTGATAAGAATGCTGCTGGTACATTCACGGGGAGGGGGTGGGTTAACTATGAACGCTAATGACTTGGAATATCTGGAGTTTGACAAATGGAAAAACATTTAGCTTTGGCATGAATCTGGCAAGGACACATCAGGTAAATGTGCTATGTCTTCAAATAAAAAATATTTAGCTAAATGCAAAGCACTTCCTGGAGCTGCGGGATGGGGGTCCATAGATATAGTTCTTCATATTCTTCCCACTCTACAGGGTTCGCAACGTACAACCACAGGTCCCTGAACTTTCGCCGGCACCAACAGGTTGCTGATGGAGAGGAATGATTTCTCCTACTGGCAGGGGAATGTTTGGATACAGAGCTTCTCATTGCAAACATCTATGCCCAAATGCCGATTCCCCTGAATTCTTTCATGGGTGTGCGTCCAATATTCACAAGTTCCCCTCTTACAGGGTGGTCTGGGCGGGTGATTTTAATGTTGCCTTATCCCTGCCAATGGACTGCTCGGTTACTATCAGGTAGTTCCTCAGAGGGCTGCAACACCGTGGGAGGATATAGCGGGGCACCATGGCCTTGTGGACGTGTGGCGTCTTCTCAACCCTGCGATGAGGGAGAATTCATTCTACTCAGGGGCTCATGACAATGCATCTAGAATCGACTAAATTATGATTACTAGGAACTTTGCTAGGGCTGGACAGTCCACCAGAATACTGCCTCGGACGCTGCCCGATCACTCCCCTGTGGTGGTGGCAATGTTTTAGCCATCAGGTACCTCGCCCTGCTCTGGTGGAATTTTCATGCCCGTGCCCTTGATGACGGGTTCAGGGATGAGATTGCGCAGGACAAAAGGGGGCGGTCCCCATCCCCAGAGTAACTTGGGAAGTGTTTAAAGTCTAGATAAGATGATTTTATATCTCTAGGGAAGAGGATGGGGGGTGCTGAAATGGCTACATAGAACAATGACCAAGCTAGAGGGGGAGATTAAAGAATTGGAACAGCGATGGGCACAGGGCGGGGATCGAAGCGCAGTCTAGACTCTGCGGGAGAGGGGAGGGGAGTAGGCAGAGGTGACATGCAGGGAGGAGAAAGATATGGGAGACCCGATTGCTGCGACCTCCTTTGGCAAAGGGGATAGACCCAGTCACACTTTGACCTGGGCGATAATAAAAGAGCGGAATCAGGAAGCTATCCTTGAGATCGAAGGCACCCTGCCTAGTTAGAGATTCTAGGAGAAATAACACAGTGTTCCGTGATTATTATAATCAGGTGTACTTCTCGCAGACACAGGTGACACTTGAAGAGGTTAGACTGTTTTTGGATCATGTGGCCCTGGGCTGGCTCGACACGGTGCACTGAGACTTATAAAATGCACCCCTGTCCGAAGAGGAGATATGCAGGGTGACTATGTACCTCACGAATGGGAAAGCCCCTGGGATGGATGTTTACCTGCGGAGATGTACTAAGAATATGCACAGCTACTGCCCCTCATCTACGCAGTATGTATGAACACTCCATATCATCTGGCACTTGGCCGGAGTCTACTAGAACGGCACTGGTGGCACTACTTCTGAAGCCTGACAAAGACCCTTGTGGATGTGGCCTCCTACAGACCGCTTTCGTGATAAATATGGACAAAAAGATCATTGCTAAATTACTCGCCGATAGGCTTCTCCTTCATATGCCGGCCCTAATTCTTCTGGACCAGGCAGAGTTTATGCTGGGAAGGTCTACCCAAAATAATCTAAGACACCTGTTCATCTTGATGCACGATGTAGATGAAGTCCCTATCATAGTTGCAGCATTAGACGCCGAGAAGGCCTTCGACTGTGTCGAATGGCCTTTCTATTGGAAGTCCTTCATCGTTCGGTTCTGGGGCTGACTTACCTTCAATGAATTTGCCTGCTGTATACTGCCCCTAATGCCAGTGTACTAACTAATCGGGTGGTGTCTGGCTGCATCCATCCTACTAGGGGCACTCGACAGGTGCCCTCTGTACCCTATTTTATTTGCCCTGGCTATCAAGCCTATAACCTGCAGCATATGGGAGTACCATGCCCATAGGGGAGTATTCACATCTCTCGACTATATCGCTGTATGCCGATGACATGCTGTTGTATGCTAAAAATCCCAAATGCAACCTGGGACCGCTGGTACAAGAAATCTCACAATATGGGGAGTACTCCGGATTCAAAATAAACTGGACGAAATTGGAGGTGCTGCCCCCGACACCTGCGGTGTGTGAAGGGGATACTGAGGATGGCTTTTGGTGGTGCCCTAAGGCTATACAGTATCTGGGGGTGAGGGTGTCTACTTACCCTGCCCTACTCTATGCGGATAACTATGTGGCAGCACTGGAGCAGCTAATACGCAAAACAGAGGCGTGGATCCGCCTTCCCCAGTCGCAAGCCGCAAGGATCTTCTTGGCTAAAATGGTAGTAGTGTAGTGCCAAAGATGTTATATGTGTTTAATAACATGCCAGTGATCCCACCATCCTGATTCTGGAAACACAAAAAAAGTCTTCTGGAGAGACTGGTGTGGGCAGGGAAACAAGCCAGAGTCTCTTTTGATATTCTGACTCTCCCGTTTGAAGAAGGCAGGCTGGATTACCCCGATTTATTTGTTTACTACTTAGCAGCACAAATGCACACCGCATGGTGGTGGCACCCCTCATTCAAACTCCAGCACATTAGAGAGGAGAAGGTGATGACTTGGCCAGACAACTTGAAACAGATGTTGTGGGGGAGCAAGAGAAGTGTGACTAGGGTGGGTGGAGGTACAACCGGTGGACGTCAAATGCTTGGCCTAGGAATGGGCATTGTCGGGTGGGGGGATTCTAAGAAACCTGAAGGTGTCTCACCCGCTAGTCCCAGGGGATCTGTAATCGAGGTGGCCAGGACACGGCCATCGCTTTTGGATACAGTTCTTGGGGGTGGACCAGTGCGGGAGGATCATCTGGATAAGGGGTCCTCGGGGAGTAGAAGTGGGACACCGGAAGGTGAGATGCAGTATGCCCTTCCTTGCAACACCTTTTTCCCATCCTAACAGGTAGGACACCTAGGAACTCAACCCCCACCCCTTTCCTGACACAAACACTTTCTCATTGACAGTTCACCGCGAGCGACAATGGACTAACACCAGAGCCGTATACATGACATGTCCCAATACAAGAGTCAGGCAATTACTGATGATTACACACACCTGAATTCCATCACACTTCCCCACACGGATAAAAGGCAGAGCACAAAAACACACTCTGAGCGAGGCAAAACACCTGAGGAAGCAGCAGTTCCGAGATGGCAGTTTAATATGAGGAGAAAGAACGGCAAGATCAGAAAGGGTTGCAAGAACTTGGTCTTTTCAGAGGAAGAAAACCGTTACTTTCATGAGCCCTCGAGGATAAGGAACATAAGACCAGAAATTAAAGCCGAAGAAAGGTGCGTTGTGTGTCGAAGGTACCCGTGGGCTCTCCTGCATCGATAGCCGAGGTCGGGGAAGAGCGATTGCCGCTGTGGTACTGTCCTTGGCTCCGACAACAAAGCTGCTCCAGTAAAGTCAGCACACCCAGTGAGTCGGGAAGACTGATTGCAGACCGGTTTGTGTTAGAACCAAGGTTGCAAACAGCAACATTGCATGAAGAAATATGCAAAGAACACAGTTAAGGCGTATGTGATGAGCGATGCAAATATAATTGAATATCCAAGGAATGAGTGAACTACTGAACGTGGAACATAGTAGATGCCATATACAGAGTTGTTCGGCACCACATGGGTCCTCATTCGAAGGACTCTGTAAGGCATCCAACCTAGAGTAAAAAAACTGTAAACTGTGAAATCAAAGTCGTCCTGCAAACGGGTCAAGCCAAACCAAGTGCACATTCGAAAGCCTTTGATAGCAAATAAGAATTGTCATTGGTCCAAGCCCGGCTGAGGGAGACTAATTGTGAAAAGGTGATCTGAGCCCAGCTAAAGGGGATCTAGCATGAAGAGTGAATCACCCTACTTGAATACTTGGAAAGGAGCTCTTTTGTTTGTTTGATACATGGGCCCTCTGGATCAAGAGACTTTTGATAACGTAAGAGACTTGGGCATAGAAGGTCCTGATGCTTGAGATAGAACTGTGTCCTCGTGATGAAGAAGCCCAAGAATGTGCTGTGTTATCATTTTGTGAACACTGCTTTCTTTTTCATGAACATTTCCCCACAATATTCGTAAATTAGCATTAAGGATTGGCAATATGTTTCTTAGTATAGGCCCTTTTATTTTGACAAGACTCCACTAGGACTGCATTATTATTATTATTTCGATGGTCATGGCTTGCTCCCATCTTAGATTAAGGTTCAGATAGGCATTTATCACATCCTTGAGAAGGTTAAAAAAACACGCTTGAATTGTGATCACTTGTGTCTGTCTTACTTTGATATCATGCCATCCTTTCAGGGATGTAGTATAATTTAACCCGGAATTTGCAATAGATGCAGTGCATGGGATTTGGATCACGCATGAGAAAGTCTTCAGAACTCAGTTTAAAAAGCTGGGCGTTCATACTCTCTAGGATTTGGTGTAGGATGGTGTACTCATTACATGGGATGCACTGAAATCGCTGCTATATTTCCGACTGAGAGAGCCCCTCTGTGGACTATGGCGACACTTTGCTGAGGAGCCGACGCAATCCCCTCTGGTTTAATTAGCGGTCAACCCACCTGAGCCTATCAAGACGGCTTCTTCCCTATACAAACGTATACAGAAACGCAGCGGGTAGGGGTTCATACCTTGTTCAGAACTAAATGGGAATTGTCGCTGGGGAGGACATTAACTGACTCACAATGACAACAGATCGGCATGCTATCCCGAAAGGTGTAGAAGAATAATAGAAATCGTCTAATACACTTCAAGTTTCTGCACCAGGTGTACTATACCCTGGCCCAATTGAACAGGTATTTTCCAGAGAGGCCATCGAGTTGCACAAGATGTCAGATGGACCCAGCAGATTTGAGGCACATGGTCTGGGAGTGTGTGCATATACAGCCCTTCTGGGAACAAATTCATGCGGTTATGGGTGCAATGGTCGCTGACTGTTGCCCCCCTCCACCTCCCTCCCAACTCCCCTGAGGCCTGGCTCTTAGCCTGCTTTGAAGCATCTTCTAGGGCTGATAGGAAATCATTGGGTATGGCCTCCACAGTAGGAAGATCACTGGTAGCAAGGGCCTGAAAAAGACAGAGGGTGCCAACTGTTCAAGAATGGTTGTCTTGCTTAAACTCCTGTGAACAACGGGAATCCGCTTATGCAGCCATGTTACCCGGCCGTAGTAGGCCACCGGACTATTGGGCTCCCTTGCATTCATATATGTGCAAGGACATTGTAATTCCGACATAGAAGGAGAAGAACGGGTGTCCTGCTGTACGGGTATAAAGCTGTGCTGGGCCAATGGAACAGGGAGGGGGCTGTGTGGGAAATATTTCAGAGATTGGCTAGGTGAAAATGGGAGGGGGAAGGAGGTTTGTATTCTTTTCTCTGTATTTTGTGTTCCTAGAGGGATCGCCTGCCTTGGGGGAGTATGGGGGGACTATTGGATCATATGCTGGACATTTTGATTCTGCTGATACATTTCGGATGTACCGTGCTTTCATGGGGTTGGACGTTGAGCTGGGGGGCAGGGTGGAGTGGGGAGTGTTGGTAAGGCGTTAGGTTATTTTTTGATATATCTGTTTATGGATATATGAAGAAAAATTCAATAGAGAAAGTTTTCAAAAATAAATAAACTCAAACTCTCCAACAACAAATCTCCTTTATGTCACCTCTTTCCATCTCCCCAAAGTCACATGCCTCCTTTCTACTGTTCTCCAAGCTTCGGGTAACCATCATATCTCCGTTATAGATACACCAGCCTCTTCCATCAACTTGCCAATCTCCTGACCCTCTTGACTCTGGCAACCCCAGACAACACTGCCACCTCCTCATGAAGATCTACATCCTCTTTTTATACTCCCGCCCCCTCCTACAATAGCTTTCCCACCTCCTCAAGTTCCACAACCTACCCTGATAATTTTCCCACCTCCTCAGCTCTCCCAAGCGCCTCCAATTCTCTTGCTGTTTTGCCTGCCTCCACTTATTTCCGTTCCTTAATCTCCTCAAATATCCTTGAGTTTAACCTTCCCCCTCATACTTTCGCCCCACCCTCCTTTCTTCTACTACACACTACCACTCTCTCCACCTCCTCCCGCTGTCTAAAATGCTATCAGTTCTCCACAACACTGTACTCCTCCAACCTCCTCTTATCCACTTGCTCTTTCTCCAACACACTCTAAAAACGTCTGCACTTCTCTCCAGCAACCCACAAACTGACTCAGCTTGAAGCTGCTTTAGAGTGGCCTGGCTCCTCCCTCAAGAAGTTCTTTAAGACAAGAGGCTACAGCTGAAATAGTATGCGTGGGCTTCAATAGGACTGAATGCTTCTTCTTTTCTGAACCGTTCCTGTGGGTAGGCTTAATGGGGAAGAGGATAGAAGAGGTGGGGCAGCCATCTTTGCATTCACTAGTTTGCCCCCCCCCCACCCCGATTGCTTGCAGCCCTCCCTCCCAGTCTGATGCTTGACTGCTCTCTTCCTGAAACCACTTCTGGTTTTCTCCTGTTTTCCTCAGGTCAGTCCTAATCCTATAAACCCCTTTGAAGAGTGACAGAAATTGTAAGAACAGTGTCTCGCTTTTGTTTTAAGAAGGGGGGGGGTGCACTTTCTCCTCTTGAGGGCAAGAGGTGTGGGTTTCCTTGGGCTATTTTTCCTGGGGTTTAAGCCCCTCTGTGGTTTAGCCCAAACTCCCTCACATTTCCTGGGCCTATAGGAAGTAAAGGGGTTTCCCGGTCTGGGTTTTCATTCAGCAACCCAAGGGCATTCTGGAAGATGCTCTATGGGAAAACCCTGGAAGGCCTGTCTAATTGAGGTGGGGTTATTGTATGTGGAGTGGGAGGAATCCGATGATGTCATCACCCCCCATGTTGCCAGGGAACGGCAGCTGTAAGTACGCTGCGAGAATGTCAGAAGCAAAAATGAAAGGCTTCTGGGCGTTAGCAGGTACTGGAAGCCCGCTGTCATGCCACTGAACTCCAGAAAGATGCAGAAGCGCAAAGCAGGAACTGCAGGTGGCAGAGAAGAACAATTTACTTACCCCTGGTAAAGTTCTTTCGACTGGTTGTTCCTCCCAAGTATTTCTTATCTATGAGATTTCCAATATCCCAGCTTTGCTGCTTCAGATTTTTTTCCATCAAGGGGTGTTGTACGTCGATGTCCCTCGGAGACCTCCGTCTCAACGACGTCACCGCAGGTATAGGTAGCATGTGCTGCGGCCGTTGGCCTCAGTTCCGTTTTTACGAGTGGAGCATTACCTTGTTGTCGATGGTTACTCCCCCTGAGAGAGCGTACACTGCAACTGGGGTACGTTGGAAGGGGCGATAAGGACTACGTGGGAGGAACATTCAGTCGAAAGAACGTTACTAGGGGCAAGTAACTTGTTCTTCGAATGGATTGTGTCCTCCCACGTATTACTGATCTTTGATACACTCCCAAAGCAGTTTATGTAATTTGGAGGTGGGAGTAGAAATTAGTATGGCATGAGTATTTTATAGTTGTGTATGCAGTGAATGCAACACTGTTTCCAAATGCGGAATCTTGGCCCGAGGAAGTCTAAACTGTAATGTTTAGCAAAGGTGTGCAAAGACGACCAGGTGGCAGCTACACATACATCTTTTATCGGAATTCCCCTCTGCAAGGCAGACAAAGTTGCAATGCCCCTGGTCGAATCAGCTCTTAGGTGTTCTGGAGGATCTTTACTTGCCAGTTTGTAGCATTTCGATATTGTTAGAATAATACATCAGATTTGCCAGATGTAAAGAGGATAAAAGCATCTGTGTAGTACATGAAAAAGGGTAAACATTCTTATCTCTACACCAGCTGCAGAACTTATTCCAGCGGCACAAAGATTTGGTTGCTGGCCTTCTGGTCGAAAGCAAAATCTCCATTACGTTGTCTGCAAGGTCCCAATCATTGTATCTTAGCCTCTCAGAAAGCATGCGTGAAGGCCGAGAGTCCTGATATCCGGATGGAGAACCCAAATCTCCTCTCGCGAGAGAAGGTCCTCTCTTTGTGGAAGACGCATCGGAGGGCAGATGGACATCTCCAGAAGGTCCGGGTACCACGTCCTCCTGACTGTTACTCACCACACTGGCCGGGGCATTGGAAACAGTGCCTCAGGACGGTCGAAGGAAGGATGAGGGATGACAATTCCTTTGGTCTCCAACCAAGAGCAGAGGTTCTCTCAGAACCTGGCCCTCCTCAACTTGAGGGTACTCTTTACTATGACACGCTCCTCTGCTGGAAGAAGTGTACAGACAGAGGAGTAGATCAAATTAAAGAGCGGGGAACACCTGCACCGCCAACCAATGCTGTAGAGTAAAAGAGAGAACAGGTTAGTACTGACGGAAGTATTGGAGGGCAAAGTATTCTAATGTCTCCCTGACTATACCTGATGAGTAGGGTTGCACGGCTTGGGTTGACTGTGGCCCTATGAAGAGAGAAAAACACTAATCATTACTTGCTATAAGGGAAGGCGAGTAACATTAAGGGGAAGGCCGGGACAGGTTCTTACCAGAGCAGCGTTATGAGAAATCCTTGAACCAAGAAAGAGTCAAAAACAACGAAAGGACAAAATAAGAAACAGGGAGTTAGTACGGGTAAGTAAACCCGAGCGGGGCTAGGGTCACGCTAGTTCTGGGTTGGTGCACTGCCTGCAAAGCGTCCTGTGTGCACTTGCTGGTGTAGTTGGTTTGCAGTGTATATCCCTATGTGGGCCGATTAGACAGTTGGAAAGGAAATTGTTTTTTCTTATGTCCAAGCAATGGAGGTAATGAACACTGGGTTGTCAGAGGTGCAGCTTTCTGTAGAGCTCCGTGTAGATATTTTAAGGAACAGAGGAGAGGCACACGAAGAAAAGGCGCAGCAGAAGGATTTCCAGATGGCTAGAGGAGGTGTTGCAATGCAGTGAGAGATGCCAAGCAGGAAACGCTGCGCTCTGAAAGAAAACAGAATGCGTGGTCGGTGGAATCCCGGGAACAGGCTGAATTCGGCAACGTGAGGAGCGGAGATAATTCCAAGACGTCAGGCAGAGAAAGTCCAATAACAATCCGGGTCGATACCGTAAGACAGATGAGCCAAGACATAAGACAAAGGAATCCGTTAGCAAGCCAAAGGTCAATAATCAGGAATCTTGGTCAACGAAGTGAGATGTAGAGTAACGCCACAAAAAGAAGCAACGTTCTGTAAGAGAACGCCGGATTTAAGCCATTGTAGCAAGGGCGGGCCCTCCAAGTTCACATTGCGGGCAAAGGCAGCTGGTTAGTCACGTGACACAACCTACGGGCTTGCACAGCTGAGTGAGTCGCTGCGGCTTGTCCCCATGGGAAGCGCCACTGCCGCCAAAGGAGCGCAGCCATGAGTCGACATGACCGGTAAAAATTCTGCTTGGTGTGACTGACAGCAGGGGTCCGTTGCCTGCTGCTGCGGGATATAACACTGACCTAGTCGGGGGCAACCACGATCATAGATTTTCTGAACTTTCTCAACCTCCTGATTGTGTGAGGAATGACTGGGACTGGAGGAAACACATATAGGAATGGAAACTCCCAGTCCACCACAAATGCGTCTCCTAGAGCTCCTCTCGGGGGAAATTCCCTTGAGCAGTACAGTTTGCACTGGTTGCAAACAGATTCACTTGAGGGGTTCCCCAAAGGGTGAAGATCTCTTGAAGGACTACCTGGGCTAGTTCCCACTTGTGGTAAATTGTGCTCTACCTGCTCAGAGCATCCACCGCCATGTTCTTCTCTCCGGCTAGGTTAACTGCCGACAGAGATATTCCTTCTTATATTGGCCAGAACCAGAACTGCATTGCCTCTATGCACAGTGGTAGTGACCCTACACCACCTCTTTTGTTGAGGTAGTACATGGCCACTGTGTTGTCCGCAATTATCAGGACATTCTTTCCCCGTACAGATGGCAGGAAGGCCTTCAGCGCTAGTCTCATTGCCCTCAGCTCGATGGAGAACAACGACCGCTGATGGTCAAATCGTTGGTATGGGCTCCCCACCCCCCGTGAGTGAGGCGTCAGTCACTACTGTTATCTCCGGCCATGGTTGCCAAAACTGTTCTCCTTTCAGATGTTCTCCCGGCAGGCCCACCACAAGATCCAGTGAGAATCTGGGATTTGTCGGAGATCTGACAATCTTCCTGAGAATTGTGACCACTGGGAGCTGAGAGCCCACTGGAGAGATCTCATTCTTAGGCGAGCCTCTGGCACCAGAAAAATGCAGGATGCCATGAGGCCGGTAGATGTTGGGTATTCTGGAATTTGGTCACCATCTGCAGAATGTCTTGAGCCCTCACCTCTGGTGGGGAGGCTTTCCCAAGAGATGCATCCAGGACTGCTCTGATGAATTGGAGTCTTTCAGCTTCATCACGAGTTTGGCGGTATTCCGGCGGATTTTACATCGAGCTCTATTTGCGCTAACGCCACGCTGCCTGGCGGAAAAAACGCCAGATAACGAGTTTGCGTGCACGTGCCCAGGGACATGACGTTAACGCAAATAGCACTCTGCGTAAAAATTGGCCAGGAACCCGTAAATCCATCACACATTGCGCTACCACCGAGCCGCAGCACTATTTGCGCACGCAAATAACTTTTCGGGAAATGCATGCGGCGGTCATTTTGGAAATCACAATCCGCCAAATATCACAGCCGCTGCAGGCCATCCACCCCTGTAAACATCGCAAAATGTCTCAGGAACGCACCAGGGGCAAGTCTGCCCTCGACAGGGTGAGAAAACAAAAAATTCAACGACCAGGACCTAGCCATAATGGTAGAGGAAGCAGTGGCCCATCAGGAAGAGTTGTATGACACACTGCAGCGCAAGACAACTGGCCAGCGTCGAGTGCAGATATAGAGGCAAATCAGCCAGGAATGCAAGCATGTCAACTGGAGGAGGACCAGCACCACCACCACCACCATCCAAGCTCACCCCCTGAGAGGAGCAGATGACAACACTCATCGATATGGGCACCACTGAGGGAGTCGGAGTAGCAGAGGCTGGCACAGGTACCCAGGAGGCTGCAGTTGAGACCTCCTCCCACCCCTAAAAATCCATGAACCTGTAAGGGCCACGCCTCCACACCCTGAGTGAATGTATGTGCATGCAATGCGCGTGAGGCACTGCAGCCACCCACAACGGACCCCTCGTACAACCGTACCATTGCGCACAACAGTCGAGAGTAAGGTACACTGCATCAACACAAGGCCCAGGGGAAAGTCATCCATGGCGATGGCACAGCAACGTGATGTGTGAGTGTGCATGGAACCCCCCACGACCCTCAACAATATGGGTGCCGTGCATCCCCAGCAGACATCTGAAGATGTCACACCAACACGTCCAAGCAGTGTTCCTCCCCAGTACCACGTCGCAAACATCACAACATGGGGAGTCACCAAAATGCAATGGCGAAGCATGATTGAAACTGTGCCCAAACCCACTGGAAGGCATGATATGCATGATACAAATCTAAGCTGCCTTCAACTCATACAACACCCTATGTACCCCACAGGCATGCAGCGGGCATCACAGGCCGGTGATGAGTGTTAGGCAGAATCCTGTGCAGTTGCCTTAGGGAGCACTACACAAGATTAGGACTACAGGTGAGTGCAATAAATCCCCTTTGGTATCAGTCTGTACCACAACGATTTAGTTGGTAGCTGTGGCTGAGCAGTCAGACTTCTCTCAAGAGGGAGATGAGCAGCATTCAGGGTTTACACAATAGGCCTACAGCACTATTGCACAAGGAAACACTGACCAAAGCTTTGTATTAAAAAGTAGATAATATTTATTGTATACACTTCTAATAAAACACATGTATCACAGTCATCAAGCAAGTTAAATTAAGTCAAAGGAAAAATATACACACTCCCAAATTAAATTGTAGACCAAGTGTACCAGAGTGAAAACTGAGCAAAACGGCACAGTGACAACTACACACAAGGGATCCTCTAACAATTCCTCACAAGGGAGGGGAAGTACAAGTTATCTAGAAATAGGTTCTTATACACCCTAGCGACACTTCCCATCAGTTTGTGAACCAGTTCAGCAAGACAGTGCATCAGTATAGGCAATAATTAAAATGAAAACTGAGCAAAATGGCATTTCACAATGATTAGAAAAAGGAAGGAAGGGGTGGCTGTAAGAAATCGGTGCACCAACACAGTTCTCAGTGAGAATCAATCTAAAGAAAGGAGGTCTAACAAATGTGACCAGAGTCAGTAGGCATGTGACCAGAGTCAGTGGTCCAGGGCAAGGGCCCAGAAGCAAAATGTTCTTGTAGCTGCAGTCATGTCTTTGGTTAACGAATTTGAAAAGGTGGTTGCAGAAGTTGAAATAGACAATGTTAAGAGAGAGGGGCGGCCGACCCAACAGGTAGGTAAAGGATTTAAAACACCTTTAGTGCTACCGCGAAGAAAGGGCGGCCTGGCGGAACAATGTACCTTTAAATGAAGAAGTGGCTCCCGCGATGGCGGTATTTCCTGGTAGTTCCTGCGGTTCGAGTGATCCAGCAGAGGAATAGAGGCACTCGTGGAGGAAGGTTCGAGTTACTGCACTACCCAGGGATGAAACCAGCCGTGGTGCTGCCCGACGAATAAAAGGTACGCTCCTTTAAAATCGGGGTCCGGGTGGACTGGTGCCTGGCTATCCGGCCTCCGAGTACAGGGTACGGGAGATTTGACCAAGGCAGGTCCGGTAAGGCAATTGGCAAACTGGTTGGCCCCACCAGCTCAAGGGAAGAAGGCTCTTGCAGATGAAGATCTTCTCTCGTCGTGTGGATAAAAGTGGTGAGACGCTGCAGCAGGGCTTCACTGGTGGTTCAGTCGTTGCAGAGGTCTTTGGCAACGTCTTGCTCTTCCAGTCCTCAGGACCCTGCTTTTATGCAAAAAGATCCCCATTCATACAGCCTAGCTGTCACTCACACAGTGGAGTGGTCATCTTGGCGGGAGACCCTCCAGCCTATAAGGATACAGTGCGACATGGGTCCTACTCCCCCTCCCACACAATGGACCCACCCCAGACTCAGTGGCGCCGAAAGGAGGGCTTCTCGGTAGAAGCCCGCCAAAAGGACAAACAAAGGATCCCCGACCTGGGTTAGGAGTTTAGAGAAAGGCACGAGAAAAAAGTTATATTAAAGTTCTGGCAAATAAAACCTACCGGAGCAAAGTTAATATTAAAATGCACCGGCAGTATGTTAGAGGCTGTCAGACAAAGTGGTAGCCTCGAACAATGGGAAAATCCCATAGGGAAATATTTGCAGTCGAATATTTATGGTAGTAACCACTGCCACCAGCCAGAAACTTTTGAGAGAGGGACTGTAGGGTACCCTCTTGAAAATGAACATAGGGGAAACACTATTAACCCCTTCCAGTACCTCCATAGTAAAATGGGTTGTACTGGTTTAGTTCATAGGATTTGACTAGTAAAGTCAATGGGGGCTTTACATGCCCTGGGAGACAGTAGTCAGTCCCAAGTTATGGAGTCTATGTTTGGGGGTTGCTACGACACCCCTGTGTTACTGCACTGAGGCTGCTTTGTAACACATGTGAATAAAGATGGTTCCTATGGGGTTGAGAAACATCCCATAGGCATTAAACACAAAAATAGCCTAGAACATACACAGCAAAAATGCTTAAGAGTGGGAAAAAGAGTCTCACTCTTAGCAGGTAAAAAGAAACAAACCCTTCAAATCCAGCAAAGCTGCTGGGGGACTCTATAGGTAAGGGAAATTAGCCATAGAATGAGAATCCTCCCCAACAATGAGGAGGCAACATCCAGCCACCTAACCGGCGCGCTTCCACCAGCACCACCACCTTGCAAAGGGGCCGGGCAGAAAAAACACGATGCTGGACACATCCCACATCACCCCACCCGAGCCCAACCAGACGGGTGCAGCGTCCACAGGGCCGCAGGACGACATCACCTCATTCCCCGGAAGCCACCACGGGCGCCCAGGGCATGGAGGGAGCTACAAGTGGGTCTGACTCTGAGAGGGCCACACACCCACAGCAGCATGTCGCACTGCGCTGCTGTTGTCACCTGGCCATAGTGTCACACAAGAGTTGGCAACACCCCAGGGTAGCCCAGACCATGCGCCAGAGGATGCACCCAGGCCACATGTGCATTGGGCCCGCACACATCAGCCAGATGTGGACACCCCATCATATGGCTCCCATGAGGAATATCACTCAAACCGCAGCAGCCCCATTAGAGGTGGCACCATGTCCCCAAACAGCCCCCCTCCGAACCCACGCTGCTCCGTCAGTCCAATCCCCAGCACAACTCAAAGACCCTACGTCACGGGAGAAGCAGTGATGGGGCGGCTGTATCTGATGGAGGCCAGATAGCGGCGCATTGAGGAAATGTCAACGGAACACACACACCATATCAAGCCCATCAGCAGTGCAATACGGGATGCTGCAAAGACCATGGCACGAGACAATGCACGGACCCGTAGGGTCGTGGAGGGTTACAGGTTTTGGTCAGAGGATACAGGAGCTGTGCGAGGTCCAATCCGCACATGCCGAGCAGATGCGGGAGGCGAACAGTCTGCTCTGCCAGCAGCTGCAGGTCACCGGAGCAATTCCATCTGCCTCCTCCACGCCCACTGAGGGATCCCTGGAGGCATCGCCCAGGCGATGCTCCCTGCGAAATCTCACCTGCCGTTCACCAGAGAAACCGGACTGTGGAAAGCGGCCACGTCCATCCTAGGTCCACATGTCACAGTTGTGCAGAGCCATGGGCACATGGACACACAAGCACTATTGTAGGGGTGTGTTGAGGGGGTGGTGGGATCATGTGATGGGAGTTTACAGGGGGGTGGGGGGGTCGTGTGATGGGGAGTTTACAGGAGGTTGGGGGGGATCGTGTGATGGGGAGTTTATAGGAGGGTGGGGGGATCGTGTGATGGGGAGTTTACAGAGGGGTGGGGGGTTTGTTAAAAATAACAAATCCCATTCGGAATTCATACATAGCATGGACATTCATGATTGAGTTGGAGTGCTCTTTATTCTACAAGTGGTATGTGTCAAGTGTTTCAATGCAGTGGATCGAAAATATTTGTCAATCAAGGGTTGTCGGGCCAACCTCCCCTCCCTCACTGCAACCCTGTGTGCATGTGGCATGCCTTCCACCAAATTAGCACCATTACTCCCATCCCCAGGTGGCTGGCCATCAGCATCAGGGGGCAGCGGCACATGCCAGCGACAGAAAATGTTGTGCAGCACGGCACAGGCAAGTATGATTTTGCCAACTTTATCAGGTGCATACATCAATGACCCTCCCGTACAGTTTAGGCACCGGAATTGTGCCTTCAGCAGTCCAAATGCCCTTTCCACACAGATGCGTGTACGCCCATGGGCAATGCTGTATGCCAGCTTAGCTGGAGTGTGTGGATAACGCACAGGAGTTTTAAGCAATGTGTACTGCAGGTATCCAGAATCACCTAGACGGGAGAAAATGTGTACATCAGGGCTAGGTTGGTTCAGTGGGTTTACAAGGCTTAGTCATCAGTGACATTGGCAGCACAATCAGGTATGCGTTGCGAAGGTTCCCGCTATCCCAGTGACATGTTGACATACATCCTTCACCTTCTGAGACATGCATGGCCTGAGGTTTACATATAGCAGTGTATCAATTGATATGTAGATTCCTTTGTGTGTCACTCTCATGTTGTACACAAACTCCCATTCGTATTTGGTTACTTTCATTGTGGTGTGTGTTGGGCAAGGTGCAACATTCAATCAATGGACCATTTACTGCATGCACAACTCTAGTGTCGAAATGCCACAGTACTCTGTCCATTATCACTGGATGGGGGCACCCTTATGTCTGCATGTTCAGGCAACACATTGTTAGGGCATGTGTCGTGGCTTTCGCTATGGCTAGTGTTGTGTTTGCTACTTGGCACGGTCATGTACATTTGGTTAGGCATGTGATTGCCCAATTAGGGATCAGCATCTCAGGGATGGTCATGTCTCCTACTACTCGTGTATGGTGGCTTTGTGACTATGTCTGCATTAGGACTCTACTGGCATGATTGTCTGGTGGCGAGGGTGGGATGTCCCTTCTGTGTCAGGGTGAGGTGCAGCACTGGTGCACACACAAGATGCTTAGTGGTAGTTGTGCTTCCATGTGTGACTGTGCTCTCACAGGTGTGTGACATCCAGACTGTGTTCTGCTGTGTTGAACATGTGCAAGGTTTCACGTGCAAGGTGCAGGCATGGTAATGTTGCAGTGCTAGTGCTGCCTGTGCCTGATGCTGGCATGCAGGGATACCTCTGTTTGCCCCCCGTCCAGCAGATGCAATTTGGCATGCATTTGAGGCTAGTTTTGTACTCACCCAACATCCATGTGTTTTGGTTGGCCTCGGTGCCTCTCCATGTAGGCTAGCAGGGTACTGTTGCGCATGACCATGGAGTCGTGGGTGGATCCTGGGTAGAGGACGCAGCAGTGGGTGAAGGTTAGGTCAGGGCTACACGTCATCTGCACGTTCATTGAATGGTTAATTCTTACGGTTCCTGTAAGCTGCCTCATGTTGCCCAGGGGCTACTAGTGCTACGTGTGTGCAGTCCATGGCTGCTATGACGTTCGGGACTTGGGCAATGACATAGAACTGGCCCTTAAACTGGTTGACCTGTGCCTGTGTGGCTGGCAATGCGATGTGGAGCAGCAGTGCATCCAGAACCTGTCCCAGCATGGCACTGAAGGTGGACTGGGCCATGCCATGCATCATGCCAACGGTGTGTTGGTAGTTGCCAGTCCCCAGGTACAGTAGTACCGACACAAGCTTGACAAGTGGGAGCACAGCAGTGCTGATGACTGTACGGCTGCTTATGTCAGCCTGGATTGTGTCCAGCAACTGCGTGATGTTTGCCCTGTTCAGCCTGTTCTTGGTCACCAGCTGCCCTTCAGTCAGCGCCCAGGGTGTTGGCCTGAGCCTGGGGTTGGCTGGCTCCTCCTCCTTCGCCCCATCCCCAATTCCCCCTGTGCTCCGAGGGCTGGCTGGCAGGCCTCTGCAGCTCCACGCGCAGCAAGTAGATGTCATCATCAAGGCTCCCGGCACCAAATGGCAACATGCTGTTGGGGAGGGTGTGTTGTGCATGGGTGGGTCTTTGTCGGCATATGATTTGCATTGGTTTCACCTGGGCACGTTTAGCTGTCTCCTCCCTGCTCTTGCTGGTGCAATGGTGTTGGGGAGGGTGTGTTGTGCATGGGTGGGTCCTTTGTAGGCCTCTGTTTTGCATTGGTTTCATCTGGGCACTTTTTGCTGTCTCAGGTGTTCTTTTACCTCCAGCATTTGGCAGATTTTTTGCGAATTTTCCATTGGTTTTCTGGCGCTAATAGCACCGACGCTGGACTCGTGATGGCTATGTAATAGCATGCATGGGTGCCGGTGCTATTACAGCCGGCTGTACTTAAGCTGGCTGTAATTGCGCTGGTGGTATTTGTACTCGTGACCCGGCGGAGCGGTATTGGCAGCGCTAATACCGTTACTGCCAGATTTAGGGGTTACCGCCCAACTCGTGATGAGGCCCTTTGTGATGGTATTATGTGGGACATCTTGAAGATGAGGGAGAAGCATAGTCTGTGAAGGGAGAGACAGGTGGAGCTGAGATATTCCAGAGCCTGTTCTGGGGAACTGGCCCTGATCAGCCAATCGTCTAGGTGGGGGTAGACATGAATCCACCCTCTCCTGAGACTCGCTGCCACAACCGCCATCAGCTTGGTGAAAACCCTCGGGCGGAGGTCAGTCCAAATGGCAGAACCCGAAACTGATCATGAGATCCGCCAACAGCAGACCTCAGGTACTGTCTTGGCTTGTGATGGATCGGCACATGAAAGTAAGCTTCCTGGAGTTCCAATGATACCATCCGATCCTGAAGTTAGAGGGCCTAAAGGATCTGAGAAAGGATTACTATCTTGAACTTGTCCTTCGTGCAGAACTTGTTCAAGACGCTTAAGTCCAAGATGGGTCTCAATCCTCTGTCCTTCTTGGAAAATAGTAAATATGGGGAGTACCAACCCTTGTACCTCTCCGCTACAGGTACTAATGTATAGCAACTTTCTATAGCAGTGTTAAAATCTCCTGCATAAGGAGTGTATCTGGAATCTTCAAACAGTTGCTCCCTTGTAGATGACGGAGGTTTTTGGAGGAAAGGAAGGCAGTAACATTGGGCAACTGTTTCCAATGCCCAAGCATCTGAATTAATAGCCTGCCATTCTGTCAGATGCTGTTACAACCTGCCTCCTACTGCAGTCTTGTGGACAAAGACCTCCGAGAGGTTTTGGAGCAGCTGACGCAGTGGCTGAAGGTAAGGCAGCCGCTGCTGTTGCAGTCTTAGTACTTCTTCCCTGTCCACCGCGGAGGAATCATCTTTGTCCTCTTTGAGCTGGCTGTCCTCTGCCTCTTCCAAATGTGGAATAATGGCGAAAGGACCTACCCCTCCAGGGTGTACCTGTGGGGTGGTTTTGAGTTTGTCTTATTGCAGCTCCAAGGGATTTGGCCGCCACCTTGGAAATGTGCAGCTTCTCCAAACTCTCAACAGCTTGGTTCCCAAATAAATGGGTGCCGTCAAAGGTCATGTTGAGAAGCCTGGATTGTATGTCTGGGGCAAATCCTTACTTTCGCAACCAGGCAAATCTGTGCATCACTGTACCAGCTGCCATAGCTCTGCTGATACTGTCAACGGAGTCAAGACCAGTCTGGAGGGATTTGCACATTGTGTCTTTCCCATCCTTGACAATGTTAAGGAATACGTCTCGTTCCTCTCCTTCGGAGATATGGTCAGCCGCCATAGAAATGCACTCCCAAAGGGTGTGTGTGAACCTTGCTAGCGTACATGTAGCATTGGCCGACTTTAAGGCCACAACGAAAAACCCTTTTTAGCCATGGCGTCATAACGTTTGTCATCTCTATCCTGAGGTATCGTAGGATAGGCATTCTGCCTACTCGTTGAAGTGGCAGCATGAACTGCCAGGCTTTGTGATGTTGGGTGCTTGGAGAGGTAAAAGGGGTTAGAGCTAGAAACTCTGTACTTCACAGTCAGCTTTTTATTTACAGCTGGGATAACCTCTGGTGCCTCCCAATTAGAAGTCACTCGCCTTTGTAAGTCTTGATGAAGAGGGACAATTGGGTCCTCCTGTGGCCCTCTGTCCAATATGTCAGTGAGATCATCTTGTTTAGAAACAGGTGTAGGTCTTGACCACCCCATGTATTCCATGACCCTTGACATTAGCTGTCTATATGTTACCTCTGTGTGGTCACCAGGGTCTGCTCGTCCAAATTCAACTTTAGGATAGATGTTAATTCCACTAGCCTTATGAAGGCAATCTTGCAAGTTTTTCATGCTTTATTCCTCTGATATCAGTGCTTTAGCCACTGATGGTGTTGCATATTGTAACCCAAAGGGCCTTCCTTCATCAGAGGATTCCTCTGCATCTTCATAAATAGAACAAAAGGATTTGAAGAATTCTGAGCGTAGCAAAGGAGTATAAGACTTCTGAACCGCAGTTGACATTATATTTGTTGTCACAGGAGCCGAAAGATTTGAAATTGTCGATGTGGACGTCTATGGCTTCAACAGTTGCTTTGGTGGCTTCGACGATAGCGTTGATGGCGTCGAGGAGGTCGACACTCGAGGCGTTGATGGCTTCTACACAGTTATTGGCACCGATGGCGTCGATGATGCACATTTCGGTCCGGTCTGAAACAAGTCCTTCGGCGTTGAAGACGTTGATGGTTTAGTCTTCGAGGTGAATTTTTCTCGACTCAAGGGATGGGATCGGTCTCAAGGAGACTTGGCCGTCAGGTCCGAGGATGCACAGCTCTTGTGCTTCTGAAGTCTTTCTACGGGAGCATTGCCTTTAGGTGTAGTCGAGGGGGGGCAAGGCAGCGTTCTAGAAAACCCTTAACATTTGGAGTCAAAACTCTTCCCATTGGGCCGGTGAACTAGATTTAGTGGGGCAAACGACCCGTTCCTGTGAACTAGAAGACGAGGAAGATGGCGATCTATGGCGCTGTTTCTTTCCGTGTACTGAAGTCGATGAATGGTGTGAACAACTTCGTGAACGAGAATGTTCGGACTTTTTTCGACGAGGAGGAACTGTCCTTGACTCGTCTGAGGACTTTCTTGATGGAGTAGAGGGGGATCTTTGGGTCTTACCTGTAGCAAGCTTCCCCCTATGCTCTCTCAGGGATTTGGCCGTTATAGATAGGAAGTCCTCGCACTCCGAACATGGATGAGTCGACCCCAGGCACCACAGGCAGATGCTGTGAGGTTACGTCACGGACATCTTTGCTCCAAGGTCACAGCATTTTTTGAAGCCAGATCGAGGAGTGGATGATGCTGAAGACGAAGCCATTTCACGTCGGAACTCGAGATAGTGAAGAAATTTGGAAGATATTCTTGTCAGGAATGAGGCGTACCGCATCTGAAGCTGTAAGCGCGGAAAAACGGAACTGAGGTCAATGCGTGCTGCGCGTGCTATATATACCTGCGGTGACGTTGAGACGGAGGCCTCCGAGGGACATCGACTCGACAGGCATGAACGCACAGCGCCCCCCTGCTGAAAAATAAATTCTGAAGCAGCAAAGCTGGGATATTGGAAATATCAAAGATAAAGAATACGTGGGAAGACACAATCCGGTCGAAGTGGAGAATCAGAGGCAGCGAAAGGGAGCAGAATGCCAAAAGACTGCCAGAGGTTTGCCCCGGGAGAACAAACACACAACAGCAAGAGCTGATGAGTCCGTCCAAGGGAAGAGGGGACACTGGGGTGTATTGGCAACCCTGCCAAAATTGAGCTAATGTGAATAAAGCATATGAGAGAGAAGGAACAAGTGAACATTTCTTAAAGAAGCAGAACAGAATAATGAGAGACTGTCAAGTTTGTTATTGTATGCAGTACACCTATAGGAATGTTTAAAGAGGAGAGAAAACCGGGCACGAGAGGTCATCAGGTATCCTAACAAGATACAGACTAACAGCCAAGTTGTTTTGTATACCAGTTGTGTTGTTAATTGAGAGAAACGTAAGGAACCGATATTCTTGAATATAAAACAGAGTGAAGAGAAATCCTGGGTAAGTAAAACACCCTGTGGAACAAGGAACTCCAGCCTTCTGCAACTTTTTGTATTCGAGCTACTCATTTCCTTTTTGAACATTTCTACACTACTAAAGGCCAAAGACATTTCCCTTTTCATCTTAGAGTTGATTTTTGGAATGGGAGGGCCAGAATAGTACGTGCAGTTTTGCTTTGGACATTCTTACAGTGACAGACCCTTCGTTTTGATTTTAAGTAGGGAACCGCCTCTTAGAGAAGCATTTTCCCAACCCCACTTTTATTTTAATAAAGGTTTTTGACCAAAACCATGAATACCTTGTGTCCGATTCTCATTGCTGGCTTCTCAAAGGAAACTAGGCTATTGTGTGAGCCATGTGACTGTCCCCTGCTAGGATTAAGGTGTGCTGTGGAAGTGACCCAGTGGGCTTTTGGATCACCCTGCTAGACACCTGTGAGGAATCCTGCTGCGACATCACTGATCCCCAGCCTGGGATCTCCTCCCATGTGGCCAGGGGAAGGCAACTGCTACCAGATCCTAACTCTGGTGTTGGAAATATACAAGGGAGGAGATGACTGTCAGGGGGATGTGATGACCCATAATCCCCAAATACCTGATGACATGTCACCTTGCAAATCCTCCCCATGTTAAAACCCAAACCCATGTATATGAAAAACCTCCCCAGCGGAATAACAGTTACACCTCGGGTACAACATGCATTACTCACCGTAATAGCATTTCTGATGATTGTATCTGCATAGATTCACATGCTGTGCATATGGTCTGACATCCAGTGGTAACCGCAGACTATTGCATTTTGTCTTTTGAGGATCGAAAGGGGACAGTGGCATAGGCACTCCTGTAACACTATCCCTAACGTGACTTGTAGTGTACACAAAATCCCTCACACGCCAAGGTCCCTCCGATTGTATTTTTTCTGCCATGAGGGAGCCCAAGGACTATGGTGAGTACATAAAAGAGAGAAAGTAGTAAGACGTCTATGTTCCTTCCACCCGAGCAGGGAGAAAGGGTGGGCGAATGTGAATCTAAGCAGATACAATCATCAGAAATGCTATAATGGTGAGCAGTGCATGTCTTCTGATACTTGTTAGTCTGCTTAGAATCACATGCTGTGCATAGACTAGCGAGCAGTATCCGGAGTTGGAGGTGGGTTGTGAGAAGGAACAGTAGTGAAAAGATTTCTTAGTACTGCTTGTCCCACCTGAGAATCAGACCTAGAATGAGCGTTTAGGCAATAGCGTTTTTTAAAGGTGTGTACAGAACTCCGGGTTGCCGCTTTGCAAATGGACTCTAGGCAAACATTTGCAATGAATGCTATGGAAGCCCCAGTGCCTCGAGTAGAATGTGATCTAGGGTTGAAGGGCAGTTCTCTCTTAGCAAGAGTGTAACAAAGTGTGATGCATTTGACTATCCACCTTGTGATTGCCGATTTATAGACAGGATCTCCTTCTCTGCCAGCCGCCACTGAAACGAAAAATTTGTTTGTCTTTCTCAGTAGTTTAGTTCTTTCCAGGTAAAACATGACTGCCCTGCTCACATCTAACGTGTGTAGGCTTCTTCCAGCCATGTTAGAGGGGTTCTGGAAGAAAGTGGGCAGTTCTATTGACTGGTTCACGTGGAACTTGGAAATAAATTTAGGCGCAAATCGAAGGTGAGTGCGCAGAACCACCTTATCTCTGAACAGTAAAACATCCCGGGTCTGCGCTCAGAAATACGTTATAAAAATGCAACTAAGACAACAACAAAAACAAATTCTGTAACAGCACCTCGATGCCCCCAGGCTGTGTGAGCGCTTGAAAAATGAAAATAAATTTAAAAAAAAATAAAGTAACAAAGCGGTCCAGTACTGAAAGGGCCTGTAGTTCACTAACCATTCTTATAGAAGTAATAGCCACCAGGAAGGCTGTCTTATAGGTAAGGTCTTAAGACTTGCCTTGTGCATATGCTCAAAGGGGGACCCCATGAGTCTAGTCAAAAATACATTTGAGTCCCATGCAGGAGCTGGGTTTGAAATGGGGGGATGAATCCTCTGAACCCCTTCCATGAAAGCCTTGATAACTGGTATTTTCCACCACAGCACCTTTTGGTGTGACGTAGTGTAGGCTGAGAGAGCAGATAAGTGCACCTTCAGGGAATTAAAAACCAGGCCTGAATCTAGTAACCGAGTCAGGTACAAAACAATGTGAGTAGCAGAGCAGTCAATGGGATGGACACCCTTGGCATTACACCAGATAATGAAGCGTTTCCATTTATTGGAATAGCAATATTGTGTGTTGGGTTTCCTCGCTTCCCTGAGTATGTCCAAACATCTCTGAGGGAGTTGAAGGTGTCCGAACTGTATGACCTCAGGAGCCCGGCCGCTAAATTCAGAGTTTGCGGGCATGGGTGCAGTGTTTTTCCCCTGTCCTGAGAAAACATGTTGTACGGGCAGGGCAGTTTCATAGGAGGGAAGAGGGACATCTCCATCAGATGAGAGAACCAGGGTTGGCGGGCCCATATGGGGTCCACCAATATCATGGTGACTGGTTCCTGGTGCATCTTGTGCACAATCTTGTTGAGTAAGGGAGTCGGTGGGGGGGAGCATACACAAATCTCCCTGACCATGCTATCCAGAGCCCGTTCTCCTTGGAGTGGTTCTGTGGGTACCTGGAGGCATAACCTTGTGTTAGGCAGAAACCTGTGCCGTTCCTTTAGGGACCACAGCAAAAGGCTGAAGACTACAGGTGTTGGCAGTAAACCCAATTGGTGGCAGTCTTTACCACCCAGATTTACCTGGTAGCTGTGGCTGAGCAGCCAGACTTCTCTCAAGAAGAGTTAGACAGTATATAGAGAATACAAGATAGGTACCAAAATACAGTAGCACAAGCAAACACTGACCAGAGCTTTTGGTATCAAGTATATAATTATTTATTTAAAGACACACTTAGAAACACTCTAGCACTATTATTATAAGTAAGTTCAAAAACACAGTCACTATTAATATATATACATCCCTTATTAGACAAGTCTTAGTTAACACCACTTATTTCCAGACAGATGTGAACGCTTAACTAAAGATGGCACTTCAATAAGTTAAGAAAAAGGGAGGGAAAAGGCAGAAATTAGAAACAGCACACAACACAATACTTTAGAAGCACTCAGCAAGGCAGGAAAGTCAAAGTCTACTTGTGAGCAAAAAGTTCAGAGGCCAGGCTCCCTCTTGGAGAGAGTAGAACACCAATGCGCCCAAGATCACACAGTTTAAAAGGCTTGGAATGTCTTGCAGAGAGTTTAAAAAGGAATCAGTGCAGCTCAGAAAAGTTCAGTTAGCCAGCCTAGGGCCAACCCAAGTGGTACATTGGGGATTTAAGAGACACCCCACACAGACCGTTGCGAGGGAGGCCAGGTGGACACAGTACCTTGAAAGTAGAGAGAATCCTACAGCGGGGGCAGTTGTTCCTGGCAGTGAATGCAAGTCGCAGCGTCGTCCAGAGGAAGAGAAGATCTCGACGTGGAGGAAAGCTGAAGGTCGTTGCACTGCCAGGGAATAAACCAGCCGCGGAGTTCTCCGGTAAAAAGGTACTACCCTTTTATTCGCGGTAGTGGAAAAACATGGTATCCCGGTTGCCAGGGTGCTTGGCACAGGCAAGGCGGCCACGAGATGATCCGGGAAGGCGAAGAGGCGGGCAAACTGGTTATCCCCACCAGTCAAAGGAAGAAGACTCTTCGGGATGAAGATCTCCTCTGTCGTTGGAAGAAGTGGTGAGTCGGTTCAGCAGGGCTCCACCGGTGGTGTCGTCGTTGCCCCAGTGGTTTTTCTTGGTCTAGTCCAAGCCCAGAATCAGGGTAAGGTCTATGTTCCCACCAGGGGTTTTTAACCATTGTTGCAAAAAAAAAATTTCAAGCAAGCAATTTTCTTTGGACTTAGACTTATGCCACAAAAGATGAAACATTCCTTAAATTCAAAACCTGTTTTGTGATACTCCTCTTTTTGTCTGCCTTCATACAGGGTCAAGTTTGACTTTCCCCTTTTTTTTCTTCATTTTTTCGCCCTGAGGAAGGCTCTACTACAATTGTACATGCCCAGCAGGGGGCAGATCCGAAACGTGATATGGATGTTTGAACTTTCTTCATTGACTGGAAAACTCTATTTTGAAACTCAACTTGGAGTCCGATTTCAAATTAGTGTTGTAACATTGTTCGTGCACGAACTTTCTCATGCTTCCTTCTAGGTGTTTTCCTCCCCATCAAACACCAACACGTCGGCAGACCTGCATCTTTTTATTTACTAAAACAGTGGCACCTGTATATTGAAATATCGGCCACCTCAAATTTTCCCTCTAGCTGAGGGTATTTGGCCTAAGGCTAGTTTGGCCTTTGTGTGTTTGTTCTGTCTTTTTGAGGCAGACCTGCGTTCATTTATTTATTCAGTAAAGCAGTAGCACCTGTATATTAAATTTGGGCTGCTGACCTGTTTGCTTTGTTATTACATATCAGCAGCACTTGTATATTGAAATTTGGGCCGCTGACCTGTTTTGCTTTGTTATTATACATGTTTTTGTATTTTCCGCAAGCACAGATTTATTTATTGTTTGCATTTATCTACTAGCAAAAAAAGTGCACCAATTTGTTTTTCTCTTAAATTTTCTTCTAATTTGCAGTTTCTCCTTCAATTGTTTTACTTTTATTCCAAACTGCATCTCCATTTTGTTGTATTTATTAACCTTATCCTTTTAAAAAAACACAAAATAAATTACTCTGTGAAAATAAGGAATGTTTTCTGAGTACAAATATTGTGGCTAAATAACATTTGTGATCCCCTTGCTTTAGGTCACACTACTAACGTAGGTTAAACAAACTTTTGCAAAAAACTTCTTTTTCATTCTAGCAGAGTGGTTACTTTTGGCATACAGATATTTCTTACATTAGTCCCAATCCACTCCTTGCTTCAAGGGAAGACCTCGATATATCTTTTGAAAGGGGTGCTTGGCACAGGCAAGGCGGCCACGAGATGATCCGGGAAGGCGAAAAGGCGGGAAAACTGGCTATCCCCACCAGTCAAAGGAAGAAGAGTCTTCGGGATGAAGATCTCCTCTGTCGTTGGAAGAAGTGGTGAGTCTGTGCCCCCTTGTTTGTTCAGGCACTACATGGCTGTGGTCCTGTCTGTCAAGATGAGGACTGTCTTCCCCTGTAACTGTGTTTGAAAGGTTTTCAGTGCTTTGAATACCGCTAACAGCTCCGACAGGTTTATGTGGTTGGACGCTACTTGTGGGGTCCACACGCCATGCGCTGTCTGCTGAAGCAGGTGAGCCCCCCACCCCTTGAGAGATGAGTCTGTCATGAAAGTGGCTTCTACTGCGGGGGTGGTGAAGGTCTTCCCCTTCAAGAGGTTTTCCCTCGACCACCACTGCAGAGAGAGAGAACAAGGGCTGGCGAGACAACCACCAGATATTCCCATTGTCCGCTGGACTGACACCAATGGCTGTTGAGCCACTCTTGCATGGGACGCAGACACGCGTGAGGAACTAAATAAATGCAGGACGCCATCATCCCTAACAGTCGCATGGCTTTGCGTACCATCACTTCCCGACTGGCTACATACTGAGGGATCTGAAACAGCATGTTTTGAACCCTCTCGTTGGAGGGGAAGACGAGGCCGTTTTTTGTCCGAATTAGAGCCCATAAAAAGTTTTTGACTTGACTGGGGTCTAGGCTGGATTTCTTCTCGTTGATGGAGAATCCCAGACTGAATAAGAGGTCTATTATCTTCTGTGTGTTCAATAGGCATGTCTCATGGGACTCCCCTGTTATGAGCCAGTCGTCGAGGTAAGGGTAAACCGGGACGGATAGTCTGCGCAAGTGTGCTGCCGCTACTGTCAGTACCTTTGTAAACACCCTCGGTGCCGAAGCAATGCCAAAGGGGAGTACTTTGAACTGATAGTGCTTGTCCTCTATCATGAACCTTAGGTATTTTCTGTGCGCTGGCAACATTGAAATATGAAAGTATGCATCTTTCATGCCCAGTGTTGCCATGTAATCCCCCTGTTTCAACAGCAGGATTACTTCCTGTAAAGTGACCATATGAAACATTTGAGGTTTGACAAACTTGTTCGCTGGGCGCAAGCCTAGATCCTTTTTGGGTACAAGGAAGTACACTGAATAAATAGCTTTGTTTACCTGTAGAATAGGGACGACTTCTATGGCGTCCTTTCCTAGAAGGGTCTGCACCTCTTCCAGCCGGATCCGCAGGTGGTCCGACATCAGGTGTCTTGATCTTGGCAGTCTGAATTGGGGTGGTCGGGCAAATTCTATGCAGTACCCATGGGCGACAGTCTTGAGTACCCATTGGTCCGTTGTTATCCCCTTCCATGCAGTAAGGAAAGATGCTAAACAACCCCCCCCCCCTGACCGGGGTGGGATGGGAGGGGACCTGGATCTGAAGGTCATTTCTGACCAGAGGCATGGGCGCCTCTGGGGTTGGAACCTCGTCCTCTACCCTTCCCACGCCGCTGTCCTCTGGGTGGATAAGTGATGGAGGTATTAGACCCTTGTCCAGAATTCCAGATGTTTCCTGCATTATATTGGTTTTGGGGAAAAAGATTGCCCACAAAAGGAGGAGAGGATTTCTCTGTAATCTGTTCAAGGGACTTGAGTGCTTCATGTTCTTTCTTGGCTGTTTCCAGTGCATCGTCCACTGCCTTGCCAAACAGGTTGGTCTCTTCCACGGGTTTGTTTATGAGGGCTGCTTGGGTCTCCGGCTTGAAACCGGAGTTCCTCAGCCATGCATGTCGCTTGAGCAAGGTACCTGTGCCAGGGTTCTTCCTGCTTTCTCAAAGCAAATTCTGGTTTACTTGCTTGCCTTCCGAAACGATGGCGAACAACTTGGTCTGTGTAGGTTCTGGCACTTCCTGAAGGCCTTCTTGCATAAGGTTCCACTGGACGTCTGCATAGCTGGCCAATAGCGTGGTGTTATTAGCTATTTGTGTGGAAAACGCAGCAGCCGTTGTAACCCTCTTTCCCAGTGCATATAGTCTCTTGGACTCCCTATCGGGTGCTGCCTCTCCTGTAGACAGCGGAACACCAGCCTGTTTTCTAGTAGTGGTAATCACTAAAGAATCTAGAGTGGCATGTCCCTTGATGTAGGCAGGGTCGGTCGGAGAAGGACGAATCAATATTTCCACCCTAGGGTTCACCACCCTGGTTTGGGCTGCAGTCAACAAGGAAGGTGCCAGTCTCCTCTTAATAGAGTTCAAAAATCAGAATCTGGTAAGGCTTCTTGAGCGGTTTTTAAGATGACGTTAAAAACCATTTGATCGTCCACTGGGGAGGCTTGGCGGGCCGGAGTGGAGGGGGGGAATCTATGCACAGGGCATCGGGATCATGGGTGGGAGAAGTGGATGTCCAAGGTTGAGCATCAACCGGACGGCTGTCTTCCCAATTGTCCATCTGATCATCCGCATTGTAGTTTTCCAGAATGGTGGCATCCTCATCCTGATCATATGTGTCCATAACATCATCATCTGTGAGGACACAAGTATACTCCTCATGTGGATCTTCCAAGGTCCTTTGAAACTTGGATACAGGTGGAAAGGGAAGGTCTTCGAGGTTTCTTGGGAGCAAGCTTTTCAGAATAAGAGATATTTTTCTAATCTGTCCATACATCACTCAAATTTCTCCCTGGTCCTTGAGGTTGAACCAGAGCGGCCAGGGGAGGAAAGGGTTCATCATAATCTTCCCTGTGACGTTGAGATTTACTTGACAAAAGGCACAGGACTCTCAGCATAGAACCTCCCCCACTGACCACATCTGGGAACCGCAGAGAAGGATACCAGTGTCCATACGGCTGGGTGGCGTCCCCGTGTATATTAGGTTGAGCATAACAGTAGTTTGCGTCGGGTACTGGTGCCTGGCAACGCGCGAATAAGCTGAAAATACTACCCTGGGCTACAATCAAATTTAGCAGGTCCTTACTGCCGGAGTCTACAGAGTTACACAATTTTCTAGTAAGTTTAAAATCAACTTAATATAAAATTGCTAAAACACACGGAACACATGAAGTACTGCACTAGTAAAATAAAATAAAATACTGGCTAACTTTTCACGTGGCCTATCTACAACAGTCTGCAATCAAGTGACAGAAAGAAGAGCACTTGGTTTTATACCGGAGTTAACCGGCCCCTACGCGCCGGCGCTTACACATCTGATGTGTAAATATGTATGCGCTGGAACTACAAGTTTGCTGGGACTTGTAGTTCACGTCGGGTACTGGTGCCTGGCAACGAGCGAATTAGCTGAAAATACTACCCTGGGCTACAATCAAATTTAGCAGGTCCTTACTACCGGAGTCTACAGAGTTACACAATTTTCTAGTAAGTTTAAAATCAAGTTAATACAAAATTGCTAAAACACACGGAACACACACAGTACTGCACTAGTAAAATAAAATAAAATACTGGCTAGCTTTTCAAGTGGCCTATCTACAATAGTCTGCAATCCTACTCTCCCCAAAGGAAGCAAACGCTGATGCAGTAATCTAACAAAACTCTGCTCGGATGGGGAAGCCCGCTTCATGAAAGATGCTCATAGCAACAGCACGGTATACCGGTGAGTCAGCCTGAGAGTAAAAGGGGCCTCGGAACATGCAAAAACGTTACGAGTATTTGAAGGATATTTTTAAATATCGACCAAATCGAATTAAAAAGAAGGCAAACATATTACAATTCTTCTGACAAGACATGTCAGTTGAGGAAAACCTGGAACCAACATTGCCATAAGCCAAACGACATTGTGATAGAAATAAAGAGGAAAACATGGTACAATTCTCCTGACATGAGATGTCAGTTGGGAGAAACCTGGGACCAGCATTGACAGAAGACAAAATACATTTTGAGAGAAATAAGGAGGCAAGAGTTTGGCAGTTTTCCTGACATGAGATGTCAGTTGGGGGAAATCTGGAGCAAGCATTGCCAAGAGTCAGGGAGATTGAAAGAAAGGTTGACAACCAGAGCTTGAACAAACCCTCATATATGAAATGTCTGTATGGGGGGAAATTGGTACAAGTAGCCAATGAAGTCAACAAGTTGTGTTACGAAGAAATAGGATTGTGTAATATATGATGTGGAAGGAAGACCTGGTAAGAGTGTGGGTTAATGATACTTTTTGGAAAGAGATGCACAGCAAGGAAGTATACCAGGAGATGTATGTGAGTCAAAGAGGATATATTCCTGGCAGGAGAGTAAACCAGGATATCAAAGGATTGAGCTGAGCGATTCGGGGCAGTGTAGTATACCAGGAGAAGAACAATTGTGTTTTGTAAAAAAGATGGTTTTGCCATCCTGAAAAAAGCTTTACATGAAAGAGACATTCGGTTTTGCCATCCTGGGAAAAGTGTTCTGTGAAAAAGATATGTCTTTTGCTAATCTGACAACAGTATTCTACAGATGAGACATTTTGCTTTGCTAACCCAAGGAATACATTTTTGTGAAAGACATTTTCAGTCATTGTTGCAATAACACATTTACGATAAGCTTCCTGAATTGGTTCGGTGGAAGGGAGCCAACTCCTGAATACAAGAATTGCTTTACTGGAATCACCTATTTGAACTTTTACATTCTTTTTTTTTTGTTGGGTTGGATCTAGAAAATGTACCTGCACATTTTTGTAAATGTTAGTGTGTGGGTCAGATATATATATATTGGACACTAGGTCAACTTGCTTTAGTTTCATAGGTAGAGACATTCTCATTAGGATAGGGACAGAGAAGTCTTTAGCCCACCCTTTTTGTTTTAATAAACATGACGAATGTTGAGAACACTATAACGTTGTGTCCGTTTTTCATTTCGGACTCCTCACACACCCCTGAATCTCACTAGAGGACCGTCACCACATATACCTGACTGGTATGCAACTTGGCATTCCAGGTATATATCCACAGTCAACAACCAAGCAATATAGTGTCTGCATTGTTCCTCTAATCCAGTCTGCTGTGAGGGATACCCTCTCAAAGTTGGTGACAAAATTGGGGTCATCTCCTTGGTGATATTTCTGCAGCAAGAAGTGCTGACATTTTGGAAAACACTAGCGGACGTGACCTCTTGCTTGTCAAAGTGTTGACGGTTTTTTTCAGCTGTAATCTCAAATTGGCATAGTGATTGTAGTGTCTCTTTGATGGCTTGGATCCGTTTAGTTTGTGTTTGTGTGTATTTGAACTTTGAGCCTCAGAGGTAAGAAATTGGTGGCGCTGCATTTGCCCATCTGTGAAGGTTTGTCAAAGAATATATGATGGAAAGCCAGTCTTCCTATGTTACAAACTAAAATGTAGATGGCCTCAAGGCAGTGGTGTTTGTAAGAACAGTTGCCATATGAGTCTTTCACCTTTATACCTTTTTTGTGGATAGGATGAATTGTCATGTCCTGATAACCCACCTTATGGCACAATATTTAGCAAAACTGTTGTAAAGTACACACAAACCTGTGTTGATTCAAAATGGAAAATTGTCAAGATTACATTTTTCACAAAAAAATATTGTATTGGTTCTTTGGGAAATTCACTCCATTTCCAAGAAAGCAATGCCAATCCACTCACTCGCAAAATTCATTTTGAAAGATTTGTTTAACTAGGTCTATCAAAATACAGTGCAGGGACCCTTCTAACTCACAATGTCTGTTGGATGCTTTCACTATGCTTCCTTGGATGCAACAGGATGCAGCGTCACATTTAGCTCTTTGTGACTGTCTTTTTGACAATTCGGGTCTTTTGCCAGATTTCTCAACATGCAGTGTCAGGCCCAACCGGTCTACTCATACCTCCAGGAACTTTCTTCCACTTTACTTGAGTTTTTTATTGATCCGTCTTGGGTTTTCCAGTATACTTCGAATGTTGGCTCAGTCTTCTCGCAGCAAACCACTTGGCTCTAGAGATATTCATAAGATCTTTCCAGGTCTAGCAGGAGTTCTACCAGCACCCAAGGTGGGATCTTCATAGTTTTACGCTTTGAGTGGCATTCTCCCCAAGACTCTTTGCCGTCTTCCCATCACAAACTCCAGGTTTCAGAACTCTACCAACAACCCGGAAGGTCTTTTGCAAGTCGTCATCTTAGTCTAGTATTTGCAAAGTCAGAACACCTCCTCCTCACAAAGCTATCAGGACGTTTTGCCCTTTTTCAGCTGCTGCTGCCCTCTAACTTCTACCAGGTTTCCACATCTTCTCCCCTGCTACTACTTCACTTCACCTACACATGCCTCATAAATCAACCGCGTTCCTATGACTATTCCCACTGGCCTGATTGATTGACCCAGCAGTCTTCAGACTCCACCCCTCAATCTCCAGTATTTTCAAACTCAGGTAAATTGTCTCATGGTCCAGAGAGGGCAAGTTACAAAATCTCAGGCCGCCATCTTTTGATTGATAAAAGTATCATCTAACTCAACAAATGTTTATATAGATTCACTTCTGCACACCGTGTAGAAGTCATCTGACCCCAAAACAGATAAATTCACCTGATCGTCGTTGACCTGTCAGAGACGTAAGAGTAGGGATGATGGGTTTTTCCACTCAGTCAGGAATTGCTCTGATGTTCAAAAACATTATAAGTAGGTGGTACATTGTCTTGAGCATAAGTGGATGGTCAAATCTGTACAGTGCGGAAGACTGTATTTTAGGGTTACTCCCAAATGAGGAAGAAGGCAGGAAAAAAAATAGTCACATTGTTGGTATTGGGAATGGTATTGTGAATAAGCAGAAGATAGTGAGATGCATATTGTGCCCTTGTGTGTTTACAATTGAGTATGGCGCTGAGAACTGATTAAATGGGCAAAAAAGGAAGAGAATTTACTAAAAGAATTTGACATTGCGAACTGTGTAAAAAGTCATGTTTTTGGGCTAATGCACAGAAGATAAAGAAGGGGATGGACAGCACAAGTCGCATTGCCTACTTTTGTATGCTCATTGGAAGAGTGCAATGTGGCAGAGGAAAAGCATGAATAAGGCCAGATTTTCGAGATGATGAACATGATATATATTTATATATCTGAAGGGAAATGTATGTCTACCCACCTATTGTATATAATGCTGATGGACAAGGCACTGTTTTAAACGGTGCTGGGGCGTAAATCGATGAGTTCTGCAGGACTTCAACAACTGTGCAAGGTTGTACTTCATACATTACTTAGTTGGAGAATTTTTCTACATACGTGGTTTCTGCATCTAGCTGTTTGCAGAGTTTCTCTGATGTTAGATATTATGGAATGTGTTAAGATTAATTGGTTTCTTAATTTAAGTTTGTAATAAAAACACTCTTTAAAGTGAAAGGTCTCAGACTAAAGAAGGTTTTCCAATTCTGTAAAGAAAAAGGATCCTAGCCTAGGGGTTAACAAAATAGAACATCCTCTTTCTCCATTCAGTTAGTGACAAGGCATACAGTGATGTGCTAGCTAAGGGCTACAATTCTGGATTACTTCCAGTGGAAAAGGTATATTGCAATGATGTTGAAAAACATTTAGGACTCACTCTCTCTCTCTCATCCAAAGTCTAGGTTGAATGCTATCTGGGAAGATATTCATTTTCGTCCGACTGGCAGATCCAACATCACTCAGATCACAGATGACTAAGATCAATGACGGTAGATACTTTGGTGACAGAGTTGGACCTTTGCGGTATGAGCTAGAGGTACTCATTGGGCATGGTAATCTTAAGGTGTCATATGATATAACCAACATGTACTGTTTAAAGTAATAGACATCAACAGTTTCAGTCGCCTTTTGGGGCAGGGAGTAATGTCATGAACCACTATGCACCAAATAAACAATGCATTGTAAATGCACTGCACTTTAACTATCACAACGATTAACTGCTTGCAACTAGACCTGACTGCTGAACTGTTTATTTATAGAAAATGAACATGAGTTTATAGATGAAAATGAAATAACCGCAATTCATAGGGGGTGTGGCACCAGGAAGGGCAGTGCTATATGCTGACCTATATTATAACTTGTTATCGGGCATGTTTAGGTCACATGGTCAGATCCAAACAGGGCAACTAACCCTTGCAGATAGAGCAGCTTGGTAGAACATGAGGGAATTGCACAATATTCTTTGATTTATGCAACGTCTCCCACTCACCTTTTCTAATAGTGCCTTTCCATGTGGTAAAAGGTGTAGACTCGAAGTAGTAATGTCATGTTATGTTATTAGGATGTGTACTGTGCACCGCTGCCACTTGCATGTCTCCAGACAGTCTAGCAGATTTGGAAGAGAGTGGGTGCATTTGGCTAGGAGGGCATGGGGGAAAGCAAGGGAAAGTCAAGACTGCAGTGCTTGTGTGTTGATGTTGCAGATTGGAAGTACCCTGGGGTCTGCATGCTTGTAAGCTTTCTAGGTGTTTAGTGTAGGTGGTATCAAAGGCTTTGTGTCCAGGGTGTCAGTTTGTGCCTGTAGTTTGGGTGTGTGTTAGCCAGGGGCTGGATATGTCAGTTGCAGATAGAGGTGCAAGTTTGTGCTGGACGTATGGGGAGAGGGTATTTTTTTGGAAAGCTGTGTTTAAGTTCCTGCTTTGCATATGTGTGTGGTGAGTAAGGTGGAAGGAAAATGACGGTTAGTCAAAAGGCGGGGGTGCTCTTTAGGTTTACTTATATCTTTCAAATAATTGGTCTTGCTGTTGGTTGCATTATTATATATTTTTTTTTTATTGAAACTTCAGCTCAGAGACCCTGAAAGCGTACTGACAGGACGCCCGCCAAACTTTTATTACAGCAAAACGACCTGATTTTTCATATTTCCCACAAAAATCATTGGCAATCTATTAGACGCCTTCCGTCCTTTAAATGTTTTAGGCGTCGTTACCATTAAGTGGACGTTGATTGTCAAGATCATTGTGAGATCATATTCTCATTTAGATGTAGGGAATCTAAAAAATCCACAATGGCACAAGTCAGCCTGATGTTATGTCTAGTAACAGCATAAGACCACCAATTCTGAGTGTCAAGTTCAACAGGTAAGAAATCCCCTAGGTGGCACAACCGTCAGGCGATTATCGCAGGGCATACAGTGACTAAATGTTCTGTAGTTTCAATTTGAAGTTTGCAAAAACGTCAAAGGTTGCCGTTTACTTCGTTAATATGTTGAGGTGATTGCATTTCCCTGGTGTTCAATGTGTTCAAGCGTAACTTCAAAAATTGCTCCGGGTGGTGTCGTGATGGACAGGTTACCAGATATCAACATTGCACGTTAAGTTTACGTTCTCTGACGCCCGATCTCAGAAACGTTGGCATCGTTTGCAACAGCTCATAGTTCTGAATCCAAAACCACAAATCAAACTTCTTTTTGACACATTGAGGTTGATTAAGCAGATCTGCTAGATGTAAGTCAGCGTTGGCTAGGACTGCTTTCAATAGCTGCCACCATGCTTCTAAGAGGCCCGATCGCCCACAACTTGGGATATTTTCAAAAATTTGATATGACGGAGTCAGTGGATTCAACTTCATCTTGCACAGCACCATCATAGATGTCCAGATGACACACTTATGCAGTGAATTTAAGGAAAGCTCGTAGCGAAGGGAGGTCATTGAGATGTATTGAGGTAAATTCAGTACCCGACACCAGAATAGACCTTCAAGCGTCTGCCAGAACTGGGCATCTATGTTCCAACCGGATTCGGACCCAAATGTGATTGCTGGAAGAACCTTTTGTACATAAAATATTAGGACTGGTTCATGTGAACATTTTCCATATAACTTATTTATTTTTAGTAATATTAATAGTTTAATATTTGTAATGCGCACCGGACCCGGGGGTATCAGGGCGCAAAAAGGCAGAAAGAATATTCCTAGCTTGGGTTACATTGCTGTACATATGTTTACATAGAGAAAGGTGCAGTGGATACAATACAGTACATAGATGGGCGAACTTAATATAAAATAGGTTTTTTCATACAGGTACTATTAAACAGGCCATATATAAAGAATTCTCTATATACAATGGGTTTTTTTAATACAATACAGTGAAGATTTGAAGGACATATATATCGAATTATATCAAAATATGTACAATATGTACAGAGTTGGCAATCTTAGGTGAAGGATGTGTAGAAAGTGCAGAAATTTGCTGGGTGAAGAGGGGATGAGGAGGGAGTTAGTTGTCATTTTCCTTGATCCATTGGATGTATTTACGCCTAAAGAGTGGGTAGGGTTGGGGGGCTCTTACGGTGGAAGGGAGTGAGTTCCAGTGTTGTGCAGCTTGTACTTGGAAGCTAGTACCTCCAGTTTTGGAGCGTTTGTATCTAGGCACTGTGAAGGTGTTGGAGTTGGCTGATCTAGTGTGCGGATTAGGGATGTGTCTGGTGATTCTATCTACAAGGTAACGCAGTGCAGCGTTGTTAATGCATTTGTGGGTGAGAGATGCAACTTTTAAAGCAATTTTGTCTTTAGTTAAGAGCCAATTGTGAACTCTTCTTAAATTGGATATGTGCTCTTTTTTGGGGAGGCTCAGTGCCGCTCTAAGCGCGTTATTTTCTAAGATTTGGATTTTGCCTATTATGTATTTATTGGCTCCAAGGTAAAGGGTATTACAGTAATCCAATTTTGATAAGATAAGGGTTCTGGCAAGAGTGGTGCAACTTTTGGGGGAGAGGAAAGGTTTGGCTGCTCTAATTAATTTACACTTGTAGGCAGTAGAAGAGGCCAAGGAGCTTACTTGTTTTTTGAAGGAAAGGGAGGCATCCAAGTAGAAGCCTAGCGTTTTTACTTCCTTCGCTACCTCGTTGACGTTTCCATCAATTAGGAAGCATGAGTAGACATGGCCTAGCTTGTTAATTTTGTGGGTAGTGCCAAGGATGATGAGCTCTGTCTTGTCATCATTCAGGCATAGTCCATGTGAGGCCATCCATGCCTGAATGATGAGGTACACCCTGTTCCCCAAGGCCAAATCCTTGTTGTAATCTTCCGTCAACGGTATGAGGATCTGGGTATCATCTGCGTAGTTCATGTAGGTGATACCCAGGCCATCGAGATACATACTTGGATACTAGATTGAGTCGTTCGGCTCACAAGATCAAGCTTCCAATGATGTTCATTTACAGAAGTATTAAATGTTATTGTTATTCCAAGATAACGAATGGAATTCATCGAACTCCAGGATATTCCATTAATTTTCCACATGAAAGCCTTTTGTTTTTTGGTTCCACCAGCCCCAATAGTCACGATTTTGGTCTTTTCTGTATTTAATACGAGGTCGTTCTTAATAAGATACTCATGCAGGTTGGTTAAGAGACATAGAAGACCAATCTGCGTGAGATTTAATAGAACAAGGTTGCGCCATAAGTTATGCAACGAATTTCAATATTGTTCATCTTTGGTGGAAAGCAACGGACAGATTCCAGATGTATCGGAAGGTCAGAGATAAACAATTTAAAGAGTTCAGCCGCCAGTGGGCATCCTTGTTTCACCCCCTTTTCAATTGGTATTTTCTTCGATAGGTCACCTTGGTTATTTAGATAAATCCGAATATCGGTGCTGGAGTTTAACGCCATGATCGGTTGCAGCAGATTTTGTGGGCAATTCCATTTTGACATTTTCTGCCAAAGTTTGCCACGATTAACACTGTCAAACGCACCCCGAAGATCAATGAATGCCAGATGTAATTTTCTTTTTGCCCTTAAGGTTTCGGATTTCAGTATGTTTAATATCAATAAGTTGACTTTTACTCTGAATCCCTTAGTGAATCCAGTTTGGCGGACGTCATAGATCTCTTCACGTCTTGACCACTGGACAAGTTGTAGTCGTAGGAAAGAGGCACACATTTTCCCTATCGTGTCCAACAGGGCAATCGGGCGATAGTTGTTAGGATCTGCCCGATTGCCTTTCTTATATATGGCACGATGATGGCTTCACGCCAGGACTCGGGAACCATCCTTGAAGAAGACAATAAGGAAAACAAAGCAGCATGAGAGTTTTTCAGTGCACGTATTGCAATTTTAATGTCATCTAGGGAGATTTGCAGATCCCATGCGGTCAGATTGTGATGTAGATCAGTCGATGGTTCACTCAGGGAAATGCTGAAAGTATTCACAAAGTGAGTCTCCCATTTAGCTGCTTCGATTTCGTTTGACAGAGAAGATAAATGATGTGAGTTACCTGTATTCAAGATTGCCCAAATTTCACGTGAGTTCTTTGAGACTAGTTGTTTCGTGATTAGTTCAGCTTTGTCTTGTTTGATGATCGTTTTTTGAGATTTTAGCCAGTTCCTGTATGTTTGACGTCGCACTTGAATTGCACGTTTGAGATTGTTGTCGCGCAGTCTTGTGAGAGAAAACATTTTCAGTGCTCTTACGTCTCGACGCATCAACCTCTTTGCAGTTGTTACCAATGAAGATGAAAGATGTCTATGGGAGATGCCCATCACCCTGTCAGACACTTTGACAGTGATGAAGTTAGCCAGAAGCGGTGCATAGCCTACCAACAGACCTGCATTCTGTTTAAAAAGTTGTTGACAAAGTGTGAATTTGAGAATCGTTCATCCGGAGTCGATTACCTCCAGCGTTCAATGATAACGGAAAAGCGTAGATCTTAGCGCATTGTGACCATTCCAACGTGCAAGAGAGACACAACAGAACGTGATCGCTATTTGTCATCTCACGTACCGCTAACTTCAGGTCTTGGGCAAAAAAGGGTTTGAGATACCCAAAAATAGTCAATGATTGATCTTGATTTTGAATTTTACTAAGTTGCACACGGTGGTTGATCGGTTTTCACGCTACCATTGACCATTTTGCAATTTCGGTTTTGCAATGCCAAACTCCACATCTGACCTCTTACATTTACATCTTGGCAGGGTAGAGGAATAAAGAGCTGAGATAAGCGGTTGATTTTAAACCAGGTACAGTTTAAATCACCACAGCATATAATGGAGATATTCGAGTACAATGTTATAACCTCATCTATATGGCATGTGATCGAATTTAGAAAAGCCCTTGTGCAAATTTTCCTCAGGATTCCAATATCCATTTATAATTAGCAGATATTTCCTTGTGGATATATTTTCATCACCGGTCCGCATCAGGACAGCTTGAACGAAGGGATTTGGACAGTGAGAGTTCACAATTGACCATCAGGTATTGGTTTATTATTAATGTCAAGAGGCCTGATGATGGTCGCCCTTGTACACTTTTAATGGCAGGATTCATTAAAGTGTCATAGCCATCCCTTGATGGAGCCTCACTTAACCATGTTTCCTGGAGACATATAGCAAAGAGTTTTTCCAATGAAACATCAAAACTATTAAATAAATGAGTGAATCTTCTGGTGTTCCACGATAAAAATTCACAATATTGGTCACATACGGCTTGTCGTTGCTAGTTTCGATTTGCTGTAGGCTTCAGAGTATTGTGGGTGTAAAACAAGCTCCTTTGATGGTTGATATCAATTTGACGAGAGTTGGCAGGAACTTTCATGGCTTTACGTATCACAGTAAGTCTGTCAGATTGAGAATCATAAGACTCAGACCTCAATCTCGAGTTTCCCCCTCTTAGGCAAGTGATAGACGGTTCAAGAGTTAGATCAAAGCCAAACACAAGTAATTCTTCCGCGGCTTTCAGGATTGTTTTACGAACTGATTCAGATACAATGTGAAGTAGAACTTGATCACAACATTTCTCAGTCGCGTACTCGACTATTTTAATGTTGTCCGACGTAATAGTACGAAGTGAAGGAATGCAGCTGAAGAGTTTCATCACATTTCAGCGATTCAATAAGTCCCCATCCTCCAAGTGGAGGTTCTGTAACCGCAATTTACAGTTTGCAGAACTGGACCTTCCAACCTGATGAACACGGGAGGTATAGTGGATTGAATTATTTTTTTGAACACTAGTTTGTTTTGGGTTCAGTCTTGATATCTCTGGCAATTTGCGAACAGACGATCCTCTCTTTCTTTCCACTTGCTTGTTGCTCTACTCAACCTGTTTTGTGTTTTTTAGTTGATTTTGAGTTTCTTTTACAGCACAGTTAGTCTGTTCGCGACCCGCGGAAAACTCAAGTTGGTCGTCAGAGTAGGTTAATAGGTTACAGAGGTCAGTAACAGACCCAGATGACTCTGTAATAGACCCTTTGACTTCAGAGTCGATTCTATGTTGTTTGTTTGAAGGCACTATTAAGCGACGTCGTAGGGGAGACATAAGATCCTCTGTTCTGATGTCTGTAGGATTCAAGGATGTCGGTGTCCCATTTCTACTGAACAACCCAGTTTTGATCAAGGGGCCCATGTTTCTGATACATTTTCTTTGTTTCATTGCGCCTTGGACTCTTTTAGGGGGCGGAATTCCTTTAATTGATGACTGCTTCTGTAGATTACTTTTCTTTGCAGTTGTTTTAGAGTCGACCATCGGAATTAGAGTAATTGATTTTGCGGCACCCTCAAAAATCCCAAAAGACAGCGGAAGACTGGCCGAGTTGTTGTTCGTGATTTTACAGCGATTCTGTTGTGTTGGCCGACTGGGCTCGTCAGAAAATTCGGCTGTTGGGTTGTTCTCATCCAAAGGATGATTTTCAGGGTCACTTTGCAGTGACTCAGAAGCTGTTTGAGTCTTAGTTGTGTTTGGGACTTCTTTTGTAACTCTTTATCAGCCATGTCATCTAGCACTATTTGACATGGCTTTTGACTTCACATGCTTTGCACTGTGTCAGGAAGCGAACTGTTGATGTTCGGATTGCAGCATACCTCTAAAATCGGCAGGTATTATGTTGTGGACCAATGGAATTGCCACTTTCTGGAGCGTCTCAGCAGTTGAATGTCGCACCCATTTAACAGCCTCAAGTAGGCCTTCTGTCAGGGTGTCATTCTGACAGTGATGTCGCGCTGCTAAGTCACTCAACCTTTCTTGCCAACGACTGGTTTGAGTCGCTTCACGTAGAAGTTGGCTCTGAAGAAAAAAGTTCACGGTTTCAAAGTTTTCAATTTTTTCTTTTAAATTTGAGATTAGCGAAGTCTGATCTTTTAAGGCGTCAAGGAGTGATTCATACATCTTCAAAAAAGGCAGCAACGCAGTTGATGAAGCTGCAAGAAAATTGTTGTAGATCTGCATTGCGTCTGCCGAAGAAAGACTGGGTTTAGAACTCGAGCCTGAGTTCTCATTCGTGGATGAGTGCAGGCTGCTTCCTGTGTCAGAATGGGAATCGCCCATTGTTGATGTATTTATTACTGGCATGGCACTTGGGGCATGCATTAAATTTAGTGGTACGGGTCGTATGCCTGCCGGTCACGGGGTGCTTGAAGCAGCATTTCTGTTTCGCTGTGCGTGGGATTTTCGATGAGCATCTGGCTGTAAAGCATCATCAAACATGCATACTCCTGGTACCTGAATATTAGTTTTAGTAGATTCAGATGAGGGCCCACATACTGTGATTGATTTCAAATTGCCATTAGAAAATTGTTCTGCACCCTGGTGACCGAGGTGCGTGTTATATTTCAAGGGTTGCTCAGGCAGTCGAGACTTGTTTTTGCTTAACTGCCCCTCCAAACCGTCTTACATGTGAGAAGATGGCTTTGCCAGCGTCACGTCTGTAGTCGTTGGCTGATTTACGTTCACATCGTTCTTTTTGTGCACGGTGATATCGGAACTTAAACTTGAAAGGGACTTGATCGTTACAGCGATTATTTGTTTGGTGAGGATGCTTGGCATAGGGTGGAACATATTCGCTTCCTCATCTTGGGAAGCCTCCATTAGCTCTGCATCAGTACAGTCAAAAGGAGAAAAAAACATGTCGGCAGTTTCAGGGATGGGTATTGTCTTCTCCCTCTCGCTTGATGTAAATAACGTTGGAAGGGGAGGTCTAAGCGGAACAAGTGGTAAGTCATTTAGTGTAAGAAGTTTAAAATGCTGTTGCTTGTTGACTTGTCCCACTTCCCGAACTGCCTCAGATGAAATGTTACAAAGAGAGATCACCTCACTCAAATGCGTAATTGCAGCAACCATGGATAATTCAGTTTCGGCCTCGACCTCTTCATTCGCTAAGTTACACAGCTGTTGGGAATCAGCGATCTCCTCCCCTCCGCGAGAACCTGACTCAGCCGCGGGAGCGGACACTGCAGCTACTCCAAGCGTCTCCGCAACCTTGGAAGTGTCATTAGAAATGGCAGAGTGAGAACCATGCAAGGGGAGTGTCACTGATGGTTTGCTTTGGAACGCTTACCTTTGGGGTTTTGATAGCAGTGTCTGCTTTCAATGCAGTCCACGGATTCTGCATGCAGCATTGTTGGAGTGTTTTACGCCGTGTCGCAGGACCCTCAGGGCCAGTATTCTCAGTCACTAGCAGACCGACGCGGACTGGGGCAGACTAGGACTCTGCAACTGGACTCCGCGCACCTTGTTTGTTAGAAACAGAAACAGGACTTGCTCGTCGTGCAGCTCCTCTTCGCACAAACAGAACAGGGAGACTGGGGCAGACTGGGACTCTGCATCTGGACTCCGCGCCGCGTTTGGCTAGTTAGATTTGGCTTTAATGGTTGAGGCATGAAGATGTCCTGTGTTGTGGTTTAGATATTCTAGGAGACCCCGGAAGGAGATCTCTTGAGTATTTTGGAGTGCCATGATGGGATGCCTTCCAGTCGTAGGTAGGTGGTCAAGGGCAAGAATGCTCTTCACTGAGGGTGTGTCTGCGCATGAAAGTCAAGCTATTGAGGTGTGTCATTTTCACTCTTGATGGGTTTAAGTTAAATGCTCGATCTGTTAAACATTGAAGAGCCAGGTTGTTTAACTTTTCCTGAATTTTAGGTGGTCCTTTAGGGTTCAGATTTCCTGTGGCAGTGGGTTTCAGTGTTTAACCACCATAGTGGAAAAGGAGCAGAGCCTCTGTCTATCTGCAAATTCTTCTGATTCATTTCTTTTTCAAAACATTTGTATAACTTTCATGTACAGCAATTGCTATAACCAATATAATAACAGTCTACACAACTCATAGTCTTTCAGATATAACATAAATCAACTTAGCTATAACAGTTATGGCTTAAGAAGGAAATCAAAAGACATGTCAAACTTCCAACCCTATCTAAAACATAATAATAATGGAACCTTAATATTCCCAAGCTACAGCTGAGCACAATCCAGAGAATCAAACATGTACAAGACAAACACTGAACACAAAAAACAAAATTAATTGCCACATCATACTCAAAAACAGATCACCACATGACTCGGAACAAACCGAGGCTAACCATACAAATCATTAAACGCTGACAATATTTCATCATAAGTGAGAGTTCTCACTTTTCATGTACATGGCTTTCTCATAGTTAGAAAGGACAAGTAAGTCATTCAGTCAGGTATCTGAGGTTTATTACTAGTTTTCCAAATTCTCAAGATTTGCTTGTGCGCTAAAACCAGCACTCTCAAAATCCAGAGTTCAGTACCAAAAGTAACCCCGCAAGTCATGTCCCTGTAAAGTTATCATAGAACACCTAGGATGTCTTGTAATAGTAATGTTACTCACTAGGTCTACCCTGTCAAGCACACGCATCCATAAATCTTCAGCTCTTGGAACAGTCCAATAGCATATGTGTTGGTATCCACCTCTCCTTCCCACATCCCCAGCAGCGATCATTGTCTAGGAGTCCCAAAGAATGCATCTTTCCAGGTGTCCAGTACAACCTTCCCAGAATTCTTTGTTGTGCAAGGCATAGATTAAGATCCAGTTTTGCTGAATGTGAAGCATCAGCAATGATTCCCCCAAAAACCTAGTCTGAGACCCTTATCATGTGGCTATGGAAATGCAGACGCTTTCTGATCCGACCCTGGGGGTGGTGGTCTACAGGAGTATCAAATGTCAGGGGGCAGGGAGGGCGAGAACAGGGCAAGAGGAATGGGAAACTCCCTTATCTAACGTCCCCAAAACCCCAATCTTTTAATGGCTTACTGCAAAATTACAAAAGTCAGAAAAACTAACTTTGTTACTAGGGACTTCAAGTTCCATAATTCCCCATGTACTGGGACGAGGAAGAGGAACAATGCAGGAGTGTGAATGGATGATCATTTTTACATTTTGAGTGATCACTACCAGGCTTGGGGATAACAGTAACAATAGCTTTCTTCACTGTAGCATACCATTTTTCTCTGTTGAATAGACAACTATGCAAATCAGGTAGGATTGGTGATAGGCGCTCTGTCTGATAGAACTCAACATGCAATCTATCCCAGACATTTACCCACTTGCAACTGATTAATAGCGGATAGTACCTCATTAACTGAAATCTTTCCTTCTGACAATGTTGGTAACTACATTTTATAAAAGAATCTGTCCAGGTCACTATAAGTTGGATTCAAATCTTCAGCAAATAAGGACTCATAATAAACCTTAAAGCAATCGCAAATTTCCTTATTAGTTATAACTGATGATCCATCATATTTGCATTGTCCACAAAGCTTTCTTCCTAAATACTTTCCTTGCTACCTCCAACTCTATGCGGGTAAGTCCCTTTTCCAAGCAAAGATTTGAGGGGGGTGGGGGGGTCTTTATCCTCTGCAGGTGCCTCCCTCTAAAACAGCCTCTCTACGTCTTGAGCTGGATCTCCTTAAGTTCCGGAAACTCCTCAAGACTTCCCTCTTCACCGCCTCCTTCTCTCTCCCCTGCTAACCAACTTGTTCTGCTCTCTCGCTCTGTCTCCTCTACTTCTGCTAAGTTTCGCTGATTGGCTGCCTTGTGTACCTTCAGAGCCTCACAGGTCCCAAGCTTTTCTCACAAGTCTCCTGCACTTTCCTACGGGCCTTGCACTTGCCGCAGCACTACTGCACTTAGGTTACGACCCATGAGAGTGGTATCTCTCTGCGCTTAACCCATGTTCTGATGGGACTGGGTACACTTGGTCCCTGTTGCCCCCCCACGCACTTCCTGTTCTGTGTACCTGCACAATCTGAATGTACCACGCCTAGTAAGATGGTTGTCTTCTCTTCCTTATGTCTTCTCATCCCATGCATGACTGCGCTTTGAAACACTTGTGCATAAGTGCATAATAAATAAACAATCAATCTTTAACAATATTTGTGACCACAGAATGGGTCACATAACCCTTAGGAGTTCTAGCAAGTAACCCCACCCCCGCCCCGCCCCGCCCCACTTCACCACTCTGCCAGAAAGCTTGCTTAAGAACAACCCTTCCTCAGCTTGTTGTTGCAATTTACACTCAAGAGACCCCTTCAGTCTAACAGATTCCGGTCTATCACTCTCACTCTTTGAAGTAGCATATTTGTTTGTGCCGTCAACAATGCTTTTCCCAAGGCAAATATTTCTGCCGGCCCTAGTTTCTTAAAGTGTGAGATCCGACTAATAAGCTCACACCTAATGGTGGCTTTAAAAGTGTCCCAAACAATATAGCTATCAGCAGTACCAGAAAAATCAAGAAACAAACGCTCAATAAATTCCACTAGTCCTTTAGAGACAGTTTAATCTTTCAAGGCATTGGCATTCATACGCCACCTCCTGTATCTGCGACTAAGGACTTTGATGGTAAGCCTCAGCATAACGCTTGCATGATCTCAGATACTTCTGTCCTGAACCTCTATTGCGAAAACACCATCAAACAGTGAGCGTCAGTGGAGGAAAATAGCTGTGTGCGAAAGTGGCCGAAAATGGTGTTGTCCGGTGTTAACCGATGAGCGCCGGGGGCGTGAGACCCCATATTTACAAGCAGAGCACCAGTTAAACACAGAGAGGAACTGCACAACGATGAGACGACCAGCCAGGAGATGACTCAATCGAAACTGGGACTGAAAATACGGACGGACTGGCGGCCGCCAGAAACAGAATGCAGGTGAGGCAGCGTTTAACATCTCTGCCGGGCTCGCTTACGGCCCCGGTAGACGACCAAATGCAAATCCAGAATTTGACACTTACCCCCCCCTCACCGACCTCTCGTTGCGTTCTGGCTATGTTAAAACGATACCAGCGACGGCGCATGGTACTGAGAGTGTAGGGCGCGGGACTGAAAAATAACACGTATACACTGCAGAATCTTGAGCAAGTGGAGCTAGGAGATACATCAACTTATCTGCCACAATGAATGATCAATGTGGCTTGGAAGTGAGTGGGGGAACTAATGACTATCGATTGGTTACAGAGCTGAAAATTGGGAATGCATCATCAATTGATATATCGCGACTCGCTCCACTCATGATAGAAATGCAGACACAAACAAATAGCTGTGAAGTGACGAAAAAAAGGGAGGGAGTAATGCTGGAAGGGACGCCACCTCTAAGCCTGACGGAGGGGCCACGACAAGAAAATAATTCTCCTGACTCCCGAGATATCGTTATGGCATCAGATGAGACAGACTGTGACCTGATGGAAACCCCGAAGAAAGCTGACTCCCCTACCTTGAGTGAAACCCCAGACAGACAATTAAGTGGACCCTTAAATACAGCCCTGCATCGGGAGCTTGAAGAGCGGTCCTCGATTTGGAGGGGGAAGAGAAGAATGAAAATCATAAGGGAGAAACCCTGCCATAGGAAAATTTGGCACTGGGCCATGACCCTACGCTGAGCCCCCTTCCCCCCCCAGTTCCTCCCGGGCTGCCCAACTCAAGGTGGTGACATTAATAACGGAGCAATTGATGCTCCAAGTACCTCGGTTTGGGAAAAGAAGAAGTGTAAAGACCTCCTATACTACACATCCCTGACCGGTGCCCGGTTGATGACGAATTGGAGGCCGGTTTTCTCAGAATTCAGGACTACAGAATTAACAACCGGTGAAATAGAAAGCTCTAACTGGGAGGATTTAGGCCACTGGGATGACCTTCAGGAACAAACTTGGAACACGGAAGGGCACAATGAGCTAGAAAAAGATCTAGAAAAAGAAAAACGACCCAGTTCAGACTTAATATTGGAAGAACAAAACGAAGATGGTAGAGGCTCGACTTTTTTTTGTTGAAAATTTGGTTTTATTGGAATTTTACAATTATGACATAATTCAAAAAATAATGCAAACATTGATATATATCAAAGTGAGGTCACAACTCCCCCCCCGCCCCATCCCATGCCATGGTTAAATGGTTGAGAACAACAACAGGGTCCAGCACATCATCTGAAGATGCAATGCGAGCATAGGGTAGCTCCCAAAAGAAAGACGGTGCTCAAAAAGCAAGGTCCAACATATACAAGTCACATTTCCTATAACAATCGATCTCTTCCCATTCCAGAGGGGTTGCCCCGATAGTAATGTTCCCATCAAGAGGACCGGCTGAGATGGTTACCTATGCCTCAGGCTGTTTTCCCATATTTATCAAAAAATGGCAGCCACAGGGCCTCGATGTTGGATTTGGATTCATCAATCAGGTAGGTTAAATACTACATATCATAGATTGCCTGTGTTTTCGCTACCCACTTCCCTTCCCCGGGAGGTCCGGGTGATTTCCATTTTTGGGCCCAGCAGCATCTAGCCGCGACTAGCATGACCTGCCACATGTGGTCGTGTTTCACCTTGGGGCCCCCCTCAACCTCAATGCCGAACACCACCAGCCAGGGGGACGGAGTTCTCACCATTCCGTCTACTCCTCTTATCCATGACAGGACCTTACTCCAGTAGGTTTGTGCCACTTCCACCACATATGGACATAGTCCCCCTTTTCAACATGGCATTTCCAGCAGTGGGGGTCGTAACCTTTTCTCATTCTGGCTATCCTCTGTGGGGAGTAGTGCCATTTGTGTATCAACTTCAGGGCCTGGTGGCGGTATTGGGGTGCAGTTGTGGAATGGTGTGCCTGCCTACAGATCTTGGTCCATCTTTTTTCCGTTATGGGGGTGCATAGGTCCTTCAAATTGTACTTGGGAAGATGGGGGGTCCCGTGGGGTAGAGAACAGCAAAAAGCTATAAAGCCGCGATATCACCCCCTTGGTACCTTTGTGTGTTATGAGGAATTTCTCAAAATCGGTTAGGTCCCGCCTAAGCGTGTCTCCCCATCTGCTCTCAGTAAGGGCACCCTTAAGCTGTAAATATCGAAAGGGGGAGAGATTAGGGAGGCCCAGGGCGTCCTTCAGGTCACCAAGAGATATAAACACCCCATCCACCCAAAGCTGTCCGGCCCTACAAAGACCCACCTCGTACCATTGCTGGAAGGCTAGTGGTTCGTTGATCCCTTCCCAAAGTGCAGGAGCCCAGATGCAGGTCAAAGGTGAGGGCCACGTTGTGAGCCATCTTAGGTAACCCCCTTCCTTCCATATGGACTACAGCACTCCCAACACTGGATGTTTCAGAACCCTCCTCGGGATAGATGTCTTGGGAACCCATAGCCATTCGTCCAATGTGACCGGCGAAAAGAGTGTGTTATCAAGTGTTACCCATTGTTTCTTTGGGCCAGTCGTCAAATGGTCAACAAGGACGCACAATTGTGACGCATTATAATAAGTGTTCAAATCAGGGAAATTAACTCCACCCTCGTCTTTGGGTCTTATGAGAGTGTCATAAGCAATCCTATGGGATTTACCGGCCCATAGATATCGGAGAAGGTCCCGCTTGATCTCTAGGAGGAATGAGTTTGGTATCTGGGTTGGCAGCATTTGAAACAGATACAAGAATTTGGGGAGAATTACCATTTTGATGGAGTTGAGGCGAGCCATCCATGAGAGGCCGGATTTTGGCCAGCGTCCCAGGTCGTGTTTGATCGACCTCCATAGGGGCGGGTAGTTTACCTTGAAGAGATCGTCTAGGTCTGATGGAATTCGGATCCCCATGTGAGAGAGTCCCTCTGTTTGTTTACAAAACGGAAGGTTATCAATGTATTGTCTCTCGGTCCCGTTGAGCTGGCCTGCCAGGAAAGCCACTGATTTATCTACGTTGACCTTATAGCCTGCCAGGGAACCATATCGCTCTAGACTATTCAACACCTCCAGGACTGATTGGGATGGTTTAGAGAGGTACAGGAGGACATTGTCGGCAAACAGCGTTATTTTGTAGTCAGTTCCCCCTATTTTAACACCTTGGATCTGATCGTTAGTCCTGATTGCTATAGCCCAAGGTTCCATCACCAGAGCGTATATGAGGGGAGACAATGGGCATCCCTGTCTTGTGCCTCTCTCTAAGGGAAAGGACTCCGACTCTCCTCCATTGACCACCACTTTGCCGGAAGGGCGGGAGTAAAAGGCCGTCATCCATCCCCGCCACCTGGGTCCCATCCCCAAGGACGATAGAACCCCCTCCATGAAGGCCCAGCTCACCCTGTATAATGCCTTCTCCGCGTCTAGAGACAGGAGAAGGGCACCGTCAGATTTCACTCCGTTTGAGCTCAGTATGTGCAGGGTTTTGCGCATGCTGTCTGCTCCCTGTCTATTCACTACAAAGCCTACCTGATCGGGATGGATCAATCGGGGGAGACATTTTTCTAGACGTGTCGCCAGGATCCTGGTGAAGATCTTGGCATATGTGTTCAGGAGCGAGATGGGCCTATATGAGCCACACTCCGCTGGGTCTCTGCCCGGTTTAGGGATTACTGTGATTATGGCCTGCAGGAATGTCGGTGGAATGGTTTCTAAGGTTTTGATTTGGTTAAATAATTTGGTTAGTGGTTGGGTAAGTTCGGACTGGAATTGTTTATAGAAATCCGCTGTGTACCCATCTTCACCCGGGGTCTTGCCTATTTTAAGCTTTTTGATGGCCTCTTCCACCTCTTCCTCTGTTATCTCCTTGTCCAGTGTCTCCCTCTCTAGGTCTGTGAGCTTGGGTAGGGGGTAGTCCTTGAGATATTTTCAAATTTCATCCAGTGATTCACCCTCTTGTTTAGTGTAGAAGGCCTTCTAGAAGGCCGCAAATGATTCAGCTATGTGTTCAGTTTTTATCTGGGCATTACCCGCCCCGTCCTTGACCTTATCTATGTGTCTGCCCGCCCTGTTTCCCCTCAGCCTATGTGCCAGAAGAGATCCAACCCTGTCGCCCCTCTCATAGTATCTCTGCTTCGTGTATCTCATTTTTTTAACTACCTCTCCAATCAGGATTGTATGCAGGGCTCGTCTCTTCTCTCTCATTTCACTCAGGAGGTTTTCGCGGTCCATATTTCCCTTGGTGAGCTGTGCCCTCATGGCCCGCAGGTCTTCCAGGATTTTGGATTCTATCAGGGCCCTCTCTCGCTTCTTGCTCGAACCCTCTGCGATGAGGAGACCCCTGAAAGTGGCCTTCGCTGCCTCCCAAACTGTAACCATTGGGACTTCCCCTGTGTCGTTTGATAAGAAGAAGGCTTCTATTTCGTTCCTTAGGAATTCCCTAAACACCTGGTCCCTCATGAGGATGTTGTTACAGCGCCACCTACGTGATTTCACAGTGGCTTGCAACCGCCATTCCATAACGAGAAGTTCAAGATCTGACCAGGTCACAGATTCAACCGTAGGGTTTCCAACCTCTCCCCCTCCTTCCTCCGACACCAGCAGCAGCAAGTCCATTCTGGTATGTTTGGTGGGGAGGGGAGAAGAACGTGTAGCCCCCAAGGGTTTGCCAGCATTTGGGCCATACATCAACCCAGTAGTACTCTTGTAGGAGGTCCCTCAAGGCGAGATTATCTTTTGTAGGGGCTTTTGGTCCCGTCCCTTTGGCCGACCACCAGTCAAGAAGGGGGTCTGTAATGAGATTGAGGTCTCCGCCCAGGATTGTGGCTCTCTCGGCCCACCCGTCCATGACCCCAAGAACCATGTGGATAAACTTAATTTGGCCGGCGTTGGGCGCGTACAGGGTGGCTTGTGTGACTCGTGTGCCCTGGGCTGGCCCCTTGATCGCAAGAAATCTGCCTCCAAAGCCCCTTTTCGTCTCTACATCGGTGAGATGCAGCGATTTACCCAAGAGGATACCCACTCCCTCCTTCTTTGAGGATTTATGCGAGGCCCAGAAGTTTCTGCCTATCTCCTTTCCTTTAATCGTCGACTCGGACCCCCTTCTATAGTGGCTTTCTTGTAGGAAGAGGGCCTGTAATTTCTGTTTGCGGAATAGGTTACTTGTGAGAGACCGCTTGTTTTGCGAGTTGAGACCCTTAACGTTGAGCGTACCAATCCGACCTTCAACCATGGTTGTTGCTATCCTTGCCCTGTGACGCCTCAGTGAGAGCCCCCGTTATCATCCGTGGACTTGAACCCCAGAACCATGGCATGGCATTCCCTATTTCTTTCCCCTCACCCATTTTGTTAGGCGTCCGTCTCCCTCGCCCGACATACATCGGGTTTAGTCAACGAACCACCAGGGCCACTGCCCCGGCCCAGAGAGAGAAATAGTGTGGATCGTACCCTCCAGGTTATACCTATGGGAACATTTCACAGGTTTAGTCCAATCCCTCCACAAGGCCTCCCCCGACCCAGCCCTCTCTATTCCCGCTGCGTGTCTTGTGTCTCATAGGGGCTGGGCCCAGCCGTGAACTTGCTTCCAGTGTGAATTGGGGGGGTTTTCTGAAGGTCTCGGGGGCCGCACCTGGTCACCTTCCGACAACAGAGAACAACACCACTCTGTGTTTCAGACAGGTGGGACCCGAAACCTTCAACAATCAATTTCGGCATAAGCCTCGCCAACCGTGGCAACATCACAATACAACATACCACGCCCCCCAACATGGAGGAGCCCTTGGGGGACCTGCAGGCAAATGCAATACGTTACAATAACATCACATTTCTTAACTTTCTCCCCTTCCCACTTGACCACTCGGATCCATCGCGCGGGCCTTGACATCAATAAAAGTGGAACAAATATTTCTCCTCAATTTGCCAGCGGCCAGGGGGGGGCGAGTGAACGAATGAACCACAACAGATCGGCACTGCATTCCTTTTCTTTCCAACACTATCCCTTAATCATGCAGGTCCTCCACGTCCCTCCGAGGGATGCCTGGTTTTTCGGAATTTCCGGGTGCCCTTCACTTTGTGTTTCCCCTGGCTGAGGTCAGGTCCCCGTGGGGCACGGCTTGGGCCTCTGTCAGATCCGCTGTTCTCCTCCGAGGGCCCCAGGGGCCCCGATCAGTTCGTTGATGGCTCTTTGGATGTCCTCTTCTGTAACAAGCTGAAAGTTTTCCCCTTGCCATTTAAAGGATAGGTAGAATGGGTGTCCCCAGCGGTACCGGACTCCCTTCTCCTGCAGCCACCTAGTTATTGGACCGCATTTTTTCCTCATTTGAAGCGTGAGGGCAGATAGGTCCTGGTAGATCGCCACCCTGGAGTTGTCGTATTGTATATCTCTTAGGGTCCTAGCTCTTTCAAGTATTTTTGCTTTGTCTCTGTAATAGTGGAAATTCGCAAGCACGGAGCGTGGGCCCCTACCGCCTCCGCCAGCTCGATGGACCCTATCAATCAGGATGGTTTCTCCGGAGTCAGTTCCCAAGACAATTCTAATGATCTACTGCACTTTGTCCTCCAGGCCGGCCTGGGTCTCCCCCTCCACCTCCGTCAGGCCGAAGAATCGCAGCTTACATCTCAGTTCACGATTTTCCATGTCATCCACTTTGAGGCAGAGCTCTCCCTCGCGCCGCTGCATCTCTTTGAACCTTGCCTCCATCTGAGCCTCCAAGATGTCGGTGGACGCCTGGTTATTCTCCACCCCCTCCATTCTGTCCTCCAACGTGGAGACCTTAGCAGTGAGGTCGGCCAGCTAGGCTCCCATGTCCGTTATCATCCCCCTGATTTCATCTAGGATTGTCTGGATATTGTTCTGCATGGTGTTCATGTCACGGGTTGGCGTTGGTGGGGAGTTGATCTCCATCTCCGGTTTTCGGGGAGTGAATTGGTCTCCACCTCCAGATCTTCGTGGTTTCCCAATGTTCCTCGGGGTCTCCCCCAGGGGCTTGGGGGGAGAGTCCCCCCGGTTTCGTACCAACTCCGATGAGGTGTGGTGGTTAGGACGGATGGGTCGGGCCCCCACACCACCACCCCCCCCCCCCACGACAGCCACTACTCACGGTTGCTCCGACGTAGGGCCGGTGGGTGCGTTCAAAGGTCGCCGGGGTGGTAGTCGCCCCCCAGCACCCACCGCGCTGTGGATGGCAAGTAGTAGGCCCCTAAATAGGGTGGTGAACCCCACGAGGGGCTCGGCACTCCGCAGAGGGGCCCAGGCGCGCTTCTGCGTCGGCCCGGGCCTGTTGGGAGTAGGCTTCTGAGGGCTGTGTCGCAGCAGCAGTCGGGGGGAGTCCTTATGGTAGTTGTTGCGAAGATGTTCCCCACCGCCGGGGGGGGGGCGAGGAGAGGAGGGGGCCCAGGCACGCTCCTGTGACGGCCTGGATCGAGACACACGGACGTGTGTGTGGCAAGCCGGGGTCCGGCTGTGGAGGCCCGGGGCGTACTGTCGTCCAAAACCGCCACCGCAGGAGCCGAAAGCGGGCTCGTCGGGGGGCGCCCCTGTGGATAAGAGCCCCGGTCTCCGAGGGGCTCCCACGGGCTCTCAGTGATGCCGGCAGAGGCGTGGGGTGTCGATTCCTCAGATTGATCACCGCACATCGTCCATCCGCGGGGAGGAGGGGCCCGGCCACGGAGCTTCACCAGGTGCGCTGCACAGGCCTAGAGGGGGAGGGGGAGTGCGGAAGCTCCCAGTCAAATATCTCGGGGACCCGGGCACCTCCAAGACTCCGGAAGGTATCGCCGGAGTCCCCAGGAGTTCCCCCCACCTGGATTCAGCCTTTGTAGGAGGATAACGTTCCTTTTATCACGGTTTACTCCACTAATCTCTCGGGGCCTCGGGGGAGCCGAACGATCAGGCAGCCATCACGCCTGCACCCCCTGGTGGCCTCCGAGGCTCGACTTTTAATGGTAATATAAGGGCCTACTCCGACAGGAGGCAACACCATCTGGTAGAGGCCTCAGTGGAAGAAGATCTTCCTCACCCTGCAGGTATAAGCCAAAAAGTAAGAGCTGTCTGACGAGCAAGGAAGCAGAAATTACTCAAACTCAGCATTGGCGGAAAAACTCATTCAAGACCTCGCCGCCCTAACTGGGAGGATAGCTCGAGAGAAACGTAAAAGCTTATCCTTCATAAATGAGAATATAGCTGCCCTAGATGTTAAAGCATCACAGCTGACGCAAAAGATGGGGGAAAAACTATGGAATGGAGGCCACTAGAACCTGCCAAGGCCCTCCCAATTCTAGATTGCTTCATAGCAGCAAGTCAACAGAAGGGAAATGAAAATTCCGCCAGTAGAGAGAGAAATAAGGTAATCCAAGACAAGGAGAAAGTAGAGAAGGGGTATCGGCTGACCCCCTAAACAAGATAAAACTGAAACAAGGATTGATCTGACTCACGTGCAGAATACAGTAATGGCAGCACTAACAATATCAGTGTCCCTATTTCTAAAGTTGTATGAGACCATAAACACATCACTGCAAGATCTTCAGTTGGGAAATGAGAAGACTTCCATTCAGTTGTTAGAACTGGAATGTTTCATTAAGAAAATAGAGAAGAGGCTCGACAAAGAAGCTGAATTAACCAACACATGGCAACATCTCTTATGCTATGGGCAGAAGAGAAACAAATGATCAGTCGCAATTAATGGAGGCGATCTTAGAAGGCTGCAAGTGGATGAGACAGTGTCACAAGCAAGCTGAAGTAAACCTCCACCTACAAAGCAAATTATACCGAAAAACAATGGATCCTACTCCCTAAGGAAAAATAAACTCAAATCCGAAGACCGGTGTAGATCCCAGCCCCGAAGAAGAAATAGATCATCTATTCGTAAGAATGTGCAACCTACCCTAAACGAGGAAAATAAAGACCAGATTCTAATCCTACAAAAGAAGGACCAAAGGGAAAATTGACAGGGAATGAGGAAAATTCCAATAACCTGCAGTATAAAAGCTACCATGGTAAAACCAACTTCCCCATTTTCCAAGGCACAGTGACTTTGGAAATTACAAAAACAGGACACAAAAGAAAACCTGATGCAAAGGAAACACAATCAACCATAAAGGAAGTGCAGGAATTAAAAAGAAACCAAAAAATATAAAATCTCCCCCCAAAAGGAGATTAAACTGATCAAGAGCGTTCTTAAGGGACATAATACCTCCCCCTAAACTGGAATGGAGCCAATGTGCAAAGAAAGCAAGAAGAGAAATAATCATAATTGAGGAACCAGTGGAAAGAAATAGGTCTGAAGACTCCTTAGTGATAAGTGATGACACAGACGATTATGAGCCTCACGCCGCTGAGTCAGAAGCTAACCAGAGTGACTTGATAGAGGCTATAGAAAAAAAATCAGGTGGAGTATGAGTGGGGTGCGAGGAAATAGAGGAAAAAGTTTGGGATCTGATGGTGATACCGAAAGTAAATATGACACCACTAAAGAAAATGAAAGACAATAACAATTCAAATAAAGGAGAAGGTAAATCAGAGAGAAAAAACAATCAGTGAGAGCGAAGGAAATTCTGCAAAGTTCAGAACTCTGGAAGAAAAAAGAAAGGATTGCATAAATGGGGAAAAATACCTCATAAATTGACGTCGAAAGTACTCAGAAAGGTGGCAATGATCATAAAAATAAGGAAATGCACGTCCAAAAACTTAAGGAAACACACACACAAAGAGGAGATAGGAGACAGCAAAACAGTTACCCCCGGAGAAAAGAGGGGGCTTGCACGATTCGACTGGAGTGCATTTTAAATGACTCTAAAAGATAATCTTAAACAAAGAAAAAGTGATGAAGCTCCTCAAACAAATCCCAAAAATGAGCCCTATCGTCAGATGATATCCGAATAGTGGAACTTGTCAATAAAAGAAGGCCCGATTCGGTAATCTTGCATCTGTTCTCGCCTAAAATCAAAGAAGCGCCCCTAGTAGTGAGACACAAAATAGCCAGTCTTGGCTATGAAATGACTGACTTTAAGGACTGGAAAACACAGTTGAGATATACTGCAAGAACCCCGAAGGGTAAGGAAACGCCTAAGCTTGTAAGAAACGAAACAAAGATGAGACAGTCGCAACTTCATGATAACAAAAAAGACCAAGAAACCATCACACCCGGGGAAACCAGTAAAGGAGGGTGATAATGAACAGTCAAAGCCATCGGTAGGAGAAGGCGAAGAACTACCCCTGAAGGGGACAGGTAATAAAAATTTGGCAGAGCAAAGTGAGCTTGATCATCTGATAAAAACCTTACGATTTACCACCGACAACTCTAGAGAACAAGTAAAATTGCTAAAATCAAGAGCCCATTGTAGAGAGTCGGTTCAAGACTGGTGCTGGATGGCTGGAGCTCTCGCAGCCAATAAAACGCAGAAGAATAAGAAGATGGATCACAGGTGGAGATGCACCTGTGAATCTTGGAACACGTGTGGTTTTAAACATCTTTACTCAGGAGAGGATGGCTCCCTTGGACAATACGAAATCCTAGGTTTACAGGTAACATGGGTAAGAAATAAGCCAGTGTGTGGAAACTATGAAGTTTATATAAACCGGGCCAAGAAAGATGAAAAAGGAAGGCCTTATGCTGGGCTCATAACCTTGGTTAAAATTGGCGCTGGTCTAAAAGGTATTAAAACATCAAACTCCTAACCCCTTTGTGCAGATATTGGAATTAAGGAAACAACTAGACAAAAGTGTTTTCAAAATCCTAATAATAAACACATATTGGAGTGAAAATATGCCACAAACAGAGACCTATATGGCGGATATAATGAGTGAGGTGGATAGATCAATGTTGGAAGAGAAAGGTCAGTTAATTATGGTCTGTGGCGATCTAAATATAAAATTACTAACAAAAAATGGAAAGCCGATAACCTACTCTGAGCTGAGGGGGAGAACCTTACGTTGGACAAATGAAATGGAAATCAGGGACATGAGGATGTTAAACGCTCAAACTAATGGGGATCTCCATGGAGCTGACACTTGGTCCAGGGGATTAAATTGAGCCTGCCTAGATTACTGCTTTGTCTCTGAAAGGTCAGTCCAATGGATTAAGTCATTCAAGGTCAGAAAACAAAAAGCAAGTGATCATAACCTTTTGAAAATTGAAATGGTAATACCCTTGCAAGAAAAGAAGGTGCAGACGATGAACCCAGCTGAAGTTACTTGGGGGATGAACAGACTAAGGATAAAACAGAAAGAACTAGCAAAACCTGCTAAGAAAAATGATAGCCAGGTGCAGGAAAATCCAGAGGGCGTGGAATATAGGTGGCTGCTTAAAATTTTGAAATAAAGAAAGGCGTAAACATGAGACCATCAATAGAAAGGAAGCATGCATATGACACGATCTTAGTGTTTAAAAGGAAAAACTATAGAATCAAACTCAAAATACTCTGTTTAACAGAATGACGGGATGAACACGAAAAGGCCAGAAAATGTAAACAAAGATACAAGAACTGGCTGAGAGCAACCCCAGCGAATCGAGGCCAACGCGGCGTAGAAAATATGTTGGCCGCTGTGAGTACAAATAACAGCAGAAATCTTTGGGATATCATCAATCATGGAAATTATTTCCAAGCAGCCACTACTAACTACTACTGCGCAGGTATCGGAAGAGCGTTGGGTAGAACATTATGAAGCCCTATTTAAGAGGAAAAGTGCAATTAAGATCGAAGAGCTCAGCAATGACCTAAATATATGGAACTTCGCCTTCGACAGAGGAGACATTCTAAGAATGATTTAAAACCTTAGCGCATCAAGGGCAGCCAGACCAAACGGCATTTCAAACTATATATTAAAGGAAAATGAGGAGAGCTGGACTGACCGGATTACCTCACTATTCGCACAAATACTAAGAACAAAGACCTTACCTGCATCATGGAAAGAAGCGATAATAGTTCCTATTTTTAAGAAAGGTGACTGGGCTGATACATATAACTACCGGCCAATAGCCCTTTTGGACTCAATCAGGAAGCTATTTGTTTCACTGTTATTGTGAGATTAAAAAGATGGGTAACAACGGCAGGTATATTGGATCCAAGACAGACAGCCTTTATCACTAGAGTAGGCATCTCATTAAATCTCTTAATCTTGAACTTACTCAAACAACGTGCACTGGCAACAAACACCAAAGTATATCTTGGATTTATCGACCTAGAACAAGCGTTCGACAGAGTCTGCCATCAACGCTTGTGGATTAAATTGAAGCAGTGGAACTGCCCAAATGACTTAATTGAGGCAATACAATTACTTTATACAAATACAACTATCCAGGTGCGCCTGACAAGAGAAGGATTCCCCTCGAGATACGTACCCATAGGGGATAAAACAAGGATGCGCTCTGGCTCCATTTTTGTTTGCCCACTATATGGCAGATCTGGACGAATCTCAAAAGAACATCCGAGCTTTCCTGCCGAAAATGAACGATGGAGCAATATGCATACAATCTGGTCTTTATAGACCAGACGGAAATCGGTCTGCAAAGACGATTAGACACCTTCAAAGCTTACTTAGATGAAAACGAGATGAAGGCGAACGAAAAGAAATAAAAAATAATGATAATTACGACAGCTCGAGGGACAATTAATAGTTTGTTAATATTCTTGTTAATCCTGACTCCCAAGTATATTATATAGTAAAACTTCTCCAGCTTTTGGCCATTGATGGACCATTTAAAGGTTTTACCACTTTTATTTATACATTAATAGTTTGTTAATATTCTTGTTAATCCTGACTCCCAAGTATATTATATAGTAAACCTTCTCCAGCTTTTGGCCATTGATGGACCATTTAAAGGTTTTACCACTTTTATTTATAAAAAAAATAAATAAAAGTGGTAAAACCTTTAAATGGTCCATCAATGGCCAAAAGCTGGAGAAGGTTTACTAGTTTACTGTATAATATACTTGGGAGTCAGGATTAACAGGAATATTAACAAACTGGGTCAATATAACATGATTAAAGATAAACTTACAAAAGTGACTAACCAGGGGAGAGGCCTTCATAACCGATACGGAAAATTCTCAATGGTTCCCGTCTTAACCTTTTACAAGCAAAATGTGGTGCCGGTTCTGACATACAAATCCAAGACATTAAATCTCTCCTGGAAAACCTGCCTGTGGAGTCTGTGAGGCCTTTTTTTGGAAAAAGGTTTTGAGACTGCCAAACTCCCTACCTGGATATATGATAAGGCATGAGCTCTGACTCCAATCTTTGACGTCAATAACCATGTGGAAGACTATCTCCCGTTTTGGGAAATGCGTAACAACTACCCCACCGGTGCACTTTGAGATCTTGAATAATAAGAGATCTGAAAGACAAATATCTGAAGCAGTTGGGTAAGCGGTGCAGCGAATTCCTGAAGATAAATGACATTGATGAAGAAATGTTAATAAACAATCCTACTAAAGTCAAGAAGTTCCTACAGGAAAAGGATTGGATCGAAACCCTAGAGCTGACAACAGCCAGGGATTTAACTTCACTTGGGAAATGAAGAAATTAAAATCACCCGCCGAAATATCTAAAAAGATTTCCATTGCCCCACTATCGGGATCTGCTGATGAGATGCAGAATGAATATATTACCTACAAAAGAGGTTTTGTTATTAAGAGAACAGATTAAACCCCAAGAGGCAACCTATCGCTTCTGTAAAAATCAGGACATGATAGAGACGATAAATCAGCTAATACTCAACTGCCAGGGTCTCACCAAAAATAGAGCGATTTACTTGAGCGTCTTCACAACTCAATGAATGATGATCAATGGTGGGAGGGTTTAATGATGGCTGAAAAAACTGGATTAACGATTGCAACCTTAAAATTGGTGGATTTAGTAGTAAAGGACTAAGAGCAAATATTAGTAACAATAATGGATTGCCTATTACTTTGCCGTACCGGATGAAAGAGTACTTGTAAGTACTATATGGAGGAATGTTAAAGGTTAAAAGTGATTTAACCAATAAACATTTTTTTTTATTAAAAAATTGCTGTGTATGTGAATCATGTACTGTTGAATAGAATGGGTATTCTCTGACCCCTGGATATTTGGCTCTCTAAATATCTGCTAAATTAAGAGTTTCAAATCAGTTCTTTAAGCTCTCTTGAGTATCTACATGAAGCAGATCGATCTAATGCAGCGTCAATAACACAATTCATGTCCCCTCCAAGGATTATATAACTGCTCCCCAATTTCTGTAGTTGTAATGTCAGTTCATTGAAGAAAGAAGCAGGAGCCGAGCATGGACCATAAACCAAACCAATTGTGATACTGACATTAGCTGTGACTAAATCTGCCAGGATAAGACATGCATTACTCACCATAATAGCATTTCTGATGATTTTATCTGCTTAGATTCACATGCTGTGCATATGGTGCGACATCCAGTGGTAACCGCGGAGTATTGCATCTTGTCTTTCGGGGACCGAAAGGGGACGTCGGCATAGGCGTGTCTGTAACACTATCCCTATCGTGACGTGTAGTGCACCCAAAATCCCTCACACGCCGAGGTCACTTCGATTGTATTTTTTCTGCCATGAGGCAGCCCAAGTCTATTGTGAGTGAGTACATGAAGAGAGAAAGGAGTGAGACGTCTATGTTCCTTTCACCCTGAGCGGGGAGGCAGGGAGGGCGCATGTGAATCTAAGCAGATACAATCATCAGAAATGCCACTGCGGTGAGTAATGCATGTCTTCTGATGCTTGTTAATCTACTTAGAATCACATGATGTGCATAGACTAGCGAGCAGTACCCGGAGTTGGAGAAGGGTTATGAGAAGGAACAGTAGAGAAGAACAAGTTACTCTCTTACCTGGTAACGTTCTTTCGATGGGATGGTCCGACGACTTATTCCATATCTATGACAGTAATCACCACAGCTGTGCTGCTTCGGAAAATCTTTTGGCGTCTGCGTCCTGTGTCGATGATGTCGATACGCCGTCCTCGAGGACCTCCTCCGACGGCACCAGATGTTATAAGTAGGACGCACGACGCCCGTAGCCTCAGTTGTAGTTTTTTCCCAGAACGTGTGGCACCAATCTTCTGCCATTCTGACCACAGAAAGTCTTGCGGAAACGTAAGCTGCAATCACATAAGAAATTCTGTAGCGGGGAAGGCAGGGAGGGAGCGATATGGAGGGAGCGATATGGAATATGTCGTCGGACCATCCCATCGAAAGAACTTTACCAGGTAAGAGAGTAACTTGTTCTTCGAGGGGATTGGGTCCTCAGACGTATTACATATCTATGACAGACTCCCAAAGCAGTACCAACGTAAGGAGGTGGGAAAAGAATTTAGAATATAGAAATTTAGAATGCAGAGTAAAGGACCGCCTTGCCAAAGGCCAGATCCTGCCCACGGATAGAATCGACTAAGAAGTGACGTACAAAAGTATGGACCGAAGCCCAGGTGGCTGCATCACAGATGTGACGAATAGGAACACCCCTCTGCAGGGCAGTGGAGGCAGCCATACCCATGGTAGAATGGGCCCGCAAGCCCACCGGAGGGTCCTTACCCGCCAAGCGGTAACACTCAGAAATGGCCAAGACAACCCATCGAGACAAAGTCTGCTTAGTAACAGCTTGTCCCAAACGCCTGCCAACGTAACCAATAAAGAGTTGATCGTCCACCCTGACCCGGGACATGCATGAAATATAAAAGCTTAAAGCCCTCCTAGGATCCCGCCTATGGAGCCTCTCCTCGTCCTTACCAGGATGTGGAGGAGGATAAAATGCCGGAAGAACAACCTTCTGGCTTAAATGAAATTCTGACACCACCTTCGGAAGAAAGGAAGGACGAACTCCAAGGACCACTCTGTCCTTATGAAACACAGTGAAGGGCGGCTTTACTGAAAGTGCCTGTAACTAACTCACTCTGCGAGCGGAAGTGACCGCAACCAAAAATGCAGTTTTAAGAGTTAACAGTCTGATAGGGCAAGAATGCAAAGGCTCAAACGGAGCACCCATCAGAAACTTGAGAACAAGGGTCAAATCCCAACCGGGCACCTGGAAAGGTGACGGAGGGAACACATTAGTGAGCCCTTTTAGAAACTGAGAAATTAAAGGAATTTTAAAATAAGAACACTCCTCAGACGAGCGCTTAAATATGGACAGCGCTGCCAGGTAACCCTTAATGGTACCCACTTGCAGGCCCTTGTGTGGGCTAAAGAAAGCAAAAAAGACAGAACCACAGGAATGTCACATGAAAAAGGATCCACATTCTTAACCCAGCACCAGTCGCAGAACTTTCTCCAACGGCAACAGTACAGGGACTTCGTCGCCGGCCGCCTATCCGAAAGTAACACCTCCATCACGTCTTCAGGGAGGTCCCAATCCTTATACCTCAACCTTTCAGAAGCCAAGCTTGAAGGTTGAGGGATCTGACCTCTGGATGGAGAACCTGACCCCCCCCCTCCCGTGAGAGATCGTCTCGGTGGGGAAGACGACGTGGAGGGCAGATGGACAAGTCGAGAAGGTCCGGGTACCACGTCCTCCTGGCCCATGCCGGAGCAATGAGAATCATCCGGGAACCGAACCTCCGCAGTACTTGCGAGATGACGGGGACTGGAGGAAACGCGTACAGCAGTGGGAATGACCACTCCACTACAAACACATCTCCTAGGGCTCCTCTTGGAGGGATTTCCCGCGAGCAGAACCTTTCTCACTTCTGGTTGACACGGAGGTGAAGAGATCCACTTGAGGGATCCCCCAAAGGGCGAAGATCTCCAGGAGAATCTCCTGAGCCAACTCCCCCTCGTGAGAGATCGCGCTCTGCCTGCTCAGAGCGTCTGCCGTCTCGTTTACGTCTCCGGCCAGATGAACTGCCGAGATCGAAATTCCCTGCTGGATGGGCCAGAACCAGAGCTGAATCGATCGCCTCTCTGCACAGTGGGAGAGACCCTGGCCCCCCCTTTTTGTTGAGGTAGTGCATGGCCACTGTATTGTCTGTCAGAATCAGGAAATTTTTCCCCCGCACAGACGGCAGAAAAGCCTTCAGGGCTAGCCTGACGGCCCGCAGCTCCAACAGATTGATATGGAGTCTGGACTCCGACGGAGACCAACGACCGCTGACAGTCAACTCGTTGGCATGAGCTCCCCATCCCGTGAGGGATGTATCCGTCACGATTGTTACCTCCGGCCAGGGTAGCCAAAATGGAGCCCCTTCATCAGATTTCCTTCGATGGCCCACCACAGAAGATCCTGGGCGACTGAGGGCGGCACCTGAACGGGATCCAACATCCTGCCGAAGGACTGCGACCACTGCATCTTGAGAGCCCATTGCAGAGATCTCATCCGCAGCCTGGCCTCTGGCACCAGTAGAATGCAGGATGCCATGAGGCCGAACAACCTCAAAAACTCGAACGCCGGGAGACTCTGTGCACATTGAAACTTGTCCACCATCTGCAGAATGTGATGAGCCCTCACCTGGGGAGGCGAACACTGCCCCAGGGATGTGTCGAACACTGCTCCGATGTACTGGAGCCGCTGGGTAGGTGTCAAGTGGGACTTCTTTAAGTTGATGGAGGAGCCCAGCTTGTGACGGGAGTGGCAGGTGACGGACAGATGATCTAGGACTTGCTCGGGAGAGCGCGCCCTGATCAACCAATCGTCCAGGTAAGGGTAGACGTGAATCCCCCCTTTCCTGAGATACGCTGCCACCACCACCATTAGGTTGGTGAAGACCCTCAGGGCAGAGGTCAATCCAAACGGCAGGACCCGAAACTGAAAATGCGAGTCGCCAACCGCGAACCTCAGGTACTTCCTGTGCTTGGGATGAATCGGCACATGAAAGTAAGCATCCTTGAGGTCGAGAGACACCAACCAGTCCTGAAGTTGAAGGGCCTGGAGGACTTGAGAGAGAGTAACCATCTTGAACGTGTCCTTCCTGAGGAGCTTGTTGAAACCATGCAAGTCCATGATGGGTCTCAATCGCCAATCTTTTTTCGGGATCAAAAAATATGGGTAACACCATCCCTTGTTCCTCTCCACTACAGGCACCAGTTCTATGGCACCTTTCTCCAGCAGGAATTTGATTTCCTGCGCAAGGAGCTGATCCGGACTATTCAAAGAGAGCTGACCCGGTGGATTGTCGTGAGGCCTCTGCCGGAAAGGAAGACAGTAGCCGTGGGCTATGATCTCCAGAACCCACACATCTGAAGTAACGGCATGCCATTCTACAAGATGCTGCACCAGCCTTACACCAACCGGCGAACCATGGGACATGGCCTCATGACTGAGCTAAAGCGGCTGCGGCAGTGCCTGAGGGCAAAGAGGCAACTGCCCGAGCAGCTTTGGCACCTCGAGTACCTTGTTTTCCACCTCTGGTACTCCTACGTTAGCCCCTTTGACTGGCAGCTCCCCTCGATCTACCAAAGGAAGAGTAGTATCGAAAGGAACCTCCCCTCCATTGCTGTCCCCTAGGACGAAAAGGCAGAAGTTGACGTACTGCAGCGCTCAACGACTTCGCTGCAGCTTTAGAGGTCTGCAACCTCTCAAGGCTCTCGTCAGACTTGCTGCCAAAAAGATGGTCATCATCAAAGGGCATGTTGAGAAGTCAGGACTGTACATCAGGAGCAAACCCCGACTTCCGCAACCACGCAAACCTGCGCATCACGGTGCTCGCCGCCATGGACCGGCTGACACAGTCTGCCACGTCCAGACCCGACTGAACGGAGTCACACATGGCATCCTTGCCATCCTGAACGAGGGCAAGAAAACCATCCCGTTCCTCCCCTTCGGGAATATGTTCAGCTGCCAAAGAAACACAATTCCACAGAGTGTGAGTGAATCTTGCCAAGGCACAAACGGAAATGGCTGCCTTTAAATCCATACCCCAGATGAAAACACTTTATTCGCCCAACCCGTCAAAGCGCTTGTCGTCCCTATTCGGAGGGATGGTAGGGTACGCAGCCTGCTTTGCTGGGGCCGAAACCGCCTGCACCACCAAACTCTACGGAGTGGGGTGCAAAGACAAGTAGCCGGGGTCGCCACTGGCTGGACGGTAATTTTTCGGTAGCGACTTATTCACTGCCAGAAGACTCTCCGGAGCAGTCCAAGCCGCCGCAACGCTTCTTTGGAAGGCCATATAAAATGGCAGCACCGAGTCAGTGGGTCCAAAATATTTGCAGGTCATCCTGCAGAAAATCCACAGGTGGAGCAGACTACCCCCTTACGTCACCCTCGACATAAGACGCCTGCATGATGACTCAACATGTATATCAGGCTCAGGCCTGCCAAACCCAACCTCCGGAGAGGTGTCAAGACCACTGGCGTCATGTAAGGATTGACGCAGGTCTTCCATCTGGCTACGACCTGATAACAGGTCATCAGGAGGAACAAACCCCTCCACATCTGACCCTTCATCCACCTCTGAGATGTAATCCAAAGGCTGGAATAAATCCATGGATGAGGGTACAGAAAAAGGCTCAAACACCAGACTCACTGATTTACTCAGTGCCTTCCTTGGGGTTTCCACCGGTCTCCGGGGCACCTCCTCAAAAGGCGTTGAGGGCGTCGACGGAATCGGCGTCTACGTTGAGCGAGGCGACAACGGCTTCGACAACGGCTTCGAGGCCGGAACCCTGAGCGTGTCCTTCAACGGCCTCCGCACCGATGACTTCCTCGTAGGCGTTGCCACGAGAGAGAGCCCCTCGAAGGACATGGTGCCAACTCCTTCTTAGAAGGCTTCACAGGCTCCAACGGTCTCGAGGACGTCGAGGACCAGGACCTGGAACGGGCATGGCAGAGCAATCTACCTTGTCCATTCGGGACCTCGACGGCTCCCGATGATCGCGCCGACCGCCCGAGCCAGAAGGCGTACGAGCGGTGGCCCTACTGGGTTCCCTGACGGCTTGTCTCGAAGGTGCGGACGGAACGGATCCCTGTGACTCGAAAATCGCCATCATCTCCTTGAGAAATGCGTCCATTCCGCTGGAGATGAATGCTTGTTGGGACAAGTTACCCGCCGCCTGGCGGAGTCCTCGGACGAAGAAGGCGACCGGTGACGGTGCTTCTGAGAGTGCCTAGAAGAGGCAGAGAAATGGTGGGAACCACTCCTGGACCGAGACCCCCTGGACTTGCGCTGACGTGGAGAGTCGCCCCTCGAAGGTCGGTCGAAAGCCTAGCAGATTTCGACTTACGAGGTTTGGAAACCCTACCTAAAGGTAACTTCTTCTGCTCCCGCAAGGCCTTCGACGTCAAAGACATTCATCACAGTCAACGGTGGCGTGGTTCTCGCTGAGGCACCACAGGCAGATGTCTTGCGGGTCCGTAAGCGACATCTTGGAACCGCAGTCGCAGCACTTCTTGAAGCCCGACCTCGGGGTAGAAGAAGGCGAAGACATGATTCTCACAAAACCAAGTACGAAGAACCGATTCAACAAGAGAAGAACCGAGGCGCGCAGAGATTCCGAAGCGAATAAATGGAACTGAGGCTGGAGGCATTGTGCGTCTTACTTATAACATCCGGTGACGTCGGCCTGACGAGGCCCTCGAGGGTCAGCGTATCAACATCATCGATTCAGGACGCAGATGCTGAAAAATGTTCCGAAGCAGCACAGCTGTGGTGATTACTGTCATAGATGTGGAATACGTCGGAGGACACAATCCCCTCGAAAAGATGTTAAGCGCCCCCCGACCAGGGTGACATGGGAGGGGACTTGGATCTGTTGGTCATTTCTGAACGGAGGCTGCGGCTCCTCTGGGGTTGGGGCCTCTGCCTTTGCTGTGTCATTGACCGCGTATTGTAGTTATTTTGACCTGAATGGGATTGGCCTTGAAAGGAACGACGAGAACCGCCTCCCCTCTGGGGGGGAAGGATTCTGAGTTATTTGTTGTAAGGATTTAAGAGTCTCATGCTCTTTCTTGGCCGTCTCCAGAGCATCGTTGACTGCTTTACCGAAGAGATTGGTCTCTTCTATGGGTTTTTAATAAGAGCGGCATGTGTTTCAGGCTTGAACCCTGAGTTGTGGAGCCAAGCGTGCCGCTTGAGTAGTGTGCCCTGGGCCAGGAACCTGCCTGCCGTCTCAGCAGTGTCCAGAGTGTTTTACATTATATTTTGATTTACCTGCCTGCCCTCGACCACGATGATGAGTAGTCTGGACCTAGAGGGTCTGCATAACTGGCAAGCAGCGTAGTGTTATTCGCTATGCGTGTGGTGTATACAGCTGCCGAGGTAACACGTTTACCTAAGGCGTACAACCTTTTAGGTTCCTTATCCGGAGGTACCTCCCCCGCAGCAAGGGGTACCCCCTGCCTGTTTCCAGGTGGTAGTGACTACCAAGGAGTCAGGTGGCGTGGCCTTTAATATATGGAGGGTCAGTAGGAGATGGCCGAAACAGTTTCTCCACTCTTGAATTCACTGCCCGGGTCTGTGCTGGTGTGACCATGGAGGGGGCCAACCTTCTTTTAAGAGAGTTCAGGAGAGGAATGGCTTGGCTTGAGGGGGTTTTCTCTTTGAGAATGTCCTCTACAAAATCTTGTTTGGGTATCGTCTCCTGGGTGGTGATTTTAAAGTGCTCTGCTGCCTTCCTTAAGATGGCATTGAAAGCCCTTTGATCGTCCACAGGCGAGACCTGGCGGGCCGGAGTAGTGGGAGGGGAATCCAGGCATCCGACATAGGTATCCTGATCTTGCGTAGGGAGCGCCCATGGCTTCGTCTCCACTTGCTGGGTCTCCCCCCCAGTTGCTCATGGCATCTGCCTGGTCATCAGGGTAGTCGTGCAGGAAGGAAGGGTCTTCTTCCTCGTCATAGATGTCTTGGTAAGTGTCCGTCTGGACCACATCTTCATGGTGGACAGAAGCGAAGGGTTTTGAGAGTCAAGATTTTCATGGAAACGTCAAGCCGACACCAAAAGAGGGTCTTCACGCGATCTCTTGGGGAAAGGATGCTCAGAACATGAGCCAATCCTTTCTAGACGGTCCATGCATCCTTCGAACTTACCCTGGTACACTTAGATAAACCAGAAGGGGAAAAAAGGTGGAAAAACGTCGCCTTCCTCTCGTTGGCATTGAAATTTGTCCCCAAGGGTGTTGGACAGAGGCTTCCGACTGTCCTCATAGGTTTCGAAGAGTACTGGGACACCATGGCGTGTCTTTAGACCTGTCCGCACCACGCTCCATGAGTTTTGACGGTGTCTTAGGCGTCAGCCCAACCGCCGAATCGGCGTGAGTCAACGGGTCAGCAGTAGATTTACCGCCTACCGCAGCGTCAGAGGGCCTAGCGGTAGAAGTTTCGCCTGCAGAAAGGCTACGAGGCCTAGGAGCAGGTTTCTGGCCTACCGGGGATTTAGGGGGCACCCGAGCGTCGGATGATCATGCTTAGGCGTGTAAACCCGATTTAGAGGTAGCGCCCTTAACTTTGGAGTGCCCAGTCGCAAGACGCTTCTGCGGATGCGGGGAAGGCTGCTGATCTACCAGATCAGAGGATTCCGTCAAAATTATCAGCTGCCCTTTTGCCGCTTTCACGTTTTTCGGCGGAACCGTCGAAATCGGTGATGGGGTTGTGTGCTTAGTGTGTGGTTTCTGTACGCCCTTGTTGCCGGGTGTTGTCCCCAAAGGGTGACTTGCGTCAGGCCTAGAGGGGTCAGGGACGGCCGTGGCGGACCTAGAAGCGTCCGCCTCAAGGTACATCCGACACGGATGTCTGGTCATCGTTAGTGCCCCCGTCACTTTCGGCAGGTGTGGGAAGAGGGTTGAGCCTGCGACATGCCGTACGCGGCCCACCGCTTTACACAGCGCTCCTTAACGGTCTTAGGCTGATGGAGTCTACAGGCCGCAGACCGCTTCTCGTTGTGATCTAGGGGTAGACAAGAATGACACATCCTGTGCTCGTCTTTCCACGGGTACCTGACCATACACTTAGGGAAGAACCTAAATGGAGTCCTTTCCATAGCAAAAGATATAGACAAAGATGACCAGACCTAGAGGATAAAGAGGGGGAAAGAGGAGAGACATAACGAAAGATATGGCCACCCCGACCCCACTCTCCCTACTGTGTAGGCCGGCCATAGGGCCCGGCCATGTGGATGGCTCAGCCGCCAGATCTTAGGCACCGAAATCCACTGCCGTAGAAACTTCCGGCAGACTTCGCCGAAGTTGCTTGAATCGCTGTCGAAGTGTCTTATGGGGAAATAACCGACAAAGTTCGTATAAAGATAAACAATGTCTCTTATGAAGATCTCTGCTATAGGGCGACCAGTTATCTGGATGGAAAAAAACAATCTGAGGGACCTCGGCGCGTCAGGGATTTTGGGTACACTACACGTCAGGATAAGGATAGTGTTACAGACATACCTATGCCGACATCCCCTTTCGGTCCCCGAAAGAAAAGATGCAATATTCTGCGGTTACCACTGGATGTCGGACCATATGCACAGCATGTGATTCTAAGCAGATTAACAAGCATCAGAAACGTCCTTTCAGTGTCTTTCACCGCAGCTCCAATACCAGCATTAAACCCCTTTCAAAATAAAATTCATACACCTCTAGATTTGGATACAAAGCAGCTTGATAATGCTAGTGTGTATCTAGAATTTAAAAACATTCTGTGGTCTGTCTCTAGCACATGTGTTTCCGAAAGTAGTGCAACGTCTACCGCCATCCTCCATAGTTTATTATAAATCTTGTTCTTTTTGGCTGTTAATACCCTTCACATTCCAAGTCAAAATATGTAAATAGAGCAGCTCCCACAATCCTTTTCAATTTGGATTTCACCCTAAGTCACCAAGGGTAATGCAGACGTGGACCCCTTGCTCAATGTGCCTTAGAAAGGTTCAGCTTCACCTCACTGAGCAGGCCCAACAATGCCGAAACACATGTCTAAGGTTTCTGATGGTACTCTTGTTCAGAGGAGAATTACCCAGTATTTTTTTTTTTGGGTGCTGGACTGCCCTTGTGGGTGGGACAAAGATTGATATGTAAATGGATATTTGTCCTCTAAGTGTGCAGTGAGCTAAAACGTGGTTGTAGACCTTCCTGAGTGGAAGAAATTCCATAGAAGAACAAGTTAACTTTCATTTGGCTGGAGGTTCCTCCCACATATTCCTCATATTTGATATTCAATATCCAGCTTCAGCTGCTTCCGAATTATTATTTTTTTTTGTTTTAGGTAGAGGGTGCTGTGCGTCGATGAGGGCCTCTGTCTCAAGGATGTCATCGTAGGCACATATAGCACGTGCAGTGCCCTTTGGCTTCAGTTCTGTTTTTGCGTGCCATTCTCCAGTAGAACTACCCGCATTAACACGTATTTGACCGTCCAAGGCTCTGAAGAAGCGAAAGCTGTAATAGCAGAGGAAATTGTACTGCAGGGTAGGCTGGGAGGGCGATGAGACCTACTTGGGAGGAAAATCTAGTTGAAAGAACGTTCCCATGGGTAAGTAACTTGTTCTTCAAATGGAATGTGTCCTCCAACGTATTCTTCATCTTTGATAGACTCCAAAAGCAGTGTTTGTTTTGGTGGAGGGAGAAAGAATTTAGGTAACAATGGTTTCCATGAACAGAATGAAGGACAGCTTTTCCAAAGATTCCATCCTGATTTAGGGAAGAATCAAGGCAATAATGCTTTGTGAAAGTGTGTATTGTAGACCACGTAGCTGCCTCCTAAATATTTTAATAGGAACAACTCTTTGCAGAGCAGAAGAATAAGCCATGCCCCTGGTGGAATGGGCTCTCAAATCTTCTAGAGGATATTTGCCAGCCAGCTTCTAGCATTCTGAAATTGCTAGAATAATCCATCTGGATAAAGTCTGCTTTGTTACAGCCTGACCCAGTCAGTGACCCGTATAACCGATAAATAGTTCATCATCCAGACGAAGTTTGAACCATCTAGAAATGTAGAAGCTTAGAGCACTACGTGAATCTAATATGTGCAACCTCTCTTCCTCCTTGCCAGGATGAGGTGGAGGATAGAAAGTGGGAAACAAAATCTTTTGTCCGACATGAAAATCTGAAATAATCTTAAGCAAAAATGAAGGCTTCACCCTCGCTCTGTACGACTGTGTCCTTGTAGAATACTATAAAGGGTGGTTTAGATGATAGTGCCTGCAACTCACTCACTCACTCTACAGGCTGAAGTTAGAGCTACCAACAAGATGGTCTTGAACATTAGTAGCCTTAAGGGACATTAATGGAGTGGTTCAAATGGTGCACACCAGATATGTTAAAACACCAGATTGAGGTCCCAAACGGGAACCTGAAAAGGCGATGGAGGTAACACATTGGTGAGTCTGTAGAGGAGTAGTCAAGAACCGCCACTCCACCTGCCCTGCCTACATTACCTGAAACATATGAACCAAAATATCCGACGTATACTGACCACTTGGATCCTTCACAGACGACATTACATCCATCCTGACGAACAATACTAAACTAAACTCTCAGGTTATAATACTAGGTGACCTTAACCTCGGCCTAACCGACACTAAGGCCCACTTGGCCACTGAGGTCGCCTCTACTCTCAACAACCTAGGCTTTCAGCAACGCATTCTTGAACCCACCCACAACAAGGGCAGAACGCTTGACTGGATCGCCAATCTCAATTGCAACATTACGATAAGCGCAAACCAAGCCACTAATCCCCATACCAAACCGCCATAGCCCCCGCTATTCCTACTAGGAACAAAAAATACATTACCAGGGACAAACTTCTCCCCCTCATCCTTCCCATCCTCAACAACTGTGCCTCTCGGCACAAAGACCCTACTGTCCTTGTAGACACCTTTAATAAAACACTGCGTAGAGCCATTGACACCATAGCTCCCCTTAAACTTCGTATAGCCATCCAACAAACCCATCCGAACTCTTGGTTCACCCCACAGTTTAGAGTCCTGCGTATAGAAAAGCGCAGAGCTGAAGCTCTTTGGAAAAGCCACCCTTGCGAATCCAATAAAGACCGTCTCGCTATCACGTCCCTTAACTATAAGGAAGCGATCCTGCATGCCAAAAAAGAAACCTAAAATCAGCGGATATCACAAGCGGAATCCAACACGAAGGAGCTTTTCACAATCCTCAAAGAATTAGAATCCCCTTCCCCTGCACTTGGATAACTGCAGCAAGAACAGCACGTGGTGTAATAATACCCAAAGCGGTCTCCTCAACAAAATCTCCACCTTACAATCTAAAATCAATGGCAAACAAACCACCCTCACTTCCTCTCCCCTTTCCAAACTAGTGTCCCCCTACAGCTTCCTTTACCCACACTCCTTTCAGCTTCACCCCACTTACCATTTCAGAGGTGGAACACATTATCTGCAACTTAAAACCATCCAATTGCCAAGGTGACTCCTGCCCAGCACCTACCATTAAGGAATCGGCACACGATATGGCGCCCTTTATAACAACGTTTATCAATTCATCGTTCCAATCTGGAATGGTACCTAACAACCTGAAGGATGCCTGAGTTATCCCTTTCCTAAAAAAAACGACTCTAGATCCTGATGTACCCACAAACTACAGAACCATCACCACTGTCCCATTCCTCCTAAAAATATTAGACAGAGCAGCATACCTTCAGATTCAGAACTACTTGGAAACTAACAACCTCCTCTGCACCAGACAATCTGGTTTCAGACCCAAACACGGGACAGAAACAGTCCTTCTAGTCCTTAAAACTCAAATTGAGGACCTAAAAGATAACGGTAAACTTGCCCTCCTTCTCTTCTTGGACCTATCCGCTGCCTTCGACTTGGTCAATCACCAAATCCTCTGTCAGCACCTAAAATCTGCTGCCCATTTCTCGGACAATGCCACCAATTGGATCAGGTCTTTCCTTGACAACAGACAAATGAGAGTCTTCTCACCTACCTCCTCTGCAGATCCTGTATCAGTCGCCTGCAGAGTCCCTCAGGGGTCCTGTGTCCCCCCCACACTCTACAATGTATTTACCAAACCACTGTTTGATGTGCTCGACTATCTGGGTGTCACCTACACCAATTAATCAGATGACACCCAGACACTCATTCCCATTACCGGTGACTACACTGTCGACTGTAAAGCTCTGAATGACATTTACCAAGTCATTCAAGCCTGGATGGCCCAACACGAGTTGTGTCTCAATGATGACAAGACATTGCTCCTCATCTTGGGAACATAACAGAGACTAAACAAACTGAACCCATTGTTCAGCTCCTTCAATATTGACGGTAATTCCATCAAAGTATCTAAAGATACGAAAACCTTAGGAATCTACCTCGATTCCACACTCCCTCATCCGACAAACCAATGCAGTTGTAGCTGCATCAGCCTACACCTGCAAGTTGATTACAGCCTGCCGACCTTTCCTCACCACACAAAATTGCATCACCGTCGCCAGGACACTGGTTATGTCCAAATTGAACTACTGTAATGCTTTATACCAAGGCACTATTCAACGGAACCTCAACAAACTCCAGATCACCCAAAACAGTGCCATCAGAGCGGCCCTCAACATCCCCAGATCAGCACACATCTCAGAAACCAGGAAGAACCTTCACTGGTTATCATTCTCCCAAAGGATCTGCCTGAAAGCACTCGCCCTCACATGCAAGTGCGTAAATAATCTGGTCCCCATTTATCTAGCTTCACGTTTCACCTAATACATTCCTACACGGACTCTGAGATCCGTCCAAACTCAAGGACTCTCGATCCCCAGATATAAGCTGCAAACTGCTGGAGGTGTCAGCTTCCCAGTCCAGGCGGCTAAACTCTGGAACACCCTGCCACTCATCATTAGAAATCTACCGTCATTCAAACACAAAGCAAAGCTCTGGCTAACCACCACATCAACCATTGTTTACAGCCCGACTCTCAACTTGACTATGGGGACCATGGGGTCTATTTACTGATCTGAATGATACTGCACCATTGTATAAATTATTTGCTACGTAAATTGTAACCTTGCCTTAATTGTAACCACTCGTCTATGTGTCATTCCTGTAATTTATTGTATGTGTAATCTATTATTGAAGATATGCGCCCGGTTGCCTCCGGGCCTGGCTGCGCTATACAAATAAAACAAATACAAACAATTAAACCAACAAAGAGAAGAGAGAGGGCTCTGTGCAGTACCCATAAGAATACCTATAACTAAGAGGACATGGGAAGTAAAGTACCCATTGAGGAAACCATACTTGCATCCAAGAAAATCTGATGGCCATTTGAACAAGATTCCTGATGAAACAAAAACTGAATGACCAGGATGAATGGTGACGTCCTACAAAGTTGAATCAACACCCAGATATAAGGATAACCAGACAAGAGAGGCAGACTATTTATACAGAACAAAGAAGTACCAAGGATTATTGACATCTTGGGATCAAGATGAAGAAATGTATGCCACAAACGTGATGAAGATATTTAGTTAGTTTAAACGTGTACAGATGCAATGACACGCAAGCAGCAAAGCAATCATGAAGCTAGCCACATGCTTAAATAGATCAGACCCTGGCAAGCGCCAACATATACCTAAATACCTCATAGATAAATATGGATTAAGTGAAGAATGAATGTTTACACTACGTATAAAGCAGTACTGAACAATGCGAGAGGCCTCATTTTAGTGTCGCAGTTACAAAAAGCAATTGAATTAAACAGAATCCATTTCAGCTAAGCTCAAATTAGGAGTTGGCTGACATTGGATACAATTAACGTGAAAGAACAGAAGCTCCTGTCCAAGAAGGTCAAGCAAACACAAAAGAGGTCAGAGGACTATTGAGGAATAAAATCAAATACGCGAAAAGGCTCAATTCATGGTGTACAGTCACATGATGGGAGAAAGTTGGACGGACAAGATGGTCCCACCTACGCACAGAAGCCGGATAGTTCAGTTTTGTTTATTTATTTGCATTGCGCACCTGGCCCAAAGGTATCTGGCCGCATTTCTTACAGTTACAGTATACAGGTACAAGGGTAACAATAGGGTTTTGCATATTATCATAGGCTTAAGGTAGTGTACAAGTCATTGCAGAGAGAAGGGAACATGAAATAGGCAGCAATGAAATTTGCATAGAATTGTTTATCATAACAACATTTACATAGGATTCAGCAAAGTATTTACAAGTATTTACACAATTTACAGAGAATTATACAAAGTTATACAAAGGATATAGAATGAGGGGATCGTTAATCAAGCCAGTTATTGTGGACAAGCGGCAACTTTTTCCTGATCAAAGAGTCACGTTTTGGCTTTTCTCTTGAAGGAGTGAATCAACGGTTCAGATCTGAGGGGGTTAGGAAGTGAGTTCCATAATTTGGACGCTAGGACTGGGAAGCTGGACCCACCTGCTTTCTGCAACTTGAATCATGGGATAGACAGAGAGTGGGCCTGGGCTGTTCTGAGAGGGCGGGTGGAAGTGTATAATATAATGCAGTTGGCCAGGTATTCAGGAGCTTGGTTAGACTGGCACTTATGTGTGAGTGCTAGTGTCTTGAGGGATATTCTATGTGCAACAGGAAGCCAGTGTAGGCTGCGTCTGGTGTCGGAAGATGTGTTGTTTTTCGTAGGAATCTTGAGGGCAGCCCTGATGGCATTATTCTGGGTAACCTGTAACTTGTTAAGGTTCCCTTGACTAGTCCCTATGTACAGAGCATTACAGTAGTCAATTTTAGATAAGATCAGAGTTCAAGCAAGAATTATACAGTTGGCGGGATGAGGAAAGGTCTACAGGCTGTTATAAGTTTACATGTATAGGCTGACACAGAAACCACAGCATTGGTTTGTCTTGTAAGAGACAAGGTGGAATCGAGGTAAATGCCTAAGGTTTTCATGTCGTTGGATACCTTGATAGTGTTACAATCAGTAAGACAATGGGCCTCATTACGACCCAGGCGGTAAGTTACCGCCTGGGTCGTACCTTTACCACCATGGCGTAAACTATGTTTACGCCATGGTGGTTGGCGGACTTACCGCCCCATTCCGAGGTTGACGGGGCGGTAAGTCCCCAATCCCCATTTACCCTTCCCCATTCCCATTTTTGCCCCATAGGGCAAAATGGGAGTGGGGAAGGCGTTAATTACGCCACCGTAAATTACGGTGGCGTAATTAACATCAAGGTCCCTTAGCGCCATGGATTTTAACACCTGCTAAAAGCAGGTGTTAAAACCTCCATGGCGCTAAGGGACCTTGGAATCAGGCGGTAAGGGTCGGCGCTGTTTACGCCGCCGTAAACCCCTTACCGCGTGAGTCGTAATGAGGCCCAATGCATTACTTACCGTAAAAGAATTTCTGATGGTTGTATCTGCTTAGATTCACATGCTGTGCATAGGTCCGACATCCAGTGGTCACTGCAGAGTATTGCATTTTGTTTTTCGTAGTCGAAAAAGGGACGTTGTCATGACTTCAGTCGGGCGGCGTTTCTTTTCCTTATGGAGACGCCATTAACAGTTCCACCACGTCTGACGGCCGTCTGGGAGCACCGCTCTAGTGTTTTTCCAAGATGGCCGCCGGCGTTTACTACTGCCGGCTCATTCTGGCGTTCCTCGCGTTGCACCTTCACTGTTACTCTGCGTCTTGAAGGTAACGCTAGTGAACCTTTCCTTCGTGTGTTTTTTCTCCTGTGTTCCTTCCCTGTTACCCGTCTCCCTTTGGCCTCCCGTTTAGTATCCCGTTGCTGTCTCGATCCGTACGGCTGTACTGGTCTCTCTCTCTCTCTCTCTCCGTTCCATTGCCCTTCTGACTTTCAGTCTGGTTTTTCCCTCGCCCTTGCTGCCATATCCTTACCTCCTGGTATTTCCTTACTGTCTGGAGTTTATTGTGCGCCCTCCTGGCTTCAATTGGTGCACTTATCACAGCTGATATTTTGGCGTCTCGTCTGCCTTCTGGTGATACTCCATTTGACCATCCCATCGAGCCATCCTCCGCTGAAAGAATATACTCCTGGACTACGCTTTCACCAGAACATCTCCTGCAGGGTTTTTTCTGCCCCTTTGGGCTTTTTCCCTGCTCAGGGGCTGGCTCCCAGGAGTCCCCGCTGTTCGTGTTATCTAGTTACCTGACAGTGTGGCATCCCAGGGAGCTCGCCCCTACTTACGTCAAAAGAAAGAAGTAAAGAGGATTGATAAGGTACAGACCCGAAGACGTTCTGGGAAGAGACCAGAACTACAAGAGAGGTCCACAGACGATTCAGGTGAGGAGGAAGGAGGGGATCGTTCGACTAACCTAGATAAGCCTGACAGAGTGCAACGCCCGACTACCTCCATGGCTTCTCTCGAGCAGTACCAAGAATTGGTGGCAGCCATTCAGGGGCTTACCATAGAAGTGCAATCACTCCGGTCCGAAAATCAGTCCCTGCGACAACAGGTAGCAGCTCGTGAGGATGCTCGTGGAGATCTTCCTCCCCTCCCTTTACCTTGCGGGAAATTCAACGGAGATCCAAAGACTTTAAAGGTATTCTTGGATGCCTGTCAGTTATATTTCACCTTCCGCCCTCGTACGTATGAGACCACCAGGGCTAAGGTGGGTTTCTTAGTGTCTAACTTAACGGGAAGTGCCTTGGCATGGGCTTCACCGTTGGTATTACAGGCTGATCCAGCTACCGCTCATTATGATCAGTTTGTACAGCTCTTTAAGTCTCGCTTTGAACGACCCGAGGTACAGTATGCCTCTTATGAAGCAATCATTGATATCAGACAGGGTACGCACGACGTACAGTCCTATGTTACCTCCTTCATGCAGCTTGCCACAGATGCCGGATGGCCCGAGACTGCTCAACAGACTTTGTTTCGGCGCGGCTTACAAGAAGAGATAAAGGATGAACTGGCACGTATTGCACGACCTCAGACGTTTCAGGAACTTGTATCTCTCGCTCTTCAGATTGAATATAGGTTGAGAGAAAGAAGACAAGAAAGAAGACGTCCACGACCTTCTCCTCTAACATTCTCCCCAAATCCTTCCAGGGAACATTCAACCTCTTCTACTGTGGAAGAACCGATGCAAATAGGTACCACCCGAGGACCTTTAACAGCCGAAGAAAAAAAGAGAAGAAGGGAACTAGGTCTCTGCATGTATTGCGGTTCTAGCAAACATTTGCTCCGAAACTGCCCAGAGGTTCCTCCACGCCGACCGGGAAACGATACACCCCGAACCTAAACAGGGATAGGTTCGGGGGTGCTGGGATGAATCCCTGTACTAACACTTTGTCTTCTCTTCCCCGTGAAGATAATCGTCTGATGATATTTCAGGTTAAACTGTCCCGGGATTCTTCTACCTTCTGGGAGGCTTTAGCCATGCTGGACTGCGGGGCAGCAGGGAATTTCATCGATGTATCCTGGGCTCAGAAGAATGACGTGCCCATTATCCCAAAGAATCTACCCATTCCTGTCGAAGGGGTGGATGGCCGGCCTCTGTCCTCAGGACCTGTTACTCAAGAGACTCTACCTCTTAGGGTCGAATTGTTCCAACATCAGGAGGAAATGACATTCGACCTCATTAAGGCAGCGCATTTCCCGATCATCCTGGGGATTCCGTGGCTGCGTAAACATAACCCGAAGATCGATTGGACAAACAATACTATCCAGTTTCAGTCGCAACTTTGTCTTAATGAATGCCTAAACTATAAATACTCCCTTGACTCCATGCTGGCAGCGTCACTCCATCAAGTACCGGAACATTACCAGGAGTATGCAGAGGTCTTTATGGACCAGCAACCCCACTCCCTTCCTCCTCACAGAAGAGAAGACTGCACCATTGAAATCCTACCAGATGCGTCTGTTCCTTTTGGAAGGATGTTTCCCCTATCCTTACCCGAGCGGAAAGCTCTTAAGGAATATCTAGACTGTAATCTACAGAACGGGCTTATTCAGGAGTCCAGATCACCCGCTGGAGCATCACTATTCTTCATCCCGAAGAAGGGGTCTTCGGAACTCCGTCCTTGTATTGACTACCGGGGCCTAAATCGCCTTACCATAAAGGACCGTTACCCTATGCCGTTAATCAAAGAGATATTAGAAGCTGTCCAAGGCGCATCTGTCTTCACAAAATTGGATCTCAGGGGTGCGTACCACCTGCTCCGTATAAGACAGGGTGATGAATGGAAGACGGCATTTAGGACTCCGCTAGGGCATTTCGAATATCGAGTCATGCCTTTTGGTTTGGTAAACGCCCCTGCTATATTCCAGCGCTTTATGGATAAATTGTTTGCCGATCTCCTATTCTCTTCAGTGGTGGTATACTTGGATGACATCCTCATTTACTCTTCCTCTCTTCCTGAACATAGAAGACTCGTCAGACAAGTGCTAGAACGTCTACGGGAAAACAAGCTACTGGTTAAACCTGAGAAGTGTGTCTTCGAGGCCTGTTCGGTGTCTTATTTGGGTTTTATCCTCTCCCATGAGGGTATTCGTATGGATCCTTGCAAGATACAAGCAATCACCCATTGGTCTGCTCCAAGAAACGTTAAGGAAGTTCAGCGTTTTCTCGGTCTGGCCAATTTCTATCGCCAGTTTATCTCAGGTTTCTCCAATAGGGTTCTTCCTATCACATCACTCTTGAAGAAAGGAGTTGTCTTCATTTGGACACAGGAAGCGGATTCTGCTTTCCAAGCTCTAAAGGAAGCATTTACCTCGGCTCCCATATTGGTACAACCGGATCAACTTTTTCCCTTCGTTGTGGAAACGGACGCCTCAGGTGGAGCCATAGGAGCCGCTCTCTTGCAAAAAGGGAAGGACGGACTTGAACATCCTGTGGCTTATTATTCGAAGACTCTGACACCCAGCGAAAGAAATTACTCAGTCATCGAAAGGGAGTTGCTAGCTATCAAACACGCCTTTGAAGAATGGCGTCATCTTCTTCAAGGTGCCATGCATAAGTTTACAGTCCGTACCGACCACAGTAACCTTCGAATACTTCAACAGATGGAATGTCGCAATGCTAGACATGCCCGTTGGGCTTATTTTTTCTCTCAGTTTGACTTTGTGATCACCTATCTGCCAGGCAAACTGAATATTTTAGCGGATGCTCTGTCTCGCAGTCATGGGTCAGACAATGAGACAAGTTCCAGCCACGAATTATTGTTAGCTGGCAAAGAAATTCGGACTGTGGCAAATACTTTTTTACGCGAAGTCCAGTGTGAACAAAACAGGGTACCGATGAAGACTGAAGTAGCCTCTAAATTGGAAGAAAGAAAAGGGATTCTTTTCAAAGGTCAAGCCTTGTACCTATCCAACAAAAGACACCAACGACTGGCCCTTTCATGGTGTCATGATTCACCCATGGCCGGTCATAAGGGCATTCGTGCCACCAAGGATCTGGTGTCCAGACTGTTTTGGTGGCCGGGTTGGAACCAAGACGTACATTCCTATGTATCTACCTGTGCCATATGTGCAACCAATAAGTATCACTCATCCAAACCCTTAGGTCTTCTGCAACAGGAACCTGCACCCAAACAACCATGGACCCACGTGTCTACAGACTTTATCGTGGACCTACCTAATTCTGAAGGGAACACCGTCATCATGGTGACTGTGGATTCTCTAAGCAAACTGGCTCACTTCACCCCCTTGAGAGCATTACCTACTGCTCCTGAAACAGCTAAGACCTTTCTGAAAGAGATCGTGCGACTTCATGGCCTGCCAGAGACCGTGGTGTCGGATCGAGGTCCTCAATTCACTTCCCAATTTTGGGGTATCCTCTGCAAACAAACAGGGATTCAACGAGCCCTTTCATCTGGGTTCCATCCTCAAAGTAACGGACAAACGGAAAGGCTCAATCACACGCTGGAGCAATATCTTCGATGTTTCTGTAGCAGAAAACAAGATGACTGGAACGTCTTTCTCCCTATGGCTGAGTTCACTTATAACAATACCAAACATTCAGCCATTAATATGTCTCCTTTTTTTTGCACCTTTGGTTATCATCCGAAACATCTGCCATTGGCAGAGATTCAACCCTCAAAGATTCCCGCTCTTGACCACCTTCTGAAGGAACTCAATGACACTCATGCACTAGCCAGTAAAACCTTGGACGCTAGTCGTCATACCTACAAGGTATGGGCTGACAAAAAAAGGAAGGCTGCACCTTCTTGGTCGGAAGGGGATAAGGTTTGGTTGGCCACTAAATTTCTACCTCGCTGGACACACTTAGGGAAATTCGCACCAAGATATATTGGACCTTTTCGAATCATAAAGAAGGTAAATCCTGTTGCATTTCGCCTTCAGTTACCTCCCTCTCTTAAACAGGTGCATCCCGTGTTCCATACCTCTCTTTTGAAGCCCTATCTTCTGGATCCATATAAGAGAAGATCCAAGAGACAATCCCAGGATGTGTCGTCTGAACCAGCTGAATATGAGGTGTCACATCTGGTAGATTCCCGTTACCATCACGGTATTCTACAATATTTGGTCCACTGGAAGGGTTATCCCATCGAAGAACGGACATGGGAGCCTGTGAGACACATTCACGCCTCTCGACTCATTAGAAAGTTTCACAGACTATATCCAGGCAAGCCCGGGGGCCCCCCGTGTAGAAGAGGGCATACTGTCATGACTTCAGTCGGGCGGCGTTTCTTTTCCTTATGGAGACGCCATTAACAGTTCCACCACGTCTGACGGCCGTCTGGGAGCACCGCTCTAGTGTTTTTCCAAGATGGCCGCCGGCGTTTACTACTGCCGGCTCATTCTGGCGTTCCTCGCGTTGCACCTTCACTGTTACTCTGCGTCTTGAAGGTAACGCTAGTGAACCTTTCCTTCGTGTGTTTTTTCTCCTGTGTTCCTTCCCTGTTACCCGTCTCCCTTTGGCCTCCCGTTTAGTATCCCGTTGCTGTCTCGATCCGTACGGCTGTACTGGTCTCTCTCTCTCTCTCTCTCCGTTCCATTGCCCTTCTGACTTTCAGTCTGGTTTTTCCCTCGCCCTTGCTGCCATATCCTTACCTCCTGGTATTTCCTTACTGTCTGGAGTTTATTGTGCGCCCTCCTGGCTTCAATTGGTGCACTTATCACAGCTGATATTTTGGCGTCTCGTCTGCCTTCTGGTGATACTCCATTTGACCATCCCATCGAGCCATCCTCCGCTGAAAGAATATACTCCTGGACTACGCTTTCACCAGAACATCTCCTGCAGGGTTTTTTCTGCCCCTTTGGGCTTTTTCCCTGCTCAGGGGCTGGCTCCCAGGAGTCCCCGCTGTTCGTGTTATCTAGTTACCTGACAGTGTGGCATCCCAGGGAGCTCGCCCCTACTTACGTCAAAAGAAAGAAGTAAAGAGGATTGATAAGGTACAGACCCGAAGACGTTCTGGGAAGAGACCGGAACTACAAGAGAGGTCCACAGACGATTCAGGTGAGGAGGAAGGAGGGGATCGTTCGACTAACCTAGATAAGCCTGACAGACGTCGACAAGGCGTTGAGTCTGGAATGGGAGCCTAGGATAAGTAGCTCTGTCTTTTCATCATTGAGACAAAGGCTGTGTTGCACCATCCAGGCCTGAATAACTGGATAGACATCATTCAGGGCTTTAGAATTTGTCACGTGGTCACCAGTGATATGAATGAGTATCTGGGTGTCATCCGCATAACTAATATAGGTGACACCCAGATAATCAAGAATATCAAAGAGTGGCTTTGTGAACACATTGTACAAAGTGGGAGGGGCACACAACCCTTGCGGAACCCCACACAGGGCTGGTGAAGGTTCAGCAGAAGCAGATGGAGAGAAAACCCACATGGTTCTGTTAGCCAGAAAGGATCTAATCCAGGAAGTAGCTTCGTCAGAGAAGTGGGCAGCAATTTTGAGATGATGTCAAAGAAATTGATGATTCACCAAGTCGAAAGCTGCTGAGAGGTCAAGCAGGAGTAAGAGGGCCAACTTGCCATCGTCTTTTAAGTCATCAATTTGTGTTTTTAAGTCGATGAGGGCAGTTTCAGTTCCGTGCCTGGGCCTGAATCCAGATTGTCTGAGGCCACGGATTTTATTGGAGTCTAGATAAGGAACAAGTTACTTACCTGTAAATGTTGTTCTCCAACATGTATCTGGCATGGATTCACATGCTCATGAATATTCCCCGTCTTCAGGCTGGGAATCCTCGGTAAAAAAAAAATCAGTATAGGTTTTGTTTCTGATCTGTCTTTCTTAGTAGTAACCAATCACTGGTCTCTGGGTCATACTGCCCCCAGCCAATGACTGCCCTCTCCCTAAGCCCCACCCCTGGCAGCCATCCTCAGATTTGTTAGCACGTGAAGTGGCAGTATGGCCAAGTGAAGAGCCGCAGAGGGGAAGGAGCGAGGGTTCGCATGTGAATCCATGCCAGGCCTATGCTGGAGAACAACAGTTACAGTTAAGTAACTTGTTCCTTCTCCAGCATGGGGTCTGGCATGGATTCACATGCTCATGAATATAAGAATACATAGCAGTACACACATGCACAACCACGGGAGGTGGCAAGGCTCAACAATAAGCATTACATAAAACTCAACATTAAGCGTCTCTTACCTCCTCACCAGGCTCACCTTAAGCGAACAGGTTGCGCAGCACTGCCTGGCTGACTCTGGACTCCTCCCTGGAATCCCGGTCGACGCAGTAGAATCTCATGAAGGTGTGCGTCGACCTCCACGTAGCAGCCCTACAGATGTCCAGCAGGGGCACACCAGACAAGAATGCCGTGGTAGCAGCGATCGCTCTGGTCGAATGGGCTCTCGGACGGCTGGGCAACGGTCGGTTTGCCAACCGATGACCGTGCATGATGCAGCCGGAGAGCCATCTGGAAATGGAAGCCTTCGAAAAAGCACTGCCTTGGTTCACAGGTCCAAAGTTCACAAACAGCTGTGATGTCTTCCGAAAACTCTTTGTTCGGTCCACGTAGAACTTCAGCGCTCTAGCTACATCCAGCGAGTGCAAAGTCCTCTCGGCCGGCGACAAAGGCGACGGGAAAAAGACTGGTAACACCAGGGGCTCATTGAGATGGAAGCCCGACGGCACCTTGGGCATGAAGAAGGGGTGCGTCCTCAGCACCGCCCTCGTCTTGTGGAAAGTCAAGTATGGAGGCTTGCAGGAAAGGGCCTAAATCTCTCCCACGTGTCGTGCAGAGGTGATGGCCACAAGAAACGCTGTCTTCCACGACAGGAACTTCAACGGAGCCGAATGCAAGGGCTCGAATGGCGGGCCCATGAGCCTGGTCAGCACCACGTTGAGCTCCCACGCCGGGGCTGGAGCCTTCACCAGTGGGAATGATCGGAATATTCCTTTCATAAACTCCTTCACCAGGCGATGAGACCACAGGGACGACCGTCCTGCAGTTCTGGTGTATCGGGAAATCGCTGCCAGATGTATCTTGATGGAAGCATGAGCTAGTCCAGCTTTGGCCAGCGACAGTAAGTACGGTAGCACTTGAGGGGCTGTAATCCGTAGAGGGTTAATTTTCTGTGCACGGCACCAGACAGAGAACCTCTTCCACTTGTGTCCGTAGCACTTGAGAGTTGATGACGCCCTGGCCTTTGCAAGAACCTCTCTGCAGTCAGCCGGGATATCGTACCCTCCAAACTCTAGTGCTGCAGGAGCCAAGCCTGCAAGTTCAGCGACTCCGGGTCATGATGAAGAATGGCGCCTCCTTCTCTGGAGAGAAGATCTGCGTCCGTCGACAGTTTGACTGGTGGGGACGCTGACAAGTCCAGAAGGTCCGGGAACCATATCTGTCTCGGCCACCTCGGTGCTACGAGGATCATCCTCCACCGGGACCTCTTGAGTTGATGGATGAGCCTGTGCAGCAACGGCAACGGAGGGAACGCATACAGGAACAGGCCGTCCTAGGGGAACGAGAAAGCATGGCCCATGCTCCTCGGTTGGGGGAACCTGCTGCCGAACCTCTGGCACTTGGAGTTCATCGCCATCGCGAACAGGTCGATTTGGGGTTTGCCCCATCGCCGGAAGAGTTGATCCACTTGATCGTGGCGTAGTTCCCACTTGTGGCCTGAGCGCAGCTCCCTGCTGAGTGAGTCGGCAATGGTGTTTTTTATCCCTGCTAGATGAAAAGGTACCAGGAACATCCCCCGGGCAACGGTCCAGTCCCACAGATCCTGGGCTTCCTTGGACAGGGCTGGGGATCTGGTTCCTCCCTGCTTCCGGATGTAGAACATTGTGGTGGTGTTGTCGGTGAAGATCCTCACCACCTTGCCCTTGAGGGATGGGAGGAATGACTTGAGGCCCCAGATACTGCCCGGAACTCCAGTATGTTGATGTGGAGCGGCCTCTCCTCCGGGAGCCACAGGCCTCTCGCGTGAAGATGTCCAGTGCGTGCCCCCCACCCCTCCAGGGAGGCATCCGTGGTCACCGTCACCCGGTATGCTGGGGTCTGAAAGTCTGTGCCCGCTGCGAGATGCGCACGGGTGCCCCACCATCGAATTGCTTGGCGGAATACTTCGTTGAGCGAGATATTGTCCTCGAAGCTGCTCGTCGCTTGCATCCAACGGGCGTCGAGGAATTCCTGCAGAGGACGCATCCGAAGCCTGCACAGGCGCACCAGATAGATGCAAGAGGACATCATCCCGAGCAGGGACTTGATGGACCTCACTCTGGCCACGTCCTTGGCCACCAGACACTGTACCTCGCCCAGGATGGCTTGCGTTCTTTCCTCCGACGGCGAGGCCAACTGCGCTACTGTATCACGCTTGGCTCACAGAAAACAGCGCGACCTGTGACGGAACCACGTGGGATTTGGGGAAGTTGATGGAGAATCCCAGGTCCATGAGCAGGCGGACGGTCTTTGCTATGTGTTCAACGGCGAGTTCCCTTGTCCCTGCTCGGATGAGCCAGTCGTCCAGGTAGGGGGTAGACGTGGATCCCCTGTAGGCGCAGCCGTGCCGCCACTGGTGCTAGGTACTTGGTGAACACCCTGGGCGCCGACTTCAATCCGAATGGGAGGGCCTTGAACTGGTAGTGCCGCCCTTGCACTACGACCTGAGAAACTTTCAGTGTCCTTTCAGGATGGGGATGTGAAAGTACACATCCTCCAAATCCAACGAAGATTGGAAGTTGCCTTCCTCCAGCCGGTCCAGCACCTGCTGGAGGGTGACCATCCCGAACGTCTGTACTTGATGTATTTGTTCAGCCGACGCAAGTCCAGGATGGGACGCCAACCTCCTGTCTTCTTCCTGACGAGGAAGTATCTTGAGTATACTGCGGAGCCCCGGAGCCTCTTTGGGATGAGCTCGATGGCTCCTTTCTTGAGCATCGCCCCTACCTCTAACAGCAGTTGAGGGACATGGTTTTCCTTCCTGGCCACGGGAGGAATTCGGGGGCACTTCTCTAGAAATTCCAGAGTGTGCCCGTGGGCCAGGGCGTCCAGCACCCAACGGTCCGTGGAGATGGACTCCCACACGCTGACGAACTTCGTCAGCCGGCCTCCCACCGGGGTGCTTCGGTGGGGGCCCTACGCAACGGCTGGTTCAGTCTTGCTTGAAAGCAGCCTTGCCTCCTTGGCCTCCCTGGCGACGACGGCGAGATCCACCTGACTTACCTCGTCCCCTGTAGGCTTCTTGCGACGAGGAGCAGGCCGCCTGACGGTAGGTCGAGGAGCCGCCACCGAATCCCTTGGAGGCACCTTGCTTGCCTCCAGAGTTCCGAAAGGGCGGCGGCCGTTGCTGCAGAACTCCCAAGATACGAGCTGTCTCCGTGTCGGTCTTGATGGCCTGCAGCAACTCATCCACTGTCGTTCCGAACAGATTGTTCCTGTCGAAGGGCATGTCCAAAACCTTTTCGAGAGCTATAGCACAAGGACTCCCAACACTTGAACGTGCGGTACAAATCTGAAGATGGCTGCCAGGGGCGGGGCTAAGGGAGAGGGCAGTCATTGGCTAGGGGCAGTATGACCCAGAGACCAGTGATTGGTTACTACTAGGAAAGACAGATCAGAAACAAAACTGATACTGATTTTTTCTTTACCGAGGACTCCCAGCCTGACGACGGGGAATATTCATGAGCATGTGAATCCATGCCAGACCCCATGCTGGAGAATCCTGAATTTGTAAATAGGCAGCACAGTCCAGTAGAAAGGGCACCGTGGTGATGGGCCTGTAGTTGGAGGGGTTGCTTGGATCAAGGGTCGTTTTTTTAATAAGTGAGATGACCCACGCATCCTTAAGGTTGTCAGGGACAATGCCCGATTTGAACGAGGCAGTTATAAAGGCGGTGATGAAGGGGGCTAGGTCATGGGCAGACTCCTTGAAGACTGATTGCATGACTCGCCCTGGCAGTTAGATAGTTTGAGTTTTTTGACATTTTCCACTTCTGTGATGGTAAGAAGTGAGAAGCTGAAAGGTTTAAAGGAGCGTGCAGCCATGGGGGGTTTTGCTGGTGGAGGCAGTGTTGGGTTGGGAGTCCTTGAGTAAACTGCATTTCTTTTATCATTGAGGCAATGATGGATGATAGTTTAATTGGTGGGAAGCTGGTGCAAAGACGAGCTTATCCGCACTTGGTTTTTCAGTCTGCGGGCTGCTCGCGTAAGTGGAAATTACTGACGGGGGTTAAAAGCCAACCAATTGTAGGGGAAAACGCAGTTAGGGGTGCTATAGTTTGTGTAGCCAATGGGACGTTGTACATTTAGTGACTTTCATAGTGGCCATTTAGGAGGGAGGGCTTAGTTGCCCCACCTGATGTTAGCTATCATATTACCTTTCTCTGTTACTTCATACAGATATATTATCTATGCTTAGTTATTCACTTAGATCCAATTCCGCTTCCCGATAAGTTTTAGTAGTTTGCCACGCAGGATGACATCGGTAATGACGCAGGTCAAAATGTCAGCTATGACCAATTATGGGTATAAGAACCCATCTTTTTTATGAAGTAGTTGAGAGTCAGAGTATCGAGCAATTGCTGATGTTCGTTGTACTCCCTTTAAGACTTGCATTAAAACAGACAAACTTTGCCAAACTATTTGTGTCGTCTTGATTATTGATATATGAGTAAAATCTGCATCCCCACCCATCTCCAGGGTATTGCTACTCATCTTAAAGGGCTGGAAGCCTCCATTTCACTTGGTAGCAGAGGATGGTTGGTTAGATAAGATACCATCGGCTGCCGACATAAGTAATTTTAGAGTCTCTGCAATATCGCACAACCTTTGCCATTCGGCTGACAGGACGTGAAGCTCCACGTAGATAGTGGTTAGAATAGGTAAAACCCCTGCAGGGAAAGGTTTGACGAGACCCCTTTTTTGATAGAGAAGCAGATCGGAAAGCGGCTCGAAGAGGCAGTAACGAAGGCAGTGATCCCGAGGGTCCAAAGATTAAAAACATGCGAACAGTGAGTGAATAGAGCAAAGAGTGTGGCAAAGGGATGCATGTGTAGTAAATAAAGGAGAGTAACGGAGGGAAGCAGGATAAAATATAATGCAAGAGTAAGAGTGTGTTACATATGTATATGGGATCCCAGATATTTATTGTCCTGAGTATGATCAAGTAATATAGGAGTAAAAATAGTCGTGAGTGTAGCCACGCTATGAGTATACGCTCTGTTCCTAGACTTTAAAGAGTGCTAGCAGAAGCTTTAATTCAGAGCCCCTTTAAGTGGGACATATAGGAGACAAGATTAGTTTAAAGACTTTCTTAAAGGAATTAGCTTAAGTTCCATCGGAGCAGAATCTAGAGTGTAAAACGAGTCTTTAGAGAAGATCTTAGGCAGTATGTACATGTGACCGGTCAAGTCTGTCTTTTTTGTTTTATGTGGTTGAAAGGTGTGATGACAGAGTTGGAAAAAAGAAACATTTTAAGTGTCGCTGAGGTGCGATCAGTCATCAGCAGTCCCTACCGTTTCTTCCTACTGCAGTCTTTTTTTCAGTGCCAGTGGTTAAAACCCCCAGCATCCACGCGGAGCGGCACGCGGAGTTGTCTCGCTGAGGTGCGAGCAGTCATCAGCAGTCTACAGAGGCTAGCAAGAAAGGAGTTATGGACCCGCAAGAAGATCCCGGAGCGCTGCTACTCCCCAGAACGACAGACTTTACTACTGAAAATGCGGCTCACCAGCCTCGGCTGAAAAGACCCTCTGGCAGGGTGCTGAGAGCAAGTATTCTAGACTAGAAAATCGGAAAGGACTTGGACCCCGCCATATTTCCAGTTCCTCAGTGCAAAGAAAGGCGGCGACCGCAGCTTCATCAGTCTTCAACCTCCAGCTCTACGGTCGCCTTCCTCTCTGTGGGAGATGGTGCTGGCGATGGAAGCAACGCCATTCAGGGCTGCGCTTCTCCTCGCCTCTAGACTTGGAGGTAAGCGCTGAGGAACACGTTGTCTTTTCAAACACTATACCCTCCCTCCCCGATGCAATGCCACCCCCGTCCCCGATCGTTCAACATGTACCTGCGGGGTTGTTGGGGACGACTGGAGTGGCAGGCTTATCTTCGTTTGCTGATACGCCGTCTTTCCCACGGACCCCTCAAATGTCGACTACACGCGACCGGCAAGCCGCCGCTGCGGCGAGTGGGGCTCTTCCCTGCAGAATCGAAGGACGCCGTGGGGCTGGCCCCAGTTTGCCGGCTGTAGGTCGACCAACTGGCGGCCAGCCCCAAGAGCTCCCCCCCTGTGCCGCACCACGGCTTGACGATGACGGTGTTCTCCCAGATAACTTTGCTCAAGACAGATCGCCGCCAACAGAGGGGCAAGACGCTTTGGAGCAGCTGATCCCACGAACTACCACTCAAGTGGAAATCCACACCAGACCAACTCCCAAACTACTGGATAGCTGTGATGGAGAACAGCAGCGTCATCTTCTGCCTCCTCGCAACCCCCCTCATCCATTACAATTACGGCTCCCCTACTAAACGCCCCCCTTGGCCAGAAGGAGGGGGAGCATATAGACATGGTTCCAGACAGTGAAACATTACCCACTACACCCAACCACTCTTCCAGTGAACTTTATGCACAAAAAAGAGAAACAGCAATGGCAATATTCAAAAAAAGCGCTCTGACGAAGAAGATACTTAAAGACCAGGGGGAGTCAATATACCAAGGCTGCCAGCAAAATAAAAAAACAGTCAGAGCAACAACAAAGAAAGGAGAAACAGGAAAGTCAACCTTCCCGTATCCCTTAATGTCCCATGCTTTGAAGGACTTTTTCTCTAAACAAACGAAGAGGAAACTGGAAACTGAGGCATAGCTTTCGGACGCAGAAATCTTAGATGAAGTCCTAGGAACACCTTCGGCTCCCAAACAAAGGAAAACTACATAAGACATCTGTCAAAACGCCCCTGCAGGGGCCTTTACTGTACAGGTCGACACTTTACGCGAAGACGTTCCGGGAGGCCATCAACCCCAGAGCATCGCCTTCAGTCTACCTCCATCGGGATTGGCAGCTGTCTCACTTAACTTGCTCAATGAAGATGTCCCACTACATCGATCTGAGAAGCGTGGATTGCGAAAAGACGTATTAATACCATCAGTTAACATCACCCCAACTGATGGAAATGAACAAAGGAGCAAAACCCATCCAATATTGTCCCAACCCATGTCGATACATATTGGGCAAAAAACGAAGACTCTCGACCCTTCAACAGTGAGATCACCAACTCACAACGACCTTCCAAAAGATACCTCGACACCTGTAAGAAACAGAAGGTCTAGTGACATTTTCGTGAATCTAGCAAAAAGCCGGACCTTGTAACAATTATGTCAGCTATCACGGTTGGACTTGCTCCCTTTGTATATCTGTATGAGTCAATAAATGATACAATGAAAGACTCGCTTACATTAACAGCAATGACAAAAGTAACTTTTCCTGGAGGGCTTAATTACAGCTTTAGACCAACAAAACATTGAGCGAGAACGACAATGGGAACTAAAAATTGCTCGTCTAGAAGCCCTAATCGGAACCAGAAACTCCCCAAATACTGCTCGAAGCCACAAGTCAAGCTCCCAAACAGAACCAGCCCTTCCATTGGATACAAGCTTGACTAAAGGTGAAACTGAAAGCGAAGGTCCTACTGGACAGACTCTGCGGCCAGACCTCAAACTCCAAAACAGCAAAAAAAAATTAAAGAGCCATCAAAAGTCGCCACAATTTTTAAAATTACAAAATCAGCAGTGACAGCACAAACCAAAGCAGCCACACATACAGCAGTGTCTCAGGGACTTGCTTTCAAAAACACATTGCAGACGGACCAAACGATAATTGAACTAGATAATTCTCGTTCCAACGAAGCAGAGTCTCTAGTGAACTCCTCGCTTCTGGACCCAACGGTCCATTGAACCCCCAGATAACACTCAACAAAACCCAGATCTGAAGTCTAACGCAGATGACAAAACCGTTTCTCATAAAGAAATCAAGAAACTAACCTTGGCCATGAGCGTATCAGCAACACACAGACCCAAAGCTGTTGCCCTTGAGGCGGTGAGAGGGGCACCGACCGACATAACATCTAATAAAACACAATCTAACCGCAATGAAACTCCAGAGTATCATGGAAACATCCCCGCAATGTTGAAAAATAACAAACCAGAGAACAAAGACTCAGCGCGGCCTAGGTTCGCAGAAGACACAAGAACAAGATCCAACCGAATTTTCAAGATGGAACAATTGACAGCGGGGAAAAACTTCCTAGTTTTAAACAGGAAGACGGTCTTAAAGATTCGAACTTAAGTCCCAAAGCTGAAATCATTGAACACGGAAGATTTCATATTGATTGAGCCCTATCATAGGGAAAAAAGGTCAAAAGCGTACCTTCACGTTAAAAATGTAGCAAGCCAAAATCTAAAAGAAGACGTGAACTCGGACCTTATACAAATGGGTTTTGCCCTCGCAGAAATTCCAGCGTTGTTACCCCTCGCCAACAACACGCCTTCCTCAAGTAAAACGGCAAAAAAGCGTCCTGAGCTCTAGTCCAAAACTGAAGATCTGAACAAAAACAAAAGAAGGGAGACCTACAAAGAGGAAGGCGGGGTACGCCGTGGGAGATTTCAATCTAGATACAAACCTGTAAACGAGAGTACAAACTATACAAAGCCACAATACGAAGAAAACGTAAGAAGAAACTTAAGATTGGAGAAAAACTACAGACATGACCCCTCGACCAAACAAAGTTCTGATCAGGCGCAAACTAAAAAACGGGAGCCGTCAGGCCCATGGAGATGGTTGAAAAACGTGCTAAACCCAAATCCTCAAGATTAACAATGAAAAGGATCAGCTACGGCACTTACCAACCAGTGACTCAAACTCCCGCTGGAGGATCTAACGAAAGCAAACACGATGTGCTCCTGAAACACGAAGGGACATGATCATTTGACCAAACCAGATGCACTACATCTAGCTCTATTCGACATAATATGTCTCCAGGAGACCTGGTTGGTGGAAAAACCAGTGCTCGACGGATATGAAACTCAAATTTCTCCTGCGGTGAAAGGCATTTTTGGCAGACCATCGTCAGGCCTCTTAACTGCAGTCCGACTCGGTTCAGGTATCTCCATCAAAAGGAAGGTGGCTGAAACTTACGGTATCCTGGCGCTACAAACGGAGTGGCACCACTCAAAGGAGGTTTCAAGGGCTAGAACCAAATCCAACTTAGCCATCATAAACGTCTACTGGAACCCGCAAAGAACAAATAACATCGATTTCTGTGACTCCGTCGCGGAAATCTTAGACAAATTCACAACTGAAATGGCAACGGACCACATCATTATTTGCGGGGACCTAAACGCTAAGTGCGATCAATTCTCTTCCATTACACCAACTTCAGCATCCTATGAACGGGATGTGCTATGGTGAGACCTCATGGACGCCAGAAACTTCGATAATGTGGCAACAGCCCGAGGCCAGCTACCAGCTATTCCTACATGGGAACGAGCTGAAATTGCAGCGACGTTGGACCTCATCTTTATCTCACATTCCCTTCTACCTTTCGTAGGCTTCTTTGAGGTCTACAGAACGAAAGCTAGTGATCACAACTTACTGACAATGACTTTCGAAACAGCAAGTGTGTCCAAAGAAACATACACAGCTGACGTAGAGTTGTCACCAAGTCAACACGAATCCAACATATATTATTGAAATCACAAAAAAATTCCACGAAGATAGTAGTAACATCACTGACACGCCAACCAGACCAAATTACCTCGCCTTCTTCTTGACTCATAGGATAAAACAAGGGAAACGAGTCTCGGCAAAGGAAAATGGAGCCCATGAGTACGACATCCAACTAGTCACGAAAAGAAAAGAACTGCGCAAATTAAGGCATATAGCTAGAGCATCCGACGACTGGGAGCAAAAAGATATTTTAAAGGCTGCAACAAAATCATATAGATCATGGTTGAAACACCACAAAGCTGTTATGTATCAAAATGACGCAGAGCAAATGCTCAAAACTTTAACATTAAAAAGCACAAGAGATTTATGGGCCTTAATTAAGAACTAGAACAGCGAGACAAACAACCAACTGACCAATGTCATACCGGAATAGACGTGGACAACCTTCTTTGCAACTCAATTCGCATCTCTTCCGTTATCTGCAACCAACTTTATACTCCCTACAGAAACAACTTGGGTAGATCCAGCAGAACAAGAGGAGATCCTGTCTACGATCTCGAAATTGAAATCATCAAGGGCCCCTGGTCCTGACGGCCTAACCAATATAGATTTAAAGCAACATCCACGGGAATGGTCCGCCCTAATAACAAATATTTTCAAGCAATGTCAAGTCACCAAACAAATCCCTAAAACATGGACTGAAGCAGTGATAGTCCTTATCTTCAAAAAGGGAAACGGAGACAATCCGGCTAATTATCGTCCCATAGCCCTCTTAGACATCATCGGCAAAATCTTTGCCACCCTTCACCTAACCAGATTCCACAGATGGGCAAGAACATCTCCATGTCTAGACCAACTACAAACGGGCTTCGCCAAGAACGCAAGCACCAGCATTAACATTATGATCCTGAACATCATAAAAGAAAATGTAAAGAATGGTGCACTGAAAGTATACATAGCGTTCATAGACTTGTCGCAAGCTTTCCACAAAATCAGTCGACAAAAGCTATGGTCCAAACTAAACAATTGGAACTGTCCTTTGGAAATCTTAGAGCCCGTGATCGCACTTCACACTGATACAAAAACCAGAGTCCGCCTAAATAGGCAAGGCATGTTGTCGGACCAGTTTACGTCGGAACGCAGTGTGAAACAAGGATGTCCGCTTGCCCCGGCTCTCTTTATCGCCTTTTTAGGAGATTTTCAATACACCCAACCATCAGTCAGATCGTTTTCACCTAAAGTTGGCAACAAATCAATATCAAGACTCTTCTACGCAGACAACTTGATCCTTATGGACCAAACACAAATAGGCCTTCAGCGCAATTATTCAACTTGGCCAAATTTATATATGAAAACGATCTCGAGATCAATACTGCAAAATCCAAAATCTTGACCATGCAGAAAAATCAACCAAAAGCGACAGGAAATGGCAGCTGATTCCTGAACAATATGAAGATAGAGAAAGTCACTAATATAAAATATTTCGGAATAACGATCGATTCAACAAGATCGGAAAAGCCAACTCACCTGGCCCTGTGGAGCAAAATCAAAACATTGACAACCCAAACAAGGCTAGACGGCCACAAATACAGGACATTTTCCCTACTACCTGCAATCCAATTTTACAAACAAAAGGTGGTACCATCTGTAATCTATGGAATGGATGCGGCACTAAACATTCAGGAAACTATATGGCCGAAATTGGAAGGTTACCTTTGGAAAGCCGTATTGGGGCTTCCCAATTCGACATCCATATCAGCTATCAGACATGAACTAGGTCTATTATCGCTGGCAGCATCGGTTGAACAAAGTCAAATGAGACTCCTTCGAAAATCATCACGCCAGACACATTGCTGATTTATAAAATGATTCAGGTGGAACTCAACCAAGGACGCTGTAAAGCTCTGAACAAGTGGGAACAGAAGCTCATAAAGAAGCTTACAGATTGGTATTTGTATTTTATTTATTTATAAAGCGCAAAGGCCCAGGGGCAACTGGGCGCATACTCTTGAAAACATGTTACAGCAAGTAATTACATTACATTAAGTACATTCATTACAGAATTAATTAATTACAAAGAAATTACACACAATATACGGTAATATACAGAGATGTACAGAAAGAGTACCATAGCAGATTGCAGTGTAAGTACAGTGAGGTGTATAAGCATGACCTAAAACACACAAGAGTACTAGATAGAGTGAGGGTCTCATAGATCATGGGAGAACAGCCTAGTTTTGGCGTTATTCTTGAAGGCTTGGAACAACGGTTCAGTTCTGATAGGAGTGGGAAACGTGTTCCAAAGTTTGGAGGCTAGGACAGGGAAGCTCACCCCGCCCGCTTTTTGGAGTTTGAATCTAGGCAATGTGAGGCTGTGAGTTTGGGCTGCTCTAATTGGACGAGATGATGTGTGTAGTGTGAGGCGGGCAGACAGGTAAGGTGGGGCATTGTTGTTAAGACATTTGTGAGTCAAGGCTAGCGTTTTCAGGGCAATTCTTTGTTTTACCAGGAGCCAACGTAGGTCCGATCTGACAGAGGATATATGGGAACGTCTCGGGATGTTTAAGGCTGCCCTTAAGGCATTGTTTTGTACAGTTTGCAGTTTATTGAGGTTAGACTGGCTAGTCCCTAGGTAAAGAGCACTGCAGTAGTCAATTTTGGCCATGACAAGAGTTCTGGCGAGGGTGATGCAATTGGTCGAGTTAAGGAAGGGTCTACAAGCGGTGATAAGTTTGCAAGTATAGGCAGATACGCGTTTGTTTGTCTGTTCAAGGAAAACGTGGAGTCAAGATAGACGCCTATGGTCTTGGTGTCTTTGGAGACCTTAATATTGTTGCCGTCGATGGTGAATGAATTGTAGGTCTGATCTAGTTTGTTAAGCCGATGGTTGGAACCTAGAAGTAGGAGCTTGGTCTTTTCATCGTTAAGGCAGAGTTCATGATGTGCCATCCAAACCTGAATGACCGAGTAGACATCATTGAGGGCTTTGGTGTCAGCTGTGTAGTCTCTCATGATAGGAATGAGTATCTGGGTGTCGTCCGCGTAGTTGGTGTAGGCGACACCCAGAGAGTCAAGCACGTCAAAGAGGGGCTTAGTGAATACGTTATACAACGCAGGGGATACACATGATCCTTGCGGAACGCCAAAGTGAATGGGGGAGGGGTCAGCTGAAGCCATAGGAGAGAAGACTCTCATAGATCTATTGCTCAGGAATGAGTGGGTCCAAGCATTGGCAGAGTCAGAGAAATGGGCTGCGGATTTAAGATGTTGGCATAGTATTTGGTGGTTGACCAAATCAAAAGCCGCAGAAAGATAGAGGAGAAGGAGAAGGGCTAACTTCCCATTGTCCTTTAGTGTATCCATCTGCATTTTTAAATCAATCAAAGCTGATTCCGTGCCACGTTTAGGGCGGAATCCCGATTGTCTCAAGCCTAGAAGATTGTTTAGTTCGAGGTAATCCTGAATCTGCAGGTAAGATGCATGGTCCAATATCTTAAGCAAGAATGGGACTGTTGTGATTGGTCTGAAGTTAGTTGGGATGTTAGGGTCAAGGGTAGGTTTTTTGAGGAGTGGGATAACCCAGGCATCCTTTAGGTTATCCGGGACAATACCGGTCTTGAAAGAAGAATTTATGAAGGCTGTAATGAAAGGGGCTAATTCATGAGATGCTTCCTTGATAATGGGTGCTGGGCAAGGGTCACCTTGGCAATTGGATGGTTTGAGGTTGTTTATGATTCCCTCTACTTCAACGGTGGTGAGTGGGGAGAAAGAGAAAGGTTTATGAGAAAGATTAACTTGGTGAGTATTGAGTGTGCGTCTGGTCAATGGTTGGTCAGACTGTAGGGCATTTTGTTTATCTCTAATTTTAGATTGGAGGGTGGCAATTTTACCCAGGAGTGCTGACTGAATATTTGAGCACCAAGAGCCATCTATAGTACAGGAGTCTGGGGGGGCTGCAGGTGTCTCAAGTTCCTTGAGAATATTAACGAGTTCCTTGGTGTTAGACTGGGCAGACATAATGCGGTTGTTGTAGGAATCTTTTTTTTTTTTGCCTGAAGTAGAGATACTTTGTAGTTAAGGGTAGCTCTCAGGAGACCGTCCTTATGGGCGTCGGAATGGTGACTTCTCCAACGTGACTCTGCCGTCCGTTTCCCTTTACGTAGCACTCTGAGTTGGGGAGTGAACCACGAATTGAGGTGAGCTCGTTGTTTGGGTTTCCTCAGTTTGAGTGGGGCAATAGAGTTGATGGCTGCAAGCACAGACTGGTTGTACATGTCGGCTAAAATGGTAGGGTCTGTACAAGCGTCATGAGCATTGTTTAGGGTGGGAAGGATGAGGGGGAGTAATGTTTCCGCAGTAATGTTCTTTTTATTTCTAGTGAGGGTGGCTGGGGTGACCGGAGGCGTAGGTAGTAAGGCTGCTTCAATACTGAAGGTGATGACGTGGTGGTCAGACCAGATGCAAGGGGCGTTGGAAAGTACGCTAATATTGCAATTGGTGTCACTGAGCCAGTCAAGAGACCGCCCTTTAATGTGGGTAGGTTCTTGTATGTGGTGTGAAAATCCTAAATCTGATAAGGTATTAGCAAGGTTGAGGGCCACAGTATCATTAGGGTCTTGATGTCCTAGGTTGAGGTCGCCAAGAATGATGGTTTGCGAGTTAGATTTTGCATTGTCGAGTGCTAAAGCAGCAATGTCATCCACAAAGGATGTGGGTGGACCAGGGGGTCTGTATATGAGGTGGATGGTGACCGTTTGGTTGGCTGACAGTCCGAGTTTGACAGAGAGTACCTCTGCGGATTCCACCTTAGTGCTTGGGATGGTTCTGAGTCCTAATGAGTTTCTGGAGATAAATGCAATTCCTCCACCTCTCAACGTGCGATCACATCTTATAATGGAGTAGTCTGTGGGGATGGCTAGAGAGAGTGCAGGGCCAGATGCCGCGTGTGCACGCTTGACGATCTATTGCAAAATCCCAAAAAGATAAAAACTAAAATAGCCCAAGAAGATTGGATCCAAACGTGTAAAATAGCAACGGCCAATAAATTATTACGCCATCTACCACCAACGACTAATAAGCTGAGATTGTCACTGAATTACTGTATAACATTTCCTAACAAGAAACTGCAAAAAAACTGTCACGAAAATGAGACTAAATCAAATGCCAACTCAAGAAATCAGAGCTATCCGCTTCTTACTACTTCCGAAAACCTGCAGACTGTGCAGAGGCTGAATCGGTGGAAACCGTAAGACAATTACTTTTGAATTGCATTAAAACAGCTCACTTGAGGGAAGCTTTTCTGGCACCCTTGATGTACGATGCCGCACTTCGTGAGGTGGACACCTGGTGGTGCCGTCTGGTTGTCGCTGAAAAAACAAAAAAGGTCAATGGCGGCAGTTAAGATATTAGAAGCCGCATTGAAATTGGCAACAGAGACTGTATATCCAGCCAGTATTAACCAATAGAGATCTATATTTTTTGATAAATGTTACGATCTTCTACATTTGTTTTCTGCTTCCTCTTTCTCTTTCCTTCTTTTCGTTTTCTCTTTTCTTTTTCTACGAAACGACTTCTTGTAAAAATCAAATTTTGTTTTGATTACAAACAAGTAGGTAAATAAATAAAAAAGTGATTAAAAAAACATGTAAAGATGCGAAAAGTGATTATTTTAAGATTATACTTTGATGGTTGTTTTTTTAGCAAGATTAAAGTAAAAAAAATTGCATTGTGACGGGATTGGAGCTTGCAATGGTTGGTGCTTGCTCTTAAGTGTATGTTGATTAAGATGTAAAATTGAAAAACTGTAACTAAAGCATAAGCAAGTGGTAACAAAGAGAAAAGTAAAGGTTAAGAAATGGAAGAAGTTACACCATTCGTGCATCTTTGCAAACAGCTATCAAAGCACGCGCTTAAACTTAAACAGTACAGTGCAGAATGGGTTAAAGGAACCGCAGACAAAATGTTTATGCCATGGCCACATGACGGGTCATTAGCGAGAGCAGTTCTGCAGCATATGACGACATATTTGCATGCTGCGTACAAAAGAAAAAAGTTAGAAAAGCACCTATCGAGTATAGAGCTTTGGAAAATGTATGAACACGAGAAAGAGGAGGAGCCTCCTTTAGATTGGATACTCCATATATGCAAAGGGGAGGGTGAAGAGCCTTCTGTTCTGCCTGCCCTGTCTGAAATGAAAGATGAGATTAAGAAAGACGAAGGATTATACCCTTTAAGAGAACTTAAAGCAGCAACGGGATATGGTTATCCTTCATATGAGTCACCTACGCAAAGTAGTGACGAGGGCCCAGTAAAAGACACAAAGAAAGATATAACCTCCAAAGTCCGGAGGGACAAGGAGAAACGCAATAAGAAGAGAAGTGATCGAGCAAGTATATCTCTAGACATAAGGAGAGAAATAAAGAGGTGGAAAGAAGATAAGGATAAAACTGACGAGATAGCGCTCGTACAGAACGAATGGTTAGGCGGTCAGACTTTACTTAAACTCGATGGTAAAAGCATTGAAGAGGTAAGACAAAGGGGAGATCAAGACAAAAAGGGAGGTACGATTGAAAAATGAAGGAGTGAAAAGAAAAGATAGACAAAGACAAGAACAGTTATATCAAGATGAGCAAGCTAAAAAACGAGAGCAGAAGAGCAAAGAAAACGCGATAATAAAAGGAGAACAGCCGATGAACAGGAAAGGCTAGAAAGAAAAATAATAGAAGAGGACCATAAGAGAAAAGAATACAAATACGAAGGGATGAGGAAATACAAAGGGCATATGAACAAAGGGATATGGAAATGAAAGAGAAAGATAGAGTAAGAGAAGAAGCAAATAAGCGCACAGAAGTTGATCACGACATGGAAGGAACAAGTTACTTACCTGTAACTGTTGTTCTCCAGCATGGGTCTGGCATGGATTCACATGCTCATGAATATTCCCCGTCGTCAGGCTGGGAATCCTCGGTAAAGAAAAAACCAGTATCAGTTTTGTTTCTGATCTGTCTTTCGTAGTAGTAACCAATCACTGGTCTCTGCGTCATACTGACCACAGCCAATGACTGCCCTCTACCTAAGCACCGCCTCTGGCAGCCATCTTCAGATTTGGAAGCACGTGAAGTGGCAGTATGACCAAGTGAAGAGCCGCAGAGGGGTAGGCGGGAGGGTTCGCATGTGAATCCATGCCAGACCCATGCTGGAGAACAACAGTTACAGGTAAGTAACTTGTTCCTTCTCCAGCATGGGGTCTGGCATGGATTCACATGCTCATGAATAACGAATACATAGCAGTACACACATGCACAACCACGGGAGGTGGCAAAGGCTCAACATTAAGCATTACATCAAACTCAACATTAAGCATCTTACCTCCTCACCAGGCTCACCTCAGGCGAACAGGTTGCGCAGCACTGCTTGGCCGACCCTGGACTCCTCCCTGGAATCCCGGTCGACGCAGTAGAATTTCGTGAAGGTGTGCGTCGACCTCCACGTAGCAGCCCTGCATATGTCCAGCAGGGGCACACCAGATAGGAACGCCGTGGTAGCTGCGATCGCTCTGGTGGAATGGGCTCTCGGACGGCCAGGCAGCGGTCGGTTTGCCAACCGGTGACAGTACATGATACAGCCGGAGAGCCATCTGGAAATGGAAGCCTTCGAGAGAGCCTTCCCCTGATTGACAGGTCCAAAGTTCACAAAGAGTTGTGACGTCTTCCGAAAACACTTTGTGCGGTCCACGTAGAACTTCAGCGCTCTAGCCACATCCAGCGAGTGCAAAGTTCTCTCAGCCGGCGACGAAGGCGACGGGAAGAATACAGGCAACACCAAGGGTTCGTTGAGGTGGAAGTCCGACGGTACCTTGGGCATGAAGGAGGGGTGCGTCCTGAGCACTACCCTCGTGTCGTGAAAAGTCAAGTACGGGGCCTTGCAGGAAAGGGCCTGGATCTCTCCCACCCGTCGTGCGGAGGTGATGGCCACAAGAAACGCTGTTTTCCACGACAGAAACTTCAACGGGGCCGAGTGCAGAGGCTCGAACGGAGGTGCCATGAGCTTGGTCAGCACCACGTTGAGCTCCCACGCCGGGGCCGGAGCCTTCACCGGCGGGAACGATCTGAACAGTCCCTTCATGAACTCTTTCACCAGACGATGAGACCACAAGGACGTCCGCCCCGTGGTTCTGGTGTATCGGGAGATCGCAGCAAGATGAATCTTGATGGACGCGTGTGCCAGTCCAGCTTTGGCCAGCGTCAGCAGGTACGGCAGTACTTGGGGAGCCGTAATCCGTAGAGGGTTAATCTTCTGTGCGTGGCACCAGACAGAGAACCTCTTCCATTTGTGTCCTTAGCATTTAAGAGTCGAGGACGCCCTGGCCTTTGCAAGAACCTCTCTGCAGTCGGCCGGTATGTCGTATCCTCCAAACTCTAGCGCTGCAGGAGCCAGGCCTGCAAGTTCAGCGATTTCGGTTCGTGGTGGAGGATGGCGCCTCCTTCCCTGGAGAGCAGATCCGCGTCCACCGGCAGCTTGATTGGCGGGGACGCTGACAAGTCCAGAAGGTCCGGGAACCATATCTGCCTCGGCCACGCAGGTGCGACGAGGATCATCCTGCACCGTGACCTCTTGAGCTGGTTGACGAGCCGGATTAGCAGTGGCAAAGGAGGGAACGCGTAGAGGAACAGGCCCTCCCAGGGGAACGAGAAAGAATCGCCCATGCTCCTCGCCTGGGGAAACCTGCTGGCGAACCTCCGCCACTTGGAGTTCGTCGCCGTCGCGAACAGGTCGATCTGGGGTGTGCCCCACAGTCGGAAGAGGCGATCCACTAGATCCTGCCGTAGTTCCCACTCGTGGCACGAGCGCAGCTCCCTGCTGAGTGAGTCGGCGATGGTGTTTTTTATCCCTGCCAGATGAAACGGCACCAGAAACATCCCTTGGGCGACTGCCCAATGCCACAGGTCCTGTGCCTCCTTGGACAGTGCTGGGGACCTGGTTCCGCCCTGTTTCCTGATGTAAAACATGGTGGTGGTGTTGTCGGTGAAGATCCTCACCACCTTGCCCTTGAGGGACGGAAGGAAGGACCTGAGGGCCCAAAACACTGCACGGAGCTCCAGGACGTTGATATGTAAGGATTTCTCCGTCGGGAGCCAAAGGCCTCTTGCGTGCAGATTTTCGGTGTGCGCTCCCCACCCTTCCAGGGAGGCATCCGTGGTCACTGTCTCCTGGTGGGCTGGGGTCTGGAAGTCCATGCCCGCCGTCAGATGCGCGCGGGTGCCCCACCACCGGATCGCTCGTCGGAAACTCTCGTCGAGTGTGATCCTTTCCTCGAAGCTGCCCGTCGTTTGGATCCAGCGCGCGTCCAGGAACTCCTGCAACAGGCGCATCCGGAGCCTGCACATGGGAATGAGGTAGATGCAGGAAGACATCATTCCGAGGAGGGACTTGATGGACCTCACCTTGGCCGCGTCGGTCACCAACATCCGCTGCACCTTGCCCAGGATGGTCATGGTCCTCTCCTCCGACGGGGAGGCCAGAAGGGACACTGTGTTGAGCCTCGCTCCCAGAAACAGAGCGTCTTGCGCGGGTACCAGGTGGGATTTGGCGTAGTTCACGGAGAATCCCAGGTCCGTGAGAAGTTGGACGGTCCTTGCCGTGTGAACCACGGCGAGCTCCCTTGTCTTGGCTCGGATGAGCCAGTCATCCAGGTAGGGGTAGACGTGGATCCCTTCGCGGCGCAGCTGCGCCGGTGCGAGGCACTTGGTGAACACCCTGGGTGCCGACCGTAGTCCGAAGGGGAGGGCTTTGAACTGGTAATGACGCCCTTGGACCACAAACCTGAGGAATTTTCGGTGCCCCTTCAGGATGGGAATATGGAAATAGGCATCCTCCAAATCCAACGACGACAGGAAGTCTCCTTCCTCCAGCTGACCCAGGACGTGCTGGAGGGTGACCATCCGGAACTTTTGCGCCTTGATGAACTTGTTCAGACGTCGCAGGTCCAGGATGGGGCGCCATCCCCCCTCTTCTTCTTCACGAGGAAGTATCTCGAGTAAACTCCGGAGCCCCAAAGCCTCTTTGGGACGAGTTCGATGGCGCCCTTCCTGAGCATCGCCTTTACCTCCAGGAGAAGTTGAGGGACGTGAAGTTCTTTCCTGGCCACGGGGGGGACGCGCGGACACTTTCTTTGAAACTCGAGCGCGTGGCCCCGGGCCAAGGCGTCCAGCACCCAACGGTCGGTGGAGATGGACTCCCACACGCTGACGAAGCTCGCCAGTCGGCCTCCCACCGGGGTGCTTCGGTGGCGGCCCGACCCCACGGCCGGTTCAATCCTGCTTCGACGAGGCTTTGCCGCCTTGTCCTTGGCGATGACGGCGGGGTCCGCCAGACTTGCCTCGTCCTCTGTAGGCCTCCTGAGATGACGAGCGGGCCACTTGACGGTAGGAGGAGAAACCGCCGCCAGAACCTTTGGAGGCGCCCTTGCCTCCGCTGCTCCGTCGTTGTTGCAGAACTCCAAGGGCCCGGGCCGTCTCGGTGTCCGCTTTAATGGCCTGAAGGGAATCGTCCACTGTTTTCCCAAACAGGTTGTTCCCATCGAAGGGCATGTCCAGGACTCTGGTCTGAACGTCTTGACGGAAGTCCGTAGCCTTGAGCCATCCACGCCGCCTAAGGCAAACGCCGTTGCCCAACTGGCGGAACCCAGTGTCGGCGATGTACGTCGCAACGGTAATGGTGTGGTCCGAAGCCACCTCACCTTCCTGCAGGATCTCCAGGGCCTCTGCCCTCTTGTCGTCCGGCAAGAAGTCCAGCAGGGAAGCCAGTTTGTACCAGAGCTCCCTGTCTTATCGGGCCACGATAGCCAAGGCGTTGGCAGCTTTAATCGTCGTCGCTGCAGACGAGATGACTCTGCGTCCCATAGCGTCCAATTTCTTTCCCTCGCCGTCCGGTGGGGAAGTCGATGTGGAGGCCGCACCCCCCCCCCCGCTTTTTTCCTGGCCGCCGCAGAGACGACGGAGTCCGGGGTAGGCTGCGCCCAGAGGCACAGGGGGGCCGTGTCCAGGACCCGGTACTTTTTCTCGTACCGGTACCGGTCTCTTCTAGCTGGCGTCGTGGAAGGGTTCTTGAGGAGGGTGAGGCCCTCATCCCAAATGTCGTCCAATAGAGGCACTGCGAGGACCGTCTTCCTCTTGGCCTCGCGCCGCTGATAAAGGAAACCTTCCTTCTTCTTCTCCTCAGGGCAGAGTTGGAAAAGCTCGGATGCCCTGGCGATCATGGAGTGGAACGATCCAATCTCGTCGGGCGGAGAAGCCCTGGTGGGAGGCGACGATGGTACATCCTCGTCGTATACCTCGTCGTCCGTACCCGTCGCTGCCGTGTCAGTCCCCGTATCATCCCCTCGGGTGGACGGGGAGGAGGGCTGGAAGGGGCGCGACGGCTGAAAAGGAGGAGGAGGGTGGATCCTTCTTTTCTTGGTAGGGGGAACCCCAGAAGGTCCCTGTTCTGGGTCCCCCGACGGGAGAGGTTCCGTCGGCAACGGTAGTCTCGTCCTCATCTCTGAGCATAAGGACTGTATAGCCAACAAAATGGCCGCCGAGCTGTCTCGCGGCGCTGGCAGAGGGGAATCCGACGGGCGATAGGGGCCCCGTCGGTACCCTCGACGATGTCGTCACCTGCGTCGGGATCCATCCCGACGGGCCGGTCTTCTTCCACGCCGAGGCCGTGGCTTAAGACTTCGACCAGCTCCTCCTCCGAGGTTGAGGCCGAATCTACGACGATGCCCTGCCCCCCCTTTTTCTTCCCCACGGGGGATTTCACGGGGGTCTTATCGATGGGCACAAAAGAGGACTCCCTCCGAGGTGGCAGGGAGACTCTGAGCCCTGAGGTCGCCACCACTGGCGTAGCCTCCACAGGCTGAGCCAGGGCCGCCGCGACAGACTCGATAGAGGGCTTGGCCGGATGGATTAAGGCCTTCACCACCTTAGGTGCGCTCACCGCCTTATCCTTGAGGGGGGGGACAGTGCCTCGCTCCCCCTCCGCCTTCGAGCTCGACCGGGGCCTCTCTAGGAGCCTCGCCGGGTGCTCGGCCTTCCTCTTACCCGACCCAGAGCGTTGGCTCGTGGTTGATGGTGCCGGGGAGGGTGCGCCCAGCCTGGCGCCCGTAGAGCCCGACCGTTCGGCGCTCCCGGTGCCAGCGGACTCGCGGTGCTTGGCCTTATGTTGGACCCCCGTCGCCGGGGCGTCCTCAAAGGTCTTAGAAGACCGCTCGGATTTCTTCCTCTTCTTCTCGCCGGACGGGCTCTTCCCTTCCAGCCAGTTGGCGAGACGTTGATGGCGGTCCTTCATGGTCCGCTCCGACATGTTGCCGCAAAACGCACAGTCCTTCTCCACGTGCGTCTTGTCCTCATGTAGGCAGTAAAGACAAAAAGAGTGTTCGTCCTCCTTGAAGACGTTCTGCAGCTGGCATCCAGGGCAGACCCTGAACAGCTTTCCGGGCGTCGAGCTTCCCTTCTCCTGGGCCATGACCGGGCCTGAGAAACTTCTGGAGTCCTCCAAAAGCGTAGCTCGACGAAATCTTCACCCTTGAGGGGCACAGACGAATCCGACACGGGTCCCCGTTGATCGGATGGAGAGTCGGTGGAGCTTGAGGCTCTTTTGACCGAAAAAACGAAGTTTTTGAGAAAAAACGTGAAAAAATAGCACTAACGCTCGAGAGCAATAGCACGAGGATCCCAACACATGAACGTGCGGTAAAAATCTGAAGATGGCTGCCAGAGGCGGTGCTTAGGTAGAGGGCAGTCATTGGCTGTGGTCAGTATGACGCAGAGACCAGTGATTGGTTACTACTACGAAAGACAGATCAGAAACGAAACTGATACTGGTTTTTTCTTTACCGAGGATTCCCAGCCTGACGACGGGGAATATTCATGAGCATGTGAATCCATGCCAGACCCCATGCTGGAGAACTTAACAGAAGACAGAGAGCAAGAGATCTGGATTATCTGGAGAGGGAAGTAAGAAATCCCAATCCACAGGTAGCATGGGAAGACAGAGGAATTCTTCACCAAATCCGAGTCATTACCAGGCACGTCTAGAGCAAATCTAGAAGACGAGTTTGACTCACGAAGCATTGGGGACACGATTGATAAGGCGCCACGAAATGCAAGCCCAGAAAGAATCACAAGGGAAGAGAAAAAATGATCGTCTCGAGAGCACTCATTTGAATGACACGTAGGAAGCTTCCTGTAGTGCGAGACATAAGGAGGTGTCTTTAGACAGACTAACGTTAAATCGAGATGAGGAGAGAAGTGTCATCATTCCTGCCCCTCATGTCCCCAAGCCCTCCAAGATGTCAGGCTGGAGCCAGGCCACCATCACCCACATGGCCCTCAAGGGCCTCTCCATCCCTCCAAAGACCCACTTGGAGTCAGACTTGGAGCTTGTGGCACCAGACTCGCTCACTCCCATAGGATAACATTGGGGATTGGACTTGTAGTGCATTGATGGGGACAAGATGAATGCCCCCACATATTTCGATTCCCGAAACTGCATGTGCAGTCTAGTCTTTTGGGTGTGGTTCAGCCCAGGGACACCTGGGATACCCAGAAACTATTTAAGCCACACCCAGGCTGAGAAACATGCTTTGTGTTTTCTGCACCTGCAGCGTGACACTCACCGTTTTCGGATCGGTCTCCAGTAGGACAGCATCTTTCTTCTGCGCTCAGCTCCTGCAAGAACAAGAACACCGTTAGGAACAGGCTTACCTTGCGGCACTTCTGCCCATCATTCATCGCGCCTTCTGTTCTGCTGGCATCTTCAGCGGTGTCATTCCCATCCCGGCATGCCGCTTCCTAAGGAAAAGGGAAAAGAACAGAAAAAAGGCATTAGTAAGCATTCTGCAAATCTTCGCTTATTTTTAAATACTGTACGAGCTTCAAACGCTTACCTGAATCCCAGCCGCTCTGGGGGAACTCTGTCTCCGGAACTTCTCATCCATCTGCAAGAGGGAAAAGACACTCCAGGTTAGCGTGGAAATATCTAGAGGGGCCGCATACCGCGCTTACTCACCGCATTTGTTCTTCATAACCGGCATCCACACTGAAAACATCGCGGCACCTAAAAGACACAGGAAAATAACTCAGTTGCCCTTCTGCTGGAATCAAGTTTTTCAAGCTTCGTCGATTACGCTTGGTTGTGGAACTGCATCTCCCACAAGGCTTTGTACCTGCTTTGGAGGCGGTCCTATAAAACTTGCTATGCGCGCGCACCGTGCGCGCGCACCCAAGCAAGTACCGATAAGTACCGCTTTGCCGCAAGACTCTCCGCTTGCCCTTCTGCTGGAATCACGTTTTTCAAGCTTCGTCGATTACGCTTTGGTTGTGGAACTGCATCTCCCACAAGGTGAACATTGTAATAACCATATTGACTCACTTATTAGCACCTCTCGTGCTAAACAAACTGCCTAAACTTGCTATTTGTTTACTCTGTAGGCTTTGTTCCTGCTTTGGAGGCGGTCCTACAAAACTTGCTGTGCGTGCGACCTGCGCGCGCGCACCCGAGCAAGTACCCATAAGTACCGCTTTGCCGTGGCGTCGTGGAGCAGTAGACCTGTGTCTTAGCCCCTGTTATTCTAATCCTTGGCTCAAGATAAATTCTGACATTTTGCCTGATTTCCAGGTTTAATGATGCATACTTTAAAAACTGGTATTGCAAAGACTCTTCAAATCAGTTCTGAGGCTTTGACCCCAAAGATCACGAAAGTGAAACCCACCATTTCTGCCTACACTCCGAAATCTCTCTGCTTCAAAAGAGGGGTGAATTTAATGCTTGGGAAGGCGAGTTCTCCGGACATTCGCAAATTTTGCAGGGAGATCACTTATCAGCCCCCGAAATCCCCCAAAGTTGACAATCATCTGGATGTTCATCGTTCTATCTCCCCTGATACGTTGCTACAAGAAATGGGAATACAACCTCGACAAACTCTTTCAAATTCAAAGAATCTTTCAATGATAACTGTTGACCACCATCATGGTTTGAGTTCTAAACTTGCGCCAGATTTGCCCTGTGGTTCAATTAACACATGCCTTGGCGGTAAAATGCAATTACTGACAACAGTATTCTTGCAAACGTACCCCCCACTAAAGAACTTGAGTGCAAACTTGCTTCAATGGCTGCGCATATGTCATATGTTGCCGTAATTGATCTTAACATGTCTAATTCTTCTTTTTCTCCACAGATGAAGTCAGATAATTTATCAAAATCGCTGATTATGTTCTCAAGTTGTTGTTCCTCCATTTCTAACATTTCTTTTTGTGCCCCCACGCCTCGTAGACCAGTTCCCCCACGCGAGAGTGCAAATACAATCTTGATCACATCAACGGTCACTACTCAAGAACCAGGACCTTCCCAGGAATGTATGTATAAAAATCAACAATTTGTCTCAGCTGGAAATCAGGCGTGGTCTGCTCAAAATAATCAAGTAATTACTCAATTTGCTTTTAATGCTACAATTCCCTAGATGCAAAGCTGCAACTTCAAATGGCGTTATTGGAAAAAATATCAGCCAATCAACTTAATGTCGCTGTTAAGTCTTCAGCAACTGTTCGTAACTTCTGTTCTGCACTGTTAGGCAGGAAACCTGTGCAGTTCCCTTAGGGACCACTGCAAAAGATTTAGGACTACAGGTGGTTGGCAGTAAATCCAATTGGCAGCAGTCTGTACCACCCAGATTTACCTGGTAGCTGTGGCTGAGCAGTCAGACTTCTCTCAAGATGAGTTAGGCAGTATATAGAGCATACAAGATAGGTACTCAAAACACAGTAGTACAAGCAAACACTGACCAGAGCTTTGGTAACAAAGTATATAATTATTTATTTAAAGACACACTTAGGAACACTCCAGCACTATTACTAAAAGCAAGTTCAAAAACACAGTTACTATTAATATATATACATCCCTTATTCCTTATTAGACAAGTCTTCGTTAACACCACTTGTTTCCAGAAAGAGGTGAGCGCTTAACTACACATGGCACTCTAATAAGTTTAAGAAAAAGGGGGGGGAGGTAGAAGTTAGGAACAGCACACAACACAATACTTTAGAAGCACCCAGAAAGGCAGGAAAGGCAAAGTCTACTTGTGAGCAAAGAGTTCAGGGGACAGGCTCCCTCTTGAAGAGAGCAGAACACCACTGTGCCCAAGATCACTAATGTCTTAAAAAGTCTTGCAGGGAGTTCAGAAAGGATCAGTTCAGTTTAGAAAAGTTCAGTTAGCCAGCCTAGGGCCAACCCAAGTAGTAAGTGGAGGCTTTAAGAGTTACCCCACACAGACCGTTGCGAGGGAGGCCAGGCGGACACAGTACCTTAAAAGTGGAAAGGATCCTCCAGCGGGGGCAGTTGTTCCTGGCAGCGGGTGCAAGTCACGGCGTGGTCCAGAGGAAGAGATGGTCTCGACGTGGAGGAACGCTGAAAGTCGTTGCACTGCCAGGGAAGAAACCAGCCGCGGAGTTCTCCGGTTAAAAGGTACTACCCTTTTATTCGCGGTTGTGGAAAACACTGTGGTATCCCGATTGCCGGGGTGCTTGGCACAGGCAAGGCAACCACGAGATGATCCGGGAAGGCGAAAAGACGGGCAAACTGGTTATCCCCACCAGTCAAAGGAAGAAGACTCTCCGGATTGAAGATCTCCTCTGTCGTTGGAAAAAGTGGTGAGACGGTTCAGCAGAGCTCCACCGGTGGTGTTGTCGTTGCAGGTCGGCTCAGCTTCTCCCTCTTTGGATTCTTAGGTCCTGTGGCGACTTCTGAAGTTCCAGTGCCCAAAGCCCTGCTTTTATGCAGCAAACCCCCATTCATTCAGTTTAGCTGTCAATCAAACATGCTAAGTGGTGGGCCAATCACACAAGAGTGCGACTTGAGTTGCCAAGGCAACTCAGTCCAGGGTGCCTAAACCTCCTCCCACACCCCCTGTGGTACCCAGACAGAGTGGCACCACTGAAGCCCGCCAAAAGTGGAACAAAGGGCTTGACTTGGGTTGGAGTCACAGAAGCGAAAACGAACGCCATTTTGGCATCGAGTTCTGGCAAAAAATCCCAATAGGTGAATTAATATTAATTAAATAAACCGGCGGTATGTTCGAGGCTATATTATTTATTTATTAAAAATGGTAGCCTCGAACAATGGGAAAATCCCATGGGAAAATATTTGCGGTCGAATATAAAAAGTAGTATCCACTGCCACCAGCCAAAACTCGATCAGGGGGGACGGTGACGTGCCCCCTCGAACAACAGATCCCGGGACAATCGAATTGCCCCGGCCAGTACGTCCACAATATGATGGTTTGTACTGGTTTCTGTTCCTAATCTGGGACTAGTAAAGCCAATGGTGACTTTACATGCCCTGGGAGAGAGTAGTCAGTCCCAGGGTATGGAGTCTATGTTTGGGGGTCACTATGACACCCCTGGGTTACTGCACTGAGGGTGCTGTGTAACCCACCTTCCAAAAACACATGGAGTAAAAGACCCCATAGCCCATAAAACACATTACAAAGTCAAAGGATATCTCAAATCATGTCTAAGAGTGGGAGAAAAAGAATCTCACTCTTAGCCGGAGAAGAAAAAAATAAACCCCAAAAATCCAGCAAAGCTGCTGGGGGACTCACTAGGTTTGGGAAATTAGCCTTTACAGAGAATTCTCCCTAACATGCACCAATGGCGTGTTGTTCAGTTTCCAATTTTCAGAGCTCTGCTGCTACCTCCCCAGTAGTGCCAATCTCTACTACGGTTGCTACGCAGACGTCATACCTTACTACACAGTGTCTCCCCCAATTTGATCAAACCATTCGGCCAGTTGGACACAATGTGGAACTTGTATGTCCTGAAACGGGCTTGAACAGTGGTCAAAATGAAGTTCTTATTCTACAGGAAGTTGACCCAGCCCATCTCCCTGTAGATGAGCGTCCTGCTAAATGAAAAAAGGCAAAAAAGATCGCCCAAATATCATTTGTTGCTCTTTCCACAGTTGTTACTTTGCCGAAGGTGCCTGTGAATCCCACTCCCTTGCCCCCTCCTCCAGTTCTCCAGGACTCCTTTAGCATCGAGACTTATACCATCTCCTCGAAAAATCAGAAGAAAGCAGAACTCTTTTCTTTACCTAAATTGTCCAAAAACATACCACGAAATAACAAGAGCACTGCTGCTAAAACAAAACTGTCCATTAAGAACTTAAATTTAACAAAAAAGAACTTGTTTGCAGCTGTGCGATCGATCGCAAAAAAATACCTCCAACAGAAAAAAAATTAAACTCAAAATAATAAGCTTGCTGTGACCTGGTTCCCTGTCATGCAGGAGTATGCTCCTTTGAATCAGCTAGTGGATACCTTAACCTCAACTGGTTTAAAGGCTTCCACTGTGAAGGCTCCGACTGCGACAGCTTCCTCATCTTCTGAAACCATGACCGATATATTCCATCGGCTGGAGATCAGGAAGGCTGTTGATGCCTATATGTCCACACAGCCTCGTGATCTTCCAACAACTGTAACATCAGTTACTTCCTCAAATTGTTATTTGCCTTATTCGAGGCCTCCTACTAGTCAACCACCTTCCTTGGTGGCTATCCCTTTTACCAACTCTTCACACCCTAAAGGGGTCCCCCCGAATGATCCTCATGCAATGCTTGCACAAATTACCCCCGAAATGGTGGAAATGTTGCAGACTGTTACAAACTCCAGGACACTATCACCCAATGCTGTCTCAAACTTGCCTGATGCTCCTTGCACCAAATTAAATAATCGGTTGTCTAAAATGGCGGGCAAACCGCCAGTTAATTTTTCGCTTCTATTAGCATCCAAACCCACTCCATCTGTGCAATATAATCTCAACAGAAGCTCCCTTTTCACCATTTTCTCAGATATTCGCTCTTTAGAAGATGTCAGCTCTGCAGACATAACATTGATTGAATTTTTAATTCCATGCCAAACAACTTCTATTAGAATTTGGCTTCAATCAAGAGTTATCCAGAATCTTATTTGGCAGGCCAGAACTGAGCTTCATTCACTCAATTGATTCATTAAATTCTCTTGTCCTAAATCAAAACGCTTTGTCAATAAATAACAGTGGCACCGTTCATAAAAATCAGTGTAATTCACAAACCACTCTCTCAGTTGGCTCTTACTCGCAACCAACTTTACAGTCAAATTAACTAGTTGGTGCAACCCTGACTCAACCCACCTCCCTTCTTAGCTGGAACACCAGAGGGTTTTCCCATTTGATCAACAATGAAAACAACTCTCTTGCATCATGTTATAACATTCTTTTGTGTCAGGAAACCTGGATGATGACCACCCCATTATGGGATAATTATGAGCTATTTCTCAACCCGGCTCAGCGTGGCACCTTGGGTGGTCCTACCTCTGGTCTCTTAATAGCTATCAAGATGGGAAGGGGTATTTCTGCACAAAATTGGCATTCTCCAAATCAGTTCCTTCAAATGATCAGATTATCCATTCACAACATAAACTATGCAATAATCAATGTGTATTGGAACGCGGTTGGCATTTCTGATGATTGCTTCCTAAAGGCCCTTACCAATTTGTTGAACATGGTTGCACTTGATTCCTCAGTCACAAATGTTATAATTGCAGGTGATTTAAATTTAAATTGCTTTCACCCGCAAATTGCTAACCGACATAGAATTACTAAATGGTTAGCTATAACCACAAATTACAGTTTCATAATGCTGAATGGAGCGTTTCCGTCAGACTCGCCACCAAATCCTACTTGGGCCAGAGGTTCCAGTTCATCCGTAATTGATTACATTTTTGTAATTGCGGAATTCTTTGATTGTATTGACAATTTCAAGATAATCACAAATGTCAACAGTGACCATAACCAACTCTTTGCTGAATGGATGAATCCTGGTCCGTGTACTCGAATTGCCCTATCTCAATACCATGGCAATCTAATTTTGACTAATGGGGTAATTGTAACGCTCACCTGGTTCTCACGGGGGCGCTAGTCTAGTCTGGATTGCTGTGGCCTCTTCTAGCGTGATGCGCAGGACCCGGAACACCGATTGGACAGGACCTCCAAATCGTGCTTGCCTGGCCCGTAGGAATATCCTTCTGCAGATGAGAAAGGGGATTAACAGTCTGCAGAATAGTGTGCTAGCTCCCCCCTTTCCCCCCTTCGTTCCTCTCTAACTTCCTCCAAACTCCGGTTTAAGCTCACCTTATGGTTTGAAAGGATGAACTCTCCATCCTGCTTCTGGTGCAGGGGCGCGCGTTCGTCCAGTTACTTCACTGGTTTTCAGAATGGCGTTGGCAAAATCCACTTGACTTTCCTGAGCGATGCCCCGTAAGTATGAAAGTTCAAAGTTCAAGTGAGGCCCCCTTTATGTTGTCTTTCTAACCTGTGATCTGTCCTTTATTTCAGGTGCAGAATGAAGGCGATGCGTCGAGGGGTAAACTGCGGAGGTGAGTAGTGATGAGGGCGATCCCTCTAAATGTCCTTATCATTCCCCAGAAATGTCTCTTGTCCTTTCCCCATAGGGGCCGGGGTACGGTACCTGCCAACGGGGCGGCGCCGACCCGAAATGTGGAAGAAAAGCCGGTAAGTATTATGGCTGTTAATCGGGCTTTCCTTCTGTGTTCCTTCTGCTCACCTTTTGTTTCTTCCTCTCTCCCCTAGGTGCAGAGATGTGGCGTCCAATGCTGACAGCCGCGATGGAGCCGGGAGATGTCTCGAGGACAGGTGAGTGAAGCGTGGCGCTGCAGCGAGCAACGCAATGCTTTTAAATGGAAGTCTTTCTTCAGGGATGCTGGCGAGAAGATTCCGGATGCAGGTAAGAAGTTTGAAATAATCATTGGTTTTCACCTTTCTCTTCTCTTCCTTCCTTGCAGGTCTTCCAGGTTCGAGGCAGGCGTGGCTGAAGTCCAGGAGCAGGAGCAGACACGGTGAGCGTTAAGCTGCAGGAAGCAGAACAACGCGAAGCATGAGCTGCTGTCTGGGCGTGGCTTAAATAGCCTCCAAAGAAGTCCCAGGTATGTATCCTTCCCCAACTAGGTATGTATCCTTCCCTGGCCACGCCCGAGTGAAAAAATAGTCCCTATGAAAAAATAGTCCCTTTCAGGTCTCAGGGAGGCCTGAAGCGTGCAGCATGGTCTGCATCAGGTAAGTGCACAAAACACCTCCCTTTATGAGCCTGGCGCCTATGGCGCCAGGACTTATGTCCAACATGAGCCTGGCGCCAAAGGCGCCAGGACTGAGTCCAAAGAGCCCCTATAAGGGGCTGCTGGGCTTTTACACCCGAGGGCATGATGCCTGCTTCCGGGGGTGCTGGGCCTGGCCTGGTGCTCCGGGGGTAGGCATCATGACAGTAATCGACTATGATGGTCTGCACAGTCTTTATTTGATCTGAGTGAAGCCTTGGACAATTCTTCCACCTATCAAATCACCCAATACTCTACCTTGATGCAACACTTCCAACCTCTTAAAGCGTCAAACAAAAACAGGGTCTCTGGTCCTAAGCTTCAAGTTTTTAACCCCAAAGTCCATCAGCTCAAAGCTCATACTCGGGCTTTGAAACGACAGGCCATGTGTGCCCCGATGGTTATCAGAGCCTCACTGTTGAAAACCATCAAAACCGAACATAAGAATGCACTTAAATCCCTTCAAGCCCAAATGTTTGAATTAAATGGGGAACTCTGTCCGTACCAAAAATGCGGCTAGTCTGTGGGCTCTTATGAATAAAACCTCTAATAGTCTTCAACTCATATCACAAGCTAATTGAGTGTCTGAGCGGAAGTGGACTGACCATTTTTAGTCCCTTTATGCAAACCCTTCCCCTCATCACTCTAAAATAGACCATGACATCTATAAACCCTTTCATCTATCCTTTGATATGGATGATATTAAATTTTACATCAACAAGGCCAGTAATTCTGGTGTTTGTGGTCCAGATGGAATGTCCAATCGAATGCTCAAAGAACATCACATTCTTTGGACAGACATTCTAAATAAGATATTTACCACCATCAATAAGACCCAGTGTTTGCCGGCCAGCTGGACCCATTCGATAATAGTCCTGATCTATAAAAAGGGTGATCGCTCCTTACCGACCAGTTATAGGCCCATAGCACTATTAGACGCTCCTGCTAAAATATTCGCGAGGATCATCCTAAGGGACTTCAATCTCTGGACCAAACTGAACAACTTGAGGGATCCCTTTCAGACGGGTTTTGTTTTCGGCCTTGGTACATCCCCAAATCTCATTACATTAAACATGTTGAAGTCTAAGTATGCAGACAAAAATCAACTTTTGTACTTGGCTTATATTTATTTTAAAGCTGCATTCGACTCTATTGACCGGTCCATCCTCTTACATAAATTAATGATCCATAAATGTCCCACCTCTCTTTTGTCTTTAATCATGCTTCTTCATACTCACACAACAATCCAAGTTCGTATCTCCATGGCCGGTGCACTATCATCTTTCATCAAAACGGCTCGAGGCCTCAAGCAAGGTTGTATTCTAGCCTCCTCTATATTTAATTTCTTCATATTTGATCTTGGTATCTGCCTACGAGCCACCATGAGTGATTCTCCGAAACTTGGCACTCATGTTATAAGCTATCTTTCATATGCAGATGACTTAATTCTTATCTCCCAGACACCCTCGGGACTCCAAAAACTCTTGAATACCTTGAGTACATATGTAAATGCCAACAATCTTACCATCAATACTCAAAAGACTCAAATTATGATCTGCAAACCAGGCTGCAAAATAAAAGTAAAACACTGTGTTTGGCATCTGCATAATAACTTACTAATTCAAGTGGATCTGTACAAATATCTGGGCGTACATATACAGGCCTCTTCTACCTCACACGATCAGGAAACAGAGATACTATCTAAACTCCGTATGCTCATTTCACAGGCCAAGATTTTGAAACAGAAATTTGGGAAATTCACGTTGAAACATGTCCTACTTTTCTACCAACAGAAGGTAATTCCCTCTGTAACCTATGGCCTTAATACGATGCTTCCAAAAAAATCCCAATGGTGGCAAACCATAGAAGCAAGTATTTGGAGACAATGATTACAATTGCCCAAGAGCACACCGCTCCCGTTTATTCGACACGAGCTAGGAATTACATCACTAGAGTCCCAGATTATATGGAGGATGTGTGCCTTGTTCAGGAAATCAATACTTGGTCTAACTTCTGGTGATTTGCTGACCATATTAGCACAACATCTGTTAGCACAGGATCATGTATTCACTAAAATGTGGTGCAACATGGTTTTAAATTCTCTAGCAGACGCAAGCATCACACTTGAACTATTATTGACAAACCCTGTTCGGGCAAAACAAAAGTTGTTCGATCATGAATGGATCCAAAATCGCATTTTATGTCAAAATGATGCTCGCGTCTTTGGTATAAAGGCCTTGAAATGAACAGAATCTTACCTAATAAGATGTCCGAGTCCGTACATACGCCATCAATTTCTAAGGTTTCGCCTAAATCTCTGGCCCACAACACAAGTTTTGGCCAGATGAAAGCTTATTTCAAAACATTTAAACATTTGTCGTTTTTGCTTAAATTAATCTCAAAGGGAAACTTTAGAACATTGCATCCTATATTGCCCAATGCTAGCTCACCAAAGATCAAATCATTTAAAAAAATATGACTTGACCAAATATATCTTCATGTCTATGAATGATATTTGGTCAAGCATAAATAACTTCCCGAATTTGACTATGCGTGTGGCAATTATTTGTTTTCTTGATACCATCTTTCCGAAATCTCATGAGCCTGATTTTGGGTAATGTGATGCTTAATCAAATGTTCGACTGTGTACAAATGTTTTAAAGAAGATTTTCCTTTTCTCTTTGTTAAATTTGGTATTGAAAACTTGCTAAATGTTTTATTGTGAATTGTATTTGATTACATTATATTTTTTTATATTTGAAAGGATGATTTTATTATCCATACCAAATAAAAAAAATTAAAAAAAAGAACTCCGTTCAATACAAATACGAAAGGGGTGCATCGCGCTCTCACTCACCTTCAGCGCCACTCATCTCAGCAGCAAGTCGCCATCCCCGGATGCCGGCCATCATCTAAGGAAGGAAAGGAACGAAGTTAGAGAACTGTTCAAAAGACTCATACTTACCTGTCAGACTCTTGCCAGTGAAGTAACTAGGCAGCAACAAGCCCGCATCAATCAACGCGCCCCTGCGCTGAAAGCAGGACAAAGCACAGTATCCAAGAAAACAAGGTGAGCTGTGGATCAAAGGGAAGGGTTGGACTCCAGGGAAGAAGAGGTTCAAGCACAAAGAGACAATAGGGAGTTAAACTCTACCAATCCTGTGTTTCAGGCCCAGTCTCCAGTCGAATAGCCTCCAGGGAAGGGTTGGAGGTCGTAAGAGGTGAGAACAGGCTGAGTGACGTCCCCGTGGATACCAGGTGAGCTTTACAAGAAGTTGCACGAGTTGGGCACAAGAAGTATAAGACGAAGAAAGTTAAATCTTCCTGAGGGAAAAGAGAAGTGACATATGTGGCCCAGAGGGATGTTCGCCTATGGATAAGGGAGTAAGATGGTCTGATTCAGAAGTACCTATGTCTAGGGCACCAGAGCCACTGACGCAGTCAGATCGACAAAAGGGGCAACCCCATGGTCAGAGGGGGGAGTCCACGACTTATGTAAACTGGCTAAGATCATTGCCAGGTAGACAGCGATGTCGGAATATTACTCCAGTGGTAGATAGACAAATTATGAGAGATGAGAATGAGTTTGGAGCATCACAGTTCCCCTTGTTGGAAAAGGGAGGGGCCAGGCCGCAATATATACCATGGCCCCAGCTGGACATAGAACACTTGAAATGTAAACTCCCAAATTTAACTTCCGGTGCAGGAAAATGGATACATGAGTTAGAAAAAATGATGGGAGGGAATACATTAGCTATAGGGGATATTAAAGGTCTTCTAATCGCCATACTTGGTGAGAGAGCTGATGATGTATGGACAGAAGCAGGTTACCCTGGTGTGACTACAGTCAACACCGGGCACGATGGAGCACCGTTTAATAACGGTAGAGCAGCGATTTGGAAAGCGCTTGGAGTGCTATATCCGGACACATCCGATATGGGAGCTACAATGACGAGAAAAATGAAGGAAAGACCGGATACGTTGCTTTACATTAAAAGTTTTCAAGACGCATGGGCGCTTGAAACAAGGGAAGTTTGGGTGAAATCCATACCTGTATTTTATCATATATGATGCCAAGGGCTGCCAGAGCAGGTACAGAAACAGCTCAAGAAATTAGTGGGGATTGAAGCTAAACCATGGTCGGAAATCCAGTTAACCATTGCACATTATTGCAGACTCCTGCAGGAAAATAATCGCAAAAAGGACGATGCACGAAAAGGTGAAAAAGCAAAATGAGTTCAGAAAAAGCTATCCAAGTATGCCATTGAAGGGGCAATTTTAACTAATGTAGGCGGATCAAATTTGCAGCAGGTAGTGCACTTGCCACAAGTAAATCACCAAAAACAGTCTGATCAGACAAATAATGGATATGTTCCACGAAGAAGGGGATATCGAGGGAGAGGTTGGCAAGGAAATCAAGGGCATTGGCAGAATAATCAAGGAGGGTTCCAGAATATGCAAAATGGTGATCCGAAAACGCACTATGGGCAGATGGGGAGACAGCTGCTTGTATGTTGGACATGTGGAATGACAGGACACATAGCTCGTATGTGTAGAAGCCAAGGGATGATACAGAATGATCAGTTTTCAAGACAGGGAATGCCAAATCCACCTGAATATTCGAAGCAGCGGGGAAATTGATTTGCGCAAAATCAAACAGTGCAGCAAGGCTTGCAATCACAGCAAGTAACAGGTAATCAACTGCAAGGACAATCGCAGCAATCTCTTATGCAACTTCAGCAGAACACAAATACAGAATCGGCTATGACACGTAGAATAGGAGGTGTTACTGTCGATGGAGGAAATCCATTTACGGTCGATGGAGTGAGACTGTACCCGAAATAGGACAGCTCACTGGGAGACCTGATGTGTTCAGTCCTATCTATTACGCCGAATCCTCATGAGCAGCCAAGGGTAGACGTAATTTTAGGCGGCAAAGCTTTTTCCTTCTTAGTGGACACGGGTGCAACGCGCTCGTGCATACGTGAGGGTACATTTTCAATGTCTGGCGATGTCAAATACTCAGGGCTTTAAAGGGGCAACAAGTTGTGTTCCATTTACAAAAGAATTACCAGTCTTTATAGGAGAATGCGATATGAAGGTGCCACTGCTTAATTTCGAGGCAAACACCTGTTAACATATTAGGGCGAGGTTTAAAGACAAAAATGAATATGACCATTTCATTTACAGATGGCATAGTATGCTCAACACCGGGAATGCATTATTTAAACGTATGCGAAATTATCAAGGCATACGCAGGGCAAGTAGTGCAAAGAGCAATACCGTTGGAACCCAAAGTGTTCCATTATGGGATACATGTTTTGTTAACATGGCTGCCAGGTCTTGTAGGCAGAACCATGAGAATACCAGATGTGTTTCTATTTAGACCTCAGATACCCATTGACGAAGAGGAGGGGCACATTTTCCCCTTAGGCATAAAAGCAGCTATAGTTCGAGGAAATATGGCTTTGCTTGATGTGACTGATGATAAAGGTAGACAATGGAGCACAATAATTGCCATTGAGGAAGGTTGCAGAGTGACGGACGTCACTGATAAAGACTTGTTTGGAGATGACAGATCCGACGATTTTGAGATATTTGAAATGTGCATATTAAGGCAATTAAGAGAGAAGTTCCGCAGAGAATGATGCTAGCAAAGAAGCATCCTCAATATTTTGATGAAGCGTCCTCAATATTTTGATGAAGATATGGGGAAGGTGCCAATTTCATTATGGACCACTGGCACCTATGACGTAGGCTTACTGAAAGGAGTTGGGGAAGTAAAGATTAAATTGAAACCAGGAGCAATTTTACCTCGAGCACGACAATATCCCATTTCTTGAGAGGCAGAGGAAGGTATTTCAAAACAATTTCCGTCATGGTGGAACAAGGTATTTTATTGATGTCAGAGTCACCATGTAATACGTCAGTTTAGCCTATGAAAAAATCTAAGGAGTTTAGCCTATGAAAACATCTAAGGGGGTGGGGGGATTCCTGGAGACTAATACAAGATTTGAGACCAATAAACAAAATTGTAGAGGCCGAGTTCCCTATAGTCCCGAACCCGTCTACAATTCTATGTAATATACCTATTAATGCACGATATTACATGGTGATTGATTTGAAAAATGTGTTTTTCTCAATCCAATTGCACAAAGACTCACAAGATTTGACATTGTTTACTTTTAGACAAGTGTGATTAAAAAGCACAAGGCTGCCTCAGGGGTAGTGTGAGTCCCCATCGATTTTTAACAGAGTCCTACAGATGGACTTGAGCAATATTTCTTTAGAGAGTGTTGTGCTGTAATACGTAAATGACATTCTAGTTTACAGCACCACAGAGGAAGAGTGCGGACACGATTTTGTTCAGCTGAAGATTATACCTGCTGAGAAAGAACAAGTTACTTATCTGTAACTGTTGTTCTCCAGCATGGGTCTGGCATGGATTCACATGCTCATGAATATTCCCCGTCGTCTGGCTGGGAGTCATCGGTAAAGAAAAAATCAGTTTCATTTCTGAACTGTCTTTCAACTAGTAACCAATCACTGGTCTCTGGGTCATACTGCCCCCAGCCAATGACTGCCCTCTACCTAAGCCCGTCCTCTGGCAGCCATCTTCAGATTTGGTAGCACGTAAAGTGGCAGTAGGACCAAGAGAAGAGCCGCAGAGGAGTAGGAGGGAGGGTTTGCATTTGAATCCATGCCAGACCCATGCTGGAGAACAGTTACAGGTAAGTAACTTGTTCCTTCTCCAGCATGGGGTCTGGCATGGATTCACATGCTCATGAATACAAGAATACATAGCAGTACACACATGCACAACCACGGGAGGTGGCAAGGCTCAACATTAAGCATTTCAACAACTCAACATTAAGCATCTCTTACCTCCTCACCAGGCTCACCTTCAAGCGAACAGGTTGCGGAGCACTGCCTGGGCGACTCTGGACTCCTCCCTGGAATCCCGGTCGACGCAGTAGAATCTCGTGAAGGTGTGCGTCAACCTCCACGTAGCAGCCCTGCAGATGTCCAGCAGGGGCACACCAGACAAGAAAGCTGTGGTAGCAGCGATTGCTCTGGTTGAATGGGCTCTCGGGACGGCCAGGCAACGGTCGGTTTGCCAACCGGTGACAGTGCATGATGCAGCCGGAGAGCCATCTGGAAATGGAAGCCTTCGGGAGGGCCTTCCCTTGGTTCACAGGTCCAAAGTTTACAAACAGCTGTGATGTCTTCCGAAGACTCTTTGTGCGTTCCACGTAGAACTTCAGTGCGCTAGCCACATCCAGCGAGTGCAAAGTCCTCTCAACTGGCGACGAAGGCGACGGGAAGAAAACAGGTAAGACCAAGGGCTCGTTGAGATGGAAGTCCGATGGCACTTTGGGAATGAAGGAGGGCTGTGTCCTCAGCAATAACCTCGTCTCATGGAAGGTCAGGTATGGAGATTTACAGGAGAGGGCCTGGATCTCTCCCACTCGTCATGCGGAGGGGATTGCCACAAGAAACGCGGTCTTCCACGACAGGAACTTCAACGGTGCCGAATGCAGAGGCTCGAATGGCGGCCCCATGAGCCTGGTCAGCACCACATTGATCTCCCATGCCGGGGCCTTCACCGACGGGAACGATCGGAACAGTCCTTTCATGAAATCCTTCACCAGGCGATGAGACCACAGAGATGACCGCCCCAGAGTTCTGGTGCAGAGGGAGATAGCCGCCAGATGGATCTTGATGGAGGCATGTGCCAACCCCGCTTTGGCCAGCGATAGCAAGTACGGCAGCACTTGAGGGGCCGTAATCTGCAGAGGGTTAATCTTCTGTGCACGGCACCAGACTGAGAACCTCTTCCATTTGTGTCCATTGCACGAGTGGAGGACACCCTGGCCTTTGCAAGCACCTCCTTGCAGTCCGCGGGGATATCATACCCTCCAAACTCTAGTGCTGCAGGAGCCAGGCCTGCAGGTTCAGCGATCCTGGGTCCTGATGGAGGATGGTGCCCCCTTCCCTGGCAAGAAGATCTGCGTCCGTCGGTAGTTTGACCGGGGGGGGGGGGTGCTGACATGTCCAGCAGGTCCGGGAACCAGATCTGCCTCGGCCACGCCGGTGCAACGAGGATCATCATGCACCGGGACCGTCTGAGTTGATTGATGAGTCGCAGCAGCAATGGCAACGGGGGGAACGCATACAGGAACAGGCCGTCCCAGGGGAATGAGAAGGCATTGCGCCCATGCTCCCCGGCTGGGGAAACCTGCTGGCGAACCTCCGCCACTTGGCGTTTGTCGCCGTCGTGAATAGGTCGATCTGGGGATTGCCCCATCGTCGGAAAAGGAGATCCACTTGATCCTGCCGAAGTTCGCACTCGTGGCACAAGCGCAGCTCCCTGCTGAGTGAGTCAGCAATGGTGTTCTTTATTCCTGCCAGATGAAAGGGCACCAGGAACATCTCGTGGGCAACGGCCCAGTGCCACAGATCCTGCGCTTCCTTGGATAGGGCTGGAGATGTGGTGCCCCGCTGCTTCCTGATGTAGAACATCGTGGTGGTGTTGTCGGTGAACACCCTTACCACCTTTCCCTTGAGGGTCAGAAGGAACAACCTGAGGGCCCAGAACACGTCTCGGAGCTACAGGACGTTGATGTGTAGTGACCTCTCCTTTGGGAGCCAAAGGCCTCTTGCGTGGAGATCTCCGGTGTGCCCTCCCCATCCTTCCAGGGAGGCGTCCGTCGTCACCGTTTCCTGATGTGCCGGGGTCTGGAAGTCCATGCCGCCGCTAGATGCGCGTGGGTGCCCCACCACCGGATAGCTTGGCGGAAAGTCTTGTTCACTGAGATCCTGTCTTCAAAGCTGCCCGCCGCTTGCATCCAACGGGCGTCGAGAACTCCTGCAGTGGTCGCATCCGCAACCTGCATAGGCGCACAAGGTAGATGCACAAGGACATCATGCAGAGTAGGGACTTGATGGACCTCACCCTGGCCATGTCCATGGTCAACAGCCGTTGTACCTTACCCAGGATGGCCTTCGTCCTGTCCTCTGACGGCGAAGCCAATCGGGCCACTGTGTCGAGTCTGGCTCCCAGGAACAGGGCGTCTTGCGACTGTACCAAGTGGGATTTCACGAAGTTGATCGAGAATCCCAGATTCGTGAGCAGTTGGACGGTCTTCGCTGTGTGATCGACGGCGAGTTCCCTTGACTTCGCTCGGATGAGCCAATCGACCAGGTACGGCTAAACGTGGATCCCCTGCAGGCGGAGCCGTGCCGCCACTGGTGCCAGGCACTTGGTGAAGACCCTGGGCGCCGACTTCAATCCGAAGGGAAGGACCTTCAACTGATAGTGTCGCCCTTGGACCACAAATCGTAGGAACTTTTGATGTCCTTGGAGAATGGGGATGTGGAAGTAGGCATCCTCCAAGTCCAGCGACGATAGGAAGTCGTCTTCCTCCAACTGTCCAAGCATGTGCTGGATGGTGACCATCCGGAATTTCTGGGACTTGATGTATTTGTTTAGAGCCCCTGAGCCTCTTCGGAACGAGTTCTATCGCGCCCTTTTTCAGCATTGCTCGTACCTCCAGAACTAGCTGTGGGACGTGGTTTTCCTTCCTGGCCACAGGAGGTAGACGCAGACACTTTCTTTGGAATTCAAGAGTGTGCTCGTGGGCCACGCGTCCAGCACCCAACGGTCGGTGGAGATGGACTCCCACACGCTGACGAATTTTGACAGCCGGCCTCCCACCGGGGTGCTTCGGTGGGGGCCCGATTGTTAGGCAGAATCCTGTGCAGTTCCCTTAGGGAGCACTACAGAAGATTAGGCCTACAGGTTAGAGCAATAAATCTCCTTTGGTATCAGTCTGTACCACAAAGATTTAGTTGGTAGCTGTGGCTGAGCAGTCAGACTTATCTCAAGAGGGAGATGAGCAGTATTCAGGGTTTACACAATAGGCCTTCAGTACTTTGGAGCAAGGAAACACTGAGCAAAGCTTTGTATTAAAAAGGAATATATATATTTATTGTATACACTTCTAGTTAAACACATTTATTCAGTCAAAGAAAGTATACACAACTCCCTAGTTAAATTGTAGACAAGTTTGAGCAAGAGTGAAAACTGAGCAAAACGGCACAGTGAAAACCAAACACAAATGGCACACTAGCAATTTCTTACAAGGGAGGGAAAACCCAAGTCATATAGAAATATCTTCTTATAGGCCCCTGCAACACTTCCCATGTGTTTGTGAACCAGTTTAGGCAAGACAGTATATCAGTATAGCAAATACTTATATGAAAAATGAGCAAAATGGCACTTCACAAGGTTTAAAAGTGGGAAGGATGGGGTGGTTATAAAAAGTTGGTGCATCAACACAGTTCTAGTTGAGAAGCAATCTAGTGAAGGCAGTTCTAACAAATTTAGCCAGAGTCAGTAGTCCTGTGCCAGAGTCAGTGGTACAGGGCAAGGGCCCAGGAGCAAAATCTTCTTGTAGCTGCAGTCAAGTCTTTGGTTAACTATTTTGAAAAGGTGAATGCAGAAGGTGAAAGACAATGTTAAGAGAGAGGGGAGGCCAACCCAACAGGTAGGTAAAGGATTTAAAACACCTTTAGTGCTACCGCGAAGAAAGGGCGGCCTGGCGGAACAATGTACCTTTAAAATGAAGAAGTGGCTCCTGCGTGGCGGTTGTTCCTGGTAGTTCCTGCAGTTCGGAGGATCCAGCAGAGGAAGAGAGGCTCTTGTTGTGGAGGAAGGTTGAGTTACTGCACTACCCAGGGATGAAACCAGCCGTGGTGCTGCCCGACGTATAAAAGGTACGCTCCTTTAAATCGTGGTCCGGGGGACGGGTGCCTGGCTATCCGGTCTCCAAGTACAGGGTACTGGTGATTCGACCAGGGCAGGTCCAGGAAGGCGATTGGCAAACTGGTTGGCCCCACCAGCTCAAGGGAAGAAGGCTCTTACAGATGAAGATCCTTTCTCCTCGTGTGGAGAAAAGTGGTGAGACGCTGCAGCAGGGCTTCACCGGTGGTTAAGTCGTTGCAGATGTCTTTGGCTTCTCTCCTCTTCGTCTTTAGTTCCAGTGGTGACGTCTTTCTCTGCCAGTCCTCAGGACCCTGCTTTTATGGAAAAAGATCCCCATTCATACAGCCTAGCTGTCACTCACACAGTGGAGTGGTCATCTTGGCGGGAGACCCTACAGCCTATCAGGATAGAGTGCGACATGGGTTGCTGAGGCAACCCTGTCCAGGTGTCCTACTCCCCCTCGCAAATAAAACCTACCGGAGTAAAGTTAATATTAAAATACACCGGCGGGGACTGGTCACCAGGGGGCGCGTGGATGATCTCGCTCATCGTGTGAGCTCCGCGCCCGTGGTCCTAAAAGTGGACCTGAGCCCCCACTTTGCGAGCCCCCCAGAGCCCCAACTTGAGCAAGTGCTGTCTGAATGCTGCCCCTCCATTCTGTGGAAAATCTAGAGGGAATCGGAGCCGCCTTCCCTGAGAAACCAACGGCTGCGCTGGTCCGCCTGGGCTGCGACGTGACCGACAAGTGAAGACCTGCGCGGTGCACAGGGAACCAGAGTGCCGGCGCAGTTGGCGGTCTCGGAGCAACTGCAGACGCTGCTGGTGAAGAGGTACCTGCCCTTGTGCAGGATTGTCCCCTGTTGTTGGCCTTCTCCTGGAGACGCTCCCCCCCCGGTCCGTGCCGGATCCTCCCGGTCGCGGTATCCCTCCGTGTTGGAGGCGGCGCCGGTGGGGACACTGTGTGGGCCTCCCAGCGCAAGAGGGGCTGCAGACCGATCTCCTCCCTCAGCTCGAGAGTTTGTCCCAGGAGCCCGAATGGGTTGCACTGTGCCACGAATATCCACAGCTTCGGCTCAACGAGCGCACGCGTTCCGGAACTGCTCCCTTCCCTCGCCCCCAGACCTGCTCCCTAGTCTGGAACACGCGCTGCTTGTAAGCAGCTACGGCAAGCACGGGCACTGGGGCCCGCACCGCGGACGCTCATATACCTTTGCAGGCTCACCCCTGCTCCTAGAAATCATCGCCGGGCACATCAGGAAAGCCCTGGGCCCATCACTACTCCTCAACGGCGCACATAGTCTCAGACAACTTTATAATCAATGAGGCTTACAGCCCGCTTCTGAATACCCTCACTTGGAGCCATACCGGAGTGAAACGAATAGGTGTGCGCTGGAGGCGCGGCAGCTCTCCCCTCGCCCCAGGAATGACCACTGGTACCCTAAAAATGTAGGAGGGGGTCGGGAGAGGCCAACTGGAACCTTGTGACTCCCGACCTATGCAACACAGACCTATAGTGAGGTTGACTGTGATCCGCCTAGACTCGCCCTGGCTTCTGAAGGGTGCTGCGGAACAAAGGTCATGGACTGCATATGACGGAGAGAACATGCTCACTTCAGAGGTGCCCTCCTAGATGGGTTGAGTGCTTTGAAATACAGGTGTGTGTGGTAAGACGGGGAGGTCTGTCTGTCGCTAGGGTGCACTGCGAGCTCCATATACACACAGGCTCCCCCACCCTCTCAGAGGGCCCCCCAAGATCCCCACACACTGCAATACCCCTTCAGAATTTAACTGGAGGATACTTCCAAGAGAAAGGCGAGAGAAGTGAGGGGAAGGGAGTCAGGTGGCTCGCAAGAGTGGAGTGAAGAGCACCAGAAGTGTCGGGGGGTGCATTCACGGACTTAGAAGGCCCCCAGCAACCAGAACTGAACTGGCAACATCACATCGATCGTGAGTCTCGGTGAATCCCCCAAACCCCTCTCCGATCCCTTCAAGAGAGGGCTGCACAACTAGCCACTTAACACAGGGGCCACGAGCAGTGCCCAATGTGGTCCAGGCACCCCACACCTACCTCCAAGTAACATGGTAACCCGGAACACCACCCAACGTCTGGAATAACTCCGAAACCAAAGGTGTGCATTGTAGTGCAGAGGGTAGAGCCCCCGGATTAGGGGTGTGTGCCTCCTCTGCCACAAATAGCTACTCAATGAATGCTGAGGTGTAAGTGGCCAGATACGCCCACAAGCCATTCTTACTGGCCTCAGAAACCAGGGTGAGCAGTATAATGGTGTGCATGTAAACGACTACGTACACTGGACGGACGTGGAGTGACCCGAATGTGAGGCCCGTGCATCCTACCCACGCCAAGTTCAAACCTGAGACAACACGGCACAGTTCCCAAATATATGCAAGCCAAAATAAAGTTATCCACGTATGCTTACGCTCCCTCCAACCGCACACCTACCACCCCCGAGATGGCGACCGAATCTATGGCACACGGTGAGACAGCGGCAACAAAGGGTGACATAGCAGCCCTTCTCACGGAGATAAAGAACATGGGTGCCAATATAGGGGGCAAGACTGACAAAATCACCCAACGCATAGACAAGATTGAAGACAGACTGGAGGGAGTGGAAAATAACCAGGCTTCCATAGACACTCTGGAAACACAACTCGAACATAGAATCGCGGACCTTGAACGGCAAGAGGAGGAGCACAGACTGAAAATGGACGATTTGGAAAACCGAGAGAGGCGAAACAATCTACGGTTTTTCGGTATCCCAGAACAAGACGGGGAGACGGAGGAAGGCCTAAAAGCAACGCTGCACGACACCATCAAAATCTTGGCAGCCGATGACGAGATTGACGAACCAAAACTGAACGGATCCACAGAGTGGGTGGTCCACCAGGAGGCCCGAGTTAAGTCCTCGCCTGCTTCCATAGATACCAGGACAAGGCGAAAATTCTTCAGAAGGCGAGGCGTGGGGTGTGATCACCCTTAACGGAGCCCAGGTAACCATATATCAAGACCTATCTGCTATGACATTGGCGCTGCAAAGGATGTGTAGCCCTCTGACGAAATGGCTGAAAGAGCGGGACGCCCGATAATGGTGGGGATACCCCTTCTCGCTCTTTTTCGAACACGAGGGCACGAGAATTAGATTACAATCGGAGAGGGAGATAAAGCCATCCAGATCCGACCTTGTTGATGCCCGTGAACGGGGGGAGGATGGAGAGGCCCCCAGGGCCGAAGGGCGCAAGTGGAAACCTCGAGGACCTAAGAGACAGAGGGTTAAAGGGTCGAGAAAATTTCGGCGAGGTAACAATTCCCCAGAGGGGGACAAGTGAACTAAACCAGCAGCAACTATCTTGATATTATTAACACTTGAAAAATGTCACCTCTAAATGATTGCGCAGCCCTAAGATATTATTGGTGCATTTTAGCCAGAGGCTGCTGCTGGTCCAATGCAAAGAAGCAATTGTTGATGGCTGTATGTAGTAATGAGGGGGGGCTCAGACTAATGTGATGTTTATTTTTGATTAAAGGACCGCGTGACGATGGTCCCTACTGGTGGTTCGTTGCTAGTTCAGTGAAGCTAACTGGACTAGCTCGGACGCCGTCAAATGGGGGGTGGGGGAAGGAGGGAGGGAAAGGGGGGAGAACACACAATGGGAGGGATGGTAAACAGGAAGTGAGGGTTGGAAAGACTGCAACAGTTTTCTCAATAACTGTCGAGGAGAGGAAAACATTGATGTTGGTTAGGGGCATGAACCACAGGGAATGGCTGCTTACTATTATGAATAATCAAATATCACAAATAAATGGCTACCCCTGAAATCAGTACGCGGGCTCCTTGAGAGTGGGGACGCTTAATGTCAAGGGGCTTAACTCGCCTACCAAGAGGTCGCTAGTATTAAGGGAATTTCGGAGAGCCGTGGTGGACATCCTATGCCTGCAGGAAACCAAGTATATGAAGGGAGAGGAGAGACTTATCCTAGGGAAACGTCTCGGCTTGGAGTTTTGGGGCTCTGGACCATTGTGCAAAGGGGGGGGGGGTGGGAATCCTTATACGAAAGGGAATTGACTTTCAATTCACTAAAACATGGTCAGACGCGGAAGGGCGAGCCTTATTGGTGGTGGGAACCATCAGGTGCGTGGAGGTAACGATAGCCACCATCTATTCCCCCAATGTAGGGCAACTCAGATTCCTCTCCAGAACCATCCCCAAAATAATGTTGGAGGCCACGGGACATGTTGTACTGGGAGGGGACTTCAATCTATGGGCTGACCCCAGTTTGGATCGTAAAGCAGGTAACCCAGCTGTCGACAACGAAATGAGAGGGGACCATATTGATTATGCAGGCATGATGCAGGTATACACGCTGGTTGACGCATGGAGGGAAATGCACCCTGACGCAAGGGGATACACATTTTACTCTCTCCCACACAATACTTTTACTCTAATAGATTATATCTACCTCTCACGGGAACTGTACGACATAGCATCACACTCGAGATCACCACAATAACATGGTCCGATCATGACATGGTCACAGTATCTATACGATGGGAACAATTACCAACCAGGGGCGGGAAATGGAGGTGCAACGAGACCCTGTGGAGGGACCCTGTTTTTAGAGAGGAGTTTGAGACGGAGATTAGAGAATATTTCAAAACTAACGACACAGGGGAGATCTCCAAACGGGGAGTGTGGGAAGCGGCCAAAGCAACCTGGAGGGGGATCCTTATACGGGAGGGGGCACGGAAGAAAAGGGAGAGGACCCTCATTGAAAATAAGCTTCGGAACGAAATCTGTCGATTGGATAGGGAGGCCAGGGAAGGGGACAGAACAGACCTTGATAAGATCCAAGAAGCTAAAATGAAATGGGAGGAACTTCGCCACTTTGAACAAGGTCAGATAACACGCAAATTGCACTTATTAAAACAAAAGTTCTACGAAAAGGGGGATAAAGCTGATGCACTGCTAGCTGCTAGACTCAGGATGCAAAGGGCATAAGGGTAAAAGAAATAACAAATAACACTCCTGTTCAAGGGCAAGACAAACCAACCATCCCTGAACTCTTAGCAAACTTTTATGAATCCTTATACTCCTCTGAAACAGACCCAAACTCGCAATAGATAGATAGCTATCTCGCTGACATCGATCTTCCCAAACTAGCTGAGGAAGACTCGGCCCACCTTGAGTCCTCCATTACGGAAGAGGAAGTACACAAGGTGATTAAAAGGCTAACATTGGGCAAATCCCTGGGGGAGGATGGATATACAGCTGGCTTCTATAAGACCTTCAGCGCCCTCCTAGCCCCATTCCTGACTGAATTATTCAATGAGGTCCTGGACTCAGGAACCGCTCCCGACGACTTCGTCCAAGCACTCATATCGGTCATCCCCAAGGAAGGTAGGGACCCCATACCGCCCCATATCCCTGTTGAATCTCAATGCGAAAATGTACACAAGGGTGCTGGAGACTCACATGCCACACCTCATTCACCCCGACCAGGTTGGTTTTATAATTGGACGACGAGGGGCAGACACCATGCGGAAAACTCTTCATTTGGTCGCAGCCTCCCAAACCATGAACAAAGAACCCGCCTTGCTTTCCATCGACGCTGAGAAAGCATTCGACAGGGTTTAATGGGAATTCCTTGCTGCAGTCCTCGGTGCCGTGGGTATAGGACCAAGGTTTAGAAAAGGGATCAAAGCGGTGTACACTGCACCTAAAGCCGCAGTGTCAGTCAATGGGGAGTACTCGAGATGGTTTGAGCTAAAATGCGGTACCCGACAGGGATGTCCCCTCTCGGCCATACTCTTTGCCCTTTCTGTAGAGCCTTTGGCACAGAAAATTAGGAAAGACACCCTAGTTCAGGGAATGACACTGGGCCAGGTGAAATATAAGGTGGCGCTGTATGCTGATAACCTACTTCTCCATGTGATAAACCCCAACACATCCATCCCCAGGGCACTAAGCCTACTAGATGCATACGGCCGCATATCAGGTTTTAAAATCAATAGGTCCAAGTCGATACTTTTCCCCTACTGGGTTCAATGGAACTGAACAATGGAAGATATTCAACCCTAAGCCTTACGATAGAACATGAGAAATTAAAATACTTAGGGATACATGTCATGAGATCGCTCCATGATCTATGCAAGGCCAATTTCCCGGCACTTCTCCAAAAATTCCATGCCGACCTCGTCAAGTGGGATAAATTAACCACATCATGGCTGGGACGCTTAAATGCAATTAAAATGACTTGTCTCCCGAGAATTCTATATACCTTTCAAATACTCCCCATCCAAATGCCACGCCAATTCTTTACTGAAGTCAAGAAAGCGATCATTAAATTCCTGTGGCAGGGGAAAAAACCAAGAATTGCGTACACTAACTTGACGCTGCCCAAAGACAAAGGTGGGGTGGGCCTCCCGGATATTCAGAAATATTATGAAGCGACCCAGTTGCGAATCGTCATTCCCCATCTCCGTGATCAGAAAACACCCCAATGGATTGCCATGGACAATCACTATCTGTCCCCGGCGACAATATCGGAGTGGCTATGGTCCCCCAGAAGGAGAGTGCTAAAGAAATCTAAAGCACACCCGATGTTTGAAACCATATGGGAAATATGGAGAGAAGGCAGGGACATGAAAAATATCACTACGTGGCCATCGCTGCTAAGTCACCCGTGGTTCCCTGGCATCAATGACCAGATTCCTAACGTAGAGAGATTTCATTCCTGGTATGAGGCGGGCCTGGAGAGGGTGGGGCAACTCCTAAAAAATGACTCATTTATCACACTCCCCGAATTGGAGGAGGCACTCGGAATTGGCAAATTATCTGTATTCCACTTCCTGCAAATTAAGGGTGTCCTGACAAAGGCCGAATGGAATGATAAGATCGAAAGAGACCTCACCCCATTCGAGACTATATTAGACTCTAGAACTGAAACAAAGGGATTGATTTCGACCCTATATAGAACGCTCATAGAGGCAGGGGAGGGATCAACTGAACCTCTTAGACTGAAATGGTAAAAGGACATAGGGGACAGTATTGATCCAGAGATGTGGGACAAAATATGTCGGGCTGCACCTCAAGCTTCGATCTCTTGTCAATTTAAACTGCACGCGATTAAATTACTTAACAGATGGCAATATGACCCGCACAGGCTCTCCAAAATCTACCAATCATCTAGCAAACACTGTTGGAGGGGTTGCGGATACATTGCGGACTATTGGCACATGTGGTAGACCTGCCCCCGACCTGCCCCGAATCCAAATCTACTGGAACAAAGTCTTGGGATGGATTAAGGACCTAGATGGGATCCAGAGGATAGCGGACCCCGTCCTAGTACTGCTTGGCTTTGAAAATATTGAGGATGAGTGGAGGAGGGTTACAGATATAGCCGCGCCGCTGTTACTAGCCACGAGAGCTCTCTTGGCCACGAAATGGAAATGTCCAACAGCCCCAACCGAAAGAGAATGGGCCAATGTCGCCTCTAACATGTGCACCATGGAAAAGATCACGCCATCCATACATGGGAAATCAGCACAATGTGATATCCTGTGGATGGAATTCCTTAACAAATACATGCCGGAAAGGACACATTAATACTCATGGGTCCATCAGCCCCATAGCCTCACACTGTGGGAAAGCATCTGGTGATGGAAAGTACGATCCAAGGCAACGAAAACCTATGCCAACTCTCCACACAAGGCGGTCCCCAAAACTTGTCACATCTAATATGCAACTCACCACACTACAGTAAGCACATTCCTCAGAGGCAGTAGGTGGAATCCTGTAGGGTGGGGGGAGGCAAGGGAGGGAAGGGAAAATGGGGTTCATTGTTGACAACTATTGCTATTTTAAATGAAAGTTACATGCGAACGGACAGTTCACAAAAGCATCACTGAAATGTAGATTCGGACTGTGTTATTTTTACTTGGTGACACCATCATCTTTTTCTTTTCTGTTTTGATGCTCGTTTATTCCTAATGGAAATGCTGTAACCTGTTTGACTTAAAATCAAATAAACACGATTCAAACAAAAAAAAAAATACACTGGTGCTATGTTAAGAGACTGTCAGAAAATGTGGTAGCCTCGAACAATGGCAAAATCCCATAGGAAAATATTTGCGGTCGAATATTTACAGTTGTAACCACTGCCACCAGCCAGAAACTTTTGAGAGAGGGACTGTACGGTACCCTCTCGAAAAAGAAAATAAGGGAAAAACTATTAACCCTTCCCAGTGCCTCCATAGTAAGATGGGTTGTACTGGTTTAGTTCACAAAAATTGACTAGTAAAGTCAATGGGGATTTTATATGCCCTGGAAGACCGTAGTTAGTCCCAGGGTATGGAGTCTATGTTTGGGGGTCGCTATGACCCCCATGTGTCACTGCACGGAGGGTGCTGTGTAACACATGTTAATAAAGATGGTTCCTATGGAGGTGAGAGAAACCCCATAGACATTAAACACAAAAATAGCCTAGAACACACATAGCACAAATGTCTAAGAGTGGGAAAGAGAGTCTCACTCTTAGCAGGAGAAAAAAACAAACCCTTCAAATCCAGCAAAGCTGCTGGGGGACTCTATAGGTAAGGGAAATTACGACGACGGGGACGGATGACGACAGTGGTGAAGACGGGACGGATCTCCCATCACCTCCTGCCCGGGCCTCCCCTCCCGACGAAATTGGAATTCTCATTCTATGGCTAATTTCCCTTACCTATAGAGTCTCATCCCTCGGTGGAGAGAGGGGGGGGAGTTGAGGATGGATTCACCTGCACTTTTTCAGTGGGCTTCCCAACAGTCAAGGTGCCACTGGATCGTCCACTGGGGTTAAGGGCAACCTTGTCCTTATCTCCATACAGAAGGCGTGGATAGCTATCAAGATTGCTCCTGAGTTGTCCTGTGGCATAGGCACTGGCTGAGATGGGAGTGACGGCTGGGGAGTAGGGTCCTCTGTCTCATCCACGGTCCACGCCTCCTTGTCGGCTCCACCGTCGCTTTCTACGTTTCTACCGGGGGACTTCCTCGAACTTCTTGTCCAGGATCTTTGCTGCGCCAGCCAGCCCATCTTCGGAGATGTTATCTGTGTCTGCTATGGCTACCATGGCCCCCCCTCTTTCTCCACCCGGAGTTTCACGGGGGTCTTATCGATAGGCTGAAAAGAGGATTCCCTCCGGGGTGGCAGGGAAACTCTAGGCCTGGAGATCGCCTCCACTGGTGTAGCCTCCAAAGGCTTTGCCGGGGCCCACCATGACTCCTTAGCTGGGTGAATCAGGGCCATTTGCGACCATGGGCGCGCCTGAGGCCTTCACCTTGGAGGGAGGGTCGCTGCCTCGCTCCCCCTCGGCTGCCACTGTCTGGATCGACAGGGGCTTCTGCCGAAGCTTACCCGGGTTCTCCGACTTCATCTTCACCGAACCAGAGCGTTGGCTTGTGGTTGATGGCGTCAGTGATATCGCGCCCTGCCTGGCGAGGCTCTGGTTATGGCCACTGCCTGTGAGGTGGCCGTGGGTTTGTCCTTTCTCGGCATCGACTCGACTGACCTGTGCGTCGAAGAACCCTTCCATAACTGTGTCGAAGACGCCAATCTATGCGTCGAAGGGATCTTCGACGACGGCGTCGAAGGCGACACTTTGCCTTTACTCGAGGGTCCGTGACGCTCTCAAGTGGCTTCTTTCGCCGGGTGCTGCGACTCGCGGCGTTTTGATTTTTTGGGTCTTTCACCCAGGGTATCACCCTCAGCAGTCTTCCAAGGGGTCGAGGCCGCTTTCTCTAAGACGCTCAGACTGAAAAACTGAGCAACGATATTCCAAGGCCCTACGAAGCGCGGAAAAACGGAACTGAGCAACGGACGCTGCGCAAGTCTATTCATACGCGTGATGACGTTGGCGCCGATACGGAGGCTGTCGAAGGACATCGGCTCAAGGGACGTCGACGCGCAGCGCCTTCTACTGAAAAAAATTTCCGAGGCCAGCAAGCTAGGAGATCTATCAAAGATAAGGAATACGTCGGAGGACAGAATCCCTTCGAAATATGTTTATGTCTGGGTATTTAAGGAGATGAAAATGTGAAGTACACAAAGGCAGAGTATACAGCAATGCAATGTGCATTTTAGTGATGCATATGAATGCTAGTGCAGGGGTAACATTTTCAAAATGCACACCACCAACCAGCAAGGCACAAAAAGTCACCCAATGCCCAGCATTAGCTGAATGCACACAGCACACCACCCCTCACTCGCCAAGAGTCAATCACCACCCGCCAATTGCTAGTGTTGTATGAACATTTTGAGACTTGCAAAGAGTATGACAGAAAAAAAAGAAAGCATACAAATTCACATAGATGTGTGACAAGAGTGTAAAACAACAAAGTGAGACAGAAAGTAAAACAATGCAAAGGTCTAGGTAGGGATAGCAGGGTTTGAGCAACCTGGAGCGTAAAATGTGGTAATGCCCATTTACAGAACACCTACATATGAAACACATTAATGTATACAAATGGAATTAAACGTAGTGTCCTATGGATACCTAGATGTGAGTACACAGCAATGTCCTTTCACAATGACACCTAGATATGAGGCACAATATTGTATGAAACTTTGAATATGTTCTCTTAGGGACTCCTGGGTGTAAGTATAGTGCAATACACTTTCACGGGAGCACCTAGAAATAAAGCACAAAGGCATACAAAGTTGCATCAGCTTAGTGACACCCGGATATGAAACAGAAGTGAATATAAAATGGACAAAACAATGTTCCATCAACACCCAGATGTGGAACACAAACAGGGAACAATACATGACAATGCAATGTTCTTTTTAAGGGATGTCTGTATTTGAACACTACAGAGTTCAGATTTTATATGCTTTCTTAGGGGCAATTCAAATGTTACATATGTAAAACCATGCAAGGCTTTAACTAGAGATATGTAGGTGTGAGCCACATGGAACTTGACTGACTCGAGGGGCACCCAGAGTCCGGCTCCCCTCCCCTATCTCCCCTGTTTAGACACAGTAAAGGAACACCCTGCTCCAGGGAAAGGTCAAATCTTTATTCCTCTTGCAACAGTTCTTCTGTGAGTCACAATGATACTTTGATTTAGGCTTTTCGGATTGCAATAGTTCTACGTCTCAACGTACACCACAGGGTAAATGTCTCTCAGGAACGAGGAATGCTTAACTGACTTGAGGGACACCCAGAGTCCGACTCCCCCCATGCTCCCCCCGCTTCCACAGATTTTAGGATTAAAGGAAAGTACACAACTCCTTAATAGAGTTCGACTCACTGGGCCTCTCACAGTAATTCCAGGGTCAACATGCAATTTTTTTTTATAGTTGCGAACTCAGTTCCTGGTGTGACGCGCATCCTTTATATTAGTTTGTGCTGTGCTATTGGTGGCTTTTGCAATAATATAGTAATACTATCAGCTTTATATAAAGAATGGTGTATAAAAGGTTGTTTAAATGTTAACAGTCATGGCGATACGATGCAAAAGATGCCAGTTCGTGCCCCTGTAAATAGCATTTGTAAAGCTCTTGAATGTCTCTCTTACTGATGAAACAAGCTCTGCTTTAGAAGGCTTTAAAGTTACTTGCAGCTTTCTGGTCCTGGGTATCGTCGCTGTTATCATTTCAGTAAGATAACTAGGCAGCTGTCCACCTGCTGAAGAGGGGTTACCTTGCAGACTATTCCGCTGCTGCTGCTTGCCACCCTCTGCACGAACACCAGCAGCGCCAACACCACGCCCTTCCTAACTGCGGGCTTCACTGCTCCGTGCCCTAGCACAACGTTTCCAAGATGGGGGGTTGGGTTCGGGAGGGGGGTGGGTTGGGGAGGGGAGGGGGGTGGGGGGGGGGGGGGAGGAGCCAAAAATAAAGCAAAGAAATCCTCCTGCAGCTCTCACCAGTGGCACCAACACGTGCCCTTCCTCACTGCGAACTTATTTCGAGCTACACCAACCAATGATCTCTCATATCTGACTTCAAGTATAATGATTAGGCAGCGTAGTTCTAAGGGAACCACCACAACCAGTTTTCAAGCTAGAAACAACTTCAATAATGAGTATACCGCTGCACATGGGAGGATCCAATAATTTAGCTTACATTATTCAAAGATAGTCCCTGAGAAAGCTCCTCAGAGAAATGTAAGGAACACAATGCTTATACCTCAGTTTTTCAATGAATACAGTGAAATTAACATTTTTTTAAAACTGCCTTCAAACCATATACGACTTTAGAATAAGCAATACACTTGCTGACTAAGCAATTGATGTTGTCAAATAAGTTATCATGGGACTAGTGCATGGGGGAACAGAATAAACATTTACATTGCTATTTTATTTGTACAAAGACTATGAAAACCCCAATAGCAACTGTACCTTCTAAGCTTAAAGAAAAGTTGGAGATCATGCTGATTGGGAAATGGAAAGTAGCAGCAACTGCCGCCAGAATCTTTAAAATTACAGCAAGACTCAAAATTATTCAATTCAATTCCCTGAAAAAGTTTTATTATTCTCATAGACAGTTGCACAAATGTCACAGAAATTAATGACATAATGGGGGCAGGAGGAAAGTCAGACCTTTCGCTTATGTATTTCGACATTCAACCCCAAATTTCATTATGTGAAAGGCATTGCATCCTGTAGGAACTACCAAGGGGTAACAGTTGAGCCATTTTAAACAGACTTGGAAAGAGACTCATAATCAGAAAATAATCATTTCATTGCATATAGTTAAGACACATTGCTGAGAAATGGAAAGGCAGCACCACCTGCTCAACGTTCTTGAAAATCAGCTGCAGGAAAGATGCGTAACTTCCAATGAGGGAGGATCAAGTCTAGGTGACAAAACTTAGCTAGGGAGAAAAATACCATTTAATAAACTGAGTTGATGTGTAACAACATAGCTCATGAGGAAGATAGGAAAAGGTGTCCCATTGATGGAGGAAAAACTAATGTACTTTTATCAATAAAATAATTTAACTCGAAAATTCAATGTTATTTGAGGACAAGAAGAGGTGATTATGAGAGGAGGGCAGGGTGCAAATGCATAATTTGGTTAGCACCTTAACGTTTTTACTAATTATGCAGTGGCAAACTCTTATTATATTAGCCAACGATGAACCATGTTTCAGAGTGGATGTGAATTTTAAACAGAACTTGCCCACACCTAAAAAAAACAGAGTTTACTATGACCAGAAGTGTAATGGGCTTGTGGGTAAAATACGGGGTGTGGAAAATAACTGCAGACAGTGAGTATTGGGTTTTGGGAATAGGCAGCCAGGATTTTAAAATGTCCAACTTTTGAACCTCTTCATTCCAAGACAGTTACACCATTAACTGATACAAACACACATTTTCCCATTCAATAGATCTTACATTGGAAATCATTTCTCAAATGTTTGGAAACACATAAAAGACTTGACTCCTTTAACAGTGTATCGCAAATGTTCAGAAAAGACACATTCAAACTGTAGGATAATCATAGATTTTTCTAAATGTGAGCAATTAAAGCTAAGCAACATTACAAATTGCTCTGTCCACATACTAGTGTTTGTGTCTAGATTTATAGCGGATCGATAAGATGATTAATTACTGGCATGCCAGCTTTGGGTGTAAAACTCATTGTTCACTCTCCTTTCTTTGATTTTTACCATCTGGTGAGGACGATCTATGGTGACTTGGAAAGCGCAAGTCTTATTCACTCAATATAACATTTTCAGTTAGTAAAAATAAAAGGTATCAAAACTCGTACTTTTACAAATTTCTTAAATGTGCTACCATGCTTTGTAAAACTCAACAGGTGATAAAAAAGAAAATCACAAATCAAAACATGAGGTAATTACCTATTAACAATATTTGGATAGTCGCATATGATGTCCGCAAGATGTTTCAGGGAATCTAAAGTAATAAAACCATATTAATGAACAATCAAGCTTTTTAGAATCAAATATCAGACAATAATTTCTGTTTACTGTAGTGATGTGCAATTTACACACAATTTTGCATAGTATGTTCAATCGTGGACTTAAGCCATTCGCAAATGATTAAGCCCACAACCACTCATATCCAATTCCAAAATTCACATCTTTATTTGGTCTGCTCACAACTACAAATGTGTCCTCATCAAAAGCCTTTAATGTGTTCACCTGGCATGAGGAACATTCATGAAAAAAGCTCTGCGAAGTACAGACAAGGAGATCATGGTGATACAAAGACTGTCAGCATTACTCTGCAAGCATTCAGATAGAGCCCAAAGAAGCACAGGTGTATATAGAAAACGAGTCTGCAACAAAAGAATAAACAAAGAAGAACAGGTTACTTACCAACTGTAACGTTCTTTCGACTGGATGTTCCTCCCACAAGGCGCTGTGCACGAGGTCGAGGCGTTGATGTCCCTCAGAGGTCGCCATAGGATGTCGACGTCACTCTCAGCATAAATAGCTTGTGCCGCGCCCGTTGGCTTCAGTTCTGTTTTTTTGTTTGTTACGTAGAGGAACCAGATAGACGTGCTCCAGACGGAAAGCTCTTCGCAAAAACACAAGTATAAACCGATAACTAGTACTGCTAGGTAGGATGGGTGGGGCGATGAGGAATATGTGGGAGGAACATTCAGCCGTAAGAACGTTACAGTTGGTAAGTAACTTGTTCTTCGAATGGATTGTGTCCTCCCACGTATTCCTCATCTATGATAGAATTCCAACGCAGTAAGAGAATTGGAGGTGGGAGTACTATTTAACTCCTTTCATGAACAGAATGGAGTACCGCCTTTGCAAATAGACCCTCCTGAGAGGATGAAGAGTCTAAGCAGTAATGTAGCCATAAACAAGTACCTATGTGACCTGTTGTGGGGGAGCTGAGAAGGACCTCCTCCCCAGCTTCCAGGTTTGGGCATTGGTGACAACCCAATTCCTATCAGCTTCTGTACTGGTGAGGTCTCTTCCTTGGATGTTTCCGATGATGCCAGAGTCATGTAGTTCCAAGCAACCTGACATACCAAAACAACACATACCAGCCAGCATGCATCAGACTCCTCAGAAAATAGAGATGGATTGTGGATCTTGGGAAGCAGCCTAACTTAAAGAACAAAGGAGACTACAAGTACTACAATGCAAATGGGTCCAATGTCTAAGACCAGGCCCAGAACAGGAGGAACAAAACGATTGCTCCATTGTTCAGGAGCTGCAGGAAACCGAAAAACCCACTCGAAACTCCATAGAATCCCCACAGGGGAATGGTGGAATGGCGGCAGAACTAGAGGCAGTGCGAAAATGTACAATAGTAGGGGAGACTATGCAATAAAAACCCATTTGGACAGTGAGTCGCTTAATCAGATCTACGCTGAAATCCTGAAATCCGCCAACCTTAATCTATTCTCTTACCCAACGCCCTACCTATTTTTGTGTAAAGAAGTGTATAAAAAGTCAAACTTCAATTCAGCCTTGTTATTTTGTGATTCATTTTTTTGAGTGAACACCACTTAATCGAAATGGGAAGAGAGAGAAAACAATGTCTGAGACTGTATGGCAGGCTGGAAGGAAATCGAGACAAAAAAACGGGGTGGGGATAAAGACCCTGATGTAAATTCCAGCTTGCAAGCGGAGGAGATAGCAGGATTTAGGATTATTTTAGAAAGAGATTGGCCCAAAGAAGCAACAAACTTGAACACCCAATGGGAGCTAAAGAAGTTTCTAGATCGTAAGGAGGAATAAAAAAAAGCTACCAGAATAAGTTGTCAATGAGAGGTGTTTGAGTGAAGGAGGACCCAAAGACCAGAGAGAAGGAGAAATTACCTTAGCGTAATGTTCTTTCTATGATTTCTTCTCCCGCAGATTGCTCATCATGATATCCCTCTCCTCAGCTTTGCTGTTCGAAAAAAACGTTCGACAGGGAACCTCGACTCGGCCGTTGATCCGTCTTGTCAGGCTCTCAATCGTCAGCTCCAGATGTGACATCAGGCGTTGTATATATACACCACGTCACTACGCTCAATGCCTCAGTTCCTGCAACTTTTTCCCCTTGCGCTTGAACGCTGCAGAAGAAAATCCATAGGAGGTGGCTAACCAGTCATTAAAACATTAACAAGTGTACACCCCAACAGGATGAACACACAAACATTTTTCTTTTTTTAGACAGAATTGGTCATCCCAGAGCCATCACCAGATGCCTTCTCATTTGGACAGAAGCGACAACCTACAGAACTTTCTGAGCAGGGATGGATAGGAGGGTCGATGAGGAATCTGCGGAAGAAGAATCGATACTAAGAGTATTACGGTAAGGTAATTTCTCCTTCAATGGATTGCTTTTCTCCCGCAGATTCCTCATTGTGATAAGACTCTCCAAGCAGTTAAGATAATGGAGGAGGGCAGAAGGATTTAAACAAGTAGATTCTTTAGAACCGCCCTACAAAACCTAGCATCAGCTCCCTGTGCAACTTCCAAGGCATAGTGCTTGGTGAGGGTATTTAAGGATGACCAAGTGGTCGCCCAGCAAATATACCTAACCGGGATCCCTAAACTCCTTTGGTCGAGTGCGTCCTGATGCCCACTGGAAGCTCCTTGCCTGTCGATTGGTGACATTCGGATATGCACAAGATAATCCACTGTGACAGAGTTTGTTTAGTGATGGCAAGGCCTTTTCTAGACAAGGAATGGGCTACAAACAACTGGTCTGATTTCCTAAACTCAGACGTACGAGCAATATAGAAGCTCAACGCTCTCTTGGGATCAAGGCGGTGGAACCGCTCTTCCTCCTTTGCGGGATGCAGAGGAGGGTAGAAGACCGGCAAATCAATCGACTGGGACAGATGAAATTCTGAAAGCACCTTAGGAAGGAATGCAGGCCTGACTTTAAGACAGACTTTCTCATAAAAGAACTTCACAAAAGGAGGTTGGCAGTCTTGTAGTTCGCTAACCCTCCTGGCAGATGCGATTGTGACCAAAAATGCTGTCTTAAGTAACAACAGCCGTAAAGAACATGAGTGCATAGGATCAAACAAAGCTGCCATCACATAGGTAAAAACCAGATTAAGATCCCACTCTGGGACAACAAATGAGGTTGGAGGAAACTTTTTGAGAAGGCCCTTCAGGAACTGGGCCATGACCGGAAAAGTGAAAAAAAGAATTTTGGTCTGGTGATCTCTTGAACACAGACAGGGTGGCCAAATACCCTTTGACTGTGGTAACCTGAAGGCCTGTAGAGGTCAGTGACAGAAGGAACATCATCACTGTGGTGGTGGGGCAAGAAATAGGGTTGGGCAAGAGATAGGGTCAGTCTCTGGTTCCCTGAACCATGCCTCAAATCTTCTTCACCTGCACGCGTACAGAGATCTAGTAGAAGGTCTACTTGCAGCCATCGACACCTCAAGTACCTCCTCGGAGAGGTCCCAGTCATCATACCTTATCCTCTCAAGAGCCACACATGTAAATTGAGGGAATCCCAGGTTGGATGGAGCACCCGACCCTCCAACTGGGTGAGGAGATCTGAAAGGTGAGGCAACCGGTGAGGCAGACAGATGTTCAGATCCAGGAGAACTAATTACCATGTTCTCCTCACCCAATCCGGGGCGATCAGGATCATGGTCGCACAAAATCTCTTCAACCTCCTGAGAACCCAAGGAATGATGGGAATCGGAGGAAGGTGTAATGGAGAGGGAAGGTCCAATCAACCAGAAACACGCCCCTTAGTGCATTGTTTGCTGGGAATTCCCTCGAGCAAAACTGTTTGCACTTCCTGTTGGACTCTGTGCCGAACAGATCCACCGTCGGGGAATCCTAGAGAGTGAAGGCCTACTCTAGGACTTCCGGGCACACTTCCAGCTCAGAGCATCCACCAAGGTGTTCTCTGTCCCTGCCAGAACAAGTGCTGAGACTGAGATTTGATTCTCTCTCAACCAGAATCACAGCAGAATTGCCTCTGTGCAGATGGGGGAGCGAGTGCAGGCCACCCTGCTTGTTGAGGTAATACATGGCCTTTGTGGTGTCTGTCAGGACGCAGAGATGCTTCCCTCTGAGAGACGGAGCGAAGGCCCTCAGGGCTAACCTGATGGCCCGCAACTCCAGCCTGTTGATTTGTAACTTGGCTTCTAATAGAGACCAGAGGCCGCTCACCTGCAATTCCTCGCAGTGGGCGCCCCAACCCTTCAGGGACGCTTCCGTGACCACTCGGGCCTCGGAGGCCAGAAAGGTCCCCCGCCAATAGATTGCTGCGTGTATTCCACCAGCCGAGTTTGCGGACTACCTGGCTGGACACTGAAAAGACGTGAGTGTTCCCAGGGACTGAGACCACTGGCCCCTCAGGAGCCATTGTAGGGATTGCATACGCAGCCTGGCCTCTGGCACTAGAAATATACAGGAGTCATGAGACCCAATAGGCGGAGGAAGGAAGCAGCTGGAAGAGTGGCGTGGTTAAGAAACGATTGCACCTTCTGGACTATGTTGCTGACTCTCTCCTTGGGAGGAAAAGACTTCCCTACCCGGGTGTCTAGGACTACTCCGATGAACTGAAGGAGTTGCTTTTGTTTTAAATGGGATGTCTTCAAGATCAGGGAGAAACCCAGCCTGTGCAGTAGGAAGCTGGTGTCTTCCAGATGAGACAGGTTTTCGCCCCGCCGACTTCCCTCGGATCTGTTAGCCACCCAGGTACAGTGGTCCAAGTGAGCAGGAGCGGTGCTCTTCTACCTTTTTTAATTACGTTTGACAGCTCCTATACTTTTATTTTTAAAAAGAAACTGTTCCGGAATCATTTTGTTTTAAAATAAAAGTGTAGGAAGAAGTTGAAACTTGCACTTTCACAGGGGGATTGGTACAAGGGTGATGTCATAAGGAGGCTAGAGGGTCTGCAATGGCTGTGTTAAAAGGCATATCGTTCTCGACTGTGGGACTCTCGTCCAAAATGTCGCTAAAATCATACCCCTGAAGAGGGCAGTGGATGCCATCAACCCCATGTTGTCAACTACCCTGTGAATCGGCTCCCTGAACTTCACACTAGTGTGGGTGTAGGGCTGATTCTGCTTTAACTCCAGGTCTGGGGAGGTACCCAGACCACTGGCATCATGTAAACCCTGAGTCAAAGCCAATAAATTGTCCCAGTCGTTGAAATAGTCCACGCCGCCGGCTACCCTGTAAACCGGGTAGACCGGGTCCTCAGGGTCATCTTGTTCCTTGACTCCGAAAATGGGATGTATGGAATCGAAGAAACCCAATCTCGACAGTGGCACAAAGGAACTGTCGGTGCCGAAGGCTCGAGGATAGACTTCGAAGCCGAAGTTTCCAACGTTGAGGGTATTTTCGTTGCCGAGGGACGCTCGGGCGCCTCAGCCATTCAGCGACTTACTCTAATGGGAGTAATACCCGAAGACGCTTCGCCGTCGACAGAGTGGCTGGCTTGGGGTCGGGAGCACCGAGCGCCGCTTTAGCCACCTAAGTCCGCTGGTCGAGGGCCGGAGCCACACCTACAGCCAGTTGCGTCATAACATATCCAACATTGAGGTCTTAAAACTCTCCTACTCTTCTGGAGTGGTCAGCCCTGGCGAGGGCTTACCTTCTTCCAACGACGAGCTGGACTTGCGCTGATGGCGGTGGTGCTGCTTCTTCCGTGAGAAAAACGACGAGGAATGGCTCCTGCAGTGGGACCATTTCTTGGTCTTCTTACGATGTCGGTCTTTCCCCTTGACGGGGGTGGGCTCCTCAGTCTCGACCTCTGAGGAACTGATGAGCGACCGCGCCGAAAACCTGGCGACAAGTCGGCCCAAAGCCAGTTTCCCGGCCCTCTCATGCAGGAATTTCGGCTGCATCTTTGCGCACGCCCTGCAGGCCTCTGTATCTTGACTAGCACCTAGACACCATAGACAGACATCATGGGGGTTGGTCATAGACAATTTGGCCTTGCAATCGTGGCATCGCTTGAAGCCCGAAACCCGTGGCATGAAAATCACATCAAGGTTTTTGAAGAAAATAGCGTACAAATTACAATACGAAAGTCGAATAAACTAGAGTCATATTCCTGATGCCGCGTGCAAGCACATGGAAAAAATGAACTGAGTCATGGGGCGTAGTGACGTGGTATATATACGACGCCTGACGTCACATCCAGAGCCGACGATCGAGAGCGTGACCAGACGGATCAATGATTGAGTCGAGGTCTACTAAGCCCTCTGGCGAAAATGTTTCCGAACATCGAAGCTGAGGAGATGGATATCTATCATGATGAGGAATATGCGGGAGAAAAGCAATCCACTGAAGTGTGCAGCAGGTGTAGAAGGGCTTGTTGGAGACTGGTTGGAGAGAGTAAAGGTAACCTGTTAGGATTGAGAGACTGCTACCAATTTTGGATGTTTGCATGGATGCGGGTGAATATGTGAAAGAGAGAAGTAAGACTTGAGTTAGAGGAGTAGAGGTGGTAAGGAGGAAGAGTGAGACGATGTAGTTTAGTGACCAGGATACTACATCCATGTTTGCGGTTTAGTCAGCAGGGTACCATATACCTAGGGCTATTACAGTGAGCAGGTCACTAAATCCCGGGAAGGTAAGCAGGGCATCCTATCCCTAAAGGTGGTTGAAGGGGACTAGAGACAGGAGCATAAGAAATAGGATGAAGGTGGAGAGTAGAAACAGCAGATGGAGAGAAATAATAAGGCTAGGAGACAGAGTGTAGAAAGGTAGAAAGAGATTGATCTACAAGTGTACAGAATAGTGAAGACAGGCATGTTGAGAGGAGAGTGTGGTTAAAGGGTGAAAAACAAGTAATCAGAGAGTGTACCTTTAAATAGCCCTCCCTCCTCCCCTGTTGCACATTTGTGTAACAAAGAGGGTGTTGCTGGACATTTAAAAGTACATTCCAAATTCACAAACAGGACACACATTTAAATGCTCAGAAACAAGAGTCAACCCCCTGCACCATTTGAACAGGTGCAGAAGGAGATGCATATCATACAGAGTCATTTTTTTAACCTGTCAGGATTTGTTATTGAAGTCTGACAACTGTGGTTTAAAGTGTGGCTGTCATATTAGCATTTTGTCCCCAAATGGCAGTGGAAACGCTTTTTTTCCACAGGCCTTTCACTGAGACTGATCTTTTACGGCCCATATCAGTGAAATGTGCTCCCAGCAACCATGGAGTTGTTGGGAGCCTTGCATGCATTAGTGTCAGGAGCGCAATCTCTCCCCAAAACACCTCATGGGAACTCTTTGAGCACGCTTTAATCAAGCCTTATCATCAAACTTTGCAATTTAAAGCGCCTGCCAGAGTTTTTCAAAGCAGTCTTCTGAAAGTTAATGACTTAATGGGAGCTGCAAACACGCTACTGATGAAATTAAAATGTCTCACCCAGGTCTGCCTTCAGCCACTCGATTTATAAGTACTACGTATGTCCTTCACTGAAGTCCCGATAAAAACAAGCATTGGGAAAGCCCACAGTTTTGGCTTGTGTATAAGTGTTGGGCATTTGCCAGGCGCTGCTGTTAGATTGCCAGGTACTCACACCATTTTGCAACTGCCACTATATCAATGGCCAATTAACACCAATGTGGCAGTGCTTGGCAAGTGCATTTCCCATGCCAACACAAAACCCAAACTGCTGGTATTGCCAATGCTCATTTTCATTGCCCTTGGGGATAGGCCCAGCAAACGGACTCCCGGTTTCTCAGAAACTTGCACCACTCCTTCCCTTGTCAATGTTTGCTGTACCATTTCCCAGTAAAATGCAATTCTTGTTGTAGGCCTTTGTTGCGATAGTACTGTGTGTTTGGGAATAATCGAGATAACCTTTTTCCGGGTTAAATATATGTTCTGTAGGAGAATATATTGGATCACTGTAAAATTGCTTGTTGCGTGACACTGTCCCATGGCGGAACGGAGTAGTACACCACTGTGTGTCTTCTAATATGTTTCCATGCTCATTCTCCCAGACATCTGAGCTCATTAGGAGTTTGCTGGTATCTCAGGCGTGATACGGGGCAACTATGTACGGTCTCCACCACCCGATTACGGTTAGCGGAGATGCAGATAACTCTGGCACTGTTAGTAACAGTGCCAGTGATTCAGGCAATTATCTGCCAGCAAGGGCCTGATCTACCGGCAGGTCAGGTTGGCTGGCATATCAAAGCCCCTACCTGCAGACCTGGAGTTGGCCGGTCCGAAATGGTGCGTGTGTGTGTCTCCCCTTGCCAAGCATGACCTCATATACTGCTATTTGGCGACCCTCTCCTCTTTCATGTAAAATGTTTAAAACAGAAACCAATGGGGGGGGGGAGACGTGGACCCCTTGCTCACTATTCTTAGAGAGGCACAGCTCCTCCCTACTGATGAGGTCCAATAAGACCGAAACAAGTGTCTGGGGATGCTGTTGGTACTCTTGTTCAGAGGAGAATTGCCTAGCATTTCGGTGCTGGACTTCCCCAGGGCAGGACAAAGACTGATATGTTTGGGATGTTTCTTCTCTGTGAAAGATAGTGAGCTAAAGACTCTGGGTAAGTCTCTCGTAACCAGGACTAATGTCTGGCAGAGAGACTCCCAGGACCCCCCCCTTGTCAATTTGCATATTTAAGTAACTTTGGGTCTCACCTTAAGTTACTAGGGGAATCCAGATGTGGACCCCTTGCTCACTATTCTTAGAGAGGCACAGCTCCTCCCTACTGATGAGGTCCAACCAGACCGAAACACATGTCTGGGGATGCTGTTGGTACTCTTGTTCAGAGGAGAATTGCCTAGCATTTTGGTGCTGGACTGCCCCAGGGTAGGACAAAGACTGATATGTTTGGGATATTTCTTCTCTGTGAAAGATAGTGAGCTAAAGACTCTGGGTAAGTCTCTCATACCCAGGACTAATGTCTGGCAGAGGGACTCCCAGGACCCCCCCTTGTTAATTTACCTGATCATAGGTGCCTGGAAGGAATATATGGGGATATGCGTTTCTTAAGATAACAGCACGCTTTTCCGTGTATGCATTTGTGTGCCATGGAGAGAGCCCTAAAACTTGCTCTGGCTGACACTGGTAGTCAGTGCAGGTTCCTTCTTGCTTCAGAGATATGCTCCCTCTTAGGAATATCAAAAATGATCTGCACGGCTTCATTTTGAATCATCTGTAGCTTAGTGTTACATTGCTTATTTGCACCTAGAAGAAGTGCATTACAGGAGTCCAGCTGGAGCTGGATGATGGCTTGGACCAGTACTTCACTTTTTTTGTGATATGAAGGGATTGGCGAGTCTTAGCACTCTAAGGTGCTAATGCGAGTTGCTAACAAGTCCATCCACATGAACCCTTACCACTGAGGGAGGCTTCAATATAGACGCCCTGTGTTTTGATTTTCTCGATGATGTCTATACAGTTCCTGCACATCCACTCTTTTATTGAGTCATAGATGGAGTTGTGCCAATATGAATCACTCGTGTGATCCCTGTATAGCTTGATCACTAGCTGGGTGTCGTCAGCATAGTTCGCAAAATACACGCCCATGCTGGATAACAAGTTGCAGAATGATTTCATGTGTAGGTTGAAGGGAGTGGGTGATAGACACGCTGCCTGCGGGAAACCATAAAGTATTTTCTCTGAATCAGAGCATGCTCCGCCCCAACGTACTTAAGATTCCCTACTGCTCAAGAAGGAGTGGGTCCAGTCTCTGGCATAGAGCATTTCCCAGTAGGGATCAAGACGTCTAGTAAGTGATCGTGATCAAGCAAATCAAATGCAGCTGATAAGTCTAAAAGTACTAGGAGACACGCCATCTGTACCATGATGAGGACGAAAACCTGATTGCATTGGGTGTAGAATGCTCATCTGTTGCAAGTGTTGTTGAATTTGGGCAGCAGCCACTTTACCAACCACCTTTAGGAGAAAGAGTGAGTTTGTAATGGGACGTTGTTTGGGTTAAGGTTTTTAACAGGGGTGTAATTGCTACCTGTTTATTTGAATCTGGGACCATACTTTGATAAAAAGAGGAGTTAACAAATCGAACCAAAAAAGAAGCAAAAATGTTAGGGTTGCTTAAGATGAATTTAGTGGGCAGAATTTCACCATGACAGTGGGTAGGGCGCATAGTTCCAAGAAAAGCGTCCATATTAGTGATTGTTGTCGGTTGAAAATGGGAGTAGCCCGTCGGGTTCCTCTTTTTTTCCGGCTTGGTGTTACTGTCTTATTTCTTTCTGTGGTATTTCCGAAATTTTAGCCCTAGCTGGGTGATTATTTTGGCAAACGTCCGCTGTACCTCGATGCAAATCGTCCCTAGATGGTGTATAGGCCTTTGGTTGAAGTAGAGGTTTTTCTAAGTTGCAATATATTTCAAATCGTTTTTTGGATTTATTCTCCGCTTCATCTATTTCTTTATTGTAAAAATTATAAGTTACTCACCGTAGTGACTAACGTACTCCTAGTCCATATTCCCCTTTCCTCCATACTGTATGGGCGTCCTTCGCTAGGGACGGGAGACGCAAACTTTTTCACCAGAAAAAATCTTCGCCCTTTAAATTTAGAGGCGTGCAAGGGCGCGCCCTGAGAGCACGCGCCCCCCGACTCCACCCCCCAAGCGCCACTGCTCAGTTCACTTTGACGCGTCGACAATATGACCATTGCCTAATGACACCAGTTTTATTAGGGGGGAGGATGGTGGGACGTATAGAGGAAAGGGGACTATGGACTAGGAGTATGTTATTCACTACAGTGAGTAACTTATAATTACTCCTACATCCCGTCCCCTTACCTCCATGGCGATTGCAACTGAATGTAGCCCCAGGGTGGAGAGATGACCCTCTTAAGAAAACAAGTTCCTTAATACTGCCTGCCCAAATGCCGTGTCTGACCTGGAGTCTGCATCCAAACAGTAGTGTTTGCAGAAGCCCGAAGGCGTGGCCCATGTAGCCGCCCTGCTGATGACCTGCCACGGAACGTGCGTCTGGAACGCGACCGACGTGGCCTTGGCTCTGATAGCATGGGCATGTTTGCCGGGAGTGATTTGTGCTGCCCCTCATAAGCCTCCTTGATGGCCCAAACCAGCCATCTTGCTATGGAGGCTTTAGAGGCCTGCTAGTATGGCTTTCACCCAACGAAGGTGACAAAGAGAGCCTCTTATTTACGGAAGCTCTTGGTCCTGCCTAGGTAGAATTTTAGAGCGCACCCAACATCTAGACAGTGCAGTAACCTCTGAGCTTCGTCCTTTGGGTCAGCGAAGAAAGTAGGTAGCATTATCTCCTCATTCAGGTGAAACGAAGAGACTACCTTAGGTAAGAACGCGGGGTTGGTTCGGAGCGCCATCTTGTCCCAAATGAAAAGTAGTGTAAGGCTCTGAAGCCACCAGAGCCTGGATTTCACTGACCATGCATGCAGATGTAAGATCCACCAAGAGGGCTGTCTTAGTGGTGACTATCCTGATGTCTGGGGTGTGGCTGCCAACGTGCAAGTCAGAGGATCAAACTCCTTTGATTCCGCCCAGTGACAAAACCTAGTCCACTTGCTTTTGTAATGGCTCCTAGTAGCATTGTTCCTAGCGCCCTTTATGATGTCTAGGTTAGCCTGTGACCGATGCAGATGCTTTAGTGTGACCTGTTCAGGAACCACACTGCGAGGGCTAACTTCTGGGCGGCGGGGTGGATGACCGTGCCTCCCTGCTGAGATAGTAGCTGTGCTGGGCACTGCGGAAGGTGCATCAAAGGCTAATCCGAAAGGCTAAGCAGTTCCGAGAACCATGAGCTCACCGGCCACCACGGAGCTACCAGAATGATACTGAGGTGCCAGGACTGCCTTATCTTGCAGATCACCCTGTGTACCAGGGGAGTGGGAGGGAAGGCATATGCGTTCATGTTGTTCTATTGCATCTGTAAAACATCTCCCAGCGGGCCCCAGCCCTGTCCCTGCCAGGATGCGAACTGGGGGCACCTCCTACTGGACCAAGTGGCAAAGAGATCCACCCGAGGATGACACCCATCTGTTGAAGATCCCTGAAGGACCTGTTACTTCAACTGCCATTTGTAATTGTCCGCACCCAGCCTGAGCCTGTCCGCCTCCAGTTTGGACTTCGCCAGGAGGTGGATTGCCACCAAGTGTATGTGGTTTACCAGATCCCATTGCCAAATGTTGACTACTAAAGTGCATAGGGGAGGAGACCTGGGGCCACTCTGCTTGTTGATGTAATACATGCAGGTAGAGCTGTCTGTCTGAATGAGGATCACCTTGCCACTGATCATAGGGAGGAAGGCTTTGAGAGCGAGCCAGATGGCCATCAACTCGAGCCAGTTGATGTGGGCCTCCTGCTCCTTAGGGGACCAAACCCCATGGACATTGTGGCTGTCCAAGGTAGCTCCCCAGCCCTTTAGGGATGAGTCTATGGTGATTATAACCTGCAGTGCTGGTTGCCGGAAAGGCCTGCCTATCCGCAGGTTGTAGTCCGTGCCCCACCAGGCTAAGTCTTGGTGGAGATGCTGACCAGCTCCACCTGGGAACCCTTCTCCTGACTCCAGGAGGCTGTCAAGTGCAGCTGCAAGTGCCTAATTTTGATCCTCGTGTACTGCTCTTCCAGGAGACATGCTGTCATGATGCCATGGAGGTGTTGGTACCACCATGCAGAGGTCATTGCTCGGCTGAAAAAATGCGTAGCCCTCTTGATGGCTGTGATCTTGTCCTCCGAGGGGAAAAACTCTCTCGGAGCTCGTATCCCAGATGAGGCCCAGGAACGTTAGATTCTGCGTAGGCTCCAGCGGTGACATCTTGAACTTAATGGAAAATTCCAACTTGTGTAGAGTATTCATGAGAGCGGACAAGCCAGTGGTCTAGGCATGGATAGACGTGGTGGCCCTGGGAAGGGCTGCCACCGCGTTCATTAGTCTTGTAAATACTCTGGGGGCTCAACTGAGGGTAGAATCTTGTATTGGTAATTAAAGCCCATGATCCTGAACCTCTGAATGGACCGATCAGGCTGCCAGATCGGGACGTGTAGGTACGCATCCTTAATATCCAGGGAGCACATCCAGTCTCCCATGCACATTTTCTCTGCTATAAGCGCTTGGCTAACCATCTTGAACTTTTGAAGAGGAAGGGAAAGGTTCAAGGAGGAAAGGTTCAAAACAACTTTCAGGCCCGCCTGGTTGTTCTTATGTATTCTGAAAATTTGTGAACAGAAGCCCAGACCCTGCTGAGAGGCTGTGACTTTCACTGCCTGACTCTCTACCATCAATCGAATTTCCGCCAACAGAGTTACTGTCCCAATCTGTGGGACTGGAGCGTAGGAGAGATGGGATGGAGGGATCAGTAGGCGGTAGCCCGTGGACACTACTGAGAGGATCGAGAGGTCTGCAAAGATTGTGTGCCAGAATTGGGAGTGAAGGGCAAGCCTGCCCCCCACCGCAGACTCGTGGACCCGGATGGGCGGGTCATTCTTTTTTTCCGGATTAGGACTGAAAAAAAAACCTTGTGCGCAGACTTGTGTTTGCACCGGTGTTGGCTGAGAGACCTGTCTGGTTGACCGTCATTCCTGGAAGCCGCAGAAACCACAGAAGGGCCAACACTTGTCTGACCGCTGGCATGTCTGGCTGTATGCCTTAGGCGTGGTCTTAGTGAGGATGGACAAAGATTTGGCAGTTTGTGAGCTGTTTTTCTTCTTATCCAGTTCCTCGTCCATAGTGGAATGGAACAGGTCACCACCCTCAAAAGGATGATCCAGTATGAGCTCCTGGGTGCCCGGGTTGAACATGGTCACCCGTAGCCAGGCTGCTCTTCTCATGTTCGTAGCAAAGCAAATAGCATGGCCTGCGTTGTCAATGTGCACCACCGTGGACTCCATAATGTCTTGCGCTACAATTTTGGCCTCTTCGAGCCCCGCCTTGAAGCGTGGCTGGCTCTGTACCGGAAACTCCAGAAGGAATTTCCTGCCAAAGCCTCTGGTTGACAGCGGAGAGCATAGCGTCCGCATTAGACTGACAGACATGAAGGGAAGCATTGAAATAAATCTTCCTGTATGCCTCCAGGATCTTCTCCTCCTTACCCAGGAGTGCAGAGGCTGATGTAGCCGAAGACGATTGTGGCTTAGAGTAGAGCGAAGCTGGAGCGATCACTGAGGAGTGTGATTTAGGGTGTGCCGACAGTAAGAGTGGTAGTTAGGCTGCACCGAAAGGGGTTTAAGTCATCCCTTCTTGGCTAACGCCACCGTGTCTTTTTGCATCGGGATCCCAGTACGAGTCGTGGTGCGTAGAGTGAGGACCTCTGCTAGGACCCCCGCCTCCGGTTGCTCCACCTCAGGCTGAGGAAGACCCAAGTATTTGGCCAAGCCGGCGAGCTGCTCATGCAAGGCCTTGGCTGACGATGGTGTGCCTGGGCCCTCTTCCTCATCCTTGTCCATGTCCTGCTGGTCTGGGGAAGCTGGAGCAGTGCTGGGCAGCTGTGGCTGCGGCGTACTGGCAGGGGCCTGTGGCTTTTACGGTGGCTGCGGAGCAGCCAAAACAGTGGAGGCATGGGAGCCAGTGTGGTGGGAGCTAGCAGGGGAGCTGGGGCTGGACCATGAGTGGGATCGCTGGCACCATGGGCGGAGCGGCCGTGGGTGCCGGCGGCAGAACTGGAGGGCGCATGTCCCTGATCACAGCCCCGAGGATGAAGCCCATTTGTGGAGACCTCATGAGGGCCATAAACTCCTCAAAAACCTGTCTTCACAGGCCGGCGGAGCATTGGAGGCGCAGATATGGGCTGATACCTGGACAGACTCTGCCTTACCGTCTGCGGGGTGTATCTGCCCTGTGACGATGAAGGGTATGCTGTAGGCCATGTGCCCGGTGAAGACCAGTCCCACCTGGATACTCGTTCCCCGACCTGTTCTCCAAAGGGGGATGGTGTCGTGCGAGGTGAAATTTTCTTTGGGCCGGCGACCATCTTGTCGGGCTGCACGCCACCTGCCTGTGTTGTGGTGCTTGCTGCACTGGGTCGGCCTCTTCCAAGACTCTTGACGATGGAGGTTGAGGCCTACCCTGCACCTCTGGACGAGGCCTGGTAGGCTGATTTTCCTTGGCTGTGTCGCCGGTAGTGCAGCGTACAGGCGCCCCTCAAACATTTGTCTGGTACTAGGGCATAGCCTCTGGGGCAAAGACCCAGTAATAGAACCTTGCAGTCCCTCAGTGACGTCACTGGTAGGATCTTGAGACCCCACGGCCAGATGGCCGGTTGTTGTAGCAGCCTCAGTACCTGCCCTGGTACAAAAACCTGAAAGGTCCCAACCACTGGTGCTTTTCCTGGGAAAGGAGTCGCCTTAGCGGGTGCGGATGAAAACAGTGCCCCTACTTTGAGCCTGGATTTGTGCTTGATGAATTCCTTTAAGTCGTCCAGAGGCTACCTTTCCGAAGAGCTCCCTACACCGAGCTAGTCTGTTCTTCAAAGCGTGCAGTGTCAGCACAGCCTTCCCAGCCGTTGGCGTGGGCCAAGGCAGCAGAGGCACAGAGCATGGAGGTCAGACATAGGGAAGTGCCCCCTGGCAGGCTGGACACCCGCTGACGTCGACATGCGTCAGGGAGGAGCGTGGCGCCGGAGGACCAAGGTATCTGAATAAAGACAAGAAAGAAGACGACAAAAAACACTTCTCTGGGGAAGAGCGTGTGGAATTACTAGGCCGGAGGCCTAACCCAGGAGCGCTGGTGAAAGCTGACAGTTCCCGTTGATGCGGAAAAGAGGACTGGGGAGTGGTGCCTGTGGGCGGAGTCAGGGGAGCACATGCTCCCAGGGTCGTGCACCTCTAAATTTAAAGGAGAGGAATATATTTTTTCTTGTGAAAAAAGGTTCTGTCTCCCGTCCCTAGCGAAGGACGCCCATACATTATGGAAGAAAGGGGACGGGACGTAGGAGAATGATTGTTTTGCTTGTAGAATGTTCTTTTTATAGCTTGTTTGTAGCATTTTCGAAGATGTTTTATTTTCTTCTGTTTGATTTGTTCCCAGAGGCGTTCAGCTTACCCTTTTTTCCTCTTCAGTGATATCAAGTCATTTGAGAACCAAACTTGCTTGCAGTTTTTTTCCCTGACTATCTTGATTTTCATTGGGGAAACTGTCTACAAGGTTGGATATTTGTTTATTTTATGTATTAGCTAGAGCTTCTGGGGGGTCTATGTCCGAGGTACTTTCCGTTACCCATGCTAGGCATTGAAGCAGATCGTTAGAGACAATCCTTTTCAGATTCCTATTGATTACTGTTTTAGGTAGATTGTGGATCTTACTGGCGTTGTTTGGATATTGCATAAATCCTTCTATGAACAGGTGATCAGACCAAGCACATGGTCTGGTCTTGGTGATGGTCAAAGTAATATTCCTGCTAGCAATCAAGTCCAATTGTATACCCATTCATTTGTGGGTGCTATATTTAAGATGAACAAGTTACTTACCAACTGTAACGTTCTTTCGTCTGGATGTTTCTGCCACGTATTTCCCATCTTAGATATATCCTTACCTTCAGCTTTGCTGCTTCGGAAAGTTTTTCTCTCCACCAGAGGGTGCTCCACTCGAGGCGGCGGCGTCGATGTCCCTCGGCGGCATCCGTCGAGTATCGACGTCATCCGTTGTATAAATGCCTCAAGCGCGCCCGTTGGCTTCAGTTCTGTTTTTTGTGCATCAGAGCCCATGGATTATAGTTTAAGGCGTGCCTCTTTTGATCCAAGCCTTAAAAGAAATTAAAGTGTAAAACACAAACTGTACCGCGGGGTAGGATGGGAGGGTCAATGAGGAATACGTGGGAGGAACATTCAATCGAAAGAACGTTACAGTTGGTAAGTAACTTGTTCTTCGAATGGATTGTGTCCTCCCACGTATTCCTCATCTCAGATAGACTCCCAAAACAGTTTCGTGTTGGAGGTGGGAGTACAGACATTTTTTAGTCATGTACCGAATGGAGTACTGATTTAGCAAAAAGACCTCCTTGAAAGGTAGTTGAGTCCAGAGCATAATGTTTTATGAAAGTATACATGGATGACCATGTGGCTGCTGCACAAGTATCTTGTACAGGGACACCCCTTTGAAGTGCTGTTGAAGTTGCCATGCCCCTGGTTGAATGAGCTCTCAATCCCTCAGGCAGATCTTTCCCAGCCAGCCTATAACACTCGGTTATGGCTAAGATTATCCATCTTGATGATGTTAGTTTGGTTACCGCTAGTCCTAATTTACGGCCAGTGTATCCCACAAACAGTTGGTCACACTGACATATTTTTGACAATCTTGAAATATAAAAGCTAAGAGCCCTTCTAGGATCTAATCTATGTAGTCTTTCCTCTTCCTTACTTGTGTGAGGAGGAGGGTAGAACATAGGTATTAGTATTTTCGGTGACAGGTGAAAGTCTGAGACGATTTTTGGCAAGAAAGAAGGTTTGACTCTAAGGACAACTTTATCTTTATAAAAGGTGGTGTGAGGAGGACCACTAGAAAGTGCATGCAACTCACTTACCCTGCGGGCTGATGTCAATGCAATTAGAAGAACAAGTTACTTCTTACCTTGTAACTTTCTTTCGACGGGATGTTCCTCCGACTTATTCCTCATCTTAGATAGGCTCCCATAGCAGTATTCTATATTCGGAGGAGGGAGTACTGACTTCACGCTGTCTTCTATTGATGAATAGAATGCAGTACAGCCCTTCCAAACCTAGTCTCTTGACTAGAGGAGGAATCCAGATTGTAAAAACGTGTAAAGGTATGGACAGACGACCATGTAGCGGCCGCACATATATCTTTAATCGGCACGCCTCTTTTGAGGGCCGATGAAGCTGCATTACCTCTGGTCGAATGAGCCCTAAGGTTTTGAGGGGGCTCTTTCCCTGCCAGTTTATAACATTCCAGAATGGCTAGGATGATCCATCTGGAAATGGTCTGCTTAGTTATTGGTAACCCCAGCTTGTGACCTGCGTAACCTACAAACAGCTGGTCTGCCTGTCTTATCCTGGCAAGTCTACTAATGTAAAAACTTAAAACCCTCCTAGGGTCTAGTCTGTGTAACCTCTCTTCCTCTTTCCCCGGGTGAGGAGGAGGATAGAAAGATGGTAGGGTAATCTTCTGAGAGATATGGAATTCAGAAACTACCTTTGGGAGGAAATTAGGCTTCACTTGCAGGACAACTTTGTCTTTGTGAAAGATTGTATGAGGGGGTTTACAAGAAAGAGCTTGTAATTCGCTCACCCTTCTAGCAGATGTAAGTGCTATTAATAAAACAGTCTTAAGGGTAAGGAATCTTAACGAACAAGAATGGAGAGGTTCGAAAGGTGTACCCATCAGGAAAGTTAGTACTAAGTTTAAATCCCATAGGGGAACTTGGAATGGTCTTGGGGGATAAACATTGGTTAACCCCTTTAGAAACTGTATTACCAAGGGTAATTTGAAATAGGATGGTTCCTCCGCAGTACGCTTAAAGATAGATAGCGCTGCGAGATAGCCCTTAATGGTGCCAACTTGAAGGCCTGAATTTGCCAAATATAGTAGGAAGGACAAAACCATTGGTGTACCACATGAAAATGGGTCGATATTCTGTTCTCTACACCAGCTGCAAAATCTGTTCCAACGGCAGCGGTATAAAGACTTTGTTGCTGGCCTCCTTGCCGAAAGCAACACCTCCATAACATCATCAGGGAGGTCCCAATCCTTGTACCTCAGCCGTTCAGAAGCCAAGCGTGAAGGTTGAGGGTTTTGATGTCCGGATGGAGAACCTGACCTCCCTTCTGTGAGAGTAGGTTCTCTCTGAGCCGAAGTCGAATTGGAGGGCAGATGGACAAGTCTAGAAGGTCCGGGTACCACGTTCTCCTGCCCCAATCCGGGGCAATTAGGATCATGGTTCGCCGGAATCTTCTCAACCTCCTGATCATTTGAGGAATGACAGGGACCGGTGGGAACGCGTACAGAAGCGGAAACTCCCAGTCCACTATGAACGCGTCTCCCAGAGCTCCTCTTGGAGGAAATTCCCTTGAGCAGAACAGGTCGCATTTCCTGTTTAGGCTGGTGGCGAACAGATCTACCTGAGGGGTTCCCCAAAGGGCGAAGATCTCTTGAAGGACTTCCTGAGCTAGCTCCCACTCGTGGGAGACTGTGTTCTGCCTGCTCAGAGCGTCCGCTGTCAAGTTCTTCTCTCCGGCTAGGTGAACTGCCGATAGAGAGATTCCTTCTTGGATTGCCCAAAACCAGAGCTGCATCGCCTCTCTGCACAGGGGTAGTGATCCTACGCCTCCTCTTTTGTTGAGGTAGTGCATGGCCACCGTGTTGTCCGCCATTATCAGGACGTTCTTCCCTTGTACAGCTGGCAGGAAAGCCTTCAACGCAAGTCTGATGGCTCTCAGCTCTAACAGGTTGATGTGTAGTCTGGACTCCGATGGAGACCAACGACCGCTGATGGTCAAGTCGTTGGCGTGGGCTCCCCACCCCGTGAGTGAGGCATCCGTGACTACTGTTATCTCCGGCCAGGGTTGCCAAAACTGTTCTCCTTTCAGAATGTTCTCCTGACAGGCCCACTACTGAAGGTCTCGAGCCACCCTGCCGGGAACCTGAAGAAGATCTGTCATTCTCCCTGAGAATTGTGACCACTGAGTCCTCAGTGCCCACTGGAGGGATCTCATTCTCAGGCGAGCCTCTGGCACAAGGAAAATGCAGGATGCCATGAGGCCTAGCAATCTCAAAAAGTCGAAGGCTGGGAGACGTTGGGCATGTTGGAACTTGGTAACCATCTGTAGAATATCTTGAGCACTCACCTCTGGTGGCGAGGCTTTTCCCAGGGAAGTATCCAGGATCGCTCCTATGAACTGGAGTCTCAGCGATGGTATAATTTGAGACTTCTTTAAATTGAGGGAGAAGCCCAGTTTGTGAAGGGAGTAGCACACGTGATTTAGCTGGATCTGAGCTTGCTCCGGAGAAACAGCCCTGATCAGCCAATCGTCCAGGTAGGAGTAGACGTGAATCCCTTCCCTCCTTAGACTTGCCGCCACTACCGACATTAACTTGGTGAAGACCCTCGGGGCGGAGGTCAGCCCAAATGGCAGTACTCGAAATTGATAGTGAGAGTTGCCAATTGCGAACCTCAGGTATTTCCTGTGTTTGAGATGGATAGGCACATGGAAATAAGCGTCCTGAAGGTCCAGAGATACCAACCAGTCCTGAAACTGAAGGGCCTGGAGGATCTGAGAAAGAGTGACCATCTTGAATTTGTCTTTCCTGAGGAATTTGTTCAATTCTCGCAAGTCCAAGATGGGTCTCAGTCCTCCGTCTTTCTTCGGAATGAGAAAGTAAGGGGAATACCAGCCCTTGTTCCTCTCCGCTACAGGTACCGGTTCTATGGCACCTTTCTCTAGCAGGTCCAAAATTTCCTGCAAGAGGAGCGGATCTGGAGCTTTCTGAGAGCTGATCCCCGGTGGATGACTCTGAGGTTCACGTAGGAAAGGCAGGCAGTAACCTTGGGCAACTGTTTCCAATGCCCAAGCATCTGACGTGATAGCCTGCCATACCGTCAGATGTTGAGTCAACCTGCCTCCTACAGGTGTCCTGTGAGGGGAGTCCTCAGAGTGGTTTTGGGGCGGCTGATGCAGATGCCGATGGTAAAGAGGCACCTGCTGTTGCTGCGGCTTTAGAATAGCTACCCCGTCCACCTCGGGTAGTTCTTCTTTGACCTCTTTGAGCCGGTCGTCCTCTACCTCTTCCGAATGCGGAGTAGAAGCGAAAGGACTTGCCCCTCGCAGAGGTTACCGTGGGACGAAAAGGAGTCTGACGGATTGCAGCTCCTAGGGATTTTGCTGCTGCTTTTGAAGTTTGCAGTTTCTCTAAACTGTCATCCGCCTTTTTCCCGAACAAAGAAGAGCCATGAAATGGTATGTTCAAGAGCCTGGCTTGCACATCTGGGGCAAAACCCGACTTTCTCAACCAAGCGAACCTCCTGGTTGATGTACTTGCCGCCATTGCTCTGCTGATACTGTCAGCCGAATCAATGCCCGTCTGGAGGGATTCGCACATAGCGTCTTTACCGTCCTGTATAATATTCAGGAACGCATCCCTTTCTTCTCCCTCCGGGATGCAGTCAGCCGCTGTAGAAGCACACTCCCAAAGTGTATGGCTGAACCTAGCAAGGGTGAAAGTAGCATTAACAGACTTTAACGCCATGCTACATGCTGAAAAGACTTTCTTTGCCATAGCATCATATTTTTTATCGTCCCTGTCCTGTGGGACTGTAGGATAAGCCGTCTTGACATCGGTAGAGGATGCTGCTTGTACCACCAGAATTTCTGGGGATGGATGTTTAGACAAGAACTCTGGGTCTGTGGAAGATACCCTGTACTTTGCAGACAGTTTTTTATTTACTGCTGGTATTACATCTGGGGTTTCCCAGTTTGTCATGATCTTTCTCTGAAGAGCTTTATGAAAGGGCACCACTGGATCCTCTTGTGGGCCTTTGTCAAGAATATCCGGGAGGTCATCTTGCTGGAAAGATTGTGAAGGTGTAGACCACCCCATGAACTCTGTAATCCTGGCCATTAAGGCTCTGTAGGGGGTTTCAGCATGCTCCCCCGGGTCTGGCTTAGCAAAATCCACCTCAGGGGAAGTGTCTAACCCACTTGCCTCATGTAAAGAATCATGAAGATCCTTTAATCTGCGCTCTTCAGAGGAAAATGCCTCTCTAACTGGGGTTACAGGTCCCTGTAACTCAAATGTGTCTTCCTGTTCAGACAATTCACCCTCTTCTAAAATTGAGGATATAGTTCTCAATTGTTCTGAACTCATAAAGGGAGTAAATCCCATTTCCAAGGCAGAGGGTGCCGAACTTGTCATTATTGTAGTTCCTCTGTAATCGCGCCCGGCGCATTTGCAAATTTTGCCGCGATTTGCAAGTTTCTCCACGTGTAAAAATCTGCTGCTGCTTGCCTTCCGTTAAAGAAAAGTTTGTTTAACCTGCTAATCATCCCTAGATCCTTGCTAAAGTGAGCCTGAACTCATCCCAAGGATATTTCACTAACCCTGAACCTCCTAGAGGGAATTAAAAGCATTTTTGCATATTTTTCACTTCATTGCCAGCACATATAAAAGCATTTTGGGCCTGTGTTTAAAACTCCGATCTGTAATCTAAGCTTGCTGGGGTGAACTGAATTACATTTGATTGCATTTCTGAGAACTGTGTGCTTTCCTTCCATTTCCTTGCATTGCATAAAAGGGGGGAGGGGATTGCCAGAGAAAAGTGATTACATTGTCTTTTGCTGAAATCCTATCAAGTTATTTTCTGTACTGCATTTCATTCCACATTGCATCCATTTGAAACCATAAAAGTATTGATGCTATTTTATCCATCCTATAACCACTCATCATTGATTATAAAGAAGTGTGCTAGTGCCAGACTATCCATTATTGATTACTGATCAGATTAAGTGTGATATCCAATTATTAATTTATTATAAAGTGTGATATATATATATTGTTTAAATTATCAAATAAACCTTTTAACCTGCAAAACAGAACTACTTCTTGGCTCAGTGGGGTCAGGGGGATTCAAAGAGAGGGGTGTTATATAGGGGTAGTCACCCAGAACGCATGGACTGGACATAAAGATATATTAATAAGGGTTTCCATTCAGTATCCCAGACTAGGCATTGACTTAGCTGTAGTGTTGAATTGAATCCTCTTACAAATTGGGGGCTCGTGCCGGACGTTTGGGTTATAGCTATCATTTGTGCAGATTAATACAGCGTGCCAGCTGACGAGATACACATATCCGGTCGGATCACCACGCTGTGTTACGCTGTAAAGCACTCCTCTAAGGAACGCTCTAAGGAAAAGGTCTGTTTTGCAAGAATAAAATACAAACTTCTGTAAATCAGGAAGGAACTCAAATCTCTAGAATGACGACCTTAGTAGACATGAAAATAGCCAGAGAGCACTTCTTACATAAGTTATTTGTGAGAGGTGAGTGGACTCACCAGGACCGCATGGTCTGGTTGCAGGCCATCACGCAACAGGTCACGGAAACAGGGTCAGATATATGGAGAGATCAGGGTCCCCTACATGTGGCCCTGAGTGAACTATACATGGCTCCTAAAGCTAAGGATGAACAAGACAAGATGGTTAGGATAGCGGCATACCTGTACCTATATATGGGAGACATGCAGGATAAATGTACTGAAAGCCAAGATCTGGCGAATAAGCGACAAATGGCGTTAGAGAAGGTCCAATCTGACCTTGTCTCTTCTGAGCAGAGGCTGCAGGGGAGCCAGGAGTCAGAAAATGAGAGTAGACAGCACATCATTAAAATAAAGAGGGCCATGGATATACTGCAACAGGAAAAGGCTGACCAGGATACCAGATTTCTGACCTTGCAGAAGGAGTACCAAGAAGGTTTGGACTCCCTACTGCAGAACCAGAAAAAGCTGGAGCAACAGTTAGACTTCAATAGGGCATGTGCTGAGCAGGTAGTCACCCTGCAAAGCCACCTAGATAGGGAGCAGGCAGAGAGCAATAAACTGATTTTGAAAGACCTGGATACCCAGGCAGAGTTTGATGAAGAACGCCAGAAAGCTGGTGCCTTTCAAAGGCAGAGGGACGACCTGGCAGCACAAATGCAGGCTCTTAGCCAGGAAAGAGACGCCTTAGGCCAGGAAGTCTGCCATTTAAAAAGAAAAACAGAAGAAAATCACCTGGTCCACCAGGGACTGGGTGACCTCCAAAAAGAACACCAGGACTTGCTAGAGCACACCAGGAGGGTGGAGGAGGCTCTGGCAAGACAGGAGCAGGCCAATAGGGACACAGCTCAGGAGGTAACCCTCCTGCAGCAAAGACTGGCCCAGTGCTCCAGGACCAATCAGGAAACACAGAGAGAGAATGAGGCTCTCTGCCAGCACAATGATAGGCTCCAACAACAGGTAGCGATGCAGGAGAGACTGATAGAGTCTAGTAAGGCCTTAACTGAGGAACTGAAGGCGCAGGCTCTTGCATTGCAACAGGGAGCAGGGGCGGATAGAGACCAAGTTCGCTGGGAAAGGGAAACTCCTGAGCATAACCTCAGGAGCCCTAGTACCAGAGGCCTTTATCTCTCTCAGTCCCTGGACTCTGCCACCCCCATGTCCCCTGGCGCACATGAGCACAGGGACACAGGGATGGCAGATTACTATCCAGCCAGAAGCATGGGGCTCATAGGCCAGTACCACCCAGGAATGGAGGGGCGGGCATCCGGGTATGGGCACCCAAGCACAGTGCAATTTGGTGGGGAACCCCAGGAGAGTAGGCCCATTAAGGGCATCCTGAAAACCTCTGCCCAGTTAGGTCAGTGGGGGGGGGGTACCCATCAAATCCTGGCAGCAAGGAGGGATCTGAAGACTCCTCTGAGCGGTACAGGACACAGGAGACCAGGTCCCCACATTCTGCCAGCCATTCCCAGGCTCGCAGAATCCGGGAAAACCTGGAAGAACAGACGGGAACCTCTGGGAGCAGTGCCTCTGAGTCAGAAGATGAATGGACCAGGGTTACCCGGACCAAAAGGGCCAATAAGACAAAAAGGGCCTTGATTAAGGACCCCTTAAAGCAGATTAAGGCAATCAGGAGCGTCATCACGCCGTATCATAAGAATGCCAAGTATTCTGTTTGGGAGCACTTAGAGTTGTTTGAGCAAATGATGGAGACTTTCCATTTGAAGGACAGCCAAAGCTGTATTCAATATGTAAAGTGGACATTCTCCCCAGAGTACTCCAGTTTCTTTGCAGGGCTGGAGGACCAAAATCATTTAAGATGGTCCACCTATAAGGCGGCCATCTTGAAACATTTTTCTACTCATAGAAATCCTCAAGAGGCTCGCAAGGCAGCCTACAATTTGCAGTGTGGGGAGGATCAGGCCCCACAAGAGTTTGTGCAAGAACTGAAACGTGCCTTTGCGCAGACCACCAGAAGGGTGCGCACAGACAGCAGAGAATTTGTTAATACGTTTTTCCATGCCTTGCCCAAATACATAATGACCCAGCTCGTGAGAGATTTTCATGAGAAAAGATCTTTAGAATGGGTCATTGAACAAGCCACCCGCATCTACGAGGTGCAGAAACCGGTGGAAAACAAAAACCAGCCAAAAAACCCCAAAACTAACAGCACCCCTGCTGCTGCCAAGGTGGCAGAGGTAAAGGTCACCCCCGTTTTAGAGTTGGAGATGGGGGGGCCTAAAAACCTACCTGCACCTAATAATGCTAGGCCCAGAAGGTCCTCGGGCCAATCACAGACAGGGAGCCAAGGAGGCAGCCCCACAAATGGGGTGCCTCGCTCTCCTGATTATGTAAGCCCCCGTTACAAGGGAAACAGACCCATCCTGGGTTATGTGTGGACTCCTCCAGCCCAAGGGGGGGGGGTCCAGCCAAGCACCTAACCCAGGGAACTTCCCTCCTAACTTCCCACAGGAGGGCAGAAATTCTCCAAATCCTGGGCAGAACTTTTTCCCCAGGTATCCACCCAACTTCCAACCCCAAAATCCTCCACCCTTCTTTCCCCAATTCCCTGAGCCCAGACAACCGAATCCGGGAGAGGGGAGGCCAAGGGTGGAGGGGTATCCAAATTTTCCTAACCAGGGGTACTACCAAAGAAGGGATAGCTACCCTTCCCGGGATCAGCCCAGGGGAGAAAACAGGGCCCCGTATCAGCCTGAGCGGGTTTCCCAGTTAGAGCGCCAGGTTCAAAACATGGCGCGGGATCTGGGTCACATACTGAGGGCTCAGCAGAACCCTCAGATGGGCATGCCGGCGCAGAACGCACCCAACTCTGGACCTCGTGCTCCAGAACAATGACGGGGGCAGCACCCCGATAACTCACCGGTTCCCAGGGAGGAGGCACAAAGGGAAGGGGGGTGTAAAGCCTTGGAGGAAGCTTCCTTCCTCACTTGTAAACAGCCCCTGGAAACCCAGGAACCGGAAACAAAATCTCTTGCCCCTGAAAGTCTGCCTCCTAAGGAGCAGAGGGGGGGTAGGAGAAACAAAAGACCCAAACAGACTCAGTTTGAGGAGGAGGTACAGATCTTCCAATTTGAGGGAGAGGGATCCTCAGAAGATCCTGGGAAAAGGATCTTCTCCTTCAGAGAGAGGGGAACTCCTCCCAAAGAAAAATGGGTCCTAAGGGATGCAAATCCCGACTGGGGAGATGTGGAGACTGAGCTACCGCTGCCCACCATCTCATCCCAGAACCAACAGCAAGAAAATCCCCTGGTTCAAACCCATCCTGGTGACTGCCTCCAAAAAGGGGGGGGCGGCCCGGAACCGGAGCCAGGGGAACCCACAATTGCTCTGATCTCCAGTTGCCAACTTTTTCTTTCAGATTCCCAAGGCTCCCCACAGAATTCTGCCCAAATCTCTTCGCTAGCGATGTCCAAAACCAGAAAGTTAGCCCACCAGTTGTCCAAAAATGTGCATTATCTGTGCCCCCTTGAGGAGAAGGAGGGAAGATACTATGCCCCGGTACAAGTACAGGGGCAGGGTATAATTTTGGCACTGGTGGACACTGGATCTCAAGCTACCCTTCTGTCCAGAAGGGCCTTTGACAAACTGAATGCAGGAAGGGGAGAGAATTACCAAATTCCTCTCACCACTCTTCCTGGACAACTGCAGAACTTTGACGGGAAGGAAATTCCCGTTGAGGGGACTGCAGACTTGGACATTAAGATCGGGCGACACAATGTGAAACACCCGGTCATAGTAGTGACTCCAGAGGGCATCCCTTGTTTACTAGGGAATGACCTCCTGAGAAGGTTGTCACCCCTAATGGATTGCGTAAACAAGGTCCTCTGGACCCAGACTAGCCGACCAATAAAATTAAAACAGAGTGTCAACCATGTTAGTTTAAACGGCACCTGCCACATGGTTGAACAAAAATCTGACCAAGTAGAATTTCACTTCCAGAATAGCCAAATTCCAGACGTGACAGTAATAGCAGTAGGACAACAGACTGGTGATGGAGGGTCCTCTCTATTTCTGAAAATCAACCTTCCTTCCAGTCTAAAGTGGTACTCCACGCTGGAAGGAAACACTCTGAGATTCTATACTAATCCACAATCAGAAACTCCTGCTCCTATAGTCCAGAAAGATGTGAAATCAGCTCAGAGCCTGGCTGATATTCAGCAAATTGGAGAGCAGTTGTTCATCCCTGTTAAGTTAAATGATGGGAAGGACTCTGTTCTCGCTCGAGTGTGTGTGAACAACGGTAAGACTTTCATCAGCGAAGCCATGTTCCGCCAACTCCCAAAAGATCCAGCCATTCCCACATTCAAACTGATAGACAAATGGGAAATGGACCTGGAAGCACCTAATTCCAAACATCTCCTGCCAAGCAGGTGTATGCTCAAAATCTCCATTGGCAACAAGAGCATAGTCCATAATTGTTGGGTCGTGCGAGACGTCACTGCCGCCTTTTACTTAGGCAGTGACAGTCTCAATCGCTTTGCCATTAGTTTGGACCTAATAAACTTCAAAGCTTGGTCCCGGTTAGCGGATAATCCCATGGGCTTTGATGATCCAGAAAAAGCATTTAGGTCAGCTCAATTGCTACCTTATGCAGTTGAAATTCAGGTTAAAGAGGAAGTCACCATCCCAGAAAGGACCTGACAATTCTCCCTGCAAGTGAAAGTTAAAAGGGGACAAGAGTTGAAAAACCCTGATGCTTACATACATCTAAATGCTTCTCTCCAACAGCAAGGGTTAGGGGTAAACCCAACACCATTAGTCAACGTAGAACATGACACCATTCTAATAGAGGTGGATAACAGCGACTTAAAGAGCATTACTCTAGCCGCTGGCACCATTATTGGAATGGCGGTTGATGGCCGACATTTTTCCATAGATTTAGGTAATGAACTGTTAGGGCCAATCCCCAAGGACTGCTTTGACAGTGACGACAATACAACACCAGACAGGATTTTTACCCGGCATGGGGGGAACTTCCTGGTGTACACTTCCTGCCCCTATGGTAAGGAAGATGTGACTTGTGACTTCAGGAGGGATGAGGCGATTTTCCAGGTCCATGAGGGCTGCCTTTCCCACCTGAAGCCTCCAGTCCAAATCAGCACTCTGACCAGGGACTTCTCCACCCAGCTGGAGGAGGCCGCGGAGATAGCCAAACCAGAAGTCTTTCCAGGCTTCAGGCAGAGGGTGGAAGAGAGAGTCAACCTAGCAGATGCCTGCGTGACTCTGGAACAAAAGCAAAAGTTGAAACAAGTTTTCTTGGATTTCCAAGATCTCTTTGCGGTAGACTCGTATGACTGTGGTCGCACCGACATCCACACAACAACAAACCCCACGGACCCTGGCATGACTCCTGTGTTTGTGAAGCAATATCGCTTGCCTCCCGCATCAATGGAGTCCCTTACTGAAATAATTAAGAACCTTGAGTCCCGGGGAATAATCCGTCCAGTCCACAGCACCTTCAATAATCCGGTGCTGGGAATATTAAAGCCAAACGGCCAGTGGAGACTCTGTGCTGACTTTAGGGAGCTCAACAAACGGGTCCATACTTCCCGATGGCCTCTTCCCTACATTGACCAAGGGCTGGCCCAGATCCAGGGGTCACAGGTATTCACTGCAATGGACCTGACCAATGGATACTGGACTGTGCCTGTCAGTAGGGAGGACCAATACAAACTGGCTTTTACCTTTGGGGGCCAGCAGTACACATGGACCCGGACTCCCTTCGGATACCTCAACTCCGGCAATGAATTCAACATTTTTCTACACAAGGCCATGCCCGACTTGGGTGCGAGGGGTAACCTGGCTATGTAGATGATGTCCTCATCAAAAGCTCAACTGTGGAGGAACACATAGCGGAGATCCGTTATGTTCTGACACAGTTGAGGGCCGCCGGAGCAAAACTTTCCTTTCAGAAAGCACAGTGGTGTAGAACCCGTGTTAATTTCTTGGGGCATGAGATTACTCCTCAGGGTCTCTGTCCCCAGGAAAAGAAAGTGGAAGCACTTCAGAAACTGAAAGACCCCACAACTCTGCGGGAACTAAGGAGCCTCCTTGGACTGACTAATTACAGCAGAAAGTTCATTGAGGGCTACGCAGAGATCACCAGACCCCTGATTAATCTCCTGAAGGGGAGGGGTCAAGTGGGAATGGGGTCCAGAACAAGCCGAGGCAGTAAAACAACTCAAAAGAAGCCTCTCACAAGCGCCTTGCCTAGCTTACCCCGTCAGAAACAAGGAGTTCTTCCTGGAGACGGGGTTCTCTAATACGTGCTTGACGGCAGTATTATACCAAAAGCATGACAAGGTCAACAAAGTAATCTCCTATGCGAGCAAAACTTTATCCTCTGTGGAGGAAAAATTCAACGATTGTGAGAAGGCACTCCTGGCGACGGTGTGGGCATTGAAGAATTACCGCCCGTTTATCCAGGGGGAACACATCATAGTGGAGACTCCACACCAGCCTCTGCAATATCTCCAAAGTGATAGAATCCGGGCCGGAAATGTGAGTAATTCCCGAATTACTTCCTGGATTCTGTCAATGCAAGGCTTTCCTGTGGAGGTCAGATATGGCCAAAACAAGAAGAGTCCCCTCGCGCAAGGTCTGGCTGACTTGCATGATTGTGCCAGAGAAAACTGTCTCGAGGACGAAAGTCTAAAAATCAAGGACAACACGGAGGCATACCTTAATTCCCCACACAAAGTCTTTGAAGAAGACAAGTGTGAGGGAATGCCCACTGTGTATGTGGATGGATGCTCTTACCATGTTGACAACGACGGGGAGAAAGAACTGGTGGCCGGCGTAGGGAATGCATGGGTGAATGAGTCCCCAGAACCCTCCGCTGGATACAAAATTGGTCCCCGAAGTAGTCAGGTGGCAGAATTGATGGCTGTGCATCAGGCCATCCTCACTGCTGTCCAGCATCAACTCCACGAACTGGTCATAATCACAGATTCGGATTATGTACGGAACGGGTTCGTGGAGCACCTGGTTAATTGGAAAACCAGAGGCATGTTATGTGCTAACAACAAACCCTTGAAACATGGGAAGTTGATCCAAAACATTGATGATCTGGTCACCTCGAATGAGATGACCATCTATTGGAAAAAGATCAAGGGTCATTCCAAAGTAGAGGGACCAGACAAAACTGGAAATGACTTAGCTGATCAGCTGGCCAAAACCGGGGCCATCCAAGGGGATCTAATCGAGATTGAGTCCCTGTTGGGGGAAATCCAGGTCACTGCTATCACTAGGTCCCAGACAAATGCTCACAACGACCTTTCAATTGCACAATGGAGTAAGGAGACCCCTGATGCTGATTTGATTACCGCTCAGAAGGGGGATCCAATAATTGGTAAATTTTACCAGCACCTTGAGGACCCTGAGAACTTTCCCCTGACGGATACCGATTACACTGGGAAAGAGGACCTAAGAGTGTTGATGAAATGTCCAAAAATGTTCCGGATCCAAGACGGTTTGCTGGTAAGGAAATCCAAAGCTGGCGACGATCAGTGGGTGGTTCCTACCTCATTCCGAAGCCTGATGTTAAGTCACGCCCATGATGCGGCCACCGCCGGTCATAGGGGGTTTCACACAACATTGGAAATCTTAAGAGAGGTTGCATACTGGCCACACATGGGGCAGGACCTTGACCAATACTTGAAGGGGTGTCTTGTGTGTGCACAATTTCAGCCATCATCCCTCACACACCGTGCGCCTCTCCAAAAGAGGGGGATGACACTGCCATGGTCAGATTTACAAATCGACTTTGTAGGCCCTGTGATTCGCTCTGCTAGGGGGAATAAGTACATGTTGACTGTGACATGCTTGTTTACCAAGTGGGTGGAATGTCTCCCAGCCCCAAATTGCAAGGCAGAAACTGCAGCTTCCCTGATGATTAACCACATATTTTCCCGTTTTGGTCTACCTCAAAGGATTGAGTCAGACAGAGGTAGCCACTTCACCAGTGAAGTGATGACAAAGATGTGGGAGATACTGGGGGTCAAAAGGAAGTTGCATATTGCTTACCGGCCAGCTTCTTCTGGGGCAGTAGAGAGATATAACCAAACCATTGTGAGCATATTAAAAAAGTTTGTGGCAGATTCTGGGCCAAGTTGGGATATCCGATTACCTCTGGTCCTAATGGCCATCAGATCTACCCCTTCATCTGCAACCAAAATGTCACCATTTGAGTTGATGACTGGACGCAAGATGGTGCTTCCTCAGCATTTGCTCTACAGGACCCAAGAGCAGACACTGATAAATGCCTCCACAACTCATGAGTATGTGGAGAATTTAAGGAAACACCTTCAACATGCTTTTGCTTACGCTCAGCGGAATCTAGAAAGATCGGCTGATAGCATGAAGACCCACTATGACCTGAAGACTTCCAGGAAGGAATATCAGGTGGGGGACCGGGTCTATCTATACAACTTCCAAAGAAACCAGGCAAAACAGCGGAAATTTTTGCCTACGTGGAAGGGACCCTTTGAGATCATCGACAAGATCTCCCCTGTTGCCTACAAGATCCGCATCCCCAAAGGCGGTTTGGCAGAGGGGGAAGACAAGTGGGTCCACATAAACCAGTTGAAATGTTGCCATCCCAGGCACACTCTGCAACAACTGGAGGAATCCTCTGGAATCCTAGAGGGTACTGTCTCAGACCAATTCAGTTCCAACCATAAAACATACCACATCTAGTCTCTAAAATATTGTGATTTGCATGAAACTGTCTCTTAGTTATACTGTTTTTTTTTTTCAAAATAAGAATGTAATGTTTCGTTATGATGAAATGCAGATGCTGCCCCACTATCTCAACAGTGGTGGAAAAATGTCTATGAATAGGTATTGCCGCTCTTCCTTTGTCGTCCTAGGAGAAAGAAAACCTGGAGACGGGACAAGGAGGACGATCCGGAGACCGGGAGCAGAGTCGCAATGGGCCCAGAGTACCGCCCAATATTCCCATCTGGACCGGCGAGGAGAACCGATCGATCAGGACCGGATGGAGAAAAAGATGCTGAACTGTGCCATCTATAGGAAGAAGATGAGGAAACATCCCAGGTCTTGCGAGTCCCATTAGTGAAATAGAATGGCCATCGCAAGAGGGGGGCTTGTGGGATGTATTTACCCATGCATCCGAGCCCTACCTCAAAACTGTGCAGTACTGACATGGAAAACATCATGATGGCCAGAGCTTCCCAGAAAATGCACAGGGAAATGCATGAAGAATAGGCTGCCACTCATTTTTGCCGATGTTATGGGCACAGAAGGACACTGCCTAAAACCACCATTGGACTACCCACACAGTAGTCTGAAACCATTGGGAATGGCAATGCTGATTGCCATTGTTGGGAATGCTGATTGTTGGGAATTCATTTTCTTAAATCCCAAAAAGGGGTGCAGTACCAGTACTCACCACTATCAAAAAGCCCGCATTTTAAAACAACACCAGATTTTACTTTTTTGTAGAAAACTGAATAAATGAACCCAAAGCATGCCAAAGAAAGACTTACTGAGAGGTGGATCCAATGTAAAGTTATATTCTGAAGTGACTTGAAGGTTTATAACAAGACTGGCTGAGCTGTGGATTTCAGCAGTTTAAGTAAATTTGAACTGAAAGACACTAAAAATCTAAATGTTTAAAAGAAATGAGTGACCTACTTTGAGTGTCACATAGGTTGCAATTGTTTAAAAGTCATAGTTTTAAACTTAGAATCAGCATTCTAGCTGCATATGTAAACATTGTCTTGACTTAAACTGGGTAACAGAAAGTGACATTTTATCTGAAACCTGGCTTAAGGAACTGAATTCTGCCTGGCAACTACCCCCATCAGGAGTGAAACTTGAGTCACAGCTGTGTTCCCAGGCCTATCTGCCTTTTGCTGGCCACACTAAGGATATGCCATCTCTCTGATAATTGAATTAAGGGGAGCCCCCACAGAATACAGGAGCTCTGAACAAAGACCTGTCCTGACTCAGGCAAATGTTTTATTGGCGGGAGTCGTAAATGGAGCTTCCTCCTGGAAGGACAGGGGAGGAGCACTGCCTGTGAGAGCAAGCTGGCTTGGCAGAACTGGAAAAACCAGAAATTCAACCTTGTGCTGGGGGGAAACCACACCCTTTTGGGGCCAGAACATAACTCTAAAAAGATGAATAACTCATAGTACGGACTTGTGAAAATTATTTAAATGATACCATAATTCTTGTGATTTTTCTGCCCACATTTTAAGACGTGTTAGGACCCGGTGGTATGTTCAGGGGGGTTTTAGCGGAAAAGAGGATATTACTCAAAATGTGTGCATGTGAAAAATCTGACACTTCATCAACTAATGTCCATACTCCTTGCGCACATGTGTGTAAATTTGGGTTAATGTCCGAAATTGCAAAATCAGTTAAAAAGTGCAAATGTTGCCATTTCTGAATGCAAGCCCCCAGGAAGAGCAGATTTGGACAGGGTATACCTCCTGTCACATGTGATGGGTGCATGTAATTTTAAACAAATGTGTACCTGTGCAAATATGTTTTTTTTATCAAATATAGATTGTGTGCAAGTTGACAGGAGGAGTGGACTTTCTGCAAGCCATAAAATGACATCGCTCTGACTCACAGTTCCTTCCCCAATCAGGGGAGAAATGAAAGCTTGGCCAATGACAAGTGGAGAGGGGTAGAGCCTAGTGATGCTGCACACACACCCATTTTCAAAACACATAAAAGCAGACAGACAGGACAGATAGGGACCTTCAAATCCATTTGCAGCTGGAAGCTCTGCCGGGAAAATCCATACTTTACCTCCCTCAACCTTCAGAGAGCAGACATAGAGACTTCAAATCTATCAAATTTCCAGAACCAGAGAGAGAGCAGAGCTGACCCAGATCACTGTTAGCAGAACCAGAGAGAGCTGACCCAGATCACTGTGAAGTGCAGAGACCAGAGTCCAGTTCAAAACCTGACCAGATCCGTGGCGAGGCCCATCTAATTCAAGAATATAGTGTGAGTACCTAGCAAGACGGTGCAGAACCAATCTCTTAGTTAAAATAATATAATTCAATCTATTTTAATCTAAGTAGAACTGCCTCCTAACTGTCACCTGTCATTTGTAAAGCTGTCACCTGTCATTTTCTAGTTGCAAGCTGCACTTGTCTTTTTGAACTTTAAAATTTCAAATCTGAAAAACGACCTTTATTTAATCGCTCATATCTCCGCGACCGTTTGTCTTAGAGACTTGCAGTAACTTTCATCTGGAAGCTGAGATCCTAGGCTTTCCTAGGACCCCAAAACGATATTGCTAGCCCTTGTAGTGCCTCTGTAATCGCGCCCGGCGCATTCGCAAATTTTGCCGCGATTTGCAAGTTTCTCCACGTGTAAAAATCTGCTGCTGCTTGCCTTCCGTTAAAGAAAAGTTCGTTTAACCTGCTAATCATCCATAGATCCTTGCTAAAGTGAGCCTGAACTCATCCCAAGTATATTTCACTCACCTTGAACCTCCTAGAGGGAATTAAAAGCATTTTAGCATATTTTTCACTTCATTGCCAGCACATATAAAAGCATTTTGGGCCTGTGTTTAAAACTCCGATCTGTAATCTAAGCTTGCTGGGGTGAACTGAATTACATTTGATTGCATTTCTGAGAACTGTGTGCTTTCCTTCCATTTCCTTGCATTGCATAAAAGGGGGGAGGAGATTGCCAGAGAAAAGTGATTACATTGTCTTTTGCTGAAATCCTATCAAGTTATTTTCTGTACTGCATTTCATTCCACGTTGCATCCATTTGAAACCATAAAAGTATTGTTGCTATCTTATCCATCCTATAACCACTCATCATTGATTATAAAGAAGTGTGCTAGTGCCAGACTATCCATTATTGATTACTGATCAGATTAAGTGTGATATCCAATTATTAATTTATTATAAAGTGTGATATATATATATTGTTTAAATTATCAAATAAACCTTTTAACCTGCAAAACAGAACTACTTCTTGGCTCAGTGGGGTCAGGGGGATTCAAAGAGAGGGGTGTTATATAGGGGTAGTCATCCAGAACACATGGACTGGACATAAAGATATATTAATAAGGGTTTCCATTCAGTATCCCAGACTAGGCATTGACTTAGCTGTAGTGTTGAATTGAATCCTCTTACACCCTTGTTCCTCTCCGCTACAGATAAATGTTCTATTGCACCTTTCTATAGCAGGGCTAAAACTTCCTGCAACAGGAGCGGGACTGGATTTTTGCTAGCGTTGTATCCCGGTGGGTGATTCCGAGATTTCTTTTGAAAAATAAGGCAGTAACCTTGGGATACTGTTTCCAGAGCACAAGCATCTGAGGTAACGCCCCGCCATTCCTGCAGATGTTGTGAGATTCTGCCTCCCACTGGGGTCTTGTGGTTTTGCGGCAGCTGCAGCAGCGGCTGAAGGGACAGATGCCGCTGCTGGGGCAGATCTAGCACCTCTTCCTCGCCCCCCAAGGAAATCTCCTTGGTCCTCTTTGACTGGCCTGTCCCCTTCCTCTCGCAAATGAGGAGTAAAAACGAAAAGGGACAACTCCTCCAGGAAGATGAGCCTGTGTAGGGGCGTTGTTGAGGTCGTCTTATAGCGGCAATGCGTGATTTTGCCGCTGCCTTGGAGGTCTGCAGCTTTTCTAAACTTTCATCTGCTTTGCTGCCAAACGACCTTGAGCCGTCAAATGGCATATTAAGAAGTCTAGATTGTACATCTCGTGCAAAACCTGACTTCCTTAGCAATGCGAATCTGCGTAGCACTGCGCTAGATGCCATGGACCTGCTGATACTGTCAGCTGTGTCCAAACCTGCTTGAAGGCATTCCCCCGAAGCCTCCTTGCCATCCTTTACAATGGATAGAAAACCATCACGTTCCTCTCCTTCTGGGATGTGTTGAGCAGCTGCTGACATGCAGTCCCACAGGGTATATGTAAATCTCGCCAGAGTGCAAGATACATTTGTGGATTTTAGAGCCATGCTCCCTGATGTAAATACCTTTTAGACCATGCATCAATCGTTTTATCTTGGCTCCCAGTGGCTGCAAGGATTAAGTTCAAAACCCGCTGCATTATCCACAAGGCCTTCTGGGGACTGGGGCTGCATTACCTTCAACTCACTCTTCCTAAATACCTTCCTTCTCGGGCTCTTCATTCATCTGCCTCCAACTCCCTCAGGGTTAGCCACTTCTCCAAGCAACGAGTCGGTGGTCGATCTCTCTCTTCGGCAGGGGCCTCCCTCTGGAACAGCCTTCCTGCCTCCCTGAAACTTGAAGAGAACCATCTCCGGTTCCGGAAACACCTCAAAACCTTCCTCTTTGCTTCTGCCTTCTCTGCCTTTCTCCCCTGCTGAAATTCCTTGCCGAATCTGCACTGGTTACCTGGCCACCCTTTCTGATCTTGGGGCCAGGTCCTGCCTTTTGCACACCGGCCCTGCCTCCCAGGCAACCCCCTGCACTTAGGGACTGGTTCTGTATCTCTACAGTCCCCCTACCAGCACTTATGCCTGCCCTTACCTTGCACTTGCCACCATCAGACCGCTTTTATTTATCTTATTTATTGTTCTATCCCATGTACTGCACTTTTCCCTTTCCCCTGCCCCCGGCACGCTTCATTTTCTCCCTACCCTCGCACTTGCACGATCTGAATGACACCTGGGCTAGTAGAATCATTGTCTGTCTTCCACTGTTTTCCCCTCCCTTGCCTTGTCGTGCCTTGAAACACTTGTGTATAGGCGCGTTATAAATGCCGTGCCGTATCATATCATATCATATCATCCCTATCAGGGGGAATTGTATGGTATGCAGCATTTTTATTTGATGTGGCTGCTTGAACTACCAGACTTTCTGGAGATGGGTACTTACTTAAGTATTCTGGATCAGAATTACAGGGTCTATATTTTGCAACATATTTTTTTATTTACTGCTGGAATGGTTTCAGGTTTTTCCCAAGCAGTATTTACTCTCCTTTGTAAGGCAATATGAAAGGGAAGTATGGGGTCTGGCTGAGGTCCTCCTGATAGAATATCCGTCATGTCATCATCCTGGTATACAGGCGAGTTTCTACCCCATCCCATAAACTAACTCTATTCATTAGTTTTCTATAACCGAAATCAGCATGTTCTGCTGGATCAGGTTGTTCAAACTCTTATTCAGGGGACGTATCTAGTCCACTTGCAGATTGTAAACATTCATAAAGGTCTTGCATTTTAGATTGAGGATTAATTAATTCCTCAGGGACTTGTCTTGTACCATATTTTACCCATGCAGATGAAACCTCTGGTACATCTTCATCCTCCTCATTTCGCGACATTTCTCCTTATATAGATGACATGGTTTGGAAAAAATCATGTCTACTTTCTGTGTGAAACACCTTTTCAGGTATAGGTTTTAACATTGGTGTTGATTTCACCACTGTAACGGGTGTCGACGTCGACAGAAGCGTCAATGGTGTCGATGTTGTGGGTATTACCTTCGATGTTGTCGAGGTATTCTTCGATGATTTCGAAGGAGCTATGAATGTCGTCGAAGGAGTGTTCGAGACCATCGATGCCGTCAAAGGAGTCTTCAAAGCCGTCGATAGTGTACTCGACGTGACTTTTTTCGGTTGGGTCATCGACGACTTATATCCGACAGCCTTCGATGAAGGCTTCGGACATGTTTTCGACGAGGACTTCGATGACGTATCAAAGTCTAAGGTCCTTTTCTTAAGGTCTGCCTCCAGTTTATGCACTGGAAGGCTTTTCTTTTTAGGTGTTTGGGAAGAATCCCCGGAAGACACCCTCAACAATTTCTTGTCGGATTTCCTAGTCTTAGACCTTCCCCTGCCACTTTTTTTGTGCGTAGAGGCATGGTCTTCATCAGACATTTTTGAGGGGTCTGGCCCGCATTCTCAACATTTTTTATAATCGATGCTTTAAACTCTTTCCACTTTTTAGGGGAGTCATGCTTTGTTGGACATGTAATAACTTCCTCCGATGTAGTCGAGGAAGAGTAAGAGGGAGAACGGTTTCGTCTTTTCGTCGCTTTTTTGGACGAAGAAGAAGAGGACATTCTCGGTCTACTCCTCGACCTGGACTTTTTATGGCATTTTGCAGAAGACTCAGCCGAGTCTTTTTTCCCTCTCAAAGAAAACTTCAAGGATTCCTCCCCCACCGCCAGTTTACCTCTTCTTTCTTTTAAGGCCTTATGGGTCATTGACTGACAGGAACCGCAGTTGTCAATTCGATGGTCGGAACCGAGGCACCAGAGGCAATTACGATGAGGGTCGGTGAGCGACATTTTTCTCCCACACCTTTGGCATTTCTTAAAACCAGTTTTCGGTGTGGACGGGTTCAAAGAAGATGACATAATTTGTTATAACTGAAGTGCCGTTTTATCTCGATCTGAAACGAAGCTAACGGAAAAACGGAACTGAAGCCAACGGGCGAACTCAAGGCATTTATACAGCGTATGACGTTGATACTCGACGTATGACGCCGAGGGAAATCGACGCTGCCGCCTCGAGTGGAGCGCCCTCTGGTGGAGAGAAAAAAATTCCAAAGCAGCAAAGCTGAAGGTAAGGATGTATCTAAGATGAGGAATAAGTGGGAGGACACAATCCATTCGAAATTATCGTTTAGATTTTTCACCCAAAGTGTTTCTTTCATTGTATATTGGTGAACAGGTGCAAGTGCATCTAGGTGACGTGGCCTAAGCCCTGCCCACCTGTCAATCACTGCTGAACACCCACCTTCTTAGCCCTGCCTCTTCTTTCTGCTCTTGCCCAGGCATCTGTGGGAAAGGCAGATGAAGAAAAGGGCCATTCCTGTTTGGACCGGGAGAACCCAGGGCCCAAACCCCTACTCAGACAACAGGAAAGCACGCGCTGACATGTGTTTTCTCCTTCCGACCCTACAGGCCATCCTCACCATCACCAGGCAACACCAATGTCAACAACATCACCCCGCCTCTAGGGCATGGACTCTGCAATGCAGAAACCTCACCCACATCAGCATCAACCACATCAGCACCTCTTCACCGTCCACAACACGGAAGTTGATGCACGCCAGCGTTCGCTCAGCTATCATCCATGCAGCAGACATTGTCCACCTCATCACTACACATGACCTTCATGCAATCTTCATCACAGAGACCTGGCTGACCCCCACCTCAAGCCACATCGTAGACGTCCTTGTCCCCGACTGCCAAGGCATCCAAATGCAGAAACCGGCCGAACAAGACAGTCTGAGGCCTTGCAGTCATCCACAAGACCTTGTGACCCTGCACCAGACTTGACGTGGACAACATTGGCTCCTTCGAAGTCCTCGCCTGCAGCTTCCCACTCTCCCCGACGGACACAGTCACCTTCCATCTCATCTACAGATCCCCCAACACAACCTTCATCAGAGACTTCACCGACATGGTCACCACCATGTCCCTCACTCACACCATCATCATCATCTTCCTGGGCGACTTCAACCTCCCAGTCAACAAGGCACCAAACCGATGAACGAAGCTCTCCTCAGCCTTTGAAAACAGCCTCACACAGCACACGAAAGATCCAATGCACGACATCCTCGGCCTAATCATTACTGCAATGTCTTCCCTCCACTACAGCTCTCCTCTCCCGCTTGACTAGTCTGACCACCTGTCTGTGCCTTTCAACATCCTGCGCACGACCCCAGTCAAGCACTCCCAGCAATCGCAAAATGAGACTGTCAGCACCCTGTTACATGCAAGAACTCAACCTCAGCAAAAGAATCAGGAAACACGAGAAAACCTGGCGCCGCTCCAGGACCGCATCCGACTTGGCGCTCAAGGAACTCTGAGCAACCGCCGACCACTAATCAACACAGCCAAGGTCTCCTACTATCAGAACACCATAGCAAAAGCTGACAACAAAAGCAGGGCCATCTTCAAAGTGGTCAAGCTAACAGACACTGCCATACCACACTTCATCGAAAAATCCACCACCATCAACACCACCTTTATCCACAAATTCAGCAAGATTCGCCAGCACAGATACCAGCTCTTCATCCACAGACCCAACTCACGTCCCTCCTCGTGAAATCTCCACACCGTGGACAACATAAAAGACACGCTCTATAGGAGACCTGTTAGAAACCCTGGCTGCCCTCAAAGCCACATCATATACAGACGACATCCTCCCAGACGACATCCTCAAGACCATTCCTGCAGAAGCTTGCCTTCCCCACCTGGAGATCATCAACAGTTCCCCAACTCAAGGCACCTTCCCATTGACCCTAAAGACAGGGCAAATCCTCCCTCTACTAAAGAAAGCCACTGTGGATCTCGACAACCTACGTAACTATCGCCCCATCACCCATCTTCACTTCCTAGGTGTCAGGGTTCCGTTCCGAAAGTCCCATCATGGTGTCAGATCTTTCCCACGTCTCAGACATTCCATATACGGAAGGAAACAGCCCCGTGCCCCAGCAACTCTGCTATCGTGTCAGATTCTTTGAGAGTTAAACGCTGTTTGCAAAAGCCTCAGGCTACAGTTTCATCTAAGAGCGTTTGTTCTTTCAGAGAACGCTATGGGTTGTCTTGGAAACTCTGGCCACCAATGCACAGACGTATGCCTCCTGAATTACGGCGGCGCGTCGTGCGTGCGGTTAGCTGTTCATGATATAACCCCGCCCATCCTGCACGGCGCCGCTTCTGAATTTGTTTCTGAAAGCTGCTCTACATTTCAAACTCTTGATTCCTGGTTTCTTGACTCCACGGTCTGTATATCGGATTTCCTGTTCCGTCTCCTGATTTGGCTCTACTTTGTTTAACTGGCTGACTCAGAACGCTTGCTGGATTGTCACGGTTCTCCTTTGTACTTTTGCTCTCACCTGCTGCTGATTCGGAACACTCACCGGATTGCCACGCTTCTTCAAGTCTCTTCAATTCTATGGTGTTTGGGACTATACACATCGGCTTTGGGATTTTCTAAGACACTGGGGGACATTGGCACACTGGCGCAAGGATCAAGTACTTTTGGTTTAGGCGTCCTCATGCCGGCGGGAATAGAAGGATACTGTTATCCTGTTATCCTGGAACCTCTACTTCTGTTGCTATAACTACTTCTCCTTGGGACACTTCACGACTCTTGACACTGTTCTATAGGTAAGTAGATTGCACAGCAGCAATTATGTTTCTTTGATTAGTTCTGTTGCCTCTGTAATCAGTCTGTTCTGTTTCGTAGGGTTATCCATCACATTCTTGCTGGAAACGTTAGACACACCACTCATTATTTTAGTGAGTACTGTCTCCTATCCCTATTTAAGTCTTTGGTGTTGTTCACTGACATTATACTAATCCTTTGCTTTCTTTTGCAGCCAGCTGTGTGTACCAGGGTGTACTCAATTTTCGGGCAATACTCAACTCAATCTGTCCTTTTATACTCTTGAGGGGTATATTGTCAGAAAGACTATTACTTCACGACGTGTCAAGCCACCACTTCTGATTTAGTCCTTGGGTCTAACACTAGGTAAGATCACTGGGAAAGCGGTAGCCGCGCAACTGCACCAACATGTTGACACCAACAATCTCCTCCAAACCTACCAATATGGTTTCAGACCCATATGGCGAAACACTTGTGTACAGGCGCGTTATAAATGACACATATCATATATGCAGCACATAGACAGCAACCATACAGGTGGTTCGACAACGCCCTCCAAATCCTTACCAACGGCCACCCCTGCCTCCTGGTTCTACTCGACATCTTGGGTGCTTTCGACACAGTAGACCAACAGGCATTCACAGACACCCAACACCGGAACATGGGGATCAGCAACCTTGTCCTACGCTGGGTCAAATCCTTACTCGTCAACCGTCATCAGTTTGTTCATATGGACTGCTCTAGATCGCCAATGCTACCCGTCACCTCTGGAGTCCCGCAGGGTTCCATTCTCTCCCCAGTGATCTTCAATTTATACATGCAGCCGCTGGGAGCCCTCCTAGCCACACACAACATCCACCAATACACTAATGACCCACAGCTATACCGCAAGGACATCCACAGGCTCAAAGCTTACCTCTCGATGATCCAGTCTTGGATGTCCAGTACATACTTGAAGGTCATCCCCTCCAAGACCAAATTCCTATTCCTCACCAACAACACAGAACACCCAGACATACAGACCTGGCTATCAACCATGATCACACCCAAGCTCACCTCCTGCGCCCAGGCCCTTGGGTTCCACATCGACAAACACTTCTCCTTCAAGACACTGATGAATACGGTGGACTCATTGCGGATTACCCGGAGGTGACCTCCTCCCATGTGGCCAGGGTACGGCAGCCGCTACCTGACCCTAGGGGTGGTTATATGAGGGAGGATCACATGGGAGAGGACAACTACCGAGGAGAGGCAATGATTCCATTGGATGAGGTGCAGTATTCTTCCCTTTTTCTTAACGCGGCCCTTGAACACCCAAGTTCTTGAGAGCTTATAGTCACCCTACAATTCCTCCTTATTGTGAAAATCAGAAACCCCTTCCTTTATGTCACCCTAGACAAAACTCCATCTATACTTCAAACATTCACAGCACACATACGTGAAGTTTTTGATCATCATCATTTTGGAAATTCAATTGCATCTATGCAATTCAGCTCCCATAAAGCCTCAAGCACTGAGACGAAGAAGAGCAGGGAAGAGTTGGTTGCAACCAAGCAAAGTTCAAAGACTAACGTGCAGACTAGTTTCATTCAAACTAAAGTGCCCGGGACATTTAAAGCAAGGCAGTTCGGGAGAGAACCGTGGAAGAGAGTCACAGATGGCTGGAAAGAAGGGGATGCACAGCAGGCATACCTGAAGGAATGTGGGACCATCAGGAGGAACATTGGAGCTCCCGGAGGTTGGGTCGTGTCAGGAAACAGCGTTCTCCGGTCCAGGCCACAGAAGGAAGCCGGCGAGTAAATGCAGTGCTGCTGGAAAGAGGTCTGCATTTTGTAAGAAGCCAATTTAGGGAGGAAGCTTCACCGCAGAGGCACGCCATTAGTCGGAGACGCTGCAAACCATAGGTGAGTCGGTCGAGAGCCACTGGGGACCCTGGGGCGTATCAACAAACATGCAATCAAGTGAACGAATTATGTGAGATTGGTATTTAGGACAATACGCAAAGGCGATTTAAACACAGACAAAACCTAATGTTAAATCAATGTTTAAAAGGAAGATTTGAATGCGGTCAAGAAAAAGTGCAGCAACAAAACCTGAACAAATACATATGCATGAGATGTCAATGTGTGGGAGAGCTAAAACAAGTGTACCTTAAGTAAATACATTGGACAGAACAAAGTAGATGCTGATATTAAATATTGAAAGGAACAGTAAAGCCAATAAAGAAGTCCTGGTAAAGAGAGGACACCAGGCAGCTGACGCTAGGGGAAAGATGCCTGGTAGGGGAGTATACAAGGGGCTCTGTAATACCCTAGCAAAGGATTTCTGGCAGGGGAGTAAACCAGGTAATCCAGTGAAGTTGTGAAAAGACTAACATTGTGGCAAGATACCTGGCAGGGGAGTATATAGGTCAATATAAGAAGGCCATAATCTAAAGTCGTGGAATTCAAATACACCACGCATTTGAAACCATATAAAGGACCCTAACATTTGGGGAAGATAACTGGCAGGGAAGTAAACCAGGGTATCTGAAGAGCCCCATGAAAGGATTCCTGGCAAAGGAGTATACCAGGCAATCCACCGGAGTTGTAAAGAAAAGTTTAACAGTGATACAAAATACCTGACAAAGTAGTATACCAGGGAATCCGAAAAGAACATGAAATAAGTTCTGATATGTAAATATACCAGGAACTTGAAGTTGGATGAAGACATTTTAGTGAAAATCCCTGACCTGGAAGAACACCAGAAAGTCTAAAAGCCCATAAGAGGATTTCTGGTGGAAAAGTACACCAGCCAATTGTTCAAGATTAACGAACAAGTAACCTTGTGAATCCAATATAAAGAAATTGCTGTTCAAGAGAAATACTTTTGCTACAAAGGCATTGTTGGATGTTATGGAAAATATTGTGTGAACAAGAACTTTCTGAATTCTGTGTAAAAGCCTCAATTAATTATTGGATCTAGAGTCACTCTTGTGATACAAAAACACTTGTTTAAAAGCGACACTTTCCCCATCCTACTAAAAACCCAGGAGAGGCGAAACATCCTTTGGATCCAAGGGTTTCTCCTTGGAAAACACTTTTGGGATTTATCTTTATATTTTGAATATGAACATTTTCCACAAAACATATGTCAAGAGACATTTCCTTGCACCATTCGTTTGTTTCTAGTGTGAGGGTCAGTTTAAAATGTTTTGGACACAAGGACACTTTGTAAGTTACTAACTACTTGACACAGACTGATTGCTAGTCTGAGTTTCTTAGGTAGGGAACATCTCTTTTAGTATAGGGCTAGAGAGGCGTTTTTGTAATCTATTTCTGTTAAATAAAAAGACTAATAATGAGAATACTACAACTTTGCGTCCGCCTCTTATTTCTGACCCCTCAACACACATAGCTAATAAAAGTCAGACAGGTTGGTACCAGCTCTCCCTCCTGCAGAAAGTCAAGTCCTTCCTCCCTTAGGCCAGCTTTAGATCCACCGTTCAAGCACTGGTCCTTTACCACCTAGATGGGGCAATGCCCTCCTTGAAGGCCTCCGATAGTCCTCCCTTGTGCCCCTGAGAAGGGTCTTACACGCGGCTGCATGCCTCATCAAGGGTCTATGCAGATACAACCACATCACCCATGCCCTCATCGACCTTCACTGGCTCCCACTGCACGCACATATCACCAGGTCTTGCTGCATCATCTATAAGGCAGTCGCCCTCAAGTCACCTAGCTACCTTGCAGAGAAACTTATCTCTGGTGGACAGCACACCACCAGAAGTCAGAACACGTGCAGACATGAAATCCGCCGCTGCAAAAAGGAAAGGACCAGAAAACAAGCCTCCTCTGCCTATGCCACAAGACTATGGCATCTCCTCCCTGGAAACATCAGACTCACCCCGACAATCCTACAATTTAGAAAATAACTCAAGACGCAGCTCTTAAAGGAGTCTCTCCTTCTCAACACATAGGCCATCATGTCTCAGCCGCACCAACTGACACGCCAGACGCGGTCTGCCCCTCTCCTCCCTGTCACCCTGTACAGCTGTACCCCTCCTCTGTAGCCCTCGGTATCCTACCCCCTGCTGCATATCTGTTCTGCTGTATACCTGTGTAAAGTGCTCCGTTGCTTCACGAAGCTGGGATCTGGAACCGCACTCAAGAAATACATACAAATAATAATAATGCAGTAGAGCACCTGAATAGCCTTTTAGCTACATAAAATAGTTGTGAAGCCATCACCAATCTCACCCTGGCTGGACCCACTATGGTGTGTCCCACCTTCCTACTGCATGGAGGACTACATTTTATCACAAACCAAAGGAAGGTTTACCTTTTCAATTCACTGTGGGTGGGTTTTTTAAACAAATATAAGACTTGACATCCATCCATAAATTGTATACGGTAATACTACATTTTATTTATAAAATACACAATAATAAAAAAAAGCATAAAACACTTCAACTTGATGCTAACAACCTAATTAAACAAATCATTGTGAGGCATTATATTACAAAACATTGCGCAAGAACATAATGAAAATCATTTTTTCATTCCCAATGTCTAAATCATCAGGTTTAAACAAGTGTTGGTTAACTACTCAACATTCACACATACTGTCTCTTAGCCCAACTTGTACAAACTTCTGTCCTTAGTGGCTTAACAGTGCCAGAGATTCATCAGATGCATAGTCGCCATGTGTGTATAAACAGCATAGATGACCTCTGCCTGCAGCCTTCTGTCTCCCTGCTCTTTGCTGAGGATCCCTATTGGGACAAAGACACATTTTTAGCACACTACTTAGGTCTCATAGATGACCCTAATAATCACCCTTTCACCATGGGTGCATAGATACATGAAAAGTAATGTAACTAGGTGCCGTTATCTAATCACACGCCTCTCAGCCACCTACAACCATTAATGTTGCTGCGTTCCTGCCTTCCTAGTTCCAAAGTAAGCAGGCTGTCTTCCACTTGCTACCCTAACCCACCCTCAACAGGGGTCTCCTTGTGTATGGCCCCAACTTCTCTAGTCTCACCTCCATGCATACCTCAAGTTGTAGTGCTTTCTTGCATCATGTGGCCTCTCTTTCCATGGTCTTATATCATCATGCTGCACTTTTGCTTGCTATTAGGGGAAGAACAAAGATGACAAAATCAGGAATTCAATGATCAATCTAGTTATACCCAGTAGCTTTTCCATTCCTTCAGCACAGAAAATAGAAGAACCTGCTCACTTGTGGTCACTTGTCTATCTCCCATAGTTGAGTCATTTTTCTGGCTCCCAATTTTCCATGGGATATCCACAAGAATCTCGAAGGATAATCCTGTCAAGGGGCATCTGAAAGATAACTCAAGGAGGCATTTACTTGACCATTACCCCCATTATCAACTTCCCTCTTACAGAGCCTATCTTGCCCGCGCGATCTGAATGACACAAGCCTTGGGTGTATTAATATAGGTATCAGGTTTATTATGCAATATATTGGTCCCCCAGGTATATAAAGAATCCGGAACACCACTTTGGCAATTTTTCAAGTCCTGTTTGTGGCGCGTTTTGTAACTGAGAAGGAATACACATGGCTTATCTCAATTGAAGCATCTTTGCACCCCAACATTTTGAAAAAATATTGAGCATGCAAGTGAAAGTTGTGTTTGGATCCATAAGTTTAGTAGAAGGCTGTACTCATATGATGCTCTCTTCATATTGGAGAGGTGTCACAGCCCTGTCTCGTCCGACTTTTAACCTTCCATACATACAACACAACACTACCCGTTGTGATAAATCAGAGGACGGATGCAGATCACTGGACATGTTTCAACTCTCACTGTTTTATTAAAGAAAAAAGAAAAAACCCTTATCTAGCCTTCTAGCTACTGTGGAGATTCCCTATTCTAGGAAAATAACAAAAAAGTGCTCATCAGGATGTTATAGCAAAACGCAAACTTGTCCTCAGTCCAAACCTATCCTTATTTTCTAACTGACCTTACCACTAAAAAAGAAATACAAAAGATAGCCTTACTTGGCTCCTGCTGGCTAATGAATGACCCCCTTCCAACAATGTCTCTGGAAATAGTATTCTTGACTTTCCAGGGTTTCTCGTACAGCTCAAGAAAGCAACAAATCTTTTCAAAATAGGACAACGGGCTCACTCCTGGCCCATCCACCAGGTTTTATTTATTTTTTATTTATTTTTACATAGTTCCATTAAACAACAAGTTTCTTGAATTTAGAGAGCTTGCAGTTGTTCAACTGCTATCTCTCCCGTACCCCGCCACCAAGATGTCTTAAAATTGTGCCAACACAGGGACCTTCTGCATCTACTTCAGGTTTTGAGACACTAGGTTTCCACACCCTTTGAGTGGCTGGGATTTTAAGCCCAGACTGGGCTCTGTATTTTTAACCAGATTTTCACATATTTTAGGTTGCTTCATTTCTCTGGACCCTTCAAATGTTTCTCTTAATCAGTCTTTTCTCTGAACCACTTGTGGGTTATGACTTTCGATATTGGCTTTGAGTTTTGGTTACTCGACAGTCCTTGAGGGCAGTGGCTTTCAACTTCTCCCCCTTTGTGTATTGTGCTCGCTTTCTTTTGCATAAGCAGCCTTAGTGGGTTATGTTTCTTAAGTTCACCCCTTTCCGGTATTTCACTCGCTTTCTAGTTCCTGATAACCCCTTGGGGATTATTGTTCTCAGGTTGAGCCCTTTCTGGTATTTCTCTCAGTCTCTGTTGGTTTGTAGGCCCATTGTCCTTCAGCTCTTGGTTTTCATTTTCAACGTTCTGGATCCCTATTGAAGCCCCTTGGAGCTAAACCGCTCTCTCTCATTGCCAAGAACCGCACACCTCCTTCTTCATGGTGGCCTTTGGTGGGGGGAGGCAGGGACTCATTCCACAGTGGAACAGCTTCTCATACAATCAGTTCCCTGTTCCTTCCTCTGGTTGCTGCAGATTGGGTTGTGACAAATCTGGGCTATTTGTACCTTCTCCCCAGAGGGAAGCCACCCCCCTTTGAGGCCTAGGGGGATGAGCCCACTCAGCAAGACCTTCACTAGGGATCTGGGCAAGTGGAACTCACTGCGAGTGACTGCCTTCTTAGGCACAAGGACTCCCATTCCTGCAAGCAATTCCCTGTCCAGAACATATTATCCGCCTACATGGGAGTCGGAAAGACTATTGTTAACCCTGTTTTGAATTTACTGAATAGTGACATTTCTTCAATCTCTTTGGCTTCAGGTAATGCTGGATTCTGCTTGAACACCACAATCACAGAAAAATGACACACGCCTTGTGTGTGATGACATACCTAAAACTACGAGGAATCCTGCATGGAGGAGATTGAATCCAACGCAATTCCGAGCCACTGGCTGGAAGACGTCCAGGAAGGACGGAGCCACGCTAGTCCACAGAGACAGCGGTACCGTGGAGAGCAAACAAATCGCTCACCAGACAGCGGAAGGCTAACGTCCTGACAGGCAAAAAAGCCAAGATCGAGAAAGAGACGGCAAAGTGACCATCTCGCTTGGTGGCACAACCACCCAGAAGCCGTGGTAGGCCTGGGGCCCGTTAACCGATGCTGAGACCAGACTGCAACAGAGAGACTGGTTCTACAAATTCCACACAGGAAATACATTAGCGGCTGAGCAACAGAAGGGAAGCAAGCGCTCCCGAAGAAGTAATGCCATTCAGAGAGGCGAACAGTGATATTCGAGGCAGGAAAAGCCACAAATGTTACAGGAGCCTGATAAACCAGAGTGGGCAGAGCCCTACCTATACCGGGCGGAAGCAAGCCTATCGGAGTGCCAGGGGGCTTTGGAGAGGCCTGAGAAAGTGAACGACATTAATGTTAGAGGCTGGAGAAGCCACAAGGGTGCCAGAAAAAACTGAGCAGACAAGACGCCGTACCAAAGTTGAGCTAAAGCAAGGCTATAAGAGGGCCAGAGGGCTTTGGGAAGCCTAAGAACCATGAAATATAATGAACAGAACTGGAGAAAGCAATAACCTGGAGGATTCTAATCCTTACGTATTAAACAAGAAAATTGTCAAGTACCAAATTGGAAATGGTGGAATTGTATTAAGACTGTATTTTTTTCTGGAAACAGGGAACCATAGGGAAGTAAGATTTGACAAAGAGAACCTGCAGAGAGGTTGTGGAGAGACACTGATGAACCTTAAAATCCCCTAGAGAAGGAATCCAAGTGATCGGGCCAGGGAGAAGACAAGGACCGAGGCTATTGCTCCAGACTCTTTTTTTATTAATATTTCCTAGGTGGTAGTGCCAGTTAGCTCATAGGATTTGGACTAAGCACCATTTCTTTTAGACTTTGATTAGCACCCTTATTTTAGTTGGTTAGGCTGGGAACTTCCCACATAGCAGTAGGGCTAGACAGAAGTTTGCTTTTAATTTTGAAAAAATCCCCCAAAAAACAGGTCTTCCCTTAGGGTTGTGGTTCAGTCTTGCTCCTCTCATGAGACCTTCGAACCTGGGGCTTTCAGCACTCCTGGGCCCGGCAGAATTCTGCTGCTCTCTGCCCACCACTTATGCTTATTGTACTGCCCCCAGGACGAGTCGGCGCTGCAGTGGCGGGTTGCATCTGGCAAGGTCGCTCTCTGGTTCTTCTGCCTCAGCGGTCAAATTATTCTGCATCAGCTCCTCTGCTGCAGGTAAGGGTATTGTCCCTTATATGAGTCTCCCTGCACCGATAGACATGATTCCATTGGTCGTGGGATTCCGGACACAGGAAGGGGTCAGCAGCCAAACCAAGCAGAGTAAAAGGTCCCTTTTTTTCAACATGTATGCAATTACCCTGTGGGACATTGGTGGCAAGGGAGATGTTGCAGATGTGTTCACTGGGGAGTCCTTGTCCCCTAAGTGGAGGAGGTCATCCTGAGTGAGATCCTGCTTGCCCAATCCAATGGAGAGGGTTTTGAGTAGTGGGATAAACTCTATATTCTCAAAGGGGCTGGCTCCCCCTTTAGGAGAAGGGACAAATTCCCTGGATTAGTCACACCCTCATCGCCCTTGCTACGGGATTCCTATATAGAATTTCTATCCACCGTATGTATGATGGGGCCATCAAAGCAACAACAAAATAAAACGCTTCAACACAGCAAACATCTAGTACAGTTCACTGTATCAAATGCCTTGGCTACATCTATGGACACTACTACTTGCTTGGTACTCATATCAGAGGTTTCAACAATAGTGTGAATCCTACGTAAATTATGTGTACTCTCCGTCCCTGGTATGAAATCATCTTGGCGTGGTTTGTCATAAGCGTAATCACAGGCAGGGAATGGTCAGATAATGTTCTTCCGAAATATGATGCCTTATTTATGTGTTCACATCCAGCAATAAAAGAATCAATATATGGGTGGACACTGTGGGTGAGAGTAGAACAGCGTTTGGTCCTGAGGGTGTATTATTCTTCAAATGTTGATCAGATCAAGATTGGTCATGATCTGTTGCATTGCTTTGGTGACAGGTAAGGGTTGTGCGCCCCTTAATACAGATATAGGATTTAGAATGCAATTAAGATCACCTTCCCAAATCCATATTGCTGCTCTATGTAGATCGAATTTTATCATCAATTGTGTAAGAAAAGCCGCCCTGCAGGTTTTGGGGTCATAGGAGTTAATTATGCAGAGTTTGCCACTATAAACACTCCCCCGCTCCAAGCTCTGTGTTTTTTCCATTCTGAATGGAACATTTCCAGGTATCCTTGCGAGTACTCCTCTTGTGAATGTGGAGTATGTAGAACCATATCCCTGACCACCCCCATCTGTTCAATAGTTTTACTTTTCTTCCCAGATTTAAATTTGTCTCATGGAGAATCAGGATGGAAAACTGCTTTCTAGTAATGCATTGTTTAACTTTACAACATTTTACAAAATTGTTTAAACCCTGTACATTCCATGTCGCTATTGTATTAAACATTCTGGCAGTGCTATGAGTTACGCATACTGTGCCGTGCATGGTCTCCCGAAGGAGCTAGAGGCCGCTCACCCTCAGTGGGGTGCAATTTTCTTGCACAAAAATATCTGTGGCAGGGGGGCCTCATTAATAAAACTCGCTTAGTGAACCAATCCCAAACAAGTGCCCTGAAAGCTCTAAACAGATAGTAAGGGTGTTATACAATTTCATAAGCGTCAGTGGACTATTTAATCCAGCGAATAAGCAAAGAGACCTCATTCTAGTATTACTTGGACATATTTCAGTTAGATCAATGAGTCCATTCCATGTCAATTTTTAATTGATATGACAGGTTTTTTTGTGAAGTGTCTGATCATGTCTAAACATTTACCCCAATTAACAAGGGGGGGTCCTGGGAGTCCCTCTGCCAGACATTAGTCTCACCCTAAGTTACTAGGGGAATCCAGACATGGACCCCTTGCTCACTATTCTTAGAGAGGCGCAGCTCCACCCTACTGATGAGGTCCAACCAGACCGAAACACGTGTCTGGGGTTGCTGTTGGTACTCTTGTTGAGAATTGCCTAGCATTTCAGCGCTGGACTGCCCCAGGGCAGGACAAAGACTGATATATTTGGGATATTTCTTCTCTGTGAAAGATAGTGAGCTAAGGACTCTGGGTAAGTCTCTCGTAACCGGGACTAATGTCTGGCAGAGGGACTCTCAGGACCCCCCCTTGTTAATTTAAACATTTACCCCTCAATGTCCCATGGGTCGTATTTCTTAATGTTGATTTCTTGGCTTCCATTTTTAGAAACTTCTTGCACGTTCCAAACAACTGTGCTTCTACCCATTGGTTTTGAGGAGACACTGATATTGGAGGTTTCCAGCCAGCTTTGAACTTCCTTTGGGGCTTCAAAGAAGCGTGTATGCCCTTTGTGAATTATTTTCATTTTGTCAAGAAACATTAGCATATATTCCAGTTGCAGTAGTCAGAGTCTACGTTTGACAGGCTCAAAAGAGCGTCTCTGCTTTTGCACTTGTGATCTATAGTCAGGGTAAATGGCCATGGTTTCTCCGCCTCTCAGGATCTTTTCACCTTGTCGTGAAAACTTCAGTAGCATCTCTGTCCTCATAGTTTTGTATCTTTGAAATTATAAGTCTTGGGGGAGCTCCCACGGAGTGGTGGAAGCGAGGAATTGGTTCTCAACAAAGCCCTATGTTCGCCCCTCTCCACAGTAAATCCTTGTGATACCTTACCTGGGCCTATTTTATGAAGGAGGAGAATTTATACATAGGCTGTCGATTTTTGTCCCTCGAAATTCTATAGGAAGCCAATAATCTGTGTATGGTTTCTATGCACCAATCCCTTCACATCTTTGCTTTTCTTCTCCAGTGAACGAGTGTGAGTTCCTGCAGAGTATAAACACAAACGTGATGGGTGGAAGGTGGTTTTGAATTAATATGAACCACTTGCATTGCTCTGGGCAACCTTCCACACCACTGTTTTTAGCCCGTCTGCGCCATTGCAAAAGGGGTCCAGCCATATGCAAATCAGTCAAGTACTGCCACTAAAGGTAGCTGCCCAGCCCGAACTGCTAGGCCAGGTCTCCTCTGCACGGAAACACAAGCAACTCCAGGCATGTTTCAGCCTTGTTGTGCCTCCTTAGTGAGGTGAAGCTTGGTTCCCTGTGGCGCAGCGAGCAAAGGACCCACATCTGGGCACACCCTCTCTCACATAGTGAGAAACTATAAACACAAAAGTGACTGCCAGAACACCCCTGTTTTGCATATCAAAAAGTAACTCACCATAAATTACTAGGGTAATTCAGACATGGAACCCTTGCTCACTGTTCTTAGAGAGGCACAGATGCACCTCACTGATGAGGCCAAGCCGAAACACGTGTCTGGGGTTGCTGTTGGTACTCTTGTTCAGAAGAGAATTGCTTAGCATTTCAGTGCTGGACTGCCCTTGGGCAGGACAAAGACTGATATGTTGTGAATATTTCTCTTCTTTGAAAGGTATAGTGAGCTAAAAAATCTGGTTGAGACTCCCCCGCGAATGAGGCCAGTAGAGAGACTCCCAGAAACCCCCTGTTTTGCATGTTCCTGTAGAGTAGCCATCTGTTTGCATAGAATGTCAACTTCCTTAACCGTTTCAGCAATCTTGCCTTCTGAGGAGCCTACATGGTCTACAAGGTTGTTCAAATCTGCAGCAACAATAAATCTACTTTCACCTCTCCCACCATGGTTTCAAGCAAAGAGGGCAAAGTCGCTATTGCACGCAACACTTCCTTTCTCCTTTTCACCCACACTCTGAGTCGTTTGTGTTTCTACTCACTTCTATGCAGGTTTACTGGCCTGTTTAGACCCCAATTAAGGGCAGCGCCTGGTGTTAGCATCGCAGCGGCGTCTCCAGTTCATAAAATGTGTTCAGTGCACTGTAGATTCTGCAGATTTTAGTAACATTCATTCAAATATAGTGAAAATCACTTCAGGTGCTGGGATAATTTGGGGGTCTAGACACCCCTATAATCTAGGAAATACAATCTCAATTGTCCAATATAGGGTGGGTCTCCCGCATTCTACAACGAGCACATGAAGAGCGCTTTATTTTAAGTAGATTATATATATATATATATATGAGACAAAAAGAATGAGGTTTCATCATAACTACTTATACATTCTATTTACTTAAATCCAAAAATGTAAGGCAGAAGGGAATAGTTTCTTACCTGTAACTCCATTTCTCCAGCATTGGTATCTTTCATGGATTCACATGCCTAGAATATTCCCCGTCGTCAGACTGGGACCCCTCGGTACACATATATAGCCTTTTCCTATAGGAAAACTTCCAACACTTTTGTGTCCTATCTACGTCCTTTTAGGACCCGCCTACGCATGCTCCGTAGGCCGTCCCAGTATAAGAGGCCCGCCCCCGCGGCTCCCCTTCAGATTTCGGCCCCTCCAAAGTAGGAAGGGTTAAACTTATCAATGAAATACATTGCATTCCAGGGAGGCTGGCGGGCGCATGTGAATCCATGAAAGATACCAATGCTGGAGAAATGGAGTTACAGGTAAGAAACTATTCCCTTCTCCAGCATTAGATCTTTCATGGATTCACATGCTTAGAATAGATTGTATAGCAGTAACACCTGAAACGGCGGTGAGAATGTAATGTAATATACCCTCACCATAATACACAATGCATATGTACAGCAGGAATAAGTTAACTCATATAACCTTACCCACATAAAGTATACCGTCACCAAAAGGTAGAAAACAGATTCTCCACAGCGTGGAGCTTACCTTACTGAAACAGATGGCGCAGGACAGCTCTTCCCATCTGCACCTCGTCCGCATGCTGCCTGGCATGGCAGTAGTGGCGGGTAAACGTGTGCGGCACTGACCATGCTGCAGCCTGGCATATGTCCGTCAGCGGAATTCCTGCCCATAATGCTGCTGAGGAGGACTTTGATCTCGTAGAATGGGCTCTAGGATGTCCTTGCAGTGGCCTTCCGGCCTTGGAGTGACAAAACGCAATCGTCGATGAGACCCATCGAGCCAATCCCTGTTTAGAGATTGCTTTTCCTCTGGTCGACGGACCATATGCGATGAACAGTTGTCGAGTAGACCTGAGTTCCTGTGTACGATGTAGGTAAAATTTCAGAGCCCTCATAACGTCCAAGGTATGAAGAGCTTTTTCTGCTGTCGATGATGGCGTCGCGAAGAAAGTAGGGAGAACAATGGACGAGTGTTTGTGATACACTGTCGGAACTTTTGGGACGAACGTCGGATTAGTTGCCAGGACCACTTTGTCCTTAAAGAATCTTAAGTATGGCGGGCCTACGACCAGCGCTTGCAGTTCCGAGATTCTCCTAGCTGATGTGATAGCAATCAAGAATGCCAACTTCCACAATATGAATTTCATGTCGGACGTGGCCATAGGCTCAAAAGGTGGTTTCATTAAGCCTGCCAACACTGTGTTGAGACTCCAAGTTGGAGGGAAACGTTTTACCGGGGGAAAAGTTCGAAATAAACCCCTCATGAAGCGTTTCACAAGTCTGTCGCTAAATAGAGGAGACGACTGTCTCTTCCTCGTGAACCTAGAGATGGCCGCCAGGTGCACCTTTATCGATGTGAAGGATAAACCCCTCTCCGCCAAGAGAAGCAGGTAAGGTAGAACTTGTTCCGGCGTCACCAACAACGGTTGTAGGCCTTGTTGTTCTCGACACCATTCACAGAACCTCCGCCACTTATAGGTGTAAGATTTGTTTGTAGAAGGGGCTCGAGCCGCCTGCAGAATTTTTTGACAATCCTCCGAAACGTCTAAAGCACCGAACTCCGAAAAGTCAGGAGCCAGGCTGTAAGGTTGAGACTGTCCGGGTCGTGATGCCACACCGTGCCTTTGTCCCGGGATAGTAGGTTCGGGACTCTCGGAAACGCTATAGGATGTTCCAGCGACAGGTGAAGCAGGTCGGAGAACCACGGTTGCCGCGGCCAGTATGGTGCCACTAGAATTACCCGGCAACTGTATCTGCGTATCCACTGTATTGTCCTCCGTATGAGGGGGAACAGGGGAAAAGCATAAAGGAACATGTCCGTCCATGGGAAGGAGAATGCCTCCCCCATGGAACCCTCCTGAGGCCATCTGCTTGCGAATTGCTCGCATTTCTTGTTGTCTTTGGTTGCGAAGGCGTCCAGAGGGGGGTGACCCCATTTCTCGAACACTTTCATCAGCTGAACTGTGTCCATTTCCCATTCGTGTATCTGGGCCATGCTTCTGCTGAGGGAGTCTGCTTGCGAGTTCCTCACTCCCGGGAGGTGGTGAGCCACAATGGAAATTTTGTGCTTTAATGCCCAATGACATGTTTTCTGGGCCTCTATGGAAAGAGTTCTTGATCGCGTCCCTCCTTGTTTCCTCAGATAAAACATGGCCGTAGTATTGTCGGTCAGTACTCGTACTCGCGATCTCTTGATGTATGGTAGGAATGCCTTCAAGGCCCATCGTACTGCTCTGAGCTCTAACACATGTTAGCTCTAACATGTGTAGGAGTGACTCCGTTGGAGACCAGCGACCTTGCGTTTGGAGAGCACCCATGTGAGCTCCCCATCCGGTTAGAGACGCATCCGTGACTATGGTTCGCTGAAACTCCGGTTCCTGTAGGGGTACACCGTTGTTCAGATTGTGGAAACTCTGCCACCACTGAAGGGTCCGAAGCAGCTTGTCGTCGTCGATGGTTATCTTGTCTGACCACGATCCTTGGGCCTGCGTCCATCGGTCCGCGAGGAATTCCTGGACTGGCCTCATGAATAGGCGACAGTTTGCCACCAGATGGATGCAGGATGCCATGGCCCCTAGGACCGAAACGTATTTTCTCACTGAGAGCCTGGTGGTTTGACGTAGTCGGCTCACCAGCTGATTGAGTTTTGAGGTTCTGTCGAGAGAAGGCTTCACTAGCCCTAACTGGGTCTCGAACTGTGCCCCCAGGAATACCAGCGTTCTAGATGGCCGCAGAGAGGATTTTTCGAAGTTTATGGCGAATCCCAGCTGTTGTAGAAGCTGCATGGTGGCTTGTAAACTTGTGTTGGTCGACGCTGGGGAGGATCCCCTTACCAGCCAGTCGTCGAGGTAAGGGTATACATGGTGGCCTTGCTTCCTTAGCCAGGCCGCTACTGGAGCCAGGCATTTCCTGAACGTTCTGGGGGAGGTCTTGAGCCCAAAGGGAAGAACCTTGAACTGGTAGTGAGTCCGCCCTATTACAAATCTCAGGAATTTCCTGTGTTTCCGACATATTGGAATATGGAAGTACGCGTCCTGTAAATCCAGGGACGCTAGAAAATCCCCTTCTTGAACGGCGCTGATCACTTCCTGCAGAGTGAGCATTTTGAATTTTAGGCTCTTTAAAGACTTGTTGAAATCGCTTACGTCTAAAATGGGACGCCATTTGCTGTTCGGCTTTTTTACGACAAAGTATCTTGAGTAGACTTCTTGACCTCTCTGTGATGTTGGAACTAATTCTATCACGCCCTTTGCTAACATGAGTGTTACCTCTTGTTGCAGTATCCTCAGATGGGAATGAGCGGTGAACATAGGTGGAATGTGCGGAGGGCTGTGCTTGAATTGTAGAGAGTGTCCGTTTCTTATAGTGTCCAGCACCCATTGATCCGTCGTTATTCGTTCCCATTCGTCGACATATGCTGACACTCTTCCCCCCAGAACGGTGTGTTGTATGTCATTGCTGATCTTTATTTTGCTTGTCTCTCGACGACGACGGATAGGATGGTCTTTTCCTGGACGTCTGGAAGTTACGGCGTCGGTTTGCCTTTTGGGAAGCACGCCTGTATCCCTGGGAGGGGTAAGCCGACCTGCCAAAGGATCTGTCTCCAGACGCAGAGAATCTGGAATTACCTGAAGCCCCTCTAAAGGGACGAAAAGACTTGTAGCTTTGGCCACTCTGGAGGGCACCCAATGAACGTGCCGTGTCCGAGTCCTCTTTCATTCCCTTTAGGGCTTCGTCCACCTTCTCACCGAATAGAAGGTCTCCCTCAAAAGGCATATCTAATACTTTGTATTGTACCTCTGGCCTGAAGTAGGTACACTTAAGCCATGACTGTCGTCGTAATACGACCCCATTATTGACTTGCTTGAAGCCTGACTCAGCGAGGTCCACCGCTATGTTTATTGCGTGATTTGAGGCTTCCTCGCCCTCTCGGACAAGTAACATCGCTGCCTTCCTATGCTCTTCCGGAAGATGATCAAGCAACAGAGCTAGCCTGTGCCACATCTCTCTGTCGTATCTGGCTACAATAGCCAGAGAGTTTGCGGCCTTTACTGTGGTTGCTCCCACGGATAGCACTTTTTTGCCAAAGGCATCCTGGCGTCTCGCTTCGTTTTCAGGCGGAGTCGTGCACTTGTGCTGGGCCTTCGCCTTCCTCGCCGCTGCCACCACCGAGTCTGGCGTTGGTTGGGAGGATAAACACTTAGGGGTAGACTCTGGAGCCTTAAACTTTTTCTCGAGGCGTCCTTTCACTGCCGGCTCCGAAAAGGGGTGACGCATTGTCTGCAACCCCTCCTTCCACACGTGGTCTAGTATTGGTATTGAGAACACAGACCTCCTTCTCTTACCCATGTGGTCGAACAAAAAACAGTCCTTTTACTGTTCTTCCTGGGACAAACCAAATTCTTTACACGCCTTCTCCATCATAGAATGGAATGATGCAATGTCGTCTGGAGGGGACGGATGAGCTGGGCTTCTAGGGGTTTCCAACTCCACCTCTGACTCCCAGGTTGGATCCCTGGAGGGGGATGATGAGATATCCGACCTGGCTCCCCTGTCAGACTCCGAATCTGGCAGCTCACCTTCCTCTTGTGCCAGTGCTGAGATTGGCGTGGGTAGGTGTGTCGGTGGACGGGACGGGCCCGGCTCGTCGACGGGTGACTGTAGCAGGTTTGCCTGAGGTAGTCTCTGGTCCAATGATTGTAGCAAGGACTGAAGCGTGGACAGAATTTCCAACGACAAAACAGATTGAGGATTGAGAAGAGGGGCAGATACCGGTATACCGGATCCCCTCGTCGACGACTTGTCAGCCACTCGTAGCCCTAGGTCTGCTGGGCCAGCTATTCTCTCGCTCTTGTCCTCCCCCGAGGACAGCGACACAGCCTGTTCTTGCAGTAAAGTATCCGGGGGGATCGGATCAAAAACTTCAGGCCTCCAGGCCTCCTGTAGAACCCCCGTCGACAAGGCCATCGTCGCCGCCGTTGTCGGTGGGACGGTGGATGCCACCTGCGTTAGTGGCAGGGTGGAGGCTGATGACTGGGCCGCCGTCGACGACGGTGACTTAGCAGGTGGTTTAGGCGGTTCCGCCTTTTCCACACTTGGCCTGCTTTTACTCGACTCTCGACTCGTGGTCGATCTATGGTGATCGCCCGAGGAGGATTTCGGCCTTTCCTTTTCATGCTTTTTTGATGAAGATGATTTTTTTGACGAGGGGTCTCTAGCTGAGTGACTCCCAGGTGACTCTTTTTCCGTCAGTCGAGATTTCTTCGCCGGTGGTTCCGACGAGGTAGCGCGGCGTGATGTTTTCGCCGATTGTGTGGAGCCTACCTCCGAAGGGGGGTATGCCCCCGCTCCATCATTCAGCCATGCCACCAGCCGTCGACTCCGGTCTTTGAGGGTTTTTTGAGAAAACCCTTTGCATATGTCGCAGTTATCAGCCGAATGATGAGGGTAGAGGCAATATATACAATCCATATGTCCGTCCCCCTCGTAAACTTTTTTCAAGCCGCACGTTGCGCATGGACGGAACAGCACTTTTCCTGACATGGAGGACATTATCTTCTAACTCCAACTCCAGGTATACAACCTTGTACAAAATAGTAAGACAACGCGAGGAGATCCCACTACTTTGGAGACGGTTGAAATCTGAAGGGGAGCCGCGGGGGCGGGCCTCTTATACTGGGACGGCCTACGGAGCATGCGTAGGCGGGTCCTAAAATGACGTAGATAGGACACAAAAGTGTCGGAAGTTCTCCTATAGGAAAAGACTATATATGTGTACCGAGGGGTCCCAGTCTGACGACGTGGAATATTCTAAGCATGTGAATCCATGAAAGATCCAATGCTGGAGAAATGTGTTATCGATACATGTATAACAATCACAAATGTTGATCTGAAGAACAAGAGGTCTTTCCTTAATTCTTGTCCACAATTATTTCAAAACATATAAATGTAGAATGATATATATACATAAAAATGTCCACATTTTTCATGAATCACCACAAATACAAATGGTATCTGTATTTCTAGTACGATGTATTTCAAATTGTAATCAATTCTTCTTCTGGGAGCTGATTTTCTAAAATGTTGTAATATTCATGTATTTAGTATACATTCATTTAGGTGCATCTTCTCAATCAAATCAGCTTCTCTATTTCTAAGCTGATTGTTAATTGAGTGATTTGCAAAATAAACTATGTGCCAAGAATATTATTAATTCAAAAGAATCACACATCTGTATAAAAGGGAGACAAAACCCTGATGTCAACGATTTAAACTCTAGTCTGAGCATAGTAAAATATATATCTCTAACTACTCATAAATATAATTTAAAAAAAATGCTCAGTGGAAATCAATTGGCTTTCCTAGCTGTGATGAAATGGCTGTCCTAACAGGAGTTAAGCTATTATAAAAAAAAGATATAAATAAAAGTCAGTTCCAAAGAACTATGAACTCACAATTTTAAATAACTATATTCTTCTGTCCAGCACAACAAACTTAATCTTAACTTTGAAAACTGTCACTAGCACTTCTTAATGGAGTCCAATGCAGAGCACAGCAAATCAACTTAACTTGCTAAAGAATTGGCTTTAAATACCTTCTATCTTTGTCCCTAGTCACCTGAAATGTCGCAGTTGTGAGATAATCAGTCCAATTCCTTCGTGTGTTAGTGTAACTGCAGTCTAACAGGAGCCATCTTTCAGTGTATTCTCGTAATACAAATAACGCTAATGTAAGTAAGTGGGCATTGCTCGCTTCGTAAAAACACAAAGCCAGTAATATACAAAAGGTCTCTCATATGTGTGCTTGTTTGTTTGTTTTTATTATTTGTATTGTGCACCTGACCCAGAGGTATTTCGGCGCGAAGACATAAAGAGGATTGTTAAGCTTAAGTTACATAGAGCACAGGAATGAGTACAGCTAAGGTTACAATGCTGTAGGCATGAACAACAGGCAGATGTATACAGTAAGAACCAAGAATAAGTATGAGGAACATACATATAATGAAAAACAGTGAAGTCACATGAATGCAATAAGTACAAGGATGATTGCAGGTGAGGTAAGGTCAGACGTCATGTTCCTTTAACCAGTGAATGAGACTAGATCTGAATTGTGAGTAAGGTAAATCTTTCCTTAAGGCAGGCGGGAGGGAGTTCCAATATTGTGCTGCTTTGACGGGGAAGCTACTCCCTCCAGATTTGGTAAGCTTAAATCTAGGTACTAATAGTAGGTTAGAGATCCGGTAGAGTAATAGACACTATTCTGAAAAAACTAATAATAGTCCTAACGCGCTCTTACACGATCCAAAGACTAATACAGATGCCATCTAAGAGTGGTGGCTTAACTGAGACCTTCACCATCCCACACTCTCCTAACTCCAAGCCTCGCAGCTCAGTCACACTAACCTAAAAGAGTTTGGCTATACATTAGAGCTGACCAGCATTTCCTCCTGTCGAGTCCCAGTGAGAGCGCATATTCCAGGGTCAGCACATAGAGAAGGGCAATGACAGACCAGCAACTGATCCGTTTGTAACACCTGGGAAGAAAATGCATCAGGGATCGAGGTGATGGGAATGGACATCAAAGTTTCATTGATAGCCGCACAGTCATACCACCTTCTCCTGAGGGTGGCATCACTACTATATTTCTGTGCCTCTGGCAAATTCCACCACTCTGTTGGGATGCTGCACAGTATGATGCAGCCTTTTGCCCAGGTTTTACATGGCTGCCTTCAATATGACCATCACCAAAGTGCACTCCCCACCACCCTGGATGCCATCAACGTCGCCAAACAAGTTGTACGACAAGGCACACTTCCCCCAACATCACAGGTTTCATGCACTGAACACAAATAAGGAGGCAGATGTACAGGAATCAAATGCTGCAACACACAATGAACAGACATACATTTGATGTGGATCTTGGTATGAACTATTGGCCTTTTGCAACAGGCTTCCTACATACATGTTCCTTTTCATTAGGGCTTTATGCTCCTAGGGTTGTCGTCCACGAATATGGCATCTAGTCACATAGCATTACATGCCACCTCAGGTTCAACCACCAGACACTCACCGACAATCTACATCGCTGCATGGGGATCAGCGCCATCGTCCTCAGCTGGTTCAAATCCTACCGTTCGAACAGCCAACAGGCCATACAAATGGATTCTTCCAGATCACCAACTCTACCCATCACCTGTGTTGTCCCGCAAGGATCCATCTTGTCCCCTGTGATCTTCAATCTTTACATGGAACCGCTCTAAACCCTCCTCTCTCCACACAACATCCACATTCACCAATACGCAGATGACACGCAGATCTACCTCAAGATATCCTCCATCAAAGACATCCACAGGTTCAAGGCCTTCCTCACATTGATCCAGTCCTGGATGTCCAGTGCTTACCTGAAGCTCAACCCCTCCAAGACTGAATTCCTACTGCTGAACAACACTGAACACCCTGACGTCCAGACCTGGCTCTCTGCTATGAACCTCGAGGGATTCACACCACAGCTGACCACCTATGCCAAGTCCCTTGGTTTCAACACTGACAAGACACTCCATGTTCAAACAGCACATAGCAAGGAAGACACATACTGCCTGGTACCAACATTCTCTCCTATGGAAAATCAAGCCCTTCATTCCAAAAAACAACTCCAGATCCGAAATCCAGGCCTTGGTCCTCTCCCAACTGGATGGTGGCAATGCTCTTTTGGAAGGCCTTACGGCGACTACCCTGGCAACCCCCAAAATGTGCCCAGCATGCTGCAGCAAGACTCATTAAAGGACTTTGCAAATTCAACCACAGCAGCCCGCCCCTCATCAAACTGCACTGGCATCCACTGCAAGCCTGTATCATCTTCAAAAATGGTTGAATCATCTACAAGGCTGTCATCCTGAAGTCCTCAAGCAACCTTACTGAGAAACTCAGCATCTTCGGAGCTCTGCGATCCACCAGACGTGAGGAAATGTGCAGACATGAATTATGACAGTGCAGGAAGGAAAGAACCAGAAGACAGGGCTTATCTGTCTACGATCCAAGACTCTGGAACCTCCTCCCTTTCAAGATCAGACTTGCCCCATCACTTATACAGTTCAGGAAAGAGCTCAAAATCTTCCTCTTCAAGGAATGGCTCCTCCCTAACACCTAGGTCCACATATCCTGCACTCCCCACCCTGTCTGAGACTAGGTGCTGGTGATCTGGTCCCCACTGTCGCCCCCATGCTCAAATTGCCCGACCCTCCCTTGTTAGCTCCCCGCTCCTTTTTTCTCTGCTTCCCTCGCTGTGTTCTTCCCGCTATGATTGTAAATCGCTCTGTTGCTTCCTGAAGCTAGGTCAGCGCTAAATAAATACCTTAATAACAATAGGTTGAGGGACTAGGACATAAATAAAATGACCCCAGTCTTGTATTCTGGGTGTTGTCCTTGGTATGCTGGTTCTCTAGGGGCTACTCAAGTCTCTCCATGATTAGTTTGAGGATGGCCTGATGCATCAACCTCTTTGGGATTGAGATTACACTAAAAAAAGGGTGAAGACAAAGTCCTCCAGTTCTTCAACAAGCCCAGGTCTGACTTCCTCCAAAAGCTGTGATACTTTTGACTAGACATGGGAAATATGTATGGAGATTGGCCAACAACAAACTTCAAGAAATAACATGTTCTCCTTTGGGCTGCTCCATTATCACTCACATTCCTAGGGCACTGTATGTCTTTCTTGGCAGTGTCTTAAGGTGGCTTGAGTATGTAGGGGGGGAAGGGTGGTGGGGGGGCAGGACGGGGATATCCCTCCCTCTTCCTGGGCTCTCAGATACGGAGTAATGCTCTCTCCCTGGGCAAGTGCTGAAGGTTGTAGGAAGAGAGGCCACCCCAGAACTTCTATTGGCTTCCTCGAATGCCTCACACCATCTCTCTTTCGCAGGGTGATGGTTCTCTGGCCTACCAGTCTACACACATTCCTCCTCAAGGCCCCATTTCTGACTCATACGTAGGGGGACGACCTTCTAACCTTGTAACCTCCTATATGTCGACTGGCTTCACTTGCAGGTCTAAGAAGCATTGGTACATGATCTTTCCTAAACCCACTGCAGATCCCCCTGCTATGTCTCAGGAGTCAACTTTCACCATATTGTGCCTTTGACTCCATTGGAGCTTATCATGCCCCTCAGTCCTTTCGCAGTATCCACCTCGATTTGCCTCCTGGTGTTCCTCCTCCTCTCTTGTAACTCCTCCATGTTCCAACACTCAATTTCTCTCAAGTTCTCTTCTCACCCTCCTCCTCCAACTTGTTATTCCTCCTCTTCTCTCACCTCCTCCTTGATGCAACCCATCATATTCATCCTCTCCTCTGCCTACTTCCCTCTCCAACTCTTGATGTTTCTCTTCTCCACTCTTCAGCTCTCCAACTCCTGCTCCCAGTCTGCGCTCTCTTACAGCCTTTTCCAAATGAACTCTTCCAGCATATGCAATCACAGTGGTCTCAAGTATGGGGGTTGTGTCAATAACTGTACCAATCTGCCCGTGCAGCCGCATGTACCTTTGCAAAACACAAAGGCCATATATTTTTTAGAACCTTATGCTCCAAAAAGGTAGGGCCATATTCTCCATAGGGCATAACTTGCCCCCACCCCCTTAAAGGAACAGAGCAAAAGGTTCTTTGTATGACAATCCATTGCTTCTGTTTGTGGCAGACTGGGTTTGCTAGCCAAAACCAACACACACTACCCCCTCAGACCCAGCAACACGTGGCAGCATGCAGCCCCCGGGTGACCACACCACCTATCTTCATGGTCAGACCAGGGACGTCGGCACAATGCATTTGTAGATGTTAAAAATTGTGTAAATGTAATGTGTAAGTATAATGGAAAGGACTGTATCAAATGGTGTCCACGTTGACATGGAATCATCTGGTTTCAAATCAAATATACACATCAATTTTATATACTGAACCCATGATTTACTGTGCTATGTCTCTCAACTTTGCACTCCCTATTCCCTTCAAGGCCACTCGGGTCAAGGATTGGGTCAGAATACCTGCAAGGAGTACAGGGCAAGAGAAGGTAGAGTGACCTCGCCCCAGTAGCATTGCACATCTTGCTGTTTGGCTACAAGAATGCGCAGCCGGCGTCTAATCACCCAATTTTCGTTCAACTGTTTGCATACTCCAGCAAGAGTTGAAATGGCTGCAAAATTCTCATGCACCTTGTAACACAGCTAGCACCGCATTTGGTTGGATGTTTTGGTTATGAGGTGCCTACAACCCTGAGTGCCTCATTGACAAAAACCTATACAAGGACTGCTATTTCCAGGTCACCAGACTGGCATTTTCTTTTCCACCTATCGCCTACTTTGGCATGTTCACTCTCCTTGACATCACTTGCCTGGCGCATTTTCAATAGGTGCTAATGGTAAATTACATTTTTATAGATTGAGTTTCCAATATGGCTGCCACATTGTTTTATGCTGCTAATATACAGAATTCCAGTTACTGTATGTAGTAACAGTAATTTCCCATGCTTTTCTTTTTTTTTTTAATGGTCTTCCAACTTGGTCAACGACAACAGATTCTCAAGGCCAGTCAATCAGAATATAAGCACACGTGAGCAGTGCTGCAATCACATTTCTACACTACAAATTCAATACACCAAATACAGAAAATAATTAAAACAGCAAATACCTTTCAGTGACTTGATTTGGTTCTTTCCATACGGTGCAGATAAAAAGTTCCCGCAAAAGATAAAGCACGTTGGAGGCACAGCAGAGTAGCCTATGAAAGAGAAATACCCATCAGTCACATAAGACCTGCACGCTCCACCACCAGTTATAATTTTTAAAGTACCAAGAACATGTCATATATGATATGATATGATGTGACATTTATAAACGTGCCTATACAAATGTGTTTCAAGACGAGACAAGGCAAGGAGGGGAAACAGCGGGACGACAAGAAACAACGATATTACTAGCCATATTGACATTGACATTGCCCAAGTGCAGGGTAGCGGGGAGGCAGAGAAGTGCTAGGGGAGAGGGGATGGACAAGTGCACGACAATGAATCAAGATAACAAGTAGTGCAGCCAACAGGTGAAAAGTGCGAGTGTTAGAAGTGCAGACAACAGGTATCTACTAAGTGCAGGAAAGGGGACTGTAGGGTTACAGATCACAAGTGCAGGGGGTGCCAGGAGGCAATGCGGGTATGCAACTGGACGGGCAAGGACCTGGGCCCGAATTCAGAGGGTAGCCAGACGACCAGTGCATGAATCAGGCAGGAGGTCAGCAGGGGAGAGGAAGAGAGAAGGCAGAAGCAAAGAGGAAGGTCCTGAGGTGCTTCCGGAACCAGAGATGGTTCTGCTCAAGTTTCAGAGCAGCAGGGAGGCTGTTACAGAGGAGGACATCAGCCGAAGAAAGAGATCTGCCCCAACTAGATGCTTGCAGAAGCGGCTAACCCTCAAGGAGGTGGAGGAGCAAAGAGCTTGAGTGGGAAGATATTTCCGTAGAGAGTGTTGGAGGTATTGCGGTCCCAGGCCCCAGAAAGCCTTGTGGACAATGCAGAGGGTCTTGAACTTGATCCTTACTGCCACTGGAAGCCAATGGAGAGATACGATCCCTGGGCTTGAGGCCAAGGACAAGTCTTGCAGTCCTGTTCTGGATGAGTTGTAGAAGAGAGAGAGTAGAGGCAGGCAGATTTAGAAAGAGGCCTTTGCAGTAGTCCAGCCTAGAGAGAAACAGAGCTCTGGAGACAGCAAGCTTCTGGGGGAAAGTGAGGAAAGGAAGAATACCTCCGAGACGGTGCAGCTGGTAGTTTGACTTCTTAGAGACGTCAGAGATGTAAGGAGAGAAGGAGAGTGTGGAGTCGAAGATGACCCCGAGGTTCTAAAGTCTCACAAGTGGGAGCAGTATGAGGGCCCAGAGTGGGTGGCCAGAGAAAGACAGGAAAGGAAGGTGCTGGTGAGCCGATGAGGAGGATCTTTGTCTTACTGGCATTAAGGCAGAGATCCTTGGCGGCACACCACTCCTGGATTGTGGACAGACAATCCGGGATGAGAAAGGTGGCTGAAGGGAGCCTGAAAGCAAGCTGTCATCCGCATACCACTGAAAGTTGAAGGAAAGAGCAGCTATGCGGTGGGCGAGAGGTGTTAGAATGGTATTCTTCTAAAGAATGTCATATGAAATTTGGTTCCAACAGGTACAGGTAGCAATTATTTAAATACACTGATAGACAACCCACCACTGTATTTTAGAACCGTCACATAAGAAACAGGGTGCTGCAAATTCAATTTACACTTTGAGCAAAACTATAGATTATGTCATTTCTTACAGAGGGCTTTATGATGTGGACAGTTGAAACATGAAGATGAACACATTTCACAGGTAATGTCCATGGCCCACCATAATACACAGTATTTAGCAACACAGTTTGTTCATGACATGGGATTTCTTGATAATTAAGAAAATTCAATGAAGCCTACCAATTTCTCTGCCACATGTTGCCATAGAGAGAGAGACATCACAGCTTATTTCTCTTTTGGCCTTCTTACTTTCTGGGAAGGCCAGCGAGGAATGCAAATTTGATCTGATCGAATGTACAGTAGAAGCATGCTCTAAAATGTTCATTCATGCAATATAAGTGTATGGGTAATTAGTGAGCAGAGCCCTATTTAGGATGCAGTCATTTGTAAAGTGTTGTCTCACTGTGGAATAAATAAAATGAAAGACTTGCATTCGACTGTAAATTGGTGTCTTTGGATACATTGTACGATATAATGGGAAAGGATCCTGCTATGATGTTTTAGAATGAGGTATGCCTTTAATGCTTGGAGAGAAGAGTATCTGGATGAATCTTGCTCAATATTTATGTAATGATTGTTGGGGATTGTAAAAAGATGGCCTCTAAGCTCTCCTTAAAGATGCAGAATGTGGCTGGTTTATCACGCCCTTCCCCGTCCCGGGACATGGGTTTCAAAATAAATGGGAACGAGATCTAGGTTTCTTCTTGTCAGATGCTCTGAGAGAATTTGCTGCAACTCCCAAAGGACTTTGGATGTTCAGGCCATAAACTCATACAAAGTAAGATGCATAATCAAGCATACATTTCACTGTAAGGAATACCTTAGAATATAGATGTTACTGCTGCATGTCCTCAATGTTCCCATGGTGATGCACATTTGTATCGCATGTTTTGGACACAACTTTACAGTTGATTATTTGTGTTCAGTGACAACTGGACCTTGTTAGATATCGATAGTGAGAATTTAAGGGCCTGTATGAAGACTTATATACATTTGCTTCTGCGGCAGTACTGTTGGCAAGGAAGTCCATTTTGATATACTGCAGAGGGCAAACGTCCTTAACCGTATCCAAATCACTTGCATATCTCATGGTGTAACTACTGTGACATGGTGGTATTGTATCACTGTAATAATGCCCCAGAGGTTTGGTCGCTAGCTAGGTCCTACCTTATTCAAACGACTGCTCACACAGATTCTGTTGTATGCATGCCAAAGTCCAGTAATCCCTGACAACGTCAATGTGATCTACTTTGTTTCTTCAAATATTTGCACAGTTTTATCACGGATGTACCTGCCTGTCTCCATAGAATTTCCGGTCTCTATAGAAGTGTACGCATGCAAAACTCTTGCTATGAATATAATCACCAGGATTTCAGCCACTGAAGGTTTAAACAAACATCCATTATTGGCATGCTGGCACCTTAATTTTCTGGGTAAACCAAACTTTCGAAGGCCATCCACGGTTTTCAACTTTTCCTTTGTGGCCAGAGTGACATCAGCTGAAGTCCACCTGAAACTGCAAGATTTTCCTGTGTGTGCTATCCTTTGCAGCACATATGGCTACCAGGTCCAGGGTACTTTTTAAGCACCCACATTTTGATTCCAGCATCATTCTGAAGTGAGCTGTGGAGTAGGCTGGAGGCAGCTGCGATTTAGATTTGTCTACACAGGGGTGTTGTCACTTTTACCGCCTTAGTAGCCCAATGGACCGACACTGCAACCAGGTGGGTGCAAATGCATTTTATTAAGCCCTGCTTTGTCCATTTTGTTTTGGGCCATCCCTTCATATGGACCAAGATAAAACAGCTGTTTTGCTGACAGATACATCCAGAACCCATAAATGCACACTTGGTTTTAGTTTAAACTGGTGTAATCTAGTTTGAAATCATCTACTCCTCCCAGTACAAATCCTGTATGGGTGAGTCAGTGTGTTTGGTAATTTACAGAACCAGGTTGATTGGCTAGCTGCCAAAACCTTTGTCAGCTGCCCTGCGATATGACTGGTAGGCTGGCTTTGGCCAGCCCCTCAGTGAATTTACATCAGTGAGACACTGTGCCTTTCACAGATCTAAACTCTTTTCGAATACTGGAGATGGGCTGCTGCCGAGGCCATGGTGTGGCCATACTGTCTGGACCCTTACTCCTTTGTCAATGCTCCCTTCTGCTCCTCTGCTTGTGAAATCCCATCTGGAATTCTTCCTTAGCTTCCTATCGCTGTCCTAGCTGGCTGAACTGTTCATCCGCAAGATATTTTCCTGACCTTAGATGTACAGTCTCTTTAAAAAATCCTTTTGGCCCAAATGCCTTAAGGTGGGAATCTCCCCAGCCAGGAAGTCCGGAGGCTTGCTGATATCCCACCTAAACTCTGTTCTTGGGAATGTGGTGACTCATTGTCAGGACTCCGTCTGACGGGCACAGGGCACAGGCTATACCTCGGAGTATGTTTTACAAAGGTAGCGGGCGCCCCTCTCTCGCAAGAACAGACATGATAACCTGTTCAGTGGTTATTAACCACTTGAGAGTTCGCAGCCACTGCTTTTACTCACTGTGCCTTTCACAGATGGGTAATATCCATTTGCATATCAGTCTTTGTCCTGCCCAGGGGCAGTCCAGCACCGAAATACAATGGCAATTCCAATCTGAACGAGAGTACCACCAGCAACCCCATACACGTGTTTCACCCTTGTTGGGGATCATCAGTGAGGTGAAGCTGATGCCTCTCTAAGCACAGTGAGAGGGAGACCACGTCTGGTTGCCCCCAGGAGACCTAGGGTTACCAATCCCAGGTTCCTTAAAAAATAGTTTTACAAAGGTAGCGGGCGCCCCTCTCTCGCAAGAACAGACATGATAACCTGTTCAGTGGTTATTAACCACTTGAGAGTTCGCAGCCACTGCTTTTACTCACTGTGCCTTTCACAGATGGGTAATATCCATTTGCATATCAGTCTTTGTCCTGCCCAGGGGCAGTCCAGCACCGAAATACAATGGCAATTCCAATCTGAACGAGAGTACCACCAGCAACCCCATACACGTGTTTCACCCTCGGAGTATGCACTGTAGATTAGGAGAGATGCACTAGGTTATGCTAGCATATAACAAACAGGGTACATACCAAGCTGATCTGAGTTTTAACAGGTATTCACAGGAAATACAGGGGCAGGAGCTGGCTGTAAGCCATGAGACACAGATAAATCAAAGGCACGCAAATATACTGGGCAACAAGGATTGATCAGAATAAAGGGTGCACTGGAATATAAAGGGTATTCAGGGATTAGGGAAAACCCTTGGGATCAGTATCTGCAGATTACTCTGAACAACAGTCATACAGCAGCATCATGAGTTAGGCACGCCACAGTGACTGTTGTACTCAGTGAAAGGGTGAAACTGGAGACCATATCCTGAGGCAGTTAAGGCTCCAATGAACTAGATGAAGGCAACAGAAGTCTTTCCCTTATCCTCTGTGAACGGAGACCAACCCAGGGGTCACACTGTAAATGGATATAGAGCAGAGGCACAACAGTGGACCAAGATGTAATACAGGCGGAAAGCAGCATAGAAAGAAATAACAGGTAGAGGACAGGTAGAGAAACAAAGTACAACGCACAGACTGGAATATCAGGACACACAAAAGACAAAAGGCACAGACAAGATAGGTCGCTGCCAACATAACGAATTCGAGGGGTTCAGGAAACTCAGAGTACTTAAGAAAAGGCAATAGAACAATGGACTGAAGTCTGGTAATATCGCAGGCAAGGAACAAACAGGAAAACTTCAAGAGACTGGGATAGCTGAGAGAATGAGAGAAAAGCTAGGCAGAAACTGGACAAGTCTTCGAAGAAAAAATGCTTATAGAAAAACGGGTGTTTGCAGAAAGTTAGAAAGGCAGCAAAGATATCAGAACAGAACAAACAGGAAAACTTCAAGAGACTGGGATAGCTGAGAGAATGAGAGAAAAGCTAGGCAGAAATTGGACAAGTCTTCGAAGAAAAAATGCTTATAGAAAAACGGGTGTTTGCAGAAAGTTAGAAAGGCAGCAGAGATATCAGAACAGAACTGCATGGCCTTAATAACAAAACTGGACAGGTGCTGTAAAACATCAGCAAAGGCAAGCAGGGTTTCAGAAGTCAAAAGTTGGAAAATCATGAAAGGTGTTAGGAAGAATTCTCTGTTAAGGCTAATTTCCCAAGCCTAGTGAGTCCCCCAGCAGCTTTGCTGCATTTTTGGGGTTTATTTTTTTCTCCTAAGAGTGAGACTTTTTCTCCCACTCTTAGACATGATTTGAGGTGCTCCTTTGACTTTGTATATGTTTTATGGGCTATGGGGTCCTTTACCCCATAGGGCTTCATGTGTTTTGATATATGGGTTACACAGCACCCTCCGTGCAGTAACCCAGGGGTGTCGTAGCGACCCCCAAACATAGACTCCATACCCTGGGACTGACTACTGTCTCCCAGGGCATGTAAAGTCACCATTGGCTTTACTAGTCTCAAATTGTGAACAGAACCAGTACAAACCATCATATTGTGGACGTACTGGTCGGGGCAATTCGATTGCCCCGGGGTCTATTTTTCGAGGGGCACTGTCCAGTTTCCCCCGACCGAGTTTTGGCTGGTGGCAGTGGATACTACTTTTTATATTCAACCGCGAATATATTCCTATGGGATTTTCCCATTGTTTGAGGCTACCACTTTTTAAAATAGCCTCGAACATACCACCGGTTTATTAAATTAAAATAAATTCACCGGTTGGTATTTTTTGCCGAAACTTGGTTCCAAAATGGCGTTTGTGATCGCTTCTGTGACTCCAACCCAAGTCGAGCCCTTTGTTCCACTTTTTGGCGGGCTTCTCCACAGAAGCCTCCAAAAGTAGTGCCACTCTGTCTGGGTACCACAGGGGGTGTGGGAGGGGGTTTAGGCACCCTGGACTGAGTTGCCTCGGCAACTCAAGTCGCACCCTTGTGTGATTGGCCCAAGTGGTGAGCATGTTTGAGTGACAGCTAGGCTGAATGAATGGGGGTTTTCTGCATAAAAGCAGGGCTTTGGGGACTGGAACTTCAGAAGTCGCCACAGGACCTAAAGAATCCGAGGAGGGAGAAGCCGAGCCGACCTGCAACGACAACACCACCAGTGGAGCCCTGCTGAGCCGTCTCACCACTTTTCCCGACGACAGAGGAGATCTCCAGTCCAGAGAGTCTTTTTCCTTTGACTGGTGGGGATAACCAGTTTGCCCGTCTTTTCGCCTTCCTGGACCATCTCGTGGCCGCCTTGCCTGCGCCAAGCACCCCAGCAACCGGAATACCACAATTTACCACTACCGCGAAGAAAAGGGTGGTACCTTGTAACCGGGAAACTCCGCGGCTGGTTTCTTCCATGGCAGTGCAACGACCTTCAGCTTTCCTCCACGTCGAGACCTCCTCTTCCTCTGGACGAAACACCGACTTGCACCTGTTGCCAGGAACAACTGCCCCCGCTGGAGCATTCTTCCCATTTTCAGGTACTGTGTCCCGCCTGGCTTGCCTTGCGACAGATCGTTCGGGGTGACAGTAAATCCTCGACTTTCTAACCTGGGGTAGCCTGGGGCCGGTTAACTAACTTTTCCTGACTTGATCTCAATCTTTTGTGAACCATCTAAAAAGACTCTTTGGGCATAACCCCACTGTGTGATCCTGGACACATTTCGCTTGCTCTAAGAGTGGGCCTGGCATTTGAACTTCCTTGCGCTCCAGTACACTTTGCCTAACCTGCCACACTGTGGTTCTTTTAAAAGTATTGAAATTGTGTGCTTTCATAACTCTGCCTTTTCCCTCCCTTTTTATATAACTTATTAGAGTGCCATCTTAGGTTAAGCGCTCACCTCTGTCTGAAAATAAGTGGTGTTTCTCAATAAGACTTGTCTAATAAGTAATCAGGGTTGTATATATATAATAGTGACTCTGTGTTGAATTTACTTACCTCTTTTTGTGCTAGTGTAATTTACAAGTGTGTCTTTAAATAAATAATTAGGGAATAGTTTCTTACCTGTAACTCCATTTCTCCAGCATTGGTATCTTTCATGGATTCACATGCTTAGAATATTCCCCATTGTCAGACTGGGACCCCTCGGTACACATATATAGCCTTTTCCAATAGGAAAACTTCCGACACTTTTGTGTCCTATCTAAGTCCTTTTAGGACCCACCTACGCATGCTCCGTAGGCCGTCCCCGTATAAGAGGCCCGCCCCCGCGGTTCCCCTTCAGATTTCGGCCCCTCCAAAGTAGGAAGGGTTAAATTTATCAATTAAATACATTACATTCCGGGGAGGTTGGCGGGCGCATGTGAATCCATGAAAGATACCAATGCTGGAGAAATGGAGTTACAGGTAAGAAACTATTCCCTTCTCCAGCATTGGATCTTTCATGGATTCACATGCTTAGAATAGATTGTATAGGAGTAACACTTGAGACGGCGGTGAGAATGTAATGTAATATACCCTCAACATACTACACAATGCATATGTACAGTAGGAATAAGTTACCTCATATAACCTTACCCACATAAAATAAACTGTCACTAAAAAGGTAGACAACAGATTTTCCACAGCGTGGAGCTTACCTTACTGAAACAGATGGCGCAGGACAGCTCTTCCCATCTGCACCTCGTCCGCATGCTGCCTGGCAAGGCAGTAGTGGCGGGTAAACGTGTGGGGCACTGACTATGCCACAGCTTGGCATATGTCCGTCAACGGAATTCCTGCCCATAAAGCTGTTGAGGAGGACATCGATCTTGTAGAATGGGCTCTAGGATGTCCTTGCAGTGGCCTTCCGGCCTTAGAGTGACAAAACGCAATCGTCGATGAGACCCATCGAGCCAATCCTTGTTTAGAGATTGCTTTTCCTCTCGTCGACGGACCATACGCGACAAACAGTTGTCTAGTAGACCTGAATTCCTGTGTACGATGTAGGTAAAATTTCAGAGCCCTCTGTCACACCGCTACCTAGACCGCGGACACACCATTCCGCTCGCCCCTCCTTGTCTACCCATTCCAGCACTCCCCGACACTCATGCATTATGCTCCCCACTCACATCGCACACAGCAGGGCACGGCATGACAGGTTTGGGGTAACGGGTGTTTATCGCCCCTCACGGCGGTGGCAGATCAACTGGAGGCTCCGTCATTTCAGGAACTCGCATCCCTTGCGGAGACCGGCGCTTCACGGATCACGTGACTTCTGTTGCCTAGCAGCATGGCAACACTTTCGGTTCGCATCACACGTGACTCTACGTACGACCCTTCCGAGGATAAAAGGAGTTTGTGAACCGAGGGCGTTGCTTCACAGTTGTCTTGTTTTGGATCACGTGACGTTCTCTGTTCGTTCAAGGACCTGCTCTGATTCTGACCTCGGCTCGCTCCACGGATTCCTCTTGCCTAGCCCTTCAAGTACTTTTGGATTTGCCTGTTACCGACCCACGCTTGCTCCACGGATTCCTCTTGCCTAGCCCTTCATGTACTTTTGGATTTGCCTGTTACCGACCCACGCTTGCTCCACGGATTCCTCTTGCCTAGCCCTTCATGTACTTTTGGATCTGCCTGTTACCGACCCACGCTTGCTCCACGGACTCCACTTGCTTAACCCTTCACTGGCTAGGACCTCAGTCCTACAAATAGGTGGTTACCTGTTCTACCCTACAGCTTGTTCCAGCTACAGCTAGGAGACCCACGCCTTGACCCAAGACCTCACAGGTATTCAGGGATTTTGGGGTTATGCACATAAAGGTATTCGGGCCCTGTTTCTTTACTTAACCACTGTACCTTTCCTTACAGCGCTCAAGGGGTTCTTCCGGCTGTTCCCGCGTCCTGGTTTTCCGGACTTCCACCTGTGGCCTTAATATTCACACTGACAATATTACTAAACCGTCAGGGTGTTTCTTGGGGACAGAGGGGTTGTTCATACTCTACACGACCAACGAACCTCGTAACAGACTGTGAAGCCTTTTTTTGGTCGTCCAGAGTATGAATCCCTCCGCCGGGGATCCAGTGACCGCCTTGTTACAAGCTGTGGCGGCCCTTAGGACCGACATGACTACCACCACGGCAGCAATACACCACCGTCTGGATGCCCTCCAAAGCACACGTTTTCCTTTACCCTCGGAGGCTGAATTCGGTGACACAGTCCCCTCAGACCAACCAGCCCCGGTTATGGCTCCTGCACCCACTCCCATACTGCTTCCTATGCCTGTTCCCCTTGCTGCCCCCGAACGTTACCAGGGGGACCCTCGGAGGTATCGTACTTTCATTAATCAATGTAAGCTACACTTTTTGTGTAGACCCTTAGCGTTCCCCGATTCTGTTACAAAGGCCGCATTTCTTCTATCCCATTTGTCTGGGGTAGCGGCCACCTGGGCCAATCCGATGCTAGAGAACGACCATCCCGCCCCTCTATGACTTCGATCTTCTTGTATCAGAAATGGCCAAAGTCTTTGATACACGGTATAAAGTCCACTCCAGAGACCTCGAACTCCTAGATCTAACACAAGGCAAACAATCTTTGATAGAGTACATTACTAAGTATAACCAACTCGCTGCTGAGACATCCTGGCCAGAGGAGAAAAGAGCAATCGTATTCTACCGTGGCCTGTGCAACTCCATGAAAGATGCTCTCTCAGCGGTTCGTGCCCTTCCCTCGGTATTCTCGGATTTGGTGGATCTTGCGTTACAAGTAGATGCAAGGAGATCCGAGAGAAGGGCCGAAACGTCTTTTTCTGCCCACTCTGAACATCCCATATCCACCGCCCCTGTTGAACCCATGCAAATAGGAGGTGTCGTAGTCCGATAACCCTATCCGAACGAGAACGCCGGAGAAATGACAATGCCTGCTTTTATTGCGGGTTGAACGGACACTTTGTAAGGGAATGCCCCAGACGCCCCAAGAACAAAGCATCGGGTTTTCCGAGGGCTCGCCCATGATACAGGGGGCACCGGCGAGCCTATCTCTGACCCCCTCCGAACCTGCCTTTGGCCCTGTCAGACCGATAGAGGTCCATGCCCTGCTTAAACCCACTGGGGAGATCAAACACATAGTCCATATTGTGATCGATTCCGGGGCCACTGGTTGTTTCATCGATATTTCCCTGGCCCATCGTCTCAACCTGCCCCTGGTTAGGAAGGAACATCCAGAACCAGTACATGCTGTGGACGGTACTTCGCTATCTTCCGGTCCGATCAGGTTCCAAACTGCTCCTATGGAAGTGGTGATTCAAAACAACCATAGAGAAACCCTGGTATTTGATCTGATTAACACACCACTGTTCGGCATCATACTGGGAATACCATGGTTACGGCAACATAATCCATTGATCAATTGGGGCAACGGACAGGTCACGTTCGAGTCGGATCTGTGTCAACATTACTGTCTCATCGACACAGATTCACTGTCCACTCCTGCCTCGATTCTTGGTGCCATGACCGCCACCCATCTCAACAACACGGTTTCGGACCCTGTGCCTTCACACACTGTGGGGGCTGTCACAGCCAACATACCTGCGGCCTATCACGATTTTCACATGGTGTCCGATAAAGCCATTGCTGAGGGCCTTCCCCCTCATAGACCGTACGATTGTCCGATCGACCTGGTTCCGGATGCTCCTATTCCCAGGGGTAGGATTTATTCGTTGTCACGGTCAGAGGAGCAAGCCCTTAAGGATTACATACAGAAAGCACTGGAATTGGGTCATATACGTCCTTCTTGTTCTCCAGCTGCTAGTCCGATCTTCTTTGTGCCGAAAAAAGAGGGCGATCTCCGTCCATGTGTGGACTACAGACGGCTAAATGCCATCACTATAAAGAACAGGTACCCTCTTCCGCTCATATCCACGCTACTGGACAGGTTGACTAAAGCATCCGTTTTTACCAAGCTGGACCTCAGAGGGGCATACAATCTGGTTCGCATGCGGCTTGGGGATGAGTGGAAGACGGCGTTTTGCTCCCGACAGGGTTTATTCGAATACACTGTAATGCCCTTCGGGCTTTGTAATGCTCCTGCCACGTTCCAACGTTTTGTCAATGACGTATTCTCGGACATCCTGGATACGTTTGTGGTGGTTTATCTGGACGATATACTGATCTATTCATCCTCCCTGGAGGAACACGTCGGGCATGTTAGGGAAGTGCTCTCTCGCCTTAAGGCTAATGCCTTGTTTGCCAAACCTGAAAAGTGTCTATTTCATTCCAAGGAAGTGGAGTTTCTGGGCTTTCACATATCCCCTGGAGGCCTGTCCATGAATTTATCTAAGGTCCATGCCGTCACTGAATGGCCGACTCCCGTTACTCTGAAACAACTCCAGTCTTTTCTCGGCTTCGCAAATTTTTACCGGCGATTCATCGTCGGCTTCTCTTCTATTGTTTCTCCACTGACCGCTCTGACCAGCCCCCTGGTCCCGTTCACTTGGACCTCCACTCATCAGAAGGCTTTTGAGGAACTCAAGGCCAGGTTCGTGTCCGCCCCTGTTTTGCAGCATCCTGATCCCGATCTCCCCTACGTTCTGGAGGCAGATGCCTCCTCGTTTGCTCTAGGCGCAGTGTTGTCTCAACCATGCCCAACCACGGGTTGTCTTCATCCAGTGGCCTATCACTCACGTAAGTTCTCGGTGGCTGAATCACATTATACGGTAACCGAAAAAGAGTTATTGGCCATCAAGGATGCTTTACAAACGTGGCGTCATCATCTCATGGGAGCAAAACATCAGACAGTGGTATATACAGACCACAAAAACCTACAGGACCTGGCCTCTCTAAAATGTGCAAACAGCAGACAGGTGCGTTGGCATTTGTTTTTTGCCGCTTTCGATTTTGTGGTCAAGCATAGACCAGGACGCATTCATGGCAAAGCTGATGCCTTATCCCGTTCTCCCGGAGGGGAGTCCTTGTCCGTGTAACCCGACACACTGCTAGGAAAGGGCCATGTCATCTGTACTTGTACTCCATCCCCCACCATGCTTACTGACATCAGGCGTTGGGTTTCCCAGAACCCTCAGGCACTCAACGAATGGGACATTGCCCTTCACGAGGGGTTACCTTTTATCCACGATAAATTGTTCCTTCCTACGTGTGACGTACGCAACCAGGCGTTAACATGGTCACACGATGCTGCGGTAAACGGCCATCCCGGGCAACAGCGTACTCTGGACCTATTGCAACGCTGGTGCTGGTGGCCTTCCATGAGAAAAGATGTCGAACATTACGTTAACACTTGTTCCATATGTGCCCAATGTAAAACACGCAAAGGACGGCCTTTAGGGCTGCTCTTGCCGCTACCCGTACCTCCCAGACCATGGCACACCGTCTCGATGGATCTCATCACTGACCTACCCCGCAAGCAGGGCTTCGATACCATATGGGTTATTGTCGATTCGTACACCAAAATGGCCCGCTTTATCCCCTGTACTGGTATACCATCTGCTCCAGCCCTGGCTCGCTTATTCTTCAGATCTGTCTTCTGTCTCTTTGGTTTGCCACAGGTCATCATATCAGACCGTGGGTCACAATTCACGTCCTGTTTCTGGCGCGCTCTCACCAGACTTCTGGGGATCGATGCTCGCTTCTCTTCGGCTTATCACCCCGAAAGCGACGGGCAGACCGAGCGGGTAAATCAGGCTCTGGAGCAGTATTTGCAGTGTTTGTCCCTCCAGTACCAGGACTCTTGGGCCAAACTACTGTATATTGCTGAATTTGCATATAATAACTCCCGTCATTCGACCACTGGTTTCTCGCCCTTTTATGCTCTATACGGGCAGCATCCACGTGCCCTTCCACTTCCTGATTTTCCCTCTGCTACTCCCGCTGCTAATGCCTGTGTTCGTGATCTGGCCGGTGTCCATGCCCAGACCCTGGTCCATCTCCGTGAGGCCCAAACAGTTATGAAGAAGAAGGCTGACCGTAAACGGGCTGCAGCCCCGGAGTATCGGGTGGGTGACCGGGTGTGGCTTTCAACCAGGCATTTGCGGATCCCTGGTTGTCGCAAGTTGTTGCCTCGTTTTGTGGGCCCTTATAAGATCTCCAGGGTCTTGAATCCCGTGGCTCTCAAGCTTTCGGTTCCCCTTTCCTGGAGGATTCACCCGGTCTTCCATACTTCTCTCCTGAAACCCTACCTTGCTCCTACCCGTGTCCTGGTCCCGCCCGCTCCTGTCTCGGTGGCTTCTCAGGATGTTTACGAGGTCAGTGCCATCCTTGGGTCCCGTTTCCATCGGGGTCGGCTTCAATACCTGGTAGACTGGCTGGGCTAGGGTCCCGAGGATCGCTCTTGGGTTCTCTCCCGGGATGTCCAGGCTCCGCTTCTGGTTTCTCGTTTTCATAGGGACAATCCTGCGAGCCCACGGGGTCGTGGGCCTTTGAGGGGGGATTCTGTCACACCGCTACCTAGACCGCGGACACACCATTCCGCTCGCCCCTCCTTGTCTACCCATTCCAGCACTCCCCGACACTCATGCATTATGCTCCCCACTCACATCGCACACAGCAGGGCACGGCATGACAGGTTTGGGGTAACGGGTGTTTATCGCCCCTCACGGCGGTGGCAGATCAACTGGAGGCTCCGTCATTTCAGGAACTCACATCCCTTGCGGAGACCGGCGCTTCCCGGCGCTTCACGGATCACGTGACTTCTGTTGCCTAGCAGCATGGCAACACTTTCGGTTCGCATCACACGTGACTCTACGTACGACCCTTCCGAGGATAAAAGGAGTTTGTGAACCGAGGGCGTTGCTTCACAGCTGTCTTGTTTTGGATCACGTGACGTTCTCTGTTCGTTCAAGGACCTGCTCTGATTCTGACCTCGGCTCGCTCCACGGATTCCTCTTGCCTAGCCCTTCAAGTACTTTTGGATTTGCCTGTTACCGACCCACGCTTGCTCCACGGATTCCTCTTGCCTAGCCCTTCATGTACTTTTGGATTTGCCTATTATCGACCCATGCTTGCTCCACGGATTCCTCTTGCCTAGCCCTTCAAGTACTTTTGGATTTGCCTGTTACCGACCCACGCTTGCTCCACGGATTCCTCTTGCCTAGCCCTTCATGTACTTTTGGATCTGCCTGTTACCGACCCACGCTTGCTCCACGGACTCCACTTGCTTAACCCTTCACTGGCTAGGACCTCAGTCCTACAAATAGGTGGTTACCTGTTCTACCCTACAGCTTGTTCCAGCTACAGCTAGGAGACCCACGCCTTGACCCAAGACCTCACAGGTATTCAGGGATTTTGGGGTTATGCACATAAAGGTATTCGGGCCCTGTTTCTTTACTTAACCACTGTACCTTTCCTTACAGCGCTCAAGGGGTTCTTCCGGCTGTTCCCGCGTCCTGGTTTTCCGGACTTCCACCTGTGGCCTTAATATTCACACTGACGATATTACTAAACCGTCAGGGTGTTTCTTGGGGACAGAGGGGTTGTTCATACTCTACACGACCAACGAACCTCGTAACACCCTCTTAACGTCCAGGGTATGAAGAGCTTTTTCTGCTGCCGATGATGGTGTGGCGAAGAAAGTAGGGAGAACAATGGACGAGTGTTTGTGATACACTGTCGGAACTTTTGGGACGAACATAGGATTAGCTGCCAGGACTACTTTGTCCTTAAAGAATCTTAGGTATGGCGGGTCTACGACCAGCGCTTGCAGTTCCGAGATTCTTCTAGCTGATGTGATAGCAATCAAGAATGCCAACTTCCAAGAAATTAATTTTATGTCGGACGTGGCCATAGGCTCAAGAGGCGGTTTCATTAAGCCTGCCAACACTGTGTTGAGACTCCAAGTCGGGGGGAAACGTTTTCCCGGGGGAAAAACTCGAAATAAACCCCTCATGAAGTGTTTTACAAGTCTGTCGCTAAATAGAGGAGACGACTGCCTTTTCCTTGTGAACCTCGAGATGGCCGCTAGGTGCACCTTTATCGATGTGAAGGATAATCCCCTCTCCGCTAAGAGGAGCAGGTAAGGTAGAACTTGTTCCGGCGTCACCGACAACGGTTGTAGGCCCTGTTGTCCCCTACACCATTCACAGAACCTCCGCCACTTATAGGAGTAGGATTTGTTTGTAGAAGGGGCTCTAGCCGCTTGCAGAATTTTTTGACAATCCTCCGAAACGTCTAAAGCACCGAACTCCGAAAAGTCAGGAGCCAGGCTGTAAGGTTGAGACTGTCCGGGTCATGATGCCACACCGTGCCTTTTTCCCAGGATAGTAGGTTTGGGGCTTTGGGAAACCCTATGGGATGTTCCAGCGACAGGTGAAGCAGGTCGGAGAACCACGGTTGCCGCGGCCAGTATGGTGTCACTAGAATTACCCAGCAATTGTATCTGTGTATCCACTGTATTGTCCTCCGTATGAGGGGGAACGGGGGAAAAGCATAGAGGAACATGTCCGTCCATGGGAAGGAGAATGCCTCCCCCATGGAACCCTCCTGAGGCCATCTGCTTGCGAATTGCTCGCATTTCTTGTTGTCTTTGGTTGCGAAGGCGTCCAGAGGGGGGTGACCCCATTTCTCGAACACTCATCAGCTGAACTGTGTCCATTTCCCATTCGTGTATCTGGGCCATGCTTCTGCTGAGGGAGTCTGCTTGCGAGTTCCTCACTCCCGGGAGGTGGTGAGCCACAATGGAAATTTTGTGCTTTAATGCCCAATGCCATGTTTTCTGGGCCTCTATGGAAAGAGTTCTTGATCGCGTCCCTCCTTGTTTCCTCAGATAAAACATGGCCGTAGTATTGTCGGTCAGTACTCGTACTCGTGATCTCTTGATGTGTGGTAGGAATGCCTTCAAGGCCCATCGTACTGCTCTGAGCTCTAACACATGTTAGCTCTAACATGTGTAGGAGTGACTCCGTTGGAGACCAGCGACCTTGCGTTTGGAGAGCACCCATGTGAGCTCCCCATCCGGTTAGGGACGCATCCGTGACTATGGTTCGCTGAAACTCCGGTTCCTGTAGGGGTACACCGTTGTTCAGATTGTGGAAACTCTGCCACCATTGAAGGGTCCGAAGCAGCTTGTCGTCGTCGATGGTTATCTTGTCTGACCACGATCCTTGGGCCTGCGTCCATCGGTCCGCGAGGAATTCCTGGACTGGCCTCATGAATAGGCGACAGTTTGCCACCAGATGGATGCAGGATGCCATGGCCCCTAGGACCGAAACGTATTTTCTCACTGAGAGCCTGGTGGTTTGACGTAGTCGACTCACCAGCTGATTGAGTTTTGAGGTTCTGTCGAGAGAAGGCTTCACTAGCCTTAACTGGGTCTCGAACTGTGCCCCCAGGAATACCAGCGTTCTCGATGGCCGCAGAGAGGATTTTTCGAAGTTTATGGCGAATCCCAGCTGTTGTAGAAGCTGCATGGTGGCTTGTAAACTTGTGTTGGTCGACGCTGGGGAGGATCCCCTTACCAGCCAGTCGTCGAGCTAAGGGTATACATGGTGGCCTTGCTTCCTTAGCCAGGCCGCTACTGGAGCCAGGCATTTCGTGAACGTTCTGGGGGAGGTCTTGAGCCCAAAAGGAAGAACCGTGAATTGGTAGTGAGTCCGCCCTATTACAAATCTTAGGAATTTCCTGTGTTTCCGACACATTGGAATATGGAAATACGCGTCCTGTAAATCCAGGGACGCTAGAAAATCCCCCTCTTGAACGGCGCTGATCACTTCCTGCAGAGTGAGCATCTTGAATTTTAGGCTCTTTAAAGACTTTTTGAGATCGCGTAAGTCTAAAATGGGACGCCATTTGCCGTTCGGCTTTTTTACGACGAAATATCTTGAGTAGACTCCTTGACTTCTCTGTGTTGTTGGAACTAATTCTATCACGCCCTTTGCTAACATGAGTGTTACCTCTTGTTGCAGTATCTTCAGATGGGAATGAGCGGTGAACGCAGGTGGAATTTGCGGAGGGCTGTGTTTGAATTGTAGAGAGTGTCCTTTCACTGCCGGCTCTGAAAACAGGTGACGCATTGTCTGCAACCCCTCCTTCTATACATGGTCTAGTATTGGTATCGAGAACACAGACCTCCTTCTCTTACCCATGTGGTCGAACAAAAAACAGTCCTTTTTCTGTTCTTCCTGGGACAAACCAAATTCTTTGCATGCCTTCTCCATCATAGAATGGAATGACGCAATGTCGTCCAGAGGGGACGGGTGAGCTGGGCTTCTAGGGGTTTCCAACTCCACCTCTGACTCCCAGGTTGGATCCCTGGAGGGGGATGATGAGATATCCGACATGGCTCCCCTGTCAGACTCCGAATCTGGCAGCTCACCTTCCTCTTGTGCCAGCGCTGAGATTGGCGTGCGTAAGTTCGTCGGTTGACGGGACGGGCCCGGCTTGTCGACGGGTGACTGTGGTAGGTTTGCCTGAGGTAGTCTCTGGTCCAACGACTGTAACAACGACTGAAGCGTGGACAGAATTTCCAACGACAAAACAGATTGAGGATTGAGAAGAGGGGCAGATACCGGTATAACGGATCCCCTCGTCGACGACTTGTCAGCCACTCGTAGCCCTAGGTCTGCTGGGCCAGCTATTCTCTCATTCTCGTCCTCCGAGGACAGCAACACAGCCTGTTCTTGTAGTAAAGTATCCGGGGGGGTCGGATCAAAAACTTCAGGCCTCCAGGCCTCCTGTAGAACCCCCGTTGACGAGGCCATCGTCGACGCCGTTGTCGGTGGGGCGGTGGATGCCACCTGCGTAAGTGGCGGGGTGGATGCCGATGACTGGGCCGCCGTCGACGACGGTGAGTTAGCAGGTGGTTTTGGCGGTCCCGCCTTTTCCACACTTGGCTTGCTTTTACTCGACTCTCGACTCGTGGTCGATCTATGATGATCGCCCGAGGAGGATTTCCTTTCCTTTTCATGCTTTTTTGATGAAGATGATTTCTTCGACGAGGAGTCTCTAGTTGAGTGACTTCCAGACGACTCTTTTTCCGTCGGTCGAGATTTCTTCGCCGGAGGTTCCGACGAGGTAGCGCGGCGTGATGTTTTCGCCGATTGTGTGGAGGCTACCTCCGAAGGGGGGTATGCCCCCGCTCCATCATTCAGCCATGCCACCAGTCATCGACTGCGGTCTTTGAGGGTTTTTTGAGAAAACCCTTTGCATATGTCGCAGTTATCCGCCGAATGATGAGGGTGGAGGCAATATATACAATCCATATGTCCGTCCCCCTCATAAACCTTTTTCAAGCCGCACGTCGCGCATGGGCGGAACAGCGCTTTTCCTGACATTTTCTGTACTCAAATTCCAGTAATGCAACCTTGTACAAAACAGTAAGACAACGCGAGGAGATCCCACTACTTTGGAGACGGTTGAAATCTGAAGGGGAACCGCGGGGGCGGGCCTCTTATACGGGGACGGCCTACGGAGCATGCGTAGGCGGGTCCTAAAAGGGCGTAGATAGGACACAAAAGTGTCGGAAATTTTCCTATTGGAAAAGGCTATATATGTGTACCGAGGGGTCCCAGTCTGACGACGGGGAATATTCTAAGCATGTGAATCCATGAAAGATCCAATGCTGGAGAATATACTTTTACACCAAAGCTCTGGTCAGTGTTTGCTTGTGCTACTGTGTCTCTGTACCTATTGTATATACTCTATATACTGCCTAACTCATCTTGAGAGAAGTCTGACTGCTCAGCCACAGCTACCAGGTAAATCTGGGTGGTACAGACTGCTACCAATTGGGTTTACTGCCAACCACCTGTAGTCCTAAATCTTTTGCAGTGGTCCCTAAGGGAACTGCACAGTTTTCTGCCTAACAAAAGGTTCAAAAATAGGCAGATTGCAAAAGCAGACTGGAAAGGGGTGCTGCAAGGCAGCAACAACAACAACAACAGGATTCAAAAGCCAAAATCAGGGTATTCACGAAAGGTTCAACAACTGGTCAAAGGAGCACAGAACAAACTCCCAGCGGAATCACTTGACTGAACAACTGCTTCTATTTACAGTGTGCTTATCAAGGCCCTCCCAGCCAACAGCCCAACAGGGTGGAGCTGATTGCAGTCTCAGGCAGCTGTGTTCAATCAAGACCAGCCCCGGCTTCAGTAGCCTGCAGCAGTGGATTGTAATTAAAGTCTCTTGAGATCTCAGCAGCCTAGCCTGCAGTAGCTTGGAACAGGTGAATGCAATCAGGGCCTTTCCAGCGCTTAGTGGCTTGCTCCAAACAAAGGTACTTTGTATGCCACCTGCGGCCCTCTTCCTCTTAGACAGCATATATGTACCAGAATGCATCTGCTGGTTTAACCCAAAACCCGGAATGGAACATGAAATAAGATTGGTCCAGAACTGCAGTGATAAAACGAGTAATTAAATGTAGGGGCAGTTAGTAGGTTTTAACTTCGAAATTACGCCATAAACAGAGTATCTGAATGTGCGCATTGTAGCAGTGCTGGGTGGTAGGTTGGAAGGATCTGGACACTCGCCTCCTGCCATTTCTGTCTGGTTGCCCCTTCCTGTCCTGTGCCAAACTAGGATTGTATATTTTGTGAAAAAGTCCCCTGCCTCACCTCATTAGTAGATGGTGGGTTCACTTGGGGCAGAATGCGGAAAATCCCCTGGAAAACCCCACCAATCCACACTGGTATGGCAGGGAAGAACCAAATGACCTCGACCCAGGCCATACCCAAGGGTCCAGTCTGTCCCCCAAACCTCACTAAATCATTAAGGCGGACGAGCCCTAACAGGTGAATTCCAAATTAAACCCCTTGGAATAATCTGCAGGATATTGATAAGGCACCCCACCCTCTAACTGGGAAAGCGTGCAGCTCCCTTCAAACAAAGATCCAACTTCAGTGTACAAAAAGCTGCCTTTCCCTAGTATAAAGGAAAGCATTTCCATTTCATTGACTAGAGACGTCAAATGCGTGTTCTAACATTGTTAAAACTTCATGGCTACATCAAGAAGTCATTTCACAACTGAAAGAGTCCATTTGATGAGTGAGAGCTCCTCGCCGATTCAATGTCGCAAACCTATGGATACGATATCATGTATTGTATTAAAGACAAACAAAGTTACTGAAGCATTTTCCCACAGCAGGTTTCTCTGCTTAGAATTCAATGTTTCAGTTTCCACATAGGTTATTCACTGAACAGAAGACGGGGAAAAAGCACACCCAGTGTGTGTTCAGCAGGATTCGTGTACTGGGAGCAACACTACAGGCAAAACACACAGAGAGATTACTGTCTTCTGCAATGGCAGCCAGGTTAGTTATACTTTAGGCCTCACCTCTTAAACCCGAAACAGACCCATGTGCACTCAGGGGAGCTAGCCAATCCCATTCATAAAACAATCATCACTCACTGGTGCAAATCATTAGAAAAGACCCACTCAGGAGGCGGCTCAGGAAGAGGAAGGAACACAGTATAAATACCAGCAGCCCCAGTTGCTGAGTATGGGTTGCAGGAGGCTCACATTTGGAAAAGGCTAGAAACTGGAGAGGAAAGTCTAGAGAAACAGGAAGAGCACAGAGAGGTGGAGGAGGTCACATATACGGTAGAGAAGTATAATATAGGAAGAGGCAGCCCTACAGATAAGGGGTGTACCGGACACTTTTACTCCCTACATATAGGCAAATACTCCTAAAAAATAAAACCAGAGAGTAAAAATACTCCCAACAAAAAATCGGAAATAGACAGGTAGGACCTTGTGCCCCTGCTTTTACCCACATGTCTCCCATGGATATGTTGGAGCAGTCGTGCAGGTAGAACCACACGAAGAATACTGCATAATTGGAAAAGGTAAACTTGTATCTTTAATGTGTATGAATAACTAGGTGCAAAAGAATTATTACAAGAAACATTTCCGTTTTCCAGTTAAAACATAGGTGCAGAGCATGAGAAGGTGATCCATAGGTGGAGATTGCGGTCTATTTAAATCTGGGTGTGTGAGGGGCTAGATACGTGCTCAGGCTATCCTAAGTATATCGAGGGCATGGTTGACTAGTGTCCTCCCAATGGATGGGCTTTCTCTTTTTAAAAGGTCTTGATAAATCGGCTGTCCAAGGCGGACTACTACATTAGATTAAGCAAAAGGCCAATTATTAAAGCGAATTACAGTGCTGAGCACCTACTGTGTTAAACAGTCATCTCTGCCTCGCTCATCCACTTGGTCTTATAACTCCTCAGTGAGTTGCAATATCCTCATAACGTACGACACTGATATTTTAATTCATATATAAATGTAAAATACAATAAACAAGAGCACACTCCAAATCTATTAGGCTTACCAATGTTTGTTGAAAATAACTAAATGTCTCATTACGAGTTTGGCGGTGCAGTAAAAAAAGTGGCAATAATTCCGCTGCCACAACCTGATTCAAAAATCAAAACTGATTCAGCTATACTTCTTTAGGTTGTATCATGGTACAGTGAGAAGTTGGAGTTAATTGGATCGAAGGACCCTCCTGATTGGTCCAAACGCTCAGCATGGTAGCTAGGAGCCAATCCATGTAAGCATTTAAAGGTTAGAGTACAGACTTAGTGATTAATTATTTGTGAAACCGGAAGCTATTGCAAGTTACGCCTTGACATGCTCACGATGTTGTTGCTTCTTAACACCATGAACGTCTCTGACCGCTCCGTTTCGAATAACCTGGAGATTGTTAATATTCAGAGCAGAAGTACCACCCAGTAAGCTCTTACTATAGTCCAACTTGGAAGATATTAAGGCTGAGGCAATAAGGAACAAGTTACTACTTGTAACTATTGTTCCACAGCATGGGACTAGCATGGATTTAAATGCTCATGAATATTCCCGGTCAGGCTGGGATTCCTCCGTAAAAGAAAAACAGTTTCACTTTCACATACAAAACTGTATTTCTCCCATAAACCAATCACTGTCCTCTGGGTCTTACCACCCGCAGCCAATGACAGTCCTCTCCCCAAGCCATCTTCAGATTTGGTAAGAGCGTAAAGTGGCAGTATGACCAAGAAGAGCCGCTGAGGGGAGGGGGGGAGGGCTCAGATGTGAATCCATGCCAGACCCATGCTGGAGAATAATAGTTACAAGTGAGTAACTTGATCCTTCTCCAGCATGGGGTCTGGCATGGATTCACATTCTCATGAATTACGAATACACAGCAGTACAACATTACACAACCACGGGAGGTGGCAAGGCTCAACACAAACAATTCACTCTTACTTCTGTAACAAACTCGCCTCAAGCAACAGGTTGCGTAGCGCTGCTTGGCCGACTCTGGACTCATCCCTGTAATCCCTGTCGACGCAGTGGAACTTTGTGAAAGTGTGCGTGGCCCTCCACGTAGCAGCCCTGTAGATGTCCAGCAAGGACACACCCACCAGGAATGCCGTCATCGCAGCAATCGATCTGGTGGAGTGGGTTCTCAGGTGGCCGGGCTGCGGTCGGTTCACCAACAGATGACAGTGCATGATGCAGCCGAAGAGCCACCTTGAGATGGAAGCCTTGGACACGGCCTTCCTATGGTTCAGAGGACCAAAGTTCATGCACAGCTATGAAGTCCTTTGAAAAGTCTTCGTGCTTGCCACGTCAAACTTCAGGGCATGAGCAACGTCCAGCGAGTACAAGGCCCTTTCAGCCGGAGACAAAGGTTTTGGAAAAAAAACAGGTAACATCAAAGGTTTGATGAGGTGGAATTCTGACGGAACCTTCGGCATGAAAGAGGGGTGCATCCGCAGCACCACCCTCAAGTTGTGGAAAGTCAGGTCTGGCTCTTTGCAGGACAGGGCCTGTATCTCCCCCACCCTCCTGGTGGAGGTGATGGCCACAAGGAAAGCCGTTTCCATAAGAGGTACTTGAGAGGGGCCTGATGCATAGCCTGGAAGGGGGCGCCCCAAGAGCGCCGTCAGAACCATGTTGAGTTCCCATGCCGGGGCAAGCGCCTTCACCAACAGGAAAGATCAGAAAAATCCTTTGAGGAACTCCTTGACGAGTCAAAGAGACCAAAGTGAAGACCTTCCTGGAGATCTTGTGTAGCCGGAGATAGCCGCCAGTTGTACTTTGATCGAGGCGTGCGCCAGTACAGACTTGGCCAAGGATAGCAAGTATGGAAGAATCTGAAGGGCAGAGACCCTCAGAGGGGTGATCTTCTGTGACCGGCACCACGTAGTGAAATGCTTCCACCTATAATCGTAGGACTTCAAAGTCGATGATGCCCTGACCTTGGCGAGGACCCCCCTGCAGTCTGCCGGCAACTCATATTTTCCAAACTCTAAGGCTGCAGGAGCCAAGTCCTCAGGTTGACCGATCCAGGGTCGAGATGCAGGATTACGCCTCCTTCTCCGGTGAGAAGATCCGGAACCGCTGGTAGCTTGACTGGCAGCGACGCTGACAGGCTGCGAAGGTCTAGGTACCAAATCTGCCTTGACCACGCCGGGGTGATGAGTATCAACCTGCACTGACACTGAGTGTGTTGATGACTCGTAGCAGGAGAGGGAACAGAGGAAGCGCATACAGAAACATCCCTTCCCACAGGTAGGAGAACGCGTCCACTGGGCTCCTCGGCTGGTGGAATCTGCTAGCGAACATCTGGCATTTGGAGTTTGCCGCCGGCATCCTCATCTGGATCTGACACCAAAGGTGTGTAGAGTCGACAGAATATGCAAGGAAATATCCCTCGGCTGCATAGGGAGACCAGAAAAACTAGGCCCTGCGCCGTCGTCCTCCTCTTCAACATACTCGTGCACCTAGGTATTTATAACATTCTACAATTTCAATCTGTCTCTTGTTAATAAACCATTTGAAGTTTTTAGATCAGGAATGTTTAACTTTTCCTAGGAATGCAATCAGCTTGGTTTTATCAATATTTATATCTAAACCATTTGTTGCTGCAAACCGCTCTAAGGCATTCAATTTAGTCTGTGGGCCATTGGGGGTGTAATCCAACAACAAGAGGTTGTCAGCGTAACCTAACCAAGCCAACTTTAAATTGGCAATTTTTAAGTCATCAGAAGGGATGCTATAAAGCTCATCAGAAAAGTCGGCAAGGTACAGGCAAATAATGTGGCAGCTAACGTGCAGCCCTGCTTTAACTCCTCGCAGTGTTGGAATCAATTTGTATAGTTTACCTTCCCCATCTAAGCAGACTAACAGAGGTGTCAGTATATAAGAGTTGGATCATCTTTAATAAACCTGATGGTATTCCCCATTTCTTTAATTTGATCCATAGCCTTTCACGCACTATGGTATCAAATTCTGCTGTAAAGTCTATAAATACAGCAAACGCGTGTAGTTTCCGAACGGACAAAGAATACTCTTTTGCGGCCACTAGGTTGGTAAGGTTGTGGATAGTTGAAGATTGCACCCAAAAGGCAGATTGGTGAGATATGATGGTCTACTATCCATTCATTTAATTCAATCAGTAGGACTTTTTAAAATAGTTTTGCGGGAATATCTAACATGGCGAGCATCCGATAATTCTTGGGGTCTTTACATTCTCCTTTCTTGTGTACTGGGCGAATTATGCTTTCGTGCCAGAATTTAGGTATTATACAATGCTTCCCTATCCAGTGAAACAGGATAAACAACGCTTTTGCCCGTTTCTCGGGAGACATACAGAGAAGCGCATTACAAGTGCCATCAGGGCCTGTAACCCTGAGGGCATGTAATTGCTCAATGAGTCTTATGAGACTACACAAGGTATAGATGCCCTAACAGCTTGCCTCATTCGGCCCTATAGTGTCTTTCTTAACCACATGTGCACCAGGAATCTTTTTTACATGTAAAATCCAATCACATTCCGCCACACTATTTATGGGTAAAGTTTTCGTTTTAGAAAATAGCAAATAGAACAATGGTGCGGCATATCTCATCGGCACTGTGTGCCTGGGTAATGACGTAGCCAACTACAGTATTGTTTTTTTACCAATCTTTTTGAATGGTGGCATCAATCTTTTAGAGTTTTTTATTTCTCTGATAGAAAGCATTAGTTGTTGTTTAGCTTTGTGGATCATGCCATCAAAGAAATTATTTTTGCCGTGAGACAGATTCCATCTTTCACTGGTACTTACATAGTTCTGTTTCTGGTTTGATACCTCCCTTAATGGTATATACCATGTGTTCACAAATTTAGTGATTATTCCATTGGTACCTTCATCAAGTCTAATTGTCAGCTGTTGTATAAATTGTGCTAGTTCATATTCTGCCACCTCTTTGACCTTTTCTAGTTTACTAGGTTTCCATACAATACAATTCCCTGCATTGTTAATGCCTATGTTAGCACTGAGTTGGTATGTTTCCTTCTCTTTGGTGGTAGTCATCAGGAGGTATAGGGGAAGATGGTCGCTTTCCTCTCCGCATCCCACAGCAATATTCATCACCAAGGTGCTAGCCCTTTCATTCACCACTATATAATCAATTGTTCATAGACTAGCACCACTAACTTGTGTTGCACTACGATTGCAATCGCTCTTAGTGTTTTGATACAGCATTTTCAATTGAGGTTTAAGGAACAGACTAGCCCAGGGTCTTCCATAAATATTAGAGAAACCGTGTTCTATGGGTCCTGAGCTCTGACAATCTGTTTCCTGTTCAGCAGAATACACTATCTTAGCGTAAAAGTCACCCACAATAATAATTGGAGTACTAGAATCATTGTCCTGCAAAATTCTAGACAAAGTGGCTTATTAAAAACACCATTTGGAGGATTATATATGTTTACTAAAAATAGTGCAGGGGTCTGTAGTTGATTGAAACTAACCAACACAGCCAGCACTATCGCCGTGGACCAAATAGTATTGGATCCTGTCCAGGGGTGTCTAATGGAAGTTATCAATCCCACTTTCGGGCGACCTATGAGTCCCTTTGTTGCCAAACTTTGTATGGTACACCAACCACCTAGGTCAAACTGTTTATAGAGCCATGTCTCCTAAATGCAACCATACAGAAAAGGTGAAGATTGGCCAATAGCCCATCATCTCCAATATAGTGTAGATTACCCTAGTGTTCCATGATAACACCACATCGATGTCATACTACTTTTTTAGAATACATAATTAAAAAGAAGATACATTTCCTTAAGGTTCTTTCATTAGAATCAGCCCCACAATGTATTTACAATTTTCTTTTCATCACTAAAAACAGCATAAAAAACGATTGTGCCCCCGGATACGCTACATCGAGCTCCCAGTGTTTAAGGAATTTGGCCTAACTATCCAGTAGGATGAATGTCTCTTTTAAAAAAGCAACAAGAGAAGATTACAATCAGTTTTTCTCTATGCTTGAATGCTAACCACCACTGCCCAGCACATCTAGTTGATGTTTCCCAAAAGCTGTGTTCTTAACTCAGTCAGTGATGTACAGAATAAAACCAGAAGTTTCAAAGTCTCTTTTACATTCACCAGTTTACACAGCCTACATGAAGCATACACATTTCCATCCCTGCTACGTACACCAAAATTCTCTCTAGTGGGGTAGAGATTTAGTCTAAATCTCATGTTTTGAGTGCAATATCTGCTGTATAGAAACCTTTCTAAATATTGTGGCAAACTATTATATTTGCGTGTTTCAGGGACTATTTGCTATACAATTTGTAGGACTGTCTTTGCTTCTTGGTCTCTATACAGTCTTTCGACCAAAACTTGTCCTTCATCGAGGTCGGATTTGTAACTAGAATTTCTTCTGAAACATTCAAGTCGCTCAATATTGCGCTGTAAATATGCCTCCATTCATTCAGGGTGGAATCAGAGCCACTCTAAAGCACTCTTTATTATAGAAAAGCCTCTAGCTAGGTTTGATGTTATACATTTCCTGTGCAGCATTAAGCTTTTTTCCATACCACTATTGCGTACATGGAACTAGAGTCCAGCTCTGTTCTTACGACCTGAATGGGTAAACACTTTAGAAGTGAAAATACCCTTTTCCAGAATAGACTAACTAGAGTAGCCCATACTCTTAGCTGGAAGCGCAAAAAAAGCCTCTGTGCCATAAGTGAGAACAGGGATCACCTTCACCCGACAAAAGGATATCACATGAGTTAAAGAGAATCTTCAATATTTTCTTAGGATGATCCTTCCCTGAGCCACCAAGTTTTTCGCCTTTGAATGTAAAACCTATTCTCTGGAGGCATCCCTGATGCTATTCCACAGGTGCATCCACAGGTATATAAAGGAAATTTGCTTTTAACAAGGTATCCTTGCCCAGATGCCATGGATGTTTGCAGGTTACTTTTCCCGATGGTGGCTGCAAAATGAGCACTCTTGGTTTTTGCAGCGTTTATTGTTAGACCGTTCTCAATAACGTACTTCTATCATGCGTTTAACTGCCTTTAAAGACTCAGGGAAGTTTGGTCTATTAAAACCAATATCCACTTATAGCAGTCTATCCAGTGGTTTACCATCCACCATAAGGGAGAAGCCACATACCGTCTTTAGTGTCTTACTCAGGCCTGAAATAAACAAGTTAAATAGGGCTGGTGCAAGTGGACATCCTTGTTTAAGGCCTTTGTTGGTTGGAATACTTTCAGAAAGGGACCCAACCCCCAGTCTAATCTCACCGTAAAAGTATCAGTATATAGGCGCTTTATTGCCTCCAAAATATTCTTCGGGCACCTCCATTCTTCAAGCTTTTCCCACAGTTTCTGCCTATCGACTGTGTCGAAGGCGAGAGCCAGGTCTACGAAGGCCAGGTACAGTTTACTTTTCCTTCTAATTGGGCGTGTTTTCAGATGTTTTCAATGAGGTGACCGTTCCCTTTATAAAGCCTGACTGCAGAGGATCCCAATTGCCAGATTGCTCAACCCACCCCAATAGTACTCTCAGCACCAGTGCTGCATAGATCTTTCCTGCGATGTCTAGAAGAACGATAGGCCTATAATTCCCAGGATCAGACCTATCGCCTTTCTTAAAAATCAGCACCACAACAAGGTCCTCCAAGACTGTGGGGCCATCCCAATCTTTCCTATGTGCGTCAATAGCTCAAATAAGAACTGTGCCCATTCCACCAGGTGCATGTTAAGCATCGCATTTGTGATGCCATCCGGGCCAGGTGCTCTGGAGTTAATGGCTTTTTTTTATTAGCTCCACAATGTCATCCAGATCCACTCGGAATTACTATTCACGCAGAGAGGAAGATGTTTACTACAATCCCACACACATTGCTTACTGAAAAAAGACGGGAGAAATGTTCAACCCACGACTTGGCCGAAACCGCATTGATAGTCAATGCTGCCCTAGGTACATGCATAGAGTTTATCAGTTCCCACATCTCACCCATTTTTTTATGTTCTACTTTGCTAAGAAGTAATTCTGCATCCCGCTGTAGCATGAGATGTTTTCTCGATTTAAGCCAATTTCAATGTTGTTTCAGTTTCTGAGGCTCTCTGATCCCTAATGGGTTATTTTTGAGTCTCCTCAGATCGGCTTTCAAATTTCTTTTGGCCTTGTTCACCTCTAGAGCGTATATACGCAAATGGGTACATTTGGGCCAGAGATCTGATTTCCTGGTTCCCGCAAAATTCACCAGGTGTCTAGTGTAATCTAAAGTCAGGTCAACTTGATACTGAGGATGCTTGGTAACGGAGGCTATGAATCTCGCTGTCAAACTCTATTCTAGGTTGATTCATAATCAATCTGTTCCTTCCACTTGATACCTTGACCTGTGTGGGGTAAGCCTCAATTGCTTGACACTCACAATTCCTACATGTCAGCTTCAAAATCTAACGATCGCTCTGATTTGTGTGGGTTATTTGTAATTTTAGATATCTCAGGAGCATCTGACCACAATCGAAAAACAATCTAATAGATTCGATTCTCCACCCCTTTTCCATGTCACCCGTGCCGAAATATCTCCCTGTAAATGTCAGTCCAACATGTGTATGTTCCTGTTAATCAATTCCTTACACCAAGCTTGACCCCGCTGTTCAGAAGAGTACAGGCCATATTAATCTCAGTTAACAAGATATTAGATCCATCAAAACAGTGTACATTCAAGTCATCACAAATGATTACAGCTGGATCAGGCTACGTCTCGAAGGCTCGGTCCAACAGACCCATTACCAAGGGTCCAAAGGAATGAAAACCCTCAGCGGTCGTATTCCAATACAAATTAAACAGCAGCAACCACTCCTGTCCACCCGAACTCTCCCTTTCCACTTCAAGTGCTAGAAATTGGATGTAAGGGATGGATTAAACGTTTCCAAACAGTCAAACCACTCCCATTTTTAACTGCTACCAACAAACCCGATATTGGTCTCCCTTTTGGGGTTAAGGCAGGATTTGAATAAACTGTATACCCATCTAAAATAGGGGGTTTACTTAACCAGGTCTCTTGCAAACAGACTACATCATACAAACTGAACTTCAAATCCCCATTGCCAAACAAATGGGTATGCCCTCCTGTGTTCCAGGATGCCAAAATTAAAGGTTTGAGCTTGCTAAATTGTGGTAGCTATGGCTTTTGCTTATCCAGGGCTCAGATAAACATCCCCAACTTTGACATCCCTGGGGCTGGGGAGATCCCGGTTTAGCTGCAACACTTCTAGTGGGTGTAGAATTATGGACGGCTATTACAGAGCGAAAAAAGGGCGTTGCGTCATTGGCTGCTGTTGCCTCTGGGCCTCTAGAATGCTTGTGCTGCTCGTGCTGTTGGTCTGCTTTTGTGTGATTCCAAACGTCTAGTAAATCTGCAAAGTCAAAGGCCAATCATAATAGAGAAGGCACCTCTTCCAGTAGGGTTGTTTTACTAGTTTGGATGGCACATGGATTGCAACCCTGTCCAGCCGTTGTTCATCCAAAAATTCAACTGTTTGTATGGCCTTTGAGGATATCATGCTGAATTTCGGGATGTGGTGCAACAGTCTAAGAACATTTTCTCAATTTAAAGTTAGACCGTCGCTGGTTTGCCAAGTTCTTTCCAATAATAATCTATTTGGGGCTGGGGAGCGCTTGGATTGTCATGACAGAAGCCCTTGTTGTTTACCGTCTCATTATCATCCCTGTCTCCCCTTCTTCGAAGGGAACTTACTTTCGAGCCCTTTCGTCTGTCCTCCATAGTCAAGAAGGAAGGAGAAAGTAGATCAGTTAGTCTGCCGTTTGCCGATTGATGAACCCACATTGCTTGAGCATTGGTTGATTTGCTGTTCCGGAGCTCACCCCTGATCGAACGTAAAGTCTGATTACCGTCCCCCAAGTCTAACGCACAAGGTCAGCGCCGCCCTTGCAGTTTCTTCCACAATCCTTTTCCTGATCGGACCATTCAGCAGCTGACAATCACTCATTCGACCAGAGAGCGTCCTGTGCCCTCTTCTCAAATGGTCCAATTTTTCTTCCAAAGTGTTGGAAGGTGGTGGCAATGGCGAGGACAAGATAAAGGGCCCAGCTCCTCCAATGGGGGAACTGTAACAAAAAGACTCTCTTGTTTGTTATTTCAACCTCACTGTGAGGTACCACCAGGGATTTTGACATTGGTGGGTTCTGGCCAACCCCCACTTTCTCAAGAGCCGAATGTCTATTCAAGCTTGAGGGTGCACAACCAGGCCTGCCCTTTGGCCTGGATCTTTTCTTTTGTTGTCACCATTTCCTCGGATCCACAGCTGCTCTTGCTGGTTTGCAAGAACATACGCTCCCAACACCACAGTCTCCTGGAAACCAGGTTAGGAAACTCGTTAGTCTTCTCAGGAGATGCTGGGTCTGATAATCAGTACGTTGAACGATTCATCAACTCTTCAAATGAATTCAACAGTAATTTCTCAATTGGCACAACATCACAGGTGGTCATCCCGTTGTTTGATTTTTTGAGTGGAGCTTTAACTTTTGGAGTCTTCCCATAAGCCATCTCGGCAGGTTTGACCGGTAGTGTCAAGTTCCTCACAAATCGTTTGATCTTTGTTTATACACCACTTTTTGGATTTGGGATTTTTTCTCCTGGTGTGACTTAAGTGGCTTAATTTTGTCACTGGTTCTGTACATCCTTACTTTTGCGAAGATGGTGTACTCTTTTGCTGGTGGAGAAGCTGGGATATCTTGCTCAGGCTCGAGCAGTACTTCCTCAAGTTCGTTATCCTCGATAGAGGAACAAATGAGCTGACCCTCTAGAATCTAATCTCCTTCCTCCCCAAAATCTGGCAAGATGCTCTCAGGGTTAACCCGTGAGACTCTGGGTTGGGCATCTTGGGGCTCTCCGAATGCACCTTTGAGGGTCCCTTCCGGGTTGGTAGCTTTAACAGGTCAGCGTCCTCCTGAGTAAATAAAGACACTTGGGACCTCCGGGCTCATCTTTCATATTTGTCCTTCGAAGTTGTTTGTAGTCTGTGCAGAGCTTTTTTCCAGACTATCTTGGATAGCTGAAACAAAGCCCTCTAAAAACAGCATCGAGTGGAGCATTGTGAGCATCATGGTATGATCTTTAAGTTGGTTGTTTACGCTCTTGTATAATTTGGTGAAAGGGGCTAGTGTTAGTGCCAAAGCAGTCACTGTGTTAGCTTCGATCCCAGCTGACATGCCACCCCGAACCGTAGGTTCTTGCCATTTCCTGTCCTTGCAATGATATCAACAAAAAGTGCTTAAAGGACGCCTGGCCCCCAAGTTTAGACGCACAGGGCTTTCCGAAGTAGTCCTTGCTCTTTTGTTGTTGCTCTTTGCGAGCCATGTGTGGGAGCCAGTCGATCCAGAATTTGTTGTGTAGACCGAGGTTGTTTTATCTCCAGCCCCCACATTGGACATCACCTGATGTGTGCACTGCAGAATTGGTTTTGGAAGGGTAGATCTTTGCATCCAAAGCAGCATTGTCTGATGGACCTTGCACAGTCGCTGTCTTCGTTGTACCAGTGTTGCTGCAAACTCCCATTGTCATGGATCAGCTTGTGTGAGGGACATCAGCAGGTTCCTGTTCATGGTTAGATCTCTGAGCAGACTCTCAAAGGTTACCATTGCGGGATAGCTATCGATGGGAAGCGTTTCTGACTCATGCCTCGCGGATTGTGTGAGGCAGGGGAGAGGAAAGGAAGAAGAGATCCCCGATCTAAAGCATTCCAATAAGTCCTTGTCATTGATCTCTGAGTTTTTTCCAAGCTGAACACAGGTCAGAACTCCCTTCAGTCAGTGGTTTGTGATAGAAAAGACACATTTTTTAGTCCCTCCTCAGAGCCTAGAGATAGCGGCTGCCACGGATTCTGGAGCCACGAATGCTTCAGTGGGTTTCTTCCCATACGTGAAGTAGTTGGGAGGGCTGGCTTGTAGCGTTTTTAACCAACCCCCTACTTTTGACATGTGGGTTCCATGTCTTAGGGTAGGGGTGTTTCACCCAATTTGTTTTCGATGTCCTGCCCCCCATTTCGAGGTCTCACCGACGAGCAGGGCTATCTTGATACTTTGCCAGCCACCTGTTGATCAGCAGCCTCTCCTTGCGAGTCTGTTAAGGCAGCATTGGAAGCCGTTATTTCCACTGAGATGTGAAATGGAATAGTATTAGAGGGTGGGTGAAAGAAGTTAGACAATTGAGTACTGTCAATAGATGCCTCAGGAATTACAAGTCTTTCATCACTCCTGCTACTCTCCCCAGTTTCTGCAGTGACAGGATCAAAAGGATCAGTTCTTGGATCACCCTCATTCTCACAGCGCTCACCCAAAGAATCACCCAGCGCTGCCGATTCCATCATGTGGGTCTAGTCCCTCTGCTCCCCGGCGATAGGTACAGTGGTAATCTAGCAGCTTGGTTTCCAAGGCTTTAGTCACTTCTTCAGCGAACCCGAGCAGAACACTGTGAAACAGTCTGCCTCACTCTGCATCGCTCTGCGAGAAAGAAGTGGTTTTAAAGACTGCTCCTCCCCACACGACAGACAGGAACGAAAGTCTCGGCTCTGCAAGCTGTGTGGGCTCCAAACACACGAAACACTCCGGCCTCACGCCGTCATTTATTATTACTACTCATCTCCCCCCTACTCCTTCCACAACAGTACTACTCCTCCCTCCAACCCACTACATAAGGACCGACCGTTCGCTCAGCAACATTTGCTTCCCAAACACTCCTTACACAAGCTTATATGTATACTCGCCACACAGTCACGCACACTCACACTGTAGAACCAATTTTACTTCCTGGTCTATACCTCATGTGACGAATCCTCGGATGTCGTCACTTCTTCCCTAGATGGAACCTCTTCCCATTAGGCCGGGGAGGTGAGGCCACTGTCCTATAGTCCCCCTGAGGGTGGTACTCAGTGGGTGGATCTCATGGGGAGGGAAGCCGCCTATGGCATTAGTGACGACCTGGGGAGAATGCTGTATTCCCATGGCCGACATTACCTTAACCAACCCCCTACAACACCATCCCTAATATTCCCATCTTTTTCCATAAAACCAGTAAGGTAGAAAGTACTGGGACAAGGAAGAGACTGGGCTTTCAAGGAACCTATATCCCTTATGTACCGAGATGAGGAAGAGACCAACTGACTCACTGGGAGTCTAAAGATCAGTGCTGGGATGAGGAATAATTGCAGAAGCATAAAGAGCACCTCTATAAACCATACTGAGCGGCCTAGTCTTTATAGACTTCCTATTGGCCGAGGCACAGCTGAAATAAAAAAGTGAAGCCCACAGTTATGAGTCGAACAAAGCAGTCAAGGATGGGATGCTTACCCGTCGGCAGAGACATTCCAGAGACCTCCACCGTGGTCATGCTGTGCCTGGAAGCGGGAGAACGAAGTGCCAGCTGGTCGAGAGACCTGGAAAGTGTGGTCCGCCAGGGACGCGGTGCCTGAAAGCAGTTAGCTGCTGCAGAGCCTCCACACAGCTCGGAAGGAGGAGATATCCGAACGGGGTGAGAGACCCAGAAGCAGCCAAGGGAGACCCAGTGAGCAACCAGAGGAGGGTTAGGAGACCGGGAGGCTTTTTGAGAACCACGAGGTACTATATCACAGTGGGACACAGGTCTGGGACCCGCATCCAAGGAGGAGTGGCAATCAACCAGAGTCATCACGTTTGTGGCAGTCCCTGGCAGACTGGGGCTGCCTAGACCACGAGCCAGAGAAAGAAACCAAAGAGGTCTGGTTCCCAAGAGAAAATAATCAAAGGGGTCTGGGACTAGAGGGGAGGAAAGCAAAGGGGTCTGGGACTAGAGAGAAAGAAACCAAAGGGAACTGGGACCCAATAGAAAGAAACCAATACCAAAAGGGTCTGGAACCCAACAAAAAGAATACCTGGCAGGATAGTGAACCAGGTACAATTATTGAGATCAAGAAGAGCTAAGAAGGGATTGGATCCACACCCAATAACGAACTACATCTAAAAACATTGTCAGTCTCAGTACCAGGCAGGCTAGTGAACGAGGTGGGCTATGAACATTTTGATAAGGGCCAGGGGAAGGGAGACATAACCCCTGGTGTTTCTGAACATTGTGAAAGGAGCCAAGAGGAGGGAGTAGTTTTGGTGGCATTTTGATGAGTTGATAAATGCCAGGAGAAGAAAGACACTTATCCTGGCATTACAAAAAACAACTGAGAAACCCGAGTAATGGAAAAGGGAGGGAGTCATCCCCCTAATACTGTGTAGATACAAGACTTTTTATTCTATGTGCCTTACTGGAACCTCAATCCAAGGAACCTTTTTGAGACTTTTTGATTTGCATCCTTAGAGAACAACATTTCATTTGTATCACCCAGAGGTGAACTTTCTCATTCGGGAGAAGGAAGCCATTCTTCTGGGCCAAGAAGACCAACTCTTTTCCTTAGTTCAGTTTATAGAGTAAGTGTTGGAAATAGGTCTTTAGACACAAGATGGTGGACTCTGCTTTAGACCGACATCCTGACAGATTCCTTAGTATTTAGTTGAGGCAGGGAAACCCCTCTTAGAACTAGTGTCAGACATGGTTTTCTCTTTTATTTTCTAACCAATAGATTTCTATAGCCAAAAGCATGGCACCTGGGTATCAGTCTCCTACTTCTACACCCTTGCACTCATATTCAATAAATACCCTCCACAATCCACCGCAACCTTCCTTCCTCCTGCTGGTCTCTTGGTCATCCTTCAACTCCACTTCTGATCTCTCACAAAAATCCCACACTTCCTGTTTCCTGCCCCTGTATTATATTCCCCTCTCTCTCCCAGGATTGGATAACACTCCAAGTCATAAAAAGGGTACTAGGCCCCATCCACTTTGTCCATGAAGGCTTGCTGCGTACCAAAGAAGGCAGCTTAGGGAGGACAGTGTTCCAGTTTGTGTTCTGGAGCCAGTTTCCGTAGGATCTCATGGTAAATACACTGGGGAAGAATGGATCCCTCTCCCCTTTTTCTCCTGGTGGTCTAGGCGACCTGCAGTTTAATGGGTGGATTCCTTTCCCTTGTTTGGGAGTCCCGCTGCATTGCCACATACTGAGACTGCCAGTCCGGAAAGGACACACTCCAGGTTTCTGTTCCGAAAGCCTGTTCCGTGGGGACTCCAAGCAAGTCCTGTCAGGGATGGGGTGTCCTTTTCAAAAATCTGCATCCTGGTAGTTTAAGGAGCTTGATTGAGCCTGCATGTTTTGTCAGCTTTGTGAGATCTGCAGGGATGCTGTGTCCTGGAGCCATCTCCCGCTCTCTGTTTCTCTCCTCACTGGTGTCTCTGTAGCGGTTAGGCAAGATCACTCTGCTATTATGTTTCCCTGCATGCCGTTTTCACCAAAGCCTGGTTGCCCGAACCCGGTTTCGGTGCTGCGGGGAAACATTCCCTTGAGAGCCCACTTCCCCGGCTGTCTCCTAATGCAGAGAACCCCCCACAACCCTTATTCCGTCTACTACCCTCCTCCCCTCTCAACCTGCAAATGTTTCAGCAGGGGAAAACCTCTTGAATCCCTGGTTTCCTAACCCACCTAAGTGTACAGTAAGCGTATGCGGTTTTACTCGACAGATTACTGTTTGGTGAAGGCGGCCTGTTGGGGAAATATATGCAATGAAAGTGGCCATCTTGCCTTGGCTTGGGAAAGGGAGAAGGCAGCAAGTGGATCCCACTCTGCTGCCACCGTCCACCTGGTGATGTGGCAAGCTTACTTTCCTCCTGTAAGTCTTTTTGTGGTAGCAGAAGGGAGTCTAAGGAGTTTGTGTCTAACAGTTCTTCAGGTCAACACTGTCTTGGTATGTCTGTAGTCAGCTGAAAGCCTGGAGGAGCTTAATATTCCTGTTCCTCAAAAAGATATTCAAAGGTTTTTGAAAAACCTGAGGGTACTCTCACATCTACTCCCCTGGGATCCTCTGTTCAGATGGGCGGGGAAGGGCCATCGATTCTGGATCCCGACCCTGTTGGTGGAACCGCAAGGGAGGATCACCTCAGTGGAGAGTCTTTGGGGAATGGAAAAATAGTACCTGATGGCGAGTCATGGTGTCCCCCCTCCCTTAGCCTTTATGGGCTATTGTCAGTCTCATTCCATCATCCCCTGTAAATTCCCTTTAGTACTGGGAAGAGGCAATTAGAAGCAATGCAGATTTCCCATTGTAAAAACCACTATGTTACTGTGACGAGGAAGAGAGGCTTAGATGCATCTAAGCCATGAAGATCAGGCATGTCACACTAATGGGTTTACACAAAGTCAGGCACTTCAGAATGATTAATTCCACCTGAAATCCATCTACAATTAGGGAACAAATAAAAGGTGGCATGCAAAGGGAGGAAGAGAGACGTTTGAGAAGTAAGAGTGTTGCAGAAGGTGCAGGAGGACTGTAGAACCTGAGAAGTGCTTTGCAGAGGGGACGAGAAGCCAAAGCGCCAAAACACCAACAAGGTTCCTGGGAGTCACGCTGGGAGTGCAGTGCCGGACTGGGAACTCGTCAGGAAAGTGGAGAGCGAACGCTACGAAGAGCACGAAGGCTGGGATGCGCAGAGGGAAGCACCCGGCAGAGCGGCGTTGCAGTCCGGTAATTGTCAGTGGGCTCTTGGGACGCCGGGGCACTATGGGAGGGGCTGTGGAGCCTGAGGCTCACAATCTTGAATGACGAATAATGAAAAGCTGGATGCCTGAAACCTTGAATGCTGAACGCACTGAAACCCTAAATGCTTACAATCTTGAATGCTGAACGTAACGAAAAGCCTGATACTTGCATACTTTGAAGATTGAATACAACAAAAAGGGCTGATGAACCTGCAGCACTACCAGCTTGCTAATATTGATTACAGAACATAGCAACAGGGGCTATTGAGCCCCAACCACGAAAAGGTGAACAACATAGAACGTTGAACAAGATGAAACGTGCTATTGAACCAATACAGTGAACACTTGTACATGTTGCTGACTTTGGCAAGAGTGGCTGCATGACCCTGCAGAACAGAAATTGTATAACGCCATTATTGCCAAAGAGGCACGTCCAGAGTAAAGTCTAAGGCGTGAACTTGTGAGCCATTGAATGTCAGCTATGGGAAACGTATGATTGCGTGACCTGTGATGGGTGGACTGTGCAGTCTAACAACTGCGCCTAGACCATTAAGTTTCTTAGCGTCAACTTCGGCGAACATCAAGACTCCCATCACAAGCAAGATTTGGTTACTGGTCGCGTGACCTGTGATGGGTGGACCGTGTGGTCTGACAACTGCGCCTAGACCAGAAGCCACAAATATATTTCACAAGAAACTAAGAGGTGTGAACCAACATTTGGTAACAAATTAATGGCTGGAAGTGACTCATGGGGAAGGGAACCCTGAGAGTTAAAATTGGAGAACGTTTGTCTTGGGGAAGGGAGTCCCAAGACCGCAGTGTTGTGTATGGAAGGATAGCTCAGGGACAACGCATTTGTCTTGAAGCAAGATAACGCAACACTGGTTTGAACCCAGATCCTGCGCTTAGAAACCACTCGTTAGTATTATGCGCGTTGTAAATGAGCAATTATTGATTGATTTATTTATTTATAGAGCGCTTTACACCAAGACGCTGTACAATGGAACAACAAAATACAAAAAACCAACAACACTTAACAATGGGAGCAAAATTTACATCTTGAATCATTCAACAAAACAGTGCAAAGAGCAATTAACTGAGGGAGGGGTAGAAAGGGGAGAGGGAAGAGGTGGGGGGGGGAGTAGGAGTTGGACAGGGCGATTCAAGGATGAGAATGTAGGAGGGATTTAAGGGAAGTGCAAAATGAGGCGAAGGTTGTGGTAGAGCGAATTGTGAGAGGGAGTGAGTTCCAGTGCAGAGGTGCAAGGAGTTGGAATGAGCGGAAACAGGAGGAAGCGCATTGGGAAGAAGGAACAGTGAGGAGGAAATGGTCAGCGGAGCGAAGGGAAGGGAAGGGAAGGGAACGGGATGGGGAGTAGAAGGAGAGAAGGGAGGAGAGATAAGGAGGAGCAAGACCATGGAGGGATTTGAAGACAAGGCAGAGAAAGTAGAATTTAAGCTGTGAGTGGAAAGGTAGCCAGCCAAGGTAAGAGAGCGAGGAAGAGATGGGAGTCACGGGAGGTAAGGAGACAGAGGGTACAGACAGCAGAGTGGTATATGGATTTAAGAGGGGCAAGTTGAGATGCGGGAAGGCCAAAGATTAGAGAAGAGCAGTTAGAAGAGGCGGGAGAAGATGAGAGAGGAAATTAGGAGTTTGGTGGCGTAGAATGTGAGGGAGGAACGGATTTTGCGTATATTGTAGAGGTGGTATCGGTAGGTGCGGGAGGTGAGTGAAATGTGTTGTGAGAAGGTGAGAGAGGAATCAAAAAGAACACCTAGATTACGAGCTTGGGGGAGATCGGGAGATTAGAGGGAGGAAAGTGAATGAAAGGAGGAGGGGAGGGAGGGGGAAGAGAATTAGAGGGGAAGAAAAGGACTTTGGTTTTATCGGTGTTAAGAGAGAGAAAGCGGGAGGACATCCAGTTCTTGATAGCAGTGAGGCAGGAGGAAAGTTTAAGGTGGAGGTCAGGTGAGAAGGAGGAGAAAGAAAGAAAGAGCTGAGTATCGTCAGCATAGAAGTGATGGGAAATGCCAAACGAGGAGATGACAGGGGCAATGAGAGAGGTGTAAAGAGAGAAAAGGAAAGCACCAAGTACAGAGCCATGAGGAACACCGTAGATAAGAGGAAAGGAAGGAGAGGACTGGCCTCCCCACGAAACAGCAAAGGAACGCGAGGAGAAGTAGGAGGATAGCCATTTTAGAACAGGGCCCTTAAATCCGAAGGAGGAAAGAGTATGGAGTAGGAGTGGATGATCGACAGTGTCAAAAGCTGCAGAGAGATCAAGTAGAATAAGGATAGAGGATTGCTTAGCATGACAAGCAGAGAGGAGTGAGTTAAGGATAGAGGTGAGAGCAATTTCAGTGGAATGTTTGGGACGGAAGCCAGATTTGAAGGGAGGAAGGAGAGAGTAGGCAATGCGCTCAAGAAGCTTAGAAAGGAAAGGTAGAAGAGAGATAGGTCTGTAATTAGCAGTGAGAAGTGGATCGGCGAAGGGTTTCTTTAGAATAGGAATAATCGTTGCGTGTTTGAACGTAGAGGGAAAGGTTGATGAGGAGAGGCAGGGGTTGAAGGTGGTGGTAAGGTAAGGGATAAGAAGAGGATAGATGGGGATAAGAACGGAGGGGAAAGGGTCAGAGGGGGCGGACGTGGGGTGGGCTTTGGATAGAAGGGAGGAGACTTCAGAAGGGGGAAACAGGTGAGAAGATAGACATAGTAGAAGAGGGAGGAGAGGGGGAGTCAGAGATGGAGTTAATTCTTTGCCGGAGTGTGAGGATTTTGGAGGAGAAGAAATTGGCAAAGTCAGAAGGAGAGAGTGTGGAGTTGGTTGAGAGATCAGGAGTTGGAGGAGAGAGAAGACGGGAGAGAGTTTGAAAAATCCGACAAGGGTGGGAGGCTTGAGACTGGAGAAGGTTAGAGTAGTAGGAGGATTTAGCTGCTGCAAGACAAGAGTTATAAAGAGCGTGGTAAGAAAAGTTAGAAGTTTGATTAGAAAGCAAGGGAGTTTTGAGCCAGAGTCTCTCTAACCGCCGGAGAAGGTGCCGCATAGAACAGAGATGGGAGGTAAGCCAGGGTTGAGAAGGCTTCCGAGTAGGACGAAAGAGAGAAAGAGGGTAAAGTTGATCTAGGGCAGTGGAGATAGAAGAGGAAAGGGAAGAGAGACCATTGTCGCAGAGAGTAGAGCAAAGTCATGGGGAGATGGAAGAGAAGTTGAACAAGTGTCAGAAAAGAGGGTAGCGTCAAAATAACTAAGTTCACGACGCGAGTAGATTGGAGGGGAGGGATTAGCGGAAGTGGAGTGCGAGAAAGGAGATAGTGAGAATGAGAGTAAAGCATGGTCGGAGGGATAAACAGGAAGAGAAGAGACAGGGGAGGAGGGATAGGAGGAATTGAAGATAAGGTCAAGAGTTGACCCAGAGGAATGAGTAGGGGATGGGGGTAGAGGAGGTAGGAGTTGAGGATGGAGAGGAGGGGAGAAGATTGAGGGGGAATTTATAATTATAAGGTTTATAGTTATAAACCTTTATAATTATAAACTATTATAAAATAATTATAAGGTTTATAATTATAAATCTTTATAATTATAAACCTTTGTTGAGGATGAATTTGGGCAAGGGAGAACCCTTTCATTTAAACTGTGATATTTGCGAATCTACAGAAGGCAACTCCAGAGCTTACTCAGAAAGAAAGTTACATTGGAACTGTGTTGAACTTGAACCAGAGAACTTACATTTCCATAATTTGAACATTTGTTTTGGAACAATTACTTTTTGGTTGAGAACATTTCACCACTAGTTTTGATGTAGTTGTGAAGACAAGCACAGGTTTTTGACACAGACAGACTTTTTGCTTTGGAATTCACTCATGTTAGGTAAGAATTGATGCAGTGCAACTGGTGTGGGACTACACAAGACTTATCTCTTGCTATGGGGTAACCCACCTTTTAATATAGGCCTGTACTACACAAGTTGGTAGTGTAACTGAGCAGCCAAGGATATCTTAAGAGGGGTAGTGAGAGCTGTACAATGAAATCAGTAAATCATACAGGTATCCAAGTAAACACTTACACACTTAATGTTATAGTATACAGATCTATTTTTATATACACAAATATATTTAAAGCATTCTTTAAAAAGGACCAACTAATAGTAACATTAATCCTAAATTAGGATTCAATGCAAAAAGTGAACAATAAAGCAGGTGATTAATTATTTCATATGTTATACATTTTCCAGCACCATGGGTAACGTCATTTGAGGTCAGTAATAACACTTATTTTGTATCACCTTTGCAGTATTGAATTATAAGGGACGGAAAGGTTATAATTAGATCAGAGCATACTGGTATTCTACAAAAAATAGTTTGATTCTTCCAGATGAATGAAGGCAGTCTTTTATCCCAGTAATAATAGTGTAAGGGACCAGGCACTGCCAAAGCCAATAGATTCAAAAGTAGGCATTTAGGGAGCCAGGACAGCCAAAGTCAATGGGCCAGTTCAAGGTTCTATTTTTAAGTAGTCAGTAGTTCAAATAGGAAATCACTGCAACTCAAGAGGAGTCACTTTGAAGAAGCACAAACTGGAAGGCCAGTGTAAGGGAATTGGGCACAGAAGTGTGGTGAGTGTTGCTCCCTTCTTTTTTTGAGGCCCCCACAACAAAATTTGAGTTGGCCCCGAGGCCCTTGGTAACCCTGTTGCATCCCGCTCCCACCCCGCACCCTCTTCCTGGTTTCCCTTTCCTCCAGCCTCCCAACTCGCCCCCCCTACTCTCATTGGTCTTTAGGACCATGTGTTGGAGTGTCTAGTGACTCGCGTGCACTCGCCGGCTCCATTTGAGCAGAGAAGCAAGGTAAGTGTTGCTCCTATTTCTGCCCAAATTTTGTGATATTTCTGAAGGCCCTGAGGCCCTTGGTAACCCCTGTTGCATCCCAGCCCACCCCGCGCCCTCTTCCTGGTTTCCCTTCCTTCCCGCCTCCTGACCCGCCCACCCTGCTCTCATTGGTCTGCATAGTCCATGCCCTCAAGACATATCCGACGCTTCCATGGCAGCTCTCTGCCCGTGCAGCACTAAGGCGAAGGGCACCTCCAACAAGCTGCAGCTCGAGAAAGTGTCTGCAGGTGTCCGCAGGGGAAGCCAGTGGCCAGGCGTCAACCATCAACTACAAGGACCAGTAGGGTGGGAGTGGCCTGGGCTAGGAGTAGAGCAACTACTCTACCCTAGAATCCTAGCCACTTAGCAAACCGAAATTAAACAGTGTGATTATTCCCCATCCCCTCTCTGCCTCCCACACCCTCAAGTAAGACAAAATCAAGCTATATTTAATACTGTACTCATCTGACCTGGTGGGCATAGACCTCTCTCGCACTATACAGATCTCTCAAATTTAGCAGGGGTTCGGTTTCCAAATTACATTGTATGGTATTTAAATTGCATTGACAGGCCTCTCTCCCACTATACAGGTCTCTCACATTTAGCAGAGGTTTATTTCCAAATTGCATTGTATAGTACTCAGGTTGCATTGATAGGCCTCTCTCCCACTATACAGGCCTCTCAAATTTAGCACGGGTGTATTTCCAAATTGCATTATATGGTACTCAGGTTGCATTGATAGGCCTCTCTTCCATTATACAGGTCCCTCAAATTTAGCAGGGGTTTATTTCCAAATTGCATTGTATGATATTTAAATTACATTGATAGGCCTCTCTCCCCCTATACGGGTCTCTCAAATTTAGCAGGGATTCCGTTTCCAAATTGCATTGTATGTTATGGTATTTAAATTGCATTGATAGGCCTCTCTCCCACTATACAGGTCTCTCAAATCTTGCTGTGTTCATTCATTATAATCCTTTGGTCACCTGTGTCTCAAATCTAGATGTGTTCAGTATAGTAATTTCTTTGATCACCTGTGTTTCAAAGCATAGCTTTGTTTAGATAACTGTTGGGCGGAGGCCTCTCTCCCACTATAAATGACTCTCAAATCTCGCTGACCAACTCACTCTAAAGTGAGTCAGAATCCACTGGCAGATTATTATGGAGTGACACTGCGATTAGGGGCTTGCGCCTCATAAGATAACAGTGAGTCCTATCTGCGCCCCCAAAGCCACTCTTTAGTTAGTAGATATACTTCTTAAACCCACATAGCTAGCTCACGGTAGTGAAGTTCGTCTAGGGAGACGGACATGAAGGACAGCCACGGATAACGCCCAACTATATAACCCCTAACAACCCCCTACCCCTCTCAAGACAGCGAATGAACAAGTCGGCAACACCAGCCAACAAGACCACCTACTGACAGAGACCAAACTGGTAGCGGATAACCCTCGACACCCAGTACTACACCACAAGACAACCAGACCAAAGCAAAACCAACTCGACATCAGCAAACAAATAAAGACTAAAACAACTCTCAACCTTAAAAATGCTGCGCAAACGACCTATACCGAGGGAAAGAAAAAGAGAAGAACAAACACTCCGGAACAGCGTCAAATACCCACAACTACAGAGCGCACCCCCACAGACGACAACAAAAATCTAATCAACGCTGAGAGAAGAGGCAAATCCCTCTACTTAACTCCATACCTTGCAAACAACTGGTCACCAGAACAAACCAACCCAATGCTAGAAGCAGCTACATCAAACAACCAAACACAATCGCGCAGAAGAAGGATGAACAACACTAGAAACAACAAAAACATAATCGATGCAATAACACCTTAGATCACCAAAACAAGGGGAACTTCCACTCAACATCCACAACTCCTGGAAGACGAATCCGATGAAAACAAAAAGACAGAACCTAGAAGACCTCTTCGATGACACTGACGCCCCTGCACCACACCTCAACAAGAGAACGACCAAAAAGGAAACCTCAACACCAATCAGAAAACGACCCCAACAAGAAAGCCCAAACCAAACTACACCTCCAAACTCCACTGCAATCTAATAAACTCAAGATCCATGTCAAAACACTCAGAGATCGTCAACCTACTCAATGACAACGGCATTGACATCCTATTCATCACAGAAACATGGCTGGACGACAACTACAAAATCACACTCCAAAGCTGCCTTCCAACCAACTTCAAGTGCCTTCAGATAAACAGGAAAAACAAAAGGAGGAGGCATCGCAATAGCATTCAAAGGACACCTGAAAATAAAAACAGACAAACCTCTCAACATCATCAACTGTGAAACCATGCTAATACACCTAACAGCGAGCCCAAAAACCAACATCACATTCATTTTGGTGTACAGACCACCGACATACGATGCAACCTTCGTCGACAACTTCATAGAAGCCATCACCAACATAGCCATCAAGCACGAACATCTAATCATCCTGGGGGACTTCAACATCTGGTTTGAAGAAAGTCACGCAAACTCCCAAAACTCACTGATTGGACAACTCACTACCATGAAACTACGACAGCTGGTCAAAGGGGCCACACACTCGGCAGGACGCATCCTCAACGAAATCCTCACCAAGGAAAAACTCATCACGGCACCGCCGATACAAATACTGTGGAGCGACCATTTCATAATCCCATTTGTGATCACTCTGCCAACTCAAGTCTACATCCAACGCCCTAAACACACAACCACCACAAAAAGAAACTGGAAACACGTCAGAGAAAGCAACCTTTTCGAACAACTGGAGATGACCAAACCCTAAACTATAGAACTAGAGCTGGCTGACATAGATGGGAAAGCGGAGCTACTACACAAATGGATTGCTGATACAATTGACAAGATCGCCCTGGAAAAACCATTCAGCGCATCAAAAAAAAGAGCAATGGCTTCACCCCACTACTAAGCACCATGAAAAAGGAAAACAAAAAGATGGAACTAGAATGGAGGAAAGAATACAACCCAGACAAAAAAACACTGTTCCAGAAACAAATCCGTGCATACAAGAAGAAAATTCAAAAGGCGGAGAGAAGGCTTTATGACAGAATCACTAATGCCACCAACACACAAAAACAAATGTTCAACATCATTAAAGAGATGAGAAACCCACCATGCTGTGACAACACCCCAACTCCCTCAGAGAAACTATGCAACGACCTGGCAGACCACTTCAAAAACAAAATGAATGACATCCGACAAATCATACAAAACAGACCAACCAACCACAATATACAACCAAACAAACCTAACACAGAAATACGGCACAAACTCCAAAACTTTCCTGAAATATCAGCAGAGGCATTAGCCATGTTGGTAAAACACAGCAAGAAAGCAGGATCACCCATGGATCCCTGTCCCCTGGACATCTACAAAGCAATCCTCCGCCAAGGAACGCCAGCAGAATATTACAGAAAACTTCTAAATCTAACACTAACAACAGGAACAGTACCAAGGACCTTCAAATCAGCATATATAAAACCACTTTTAAGTGGCGACATAGAAGACCTCTCCAACTACAGGCCAATTTCAAACATTCCCTACCCAGCAAAACTCCATGAAACCTACGTATACAAACTAACCCAAGAACAAGTAGAAAAACACCACCTGATAGACCAAGCTCAAGTCGGTTTCAGACCCACAAGAGGAACAGAAACAGCACTACTATCCATCTGGGACGACCTAAAAACGAAGGCAGACTCAAACACAACCTCGGCCCTTATTCTAACCGACCTCTCTGCAGCCTTCGACACAGTTAGCCATGACACCCGAATCAAAAGACTAGAAGACATAGGCATAACAGACATGGCACTACGAGTTAACGACTGTGGAGTACCACAAGGATCCTCACTATCACCACTATACTTCAACATCTACCAGAATCTTCAAAAAATGCAACATTACATGCTACAACTATGCAGATGACACACAAAAATCGAAGACACCCAAGCCGATCACTCAACCCTAATCGAGTGTCTAAAAGAAGTCTTCAACTGGATGAATGCCAACAACCTGAAAATCAACCCAGGAAAGAAAGAAATCATGATCATATCCAAAAACCAAGAGAATGAAACGGCCATCCCATGGCCAACGGAAATGGGAACCGCACCAACACGATCTAAGGTAGTAAAAAATCTGGGAGTCCTGATGGACAACACCCTAAGCCTAGAACCACCAAATGGTATCCAGTGATTCCCTCGAATACATAGCATCGAATGCAAACGCTTCGAAAAAAATTCATCGAAAAAATGAATTTTTTTGTAGGTAAAGTTTTTTTTTATTAAAATGGGTTTTAAGGGGTAAAAAACAGGGGTTGGGTGGCACCCCATTAAAAAAATGAAAACAAAATGAAAGAAAATGCATTTTTTCGATGCTTTTTTTTCTAGGCTTTTGCATTCAATGTTTTGGATGTCAAGGCTATCACTAGGAACCACCACAAATAAATGCTATCATCAAGAAATGCTTCTTCCTCCTACTCACAGCAAGAAGAATCTAACCTTTCCTCTCCATGCACAAAACACTCACAATCGTCGCCCTCATCATGTCAAGAATCGACTATGCAAAAAGCCTCTACCTCGGAATACCAGAAAACCTCCTGAAGAAACTACAACAGATCCAAAATACAGCAGCCAGACTACTCCTCAAACTATCCAGAAGAGACCACATCACTCCTACCATAAAAACACTACACTGGCTCCCAGTAAAACATTGTATCACCTTCAAAACACACAGGACAATCAGCGGACAAGGAGCATGATTCCTACAAGAGAAAATAACAATCTACAAGCCAACGAGACCCCTCAGGTCAAGCAACGAAATCCGCCTGGAACAAAAACCATACCTTACGAAAAAACTTGGAGGCGTCTCCTTCTCCCACTTAGCCGCAAAAACCTGGAACATCCCAAAAGAAATAAGAAACACCGAAGATCACCTACAATTCAGAAAATTACAAAAAACCTGGCTCTTCAACACCACAGATTCAAACTGAAAAACTGAAACAGAAAGGAAAGGGATGACTAAAGCTAAGAGGACACTAACACCCAGAACCGACCAGAGAAACTCTTAACAGAACTAGATAGGTAACGCCAAGTCAAATAGCATAAAAGCAACACCCATAAGGACAGAATCAGCATCCCCAGCTAATCCCAGCCAACAACCTCAACTTCCCCGTAATTGTTACCAGGTATCACACAGATATAGAGTTGTTTGAATGTTAGCACTCACCACACTCGAACTAAGTTGTGGACATTAGCATGTATACACTGGCCGTATGAGTTGCGAAGGAAGGGACGTAAGCTTATGAAGAAAGTTAATGGAAGTGGAAGCCAGGTGTGAAAGGGACTGGGTAGCGGACAAGCCCAGATCAGGACAGAGGTGCAGAAATGCTCACACACCCCCATCTGGGGAGATTACGGAAACCCAGCGCCCCACTTTGAGACAGAAATGACAATTAAGCAATCCACTAACAGTTTCCACCCTCTGCATAGTCCTCTCAAACTCTAAACCAAACACAACCACAAGCCTACAGCACACCAAGCCGCACAAACTTCACTACACTGTAACAACAAAACACACAGACTCGCACAAGGGTACAGGACTACTACCGGCCGCAAACACTTCAGGCCTAGCCAACGGACCCACGTGCTGAGGCCGCCAACAGCACATCACTGCTCTCTTGCACTTTTCCAGCTTCCTCCCACTAACTCACCCTCCCTTCTTCCCCTCTTTCAGAGCGCCAGGGGACCACTCCTTTAACATGAACATTAACTCCATAGAGGGTAAAATAGCACTCCCCAAGGTAGGAAGCACCACAAATGGCAAAAGCTTAATGTACCACAAGCCCCACAATACCTATGAACTGAAGAATGCGTTCCAGCTGGATGGCTTCTGCTTGCAGTTCAGCAGACCCTTGTTCCTGGTACTTGGTCGTGGTGACGAAAGGGAGGACATCTGCTGGGCTTCTGCGGCAGCACTCGAGCGAGGGACTCAGCAGCAATGGATTCTGCTAGATTCAGCGGCTCTTTGGGTTTTTGACGCCTTTTTCTCAGCGCCAAAGAAGAACGAACAGCTCTGGTTAGAAGTTACTTGATCTCTCGGTCCTGGACACTGGTGAGGGGACTCTGGATGAAGATTACCTGCTTCTGTGGGGTCCTCTGGATGCCCACAAAGTTTTGTCCAAATTCACACTTCGGAAGACAATGCACTCGATGATGGTCAGGGGTCACCTGGGATTGGGGTTCTGCAGCCTTGGAAAGTGACAGAAAGTCAGGGTTGCACCAAAACGGAGTCCGCCTTGAGGTGGAACAAGTTACTTTCCTGTAACTGTTGTTCTCCAGCATGGGTCTGGCATGGATTCACATGCTCATGAATATTCCCCGTCGTCAGGCTGGGAATCCTCGGTAAAGAAAAAAATTAGTTTCAGTTTCGTTTCTGAACTGTCTTTCTACTAGTAACCAATCACTGGTCTCTGAGTCATACTGCCCCCAGCCAATGACTGACCTCGACCTAAACCCCTCCTCTGGCAGCCATCTTCAGATTTGGTAGCCCGTAAAGTGGCAGTAGGATCAAGAGAAGAGCCGCAGAGGGGTTGGAGGAGGGTTTGCATGTGAATCCATGCCAGACCCATGCTGGAGAACAACAATTAGAGGTAAGTAACTCGTTCCTTCTCCAGCATGGGGTCTGGCATGGATTCACATGTTCATGAATACAAGAATACATAGCAGTACACACATGCACAACCACAGGAGGAGGCAAGGATCAACATAAGCATTTCAACAACTCAACATTAAGCATCTCTTACCTCCTCACCAGGCTCACCTTCAAGCGAACAGGTTGCGCAGCACTACCTGGCCGACTGTGGACTCCTCCCTGGAATCCCGGTCGACACAGTACAATCTCGTGAAGGTGTGCGTCGACCTCCACCTTGCGGCCATTCCGATGTCCAGCAGGGGCACACCAGACAGGAACACCATAGTAGCAGCAATCGCTCTGGTTGAATGGGCTCTCGGACGGCCATGCAAAGGTCGGTTTACCAACCGGTGACAGTGCATGATGCAGACGGAGAGCCATCTGGAAATGGAAGCCTTCGAGAGGGCCTTCCCCTTGGTTCACAGGTCCAAAGTTCACAAACAGTTGTGATGTCTTCCGAAGGCTCTTCGTGCGGTCCACATAGAACTTCAGCACTCTAGCCACATCCAGCGAGTGCAAAGTCATCTCAGCTGGCGACGGAAAGAAAACGGGTAACACCAAGGGCTCGTTGAGATAGAAGTCCGACGGCAACTTGGGCATGAACGAGGGGTGCGTCCTCAGCACTACCATCTCGTAAAAAGTCAGATATGGAGGTTTACAGGTGAGGGCCTGGATCTCTCCCACTCATGCAGAGGTGATGGCCACAAGAAACGCTGTCATCCACGATAGGAACTTCAACGGTGCCGAATGCCGAGGCTTGAATGGCGGACCCATGAGCCTGGTCAGCACCACGTTGAGCTCCCATGCCGGGCCGAAGCCTTCACCGGCGGGAACGAGCAGAACAGTCCTTTCATGTACTCCTTCACCAGGTGATGGCACCACAGAGACGACAGCCTCGGAGTTCTGGTGTAGCGGGAGATTGCCGCCAGATGGATTTTGATGGAGGCGTGTGCCGGCCCCACCTTGGCCAGCGACAGCAAGTACGGCAGCACATGAGAGGCCGTAATCCGCAGAGGGTTGTTCTTCTGTGCACAGCACCGGACAGAGAACCTCTTCCATTTGTGTCCCTAGCACTTGAGAGTCGAGGACACCCTGGCCTTTGCAAGCACCTCCTTGCAGTCCAACGGGATATCGTACCCTCTGAACTCTAGTGCTGCAGGAGTCAGGCAGGCAGGTTCAGCGATCCCGGGTCGTGATGTAGGATGGTGCCTCCTTCCCTGGCGGGAAGATCCGCGTCTGTCGGCAGTTTGACTGGGGGGACTCTGACATGTCTAGAAGGTCCAGGAACCAGATCTGCCTCGGCCACGCCGGTGCGACGAGGATCATCCTGCACCGGGACCGTCTGAGTTGCCTGATGTGTCCCAGCAGCAACAGCAACGGTGGGATTGCAAACAGAAATAGGCTGTCCCAGGAGAATTAGAATGTGTCGCCCATGCTCCCTGGCTGGGGAAACCTGCTGGCAAACCTCTGGCACTTGGTGTTCATCGCCGTCGGAATAGGAGGTCAACTTGATCCTGCCAAAGCTCCCACTCGTGGCAAGAGCGCAGCTCCCTGCTGAGTGAGTCGGCGATGGTGTTCTTTATTCCTGCCAGATGGAAGGGTACCAGAAACATCCCGTGGGCAACGGCCCAGTGCCACAGATCCTGCGCTTCTTTGTATAGGGCTGGGGATCTGGTGCCCCCCCTGCTTCCGGATGTAGAACATCATGGTGGTGTTGTCGGTGAAGACCCTCACCACCTTGCCCTTGAGGTACGGGAGGAAAGACCTGAGGGCCCAGAACACGGCTCAGAGCTCCTGGACGTTGATGTGTAGTAACCTCTCCTCCGGGAGCCAAAGGCCTCTTGAATGGAGATCTCTCGTGTGCGCTCCCCATCCCTCCAGGAAGGTGTCCGTCCTCACAGTTTCCTGATGTTTCGGGGTCTGGAAGTCCATGCCCGCCGCAAGATGCGCGCGGTTGCCAGACCACCGGATCGCATGGCGGAAAGTCTCGTTGAGGGAGATCTTGTCTTCGAAGCTGCCCGCCGCTTGCATCAAACGGCTGTCAAGGAACTCCTGTAGTGGCCGCATCCGCAACCTGCACAGTCGTACGAGGTAGATACATGATGACATCATGCCGAGCAGGGACTTGATGGACCTCACCCTGGCCACTTCCATGGTCAACAGCCATTGTACCTTACCCAGGATGGCTTTCGTCCTCTCCTTCGATGGTGAAGCCAACCGTGCCACTGTGTCGAGTGTGGCTCCCAGGAACAGGGTGTCCTGTGAAGGTACCAAGTGAGACTTTGCGAAGTTGATCGAGAATCCCAGTTCCGAGAGCAGGCGGATGATCTTCGCTGTGTGATCGACGGCGAGTTCTATTGACTTTGCTCGGATGAGCCAATCGTCCTGATAGGGGTATACGTGGTTCCCCTGCAGGCACAGCCGCACCGCCACCGGTGCCATGCACTTGGTGAAGACCCTTGGCGCCGACTTCAACCCGAAGGGCAGGGCCTTGAACTGGTAGTGCCACCCTTGGACCATGAACTGTAGGAACTTTCGATGTCCTTTGCGTATGGGGATGTGGAAGTGGAAGTAAGCATCCTCCAAGTCCAGCGACAACAGGAAGTCGCCTTCCTCCAATTGTCCCAGCACGTGTTGAAGGGTGACCATACGGAACTTCTGGGACTTGATGTATCTGTTGAGGCGGCAAAGGTCTAGGATGGGCCGCCAGCCGCCTGTCTTCTTTCGGACGAGGAAGTACTGCGAGTATACTCCGGAGCCCCAGAGCCTTTTTAGGACGATTTCTATCGCGCCCTTTTTTCAGCATTGCTCGTACCTTCACAAGCAGCTGTGGCACATGGTTTTCTTTCCTGGCCATAGGTGGGACACGGGGACACTTTCTTTGGAACTCCAAGGAGTGCCCCTGAGCCAGGGCATCCAGCACCCAACGGTTGGTGGAGATGGACTCCCACACGCTGACGAATTTCACCAGCCGGCCTCCCAACGGGTGTTACTCACCACTCCGTAAATAGGTCAGGAAGATAGATAGATGACCTTGGAGACAATATGTTCACAAGAATCGATATCCAGCCTCCAACTACAGCTCCCCTGAGTTCAAGACTCAGGCTTCCTCAAGAGAGGAGCTCTTCTTTACAACGTACCTCTCTGCTGTTTCAATTGGAACAGGCAGAGATGTCAGTCAAATAAAAGAGCGGGGAGAATACACACAGCCAATACCCAAGCTGCAAAGGAATACAAAGAGATTAGACAGTGCTGAGGAACCAAGTAAGCAATCAAGCACAGTATGGGACAGGAAATACCTAGGCAGTGATTGGAGTGGAACTTCCCGTGGGAATGGACCTACAAGTAAAGAAGTAAACCCAAATGAGTGAATTCATCTAATGGATTCTTCCTGTAGAGAGTTTTAGTCAAAAAAAACTACAGACCTGAATTGTGGGACTCTCAAGGGTTAATTAATTCCAGGATTGGACAAAACAACAGGAAAAAATAATAAACAGGGAAGTTAGTACAGGGAAGTTAACCCGGGCGGCACGAGGGTCGCGCTAGAGCCGGGTTGGTGCAGGAGAGCATCAATATGCACTTTGAAATAAGTTTGTTGAGAGTTTCAGTTCAATAAATGTCCCAAATGCAGTAGTGAGGAATACCAGCAGAGCAGTAGTAGTCAAAGATGTCGCTGGCAGAAATAGAAGGAAATCAACATAGTTGGTTACCTGAAACACAGACTTCCTAAATGATAGTTGGAGCAACTGAAGTGTTCTGAATAACTGCTGACGAAGGTGTTGCGAAGACAGCAGGAGCAGGGAAGAATAATCAAAGCAACGTTCTGTGTCAAATATCAGAAGATCATAACAATGGTAAGGGCGTAGAGAAGGCAGTCCAGGGGCAGTCCGGGTCGATACCGTAGTGGTCTTTGAAGTGTAAATGGAATAGGAGACGTAACAATCCAAAAGTTCAGGCGTGGGTCGAAACCAGGAGATGAAGTTGGGATTTCGTGACAGGATTTCACGAAGGAAAACGGACATAACCGCGAATAGTAAGAAACACTAATTAGCAGCAACAAGCGCGCTGGAAGACGCTGGTTTTAAACACGTAATGGGGACGTGCCTTGTACGTCCTTCACGTACGAGCCGTGTCAGCTGACACGAGTTCCGCAAAAGCTTGTACAGACGCCATGGCAACCTGTATCTGCTCCACAAAGAAGCCTGTGAATGGGACGTACGCCACAGGGAAGTTTTTGTCTGCCGAAGTGTAACACCGGGGTGCTCGGGTGGGGGCCCGACGTCACATCCGGTTCAGTCTTGTTTCGCTGAGGCCTTGCCACATTGGCCTCCTTGGCGGCGACGACAGTGTCCTCCTTTTCTTGTTGCGGCCTTGTAGGCCTCCTGCGACAAGGAGCGGGCTGCCTAGCGGTGCGACGAGGAACTGCTGGCAAATCCTTTGGAGGCACCTTGATACTTGCCTCCGGAAGTCCAAAAGGACGGTTGTCGCTGATGGAGGGGACCCAGGGCACAGGCCTTGTCGGTGTCCGCCTTGATGGCCTGCAGTGACTCGTCCACTGCCTTGCCGAGCAGGTTGTTCCCGTCGAAGGGCATGTCCAGTACCCTGATCTGCACGTCCTGACGGAAATGAGTGGCCCTGAGCCAACCGCACCGGCGAAAGCAAACGCTGTTGCCCATCTGGCGAAAGTCGGTGTCGGCAATGTCTGTGGCCACCGTGATGGCGTGGTCCGACACCACCTCACCTTCCTGCAGGATTTCAAGGGCTTCTGCCCTCTTGCCATCTGGGAGGAAGTCCAGGATGGGATCGATCTTGAACCACAGCTCCCTGTCGTAGCGCACCACGATTGCGAGGCCACCTTGATGGTCGTCGTCCCATGGCATCCAGCTTCTTCTCCTCGGCGTCCGGCAGGGAAGTGTAAGTTGATGCCGTCGCCCCTGCCGATTTCTTCTTGGCCGCCGCAGAGAGCACCGAATCCGGGGATGGCAGTGCCCCAAGGCACATAGGAGCGGAGTTCGAGACCCGGTACTTCTTCTCGTACCGGTCCCTTTTTGCAGGGGCCGTGGACGGGTTCTTCAGAAGGGACAGTCGTTTGTCCCAGATGTCGTCTAGTAAGGGGACTGACAGGACGGTCTTCCTCTTGGCCTCCCGTCGTTGGTAGAGGAACCCTTCCTTCTTCAGCTCTTAGGGGCATAGGTGGAAAAGCTCTGATGCCCTGGCTATCATGGCATGAAAGGAGCCAAATTCATTGGGCAGGGAGGCCCGGGCAGGGAGTGATGGGAGATCCATCCCGTCCGTCCCTGTCATCGCCGTCTGCGTCCCGTCCCTCGGAGGGGATGGGGGTGAAGGCTGGAAGGGAGGTGGCAGATGGACTCGCCTCCACTTGTTCGGTGGGTTCCCCAACGGTCCAGGTGCTGCTGGATCGTCCGCTGGTGGTAAGGGCATCCTTGTCCTTATCTCCGTACACAGAGCTTGCAAAGCCATCAAGATTGCTCCTGAATTGTCTTGTGCCATCGGTTGCAAAGGGTGCAAAGGCTGGGGCGCAGGATCCTCCGCTTCCTCCACGGTCCGCAGTTCCTCGTCGGCCCCACTGTTGCTCTCTACGTCCGCCTCGTCGGGATCCCTCCTGTAGGCCCTGGCCTCCTCGAACTTCTTGTCCAGAATCTTTTTGATGCCAGCCAGCTCATCTTGGGAGGTGGTATCTGTGTCCGTTAGGGCTACCGTGCCCCCCTTTCTTTCTCATCCCAGGGTTTCACGGGGGTCTTCTCGATAGGCTGGAAAGATATTTCCCTCCTGGGTGGCAGGGAAACTCTAGGCCCGAAGGTCGTCTCCACTGGGGTAGCCTCCGCAGGCTTCGCCAGGGCCGCCACGACTCCTTCAATCGAGGCCTTCGCCGGGTGAATCTGGGCCTTCACGACCTTGGGCGCGTCTGAGGCCTTCACCTTAGGCGAAGGGTCACTGCCTCGCCCCCCCTTGGCTGACTCCGTCAGGATCGACCGGTGCTTCTCCCAAAGCTTACCTAGGTTCTCCGACTTCCTTTTAACCGAGCCAGAGTGTTGACTCGTGGATGATGGCGTCGGTGACATTGCGCCCAGCCTGGCAGCCGAGGATCCCGAACCAACGGCGCTCCTGGTGCCTGCGGACTCACGGTACTTAGCCTTTTGTTGGATCCCTGTCGCCGGAACGCTCTCAAAGGTCTTAGAAGACCACTCGTACTTCTTCTCACCTGCTGCTGGGCTCTTCCCCTCCAGCCAGTTAGTGAGCGGAGTACGACAGTCCTTCATTGTCCGGACGGACATGTGCTTACAGAAGGCACAGTCCTTCACCATGTGCGATTTGTCGTTATTATGAAGGCAGTAGATCCAACAGGCATCGTGTCTCCTTTGTCCTGGGCCATGACCACGCAGGGTAGGCCTCAAAGATCTTCCGGAATCCTCCAAGAAGTGAAAACTCGATGATAATTCACCCTTGAGGGGTGTTGGAAATTCAAACACGGGTCCCCGTTAAATGAAGACGAATCGGTGGAGCTTGAGGCTCCAACTAACCGAAAAAATAAGAGTAAACTCTTAGGAAAAACACAAAATGCAGAAAAAGCTCGAGAGCTAAGCACGAGGACTCCCAACACTTGAACGTGCGGTAAAAATCTGAAGATGGCTGCCAGAGAAGGGGCTTAGGTAGAGGGCAGTCATTGGCGGGCGGCAGTATGACCCAGAGACCAGTGATTGGTTACTAGCAGAAAGACAGTTCAGAAACAAAACTGAAACTGATTTTTTTCTTTACCGAGGATTCCCAGCCCGACGGCGGGGAATATTCATGAGCATGTGAATCCATACCGGACCCCATGCTGGAGAATAGTTTGTTCCACCAGCCTAAGGGAGGAAGTCGTCCCGTGGGGGTCATCCCATACGAAATGAAAACAGGGTCAGCACAGCTGCAGGGCTTCACCGGGCAGTTTGCAGTCCAAGAGGGTGCTGCTGGCGTCTCATCCCGTCTTCGTCGAATGTGGGCCTCCAGTGGTCAACTCTGCCTCTAGTCCCAAAAACCTCACATTTTAAACAAGTTCCCATTAATTCACAGCCCTAGGCTGTCAATCACCCAGCAGGCTGGCTGTCCACCCGGACAGCTAGCCGGCCAATGAGAACTGGTTTCACTCAGGCACACCTAGAGACAATGGACAAGGATGTTTCGGGCCCCTCCCTCACTTCCTGACTTTCCTGACACACTAGAGCCTGGGTCGGGCTTCAGGGCTGAAGCCTGCCAGAGGCAAAACACTCAAAGGTCTCAAACCTAATTCAAACAACAGAGTAAAAGCCCAGAAGAAACTAACTGACAAGAAATGGTGAAAATAGAAAACAGAAGCCATTTTGGAAAAATGGTCACCCTTGGGTGCTGTACTGGAGTTCAGGATTCAGCCTGCAGATACAAGGTATTAAAACAGAAACCACGTCCGCCAGCCATTCAGGTGAGTTAGTGTAACAGAATGTTACAAGAGGAGTGGGATAAAGGAGTTACTATGTAACCCCCCAGCACTTCACACAGGGTGGTGTGTGCTGGACCCACAAAGGAACAGGTAAGTAAGACAGGGTAATCTTACTATTCTTGGGAACAGTAGTTCACCCAAGAAAATGTAGTTAAACATTAAGAGAAGTCCAAAGGTACTGTGTTACAATGCAAAAAGCAGATGCCTATGGAGTTTACCAGACCCATAAAACTGTATGAAACAAAAACATCCTTGTCAGAAAAAACACGAGAGAGTAAAAAAAAAGTCCCACTCACTCAGGAGTTACAATTAAAAAGCTGTTAGTGCAGCGAAAGAGCTGGGGATCTCTTAAAGGCAATTGGCACAGGAATTAAAATTCCCCCTAAAACTCAGCACCCCCCAGACTAAAGGACAGGAGGATTTAATCCACTCCTGGATGAACCTCTTGTTCCAGTCGTACATACTTTCTGGAGAGACATCAGCATTTTCGGTATTGCACCCTGGACTATGCTCAATGTTAAAATCAAACCCTTGGAGGCTGACAGACCATCTAAGTAATTTAGGATTTTCCCTCTTTATTTGCATTAACCATATCAAGGGTTTGTGGTCAGTTTGAATAAGTAAAGTAGAACCATACAAGTTTGGCCTAAATGCCTTGAATGACCACACAATGGCAAAACACTCACGCTCTATGGTTGCCGAACTTGTTTCACGGTCCTTCAGTTTTTTTTTACTGATGAAGAAAATGAGGTGTTCTCTGCTTTGCTCATCCAGCTGACTTAAGAATGTACCTATCCCTGTATTAGAAGCATCTGTGCGTACAATAAAGGATTGGCTATAATCAGGAGCTCTTAAGACTGGAGCTTTGCAGAGGGCTCGTTTCAGCCCTTCAATTGCCTTGTGTCATGCAGCCTGTCGTTTCAGGGGTTCCCACCACTCCAGTACCTATGTCCCTTCAGGCGCCCGTCCTTCCAACCCCCCTACTGCCCTTGCTCATCACGTAAGGCTAAGACAGAGTTCCGGTTTTGGAGCTTGCACAGCTTAGACACCAGAATGCAATTGGTTCGATTTCCAATAGTGTAATAATTCTGCTTGGTTTTCATCATTGCCTGAGCTGTCCTGTCAGACAGGTGTGCCTCCAATTTCATCTGTGCCATCCTGAGTTTGCGTAGTGCCTTCCAAGACCCAAACCTCTTGTGCTCCTTCTCAGCACCTGTAACCTCCCTTTCCAAACTAAATCAACCCCAATTCACGGAGGAATAGGCCAAAAGCCGTTGAATGTTTAAAGTCTAACTTGGTGGGAGGGAGAGTCTTGTCTACCAGGGGGTTGGGTACCAGACTGTAGTCCCAGCCTAAAGCGACTTGCCCCTCAGCAAAAGGGAGCACCTTGAGTAGAAAGCTTTCCAAAAATAAATCTTGACCAACATTAGGGGCATATAGGGACACCAACATGAACATCCAATCCCACAACAAGCCTTTCACAAAAACATAGCACCACTGCGGGTCCCGAATGACCTTAACTTTTGAGATCGGGGTCTGCTCACCCACCCACCAAAATTGCCACATTGCATTTTTTCTCACCTCCAGGGACAAAAAACTGGCGCGGGAACGCCCTGCTTTTCATGCGCTTCTCATCCTATACAAGTGTTACACAGAATCCAGCGCAGTTCCCTTAGGGAGCAGTATACCAGATTAGGACTACAGGTGAGAGCAATAAATCCCCTTTGGTATCAGTACGTACCACAAAGATTTAGTTGGTAGCTGTGGCTGAGCAGTCGGACTTATCTCAAGAGGGAGATGAGCAGTATTCAGGGTTTACACAATAGGCCCATTAGAATATGGAACAAGGAAACACTGACCAAAGCGTTGTATTTTAAAAAAGTAGATATATATTTATTTTATACACTTCTAATAAAACACATGTATCACAGTTATCAAGCAAGTTAAATTAAGTCAAAGGAAAAATATACACACTCCCAAGTTGAATTGTAGACCAAGTGAACCAGAGTGAAAACTGAGCAAAACGGCACACTGACAACTACACACAAGGGATTCTCTAGCAATTCATCACAAGGGAGGGAAAACACAAGTTATTTAGAAATAGTTTGTTATACACCCTAGCAACATTCCCATCAGTTTGTGAACCAGTTCAGCAAGACAGTGCATCAGCATAGGCAACACTTAAAATGAAAACTGAGCAACATGGTATTTCACAATGTTTAAGAATGGGAAGGAAAGGGTAGTTAAAAGAAATAGGTGCACCAACACAGTTCTCAGTGAGAATCAATCTAAAGAAAGCAGATCTAACAAATGTGACCCGAGTCAGTAGGCCTGTGCCAGAGTCAGTGGTACAGGGCAAGGGCCCAGGAGCAAAATGTTCTTGTAGCTACAGTCAAGTCTTTGGTTAACGAATTTGAAAAGGTGGTTACAGAAGTTGAAGAGACAATGTTAAGAGAGGGGGGTGGCCAACCCAACAGGTAGGTAAAGGATTTAAAACGCCTTTAGTGCTACCGCGAAGAAAGGGCGGCCTGGCGGAACAATGTACCTTTAAATGAAGAAGTGGCTCCTGCGGTGGCGGTTGTTCCTAGTAGTTCCTGCAGTTCGGGTGATCCAGCAGAGGAAGAGAGGCTCTCATCGTGCAGGAAGGTTCGAATTACTGCACTACCCAGGGATGAAACCAGACGCGGTACTGCCCGACTAATAAAAGATACGCTCCTTTAAATAGCGGTCCGGTTGGGCTGGTGCCTGGCTATCCGGCCTCCGAGTATAGGGTAAGGGAGATTCGAGCAAGGCAGGTCCGGGAAGACGATTGGCAAACTGGTTGGCCCCACCAGCTCAAGGAAAGAAGGCTCTTGCAGGTGAAGATCTTCTCTCGTTGTGTGGAGAAAAGTGGTGAGACGTTGCAGCAGGGCTTCACCGGTGGTTCAGTCGTTGCAGATGTCTTTGGCTTCTCTCCTCTTCGGCTTCTTAGTTCCAGTGGCAATGTCTTGCCCTTCCAGTCCTCAGGACCCTGCTTTTAATAAAAAAGATCCCCATTCATACAGCCTAGCTGTCACTCACACAGTGGAGTGGTCATCTTGGCGGGAGACCCTCCAGCCTATCAGGATAGAGTGCGACATGGGTTGCTGAGGCAACCCTGTCCAGGGGTCCTACTCCCCCTCCCACACAATGGATCCAACCCAGAATCAGTGGCGCCGAAAGGAAGGTTTCTCAGTAGAAGCCTGCCAAAAGGACGAACAAAGGATCCCCGACCTGGGTTAGGAGGTTAGAGAAAGACACGAAAAAGAAGTTATATTAAAGTTCTTGCAAATAAAACCTACTGGAGCAAAGTGAATATTAAAATGCACCAGCGGTATGTTAGAGGTTGTCAGAAAAAGTGGTAGCCTCGAACAATGGGAAAATCCCATAGGGAAATATTTGCGGTCGAATATTTATGGTAGTAACCACTGCCACCAGCCAGAAACCTTTGAGAGTGTGACTGTAGGGTACCCTCTCGAAAATGAACATATGGGAAAAACTATTAACCCTTCCCAGTACCTCCGTAGTAAGATGGGTTGTACTGGTTTAGTTCATAGGATTTGACTAGTAAAGTCAATGGGGACTTTACATGCCCTGGGAGACAGTAGTCAGTCCCAGGGTATGGAGTCTATGTTTGGGGGTCGCTACAACATCCCTGTGTCACTGTACTGAGGGTGCTGTGTAACACATGTCAATAACGATGGTTCCTGTGGGGGTTGAGAAAGATCCCATAGGCATTAAACACAAAAATAGCCTAGAACACACATAGCAAAAATGCCTAATAGTGGGAAAGAGAGTCTCACTCTTAGCAGGTAAAAAGAAACAAACCCTTCAAATCCAGCAAACCTGCTGGGGGACTCTTTAGGTAAGGGAAATTAGCCATAAAATGAGAATTCTCCCCAACAACAAGCAGGTGGGTTTCCTGTATGAACACAATGGAGAGAGACATATCCCTCAGTTTGCCTAACACAGATTTCCTTTTCAGTGGGGAATTCAAACCCTGTACATGCCAAGTGCCCATCAACATTAGGTCCTCCCCCTCAGCATCAACCTCTACATTAGCCAACATTCCCCCACAAATCAAGTTGCGCTCCCCCATCACCACAGCCCACATACTAGTTTTGTAGAATAACTGTCCGTCCCTCAGTAAACAATTATTAACTAAACCCTCTCCCCCACCCCCCCATTATCCCAACCACAAACCATGCTCAAACATGAACGACTTCCAGACATCTGGAAACTCTGTCGGGAACCTGACTCAGAGGGCGGAAAAGAATCATATCACCAAGACACTCTTCCCTCCCAGCACAGCCCCCTGCCGTCAAATACAGACCCCACTCCCGGACCACCACAACTCAATCCCGGAGGACACCCCATCAGACTCGGCTCAAGAGGAGACATCCCCCCAGCAAACAAGCTACCACTCCAAACCTCAGATTATTCAAGTCTTTCTGGGTGGCCACTTCACCCGCCTCCCCCTGCCCACCTTGTGCCATTTCTGCAAGGAAGCCGGATTAGTACCCTGACTCGAATCCTGCACACCCTCCGGATTCCCCTCCCCAACACCCTCTTCGGATTCAGCACATTCTCTACTTCCTTCAGTGTTCGGACCACCAAGCGCCTCCCTTGATGAGTGAAATGTAGTGCAGTAGGAAAGTGTTACGCTCACCTGGTATCCACGGGGGCGCCACACAATACTGGATGGAGGTCTAAGCGCTATCCCGGAACCCTCTCTGCTTGGTTATGTGCCAGACGTTGGGTAGCGCCTTAGGTTTTTGTGCGTTGAACTCTCCATCCTGCATCTCTGTGCAGGGGCGCGTGGTTGGTGCTGGCGTTCCGTGGACCTAGTTGCTTCACTGGTCCGTGTGCCCTTATGTCGGGTCCACACCGGCTGTGACTCCAACTCTGCTTGCTGTCTTCCAGGTGAATTATAAAGTCTTTTCCATCTTTATTCTGTCTCGTTCTTTCCCTCCTTTTCTCTGTCTTCTCGGCATCTTGCTCCACTACGCTGTTCCCTAACAATGTCTCTTTTTGTTTTCAGAGGGATGGTTGCGATCTCGGAGTTGCCGCGCCGATATCGAAGACCAAAGTGAGTTATAGATGCGCGGAGCGCTGCGCTGTTTATTGGTGTTAATTGCTAACCTGTGTTCTCTTCCCTTCTTTGTACAGGTTGCGGTGATGTCCCGCAGTGATGAGCGACATAATTGCTGCTTGCCCAGGTAAGTGCTTTGTTAATGCTGACCTTGTTCCTTCTACCTTGCAGGTTGCGGTGAAACCCAGAGATGGGCGAGGTAAGAGAAGCGCAGAGTGCTGCCAGGACTCGCTGCTTGCCCAGGTAAGAATTGTTGTTATTAATGCTGTCCTCATTTCTTTACCTTTGCAGGTTGCGACGAACTCTGGAGATGGGCGAGGTAAGCGAAGCGCAGGATGGATTCAAGACCGGTTACTTCACAGGCAAGTGTTCTTGCTTGCTAATGCTGTTCTTATTCTTCCAGGTTATTAATGGAATCCAGATCTAGGGGCTTCAGGATCGGGCTGCCGGAGAAGCAGATGAGCAGGAGCTGGACACGGTGAGCGTTTTGCTGCAGGAGTGCAGAATAGCGCAAAGCATGTTCTGCTGTTTGGGTGTGGTTTAAATAGCCCAGGTAAAGTAGTTCCAGGCCCAGCCACACCCAAAACACTAGACCGCATGGCTTGGTTCTAAAGAACTGAGCTGTGTAATAGGCCTCCATGTTGGATTAAGGTCCAAAACTGGTATTGCTTTATTCCGGATAATGAGCCTGGCCCCAAAGGCGCCAGGACTGACTCTATGTATGTTTCTGATGGAGTTTGAAGGCCCTTGGGGCCAGTGTGAAGAGCTTTAGCCCCACTGCTGCCAGGGGGCCGTTATACCTGAGGTGGTCGGGGGCATGGATCATGAAGGAAAGCCCCACCTATAGGGCACTTACCTTGCCCATAGCCACTCAGTCAGCAGGTGCAGTGCCTTTCGCTTTACCAAAGTCGTTGACGCCAAATCCTGATACAGGGAGAGTGACATGTTGCGAAACGAGATGGACGGCAAGGGTCTAGCAGCAGCCATTCTGCGTCCTTTGAGTTTAAAGAACAGAATCCGGGCAGCACATCAGCAGGCCTGCCCTGGGTCAGGGCAGAATGAGATTTGGCTCAGTGATTTCTATCTAGTTCAATCTCATGATCTTCAGGCAGTTCAAGAATGGAACGAAAGGTCAGTTGGAGTTGGATAGGTCTTCATCTCACACCATTGAGGAAACACCCTGGATCCGGACATTATTTCTGCCGGGGCGATTTTCCACATCTTCCTGCTTGACTTTCAGGGCCTCACAACAGGCCTCAAGTCGATTGGAGCACTCTCCAACTTCATAGGACTGCTCACAGAGGGTATCCTCCACCTCCGACACCCTGTAATCAGTCTCTGAAACTCTTATCGAATTCCAGGATCTTGTGGGAGAGTTCATTTGTGCTCTTAGGGATTTCTTTGTGGATTTTGGCAAACAGATCCTGCAGCTCTGAGTCGGTAGACATCTGCGTGAGCACATCTGGGAGTGTGTCAACACCTTGAACCTGGGCTGCAGAGGTGCAGCGGCCTCAGTATGTTTGTTCTTGTCTGAAGACCAGCATTGTGGAGATATCCGCTTGCTTCCCTCGTTTAGGAGTTTTAAACATGTTGGACCTAGATGACAGCAGCCAGTCAGACCCACACCACGGCAATGCCGGCACCACCAAAGAACCATGGCTATATTTCCATTGCGGTGCCCATAACAGCCACCGCTATGCCTGGTTGACAGAGTTCCAAAAAAGCGCAAAGCAAAGCTTGCCCAGTCAGGCAATCAATCATGGGTACAGGCACACCCAATGGCTATCCCAAAACCACTCTCAGCAGTCGTAGGGCAGACGAGCGTGGCAACTAGACTGAGAATGCTGGTATCCTAATATCAGTGCCAACCCCTTAGCCAGGACCTCAGTAGCTAGAGAATGTGTGGCAATGCGTTGGAAGAGGCTGCAGACTGAATATAGAAACCTCCGCTAACAGAGAGAGACTAGTGAGCTTGGAGGCAATCCCTTCATCTTCTTGTGGTAGCATCACTGGCCACTCAAGGAGCTGCATTAGTAAGTCTTAAGACCACAATTCCAACTGGGCATGGGGAACCCAATGCAGCGAACCTCTAAACCTGCTTCACTTCAAATATTCTTGGCCCCATGCAGTGTAGAAACAGAATGCAGCGAAAGAATCCCAATGTAGGCCAGGAGGAGCAGCGAGACCATGGACAGAGTTATCACAATAGATGTCTTCTCACACCATCATCACCCACCACAGCTTTTGGGAGCACACCCATTCACTTTATTGTAATCATTCTGGCTTTTCCCCAGCTTTATTTTTTCTCTGCATCTTGGGTTGGAAGATGCAGTTTAGGAGAAAGCATAAAGGAGAGTCACAGGTAAGTCAGCAGGCCCCACCGGGCCACCTCCACCCCACAGCGACGCCCAGTGTATCAAAGAGGCTCAGGGACCCGCTCCCTGAGCCTCAGTCCCAGCTACCACAATGTCGGCCAGTGCCCAGGGGGATACGGGCCGCCCCCAACTCACTGCTACTATGCTGGCAATATCAGGACCACCGCCAGCAAAGCCCATGTTGGTTCCAGGCGGGGAGTACTTCGTGCAGAAGGCACAGACCACACACATGCAGGCCCCAGAGCCTCTAAGACCACGTGCCCAGCCTCTCTCCATCCTCCTAAGCCAGCGCTGGACTCTCCGGACCACCGCAGAGGCACAGCAAGGCAGCAACGTGTTCACAGAGCAGCGATCCGCTGCGGCACAGACTATTTTGAAGGCAACTGTGACACAGGACACCAGTAGTAGCCCTTCAAGGAAGCAAGACCATCTCGGCAGAAGACTGCGAACATGCCATCAGAGAAAATGTTCAGGATGCCGGGCCCCTCGGGAGTCCAATCTTAACCTAGCAATGGCCACGGGGCTCAATAGGGGAACCTCACCATTTTCGCACAGTTTAGGGTGCCAAGTGATGGCCGCAATGTGTTTCTCCACCCTCAAGACGCTGGAGATACTCAGGAAGCCATTGTCGTGATGGCGTGCCTAGACATGCCCCCACCCTTATGGATTTTGTGGCCCTCTTTAGGTGGTGGAGGATTAGAATTTTCTTTACTATCTTTCTTGTACTTTTTCCCCTCATCCTTTTTCTGAGTTGCCCGAGAAACATTATGAGTGGCCCTGTTGGTTTCCTATAAATCAGCAGCTTGAGCTAACCTCTTGGGATCAAGTTCCTTAGAGTCAGTCAGGTGCTGTCTCAGCTCAGGAGAGCAGGCATCAAAAATATTCTCTAGTAAAAACAAAATTCCTCATCACTTCAAAGGAGTTCACTTTGTAACCCTTAACCCAACCACCTATGTTGTTCAGGCATTCACAAACCAGGTAGCCCAAGGGGTACCATATTTCTTTTTATGGTCTCTAAACCTTTTAAGTAGTCTTCCCAAATCTTACGGTAAGAGCCTGTTTGGCTAGTCCATAATCTTTTCTGTCAGTGGCATTCAACTCCATAATACCGTCACAACCATTGTGGGGGAGCTATGATCCATGCAACTACATTTTTCTCACAAATAACCTGAAACCAATAAGTGAATTCAAATGTACTTAACCAATCCAACACATCAAGTTTAGGGTCATATATACTTACAGCCTCTTTTGGTAGGTGAGGACTCTTGGGACTAGTAGACCGAGAAGATCCAAATAAAGGGACCTCTTTTTCATATCATACTCATGCTGCATGTACCTTTCTCAGAGCCTTCTATCCTTGCCTTTGTCCTCAGACTGTACTACAAGTTTCTTTAATTCTAGCTCCAGTCTCATTCTTTCAAGCGAGAGATATCTGGGCTTAAATTGTGACCCACGGAAGTCGTGATAGGAGTTGAATCACAGGAGCAGGCTGTTGAGGGGAATTACTTCTTGAGGATCCTACTCACCTTTGACCCATTTGGCAGATTGGAGCTAAGCTCTAAACTATCATTTTCATCAATCTCTTCCATATCAATGTTGAGAGTAGGGGTTATGGGCCTATTCCCAAGATTTTGGTGATTTAACAATTTTGTAATCAACTAATTTTTTCTTCCATTTAAACTCAGTCCCCTTGTTCTACATACATCTTTCAATTGTTCCATTGTAAGTGCAATAAGGGGAAATAGCCAAAAAGACTGAAATTAAAAGACCGAATGGCATATTTGACCGAATTAGGCTGTACGAAAAGTTCATACAACCAAAAATGTAATCAAATATGCAATTCAAACCCATTATAGCAACAAAGGGGAACAGGGATTGCGAGGGTGTCCCCGGCACCCCTTGTTCGCTATAATTGGAATAGGGGTTGTGGGGGTGTTCCCCGCGTCCCAATAATAAAGATTATTTGAAAGAAAAAAAAAGGACCCTGCAGAGCTGGTTCCCAAGCACGTAAGCGCAGAGAACCCATGTCGCAGGTGTCAGGGGAGTCTGCGGCAACATCCAAGGAGGTGTGCCGCAAATAGGGAAGTTGGGGGGCTGGGGAGGGGGGTGGTTGTATTCCTAATGTATGGGTTGTTTGACCTTAACGGTCAAGTTAGCTTGGGTCTTTTCGGCCGCAAACTTTTCCATTATGAGCAAACAAACCCCAATCCCAGAAAGGGACTGTTCATTAAAATTATCAATTTCTGGCATCATTTTATTACAACTTCACTTTTCTTTTTGGTGGAACTAGCCCTGTAGATGGTTTATTTGGGCACAAGTATAACCAATAGTCACTGTAATCCACTCTACACCGATCCCATCGCCTGCCACCTGTTATGTAAGAATTGATGGAGTCCAACTGGATGCCTTCTGGTTGCAGTACAGCAGACCCTTGTTCCTGGTCCTTGGTCGTGGTGACGACAGGGAGGACGTCCCGGCGGGCTCCTGCAGCAGCACTCGAGAGAGGGACTCAGCAGCAATGGATTCTCCTTGATTCAGCGACTCTTTGTGGTTTAGGTGCCTTTTTCTCAGTGCCAAAGAAGAACGAACAGCTCTGGTCAGAAGTTACTTGATCCCTCGGGCCTGCACTCTGGTGCGAGGACTCTGGATTAAGATTTCCTGCTTCTAGGGTCCTCTGGATGCCCATGAAATGTTGGAGACAATGCACTCGAAGGTCAGGGGTCCCCAGGTAGTGGGATTCTGCAGGCTTGGAAAGTCACAGCAAGTCAGGGGTTTCGACAAAATGGAGTTTGTCGTGAGACTAGTTGGTCCCACCAGCCTAAGGGAGGAAGTCGTCCAGTGCGGGTCTTACCAGTCAAAACGAAAACAGGGTCAGTACAGCTGCAGGGCTTCAACTGGCACTTCGCTGTCCAGGAGTGTGCTTGCTGGCGTCTCTTCATGTCGTCTTCATTGGATGTTGTCCTCCAGTTGTTGACTCTGCCTCTCGTCCCCAAAACCTCACCTTTTAAGCAAGTTCCCATTCATTCACAGCACTAGGCTGTCAATCACCCAGCAGGGTGGCTGTGCTCCAGGACAGCAAGCCAGCCGGCCAATATGAATTGGTTTCACTAAGGCACACCTAAAGAAAAAAGACTGGGAAGTTTCGGGACCCTCCCTTATTTCTTGCCTTTCCAGACACACTAGCGCCTGGGCGGGCTTCAGGGCTGAAGCCCGCCAAAGGCAAAACACTCAAAGGACTCAAACCTGATTCAAACAACAAGTGTAAAAGCCCAGAAGAAACTGACTGACAAGAAATGGTGAAATAATAAGACCGGGGCCATTTTGGGACAATTGCCACCCTTGGGTGCTGCACTGCAACTGAGGATTCAGCCTGCAGATACATGGCACAAGGTAGTAAAACATACATCACTGCCACCAACCATTAAAGTGAGTTAGTGTAACAGAATGTTAGATGAGGAGTGTGATAAGGAGTTACTATGTAACCCCCCAGCACTTCACATAGGGTAGTGTGTGCTGGACCCACAAAGGAACAGGTAAGTAAGACAGGGCTCATCTTAATATTATTGGGAACAGTAGGTCACCCAAGAAAATGTAGTTAGCCATTAAGAGAAGTCAAAGAGACTCCTCAGTGGCACTGCACAAAAGGTGCTGTGTGTGTTAATGCAAAAAGCAGATGCCTATGGAGTTTACCAGGCTCCATAAAACAGTAAGAAACACAACAATCCTTGTCAGAAAAAACACAAGAGAGTAAGAAAAAGGTCCCACTCGCTTAAGAGTTTAAATTAAAAAGTCCTGAATCCAACAAAAGAGCTGGGGGACTCTGAGGTTAAAGTGAATTAGCACAGAAATGAAAATTCTCCATAAGAACGGACATAGACATCCTTTAGATTTCTTTAAGCAGGGAATCCTACCATAGCATAGGGTTAGTTGGGCGTTGCACTATCCTGACCTGATTATTAATAAAGTTTAGCTGAACTATATTTTGTTGTCCGTGTCATCTCTCTTGATACTATGTCAGTCTCATTAAGATCCCTTCTGAGATATGCAGTCTCTGGCTTTACAGAAGGAACCGTCCAGCTATTCAATTAGCCACCTCTTGACCAGAGCTTTTTCTGTGGATGTCATAAGTACTATTTGTGTCGGTGCCATAGACACAGAGGTGGATGACGTTGTTTGCACTGGCACCTCTTTTTAGGAATCGTTTTTGATTTTCCGCTAGCACCCCCATTTCCCCCCGAGCTTGTTGCTATCTCCCAACAGCACTGTATGGAGCTTGCTGAAATGTAGTTCCAATGAGCCCCTAAATGACTCCCATTCTCCTTTTGAGGATGAGGAAGGGGTAAATTATGGCTTACCTGGCAGCTCGGACATTGATCAGCGCTTCCTAGAGGAGGATGAAGAACATGTTCTCGGGGAGGAATCGTGATGCCACTTTTATTTTCTAGGCGAAGATTTTCTCTGCATTTCGAACCTTTATTTTATCGCAGTCCATTTTGACAAGGCCATGAATGGCCTCACCAGTTTTCTTTTAATGTATTTGGCATCATCTTACGACAGGACTCTCCCTTCTCGATATTGCGTTCCTGTCCTTGGAAGAAAAGACACGAAAAGCGTGGACCCATTACAGACATCGACCAATGCCATGTTTTGTAGGCTTTGGAGCTCGATGGTTTTTCGATGCCATGATAAAAAACAAATGTTCTGATGGGTGACCATCTCACGTTCCAGTGCGTTGCTGCAGAAAAAAGAAACTGAAGAAAATTGTGTGGACTGCTCCATACATGCACGCCAATGACGCCGCCTCAGCAGGAGGCAGAACCAACGAAAGGTTATCTACTGGCTGAAAAAACGGCCTGGTGCTAATCGCGTCAACTAGGATACTTCAAAGATGAGGAATCCATAGGAGGAATGTATCCATTAAAAGCAAAAGCAAGAAACAGCAAGCCAAAACAGACACTCAGGAAGAAGGGTGGGGGAGACAAGCACCCAAGAGACTGGGTTAAGGAGAGTGTGAGGAGGATGGGGGTAGGACACGCGACAGGAGACTAGGAGACCTTTACAAAGATCCACCAGCTTTTGCCAACAATTCACAAATTGTAGCCTTGTACTCAAAGGTAACTTAGTATTACATCCAAATGCAGGTCGAAGGATCTACCTCAAATCATTTGGGACGTGTGATGGTCAGAACATAATCTAGAGCTTCAAATGCCCCTGCAGCAATTATGTGGGACAATCAATGCACAAAGCGAAACTGAGATGGAATGAACATCGTTCCAACATTCCCACAGGCAACACAACATCCTCAGTCAGTGACATGTCATTTTCAGGAAGCAAAACACAAACTTTCTCAGATGAGATTCCAAATCTTAGAAGTGCTAGAAAGAAAAGCAGGAGAATGTAACATCAGCAAACTACTAGACCAAAGAGAAACATATTGGATAGACACACTGAACTCCCTTCACCCCAATGGCATGAAATAACAGTACAATTTTTCATGTTTCATCTAAATGTGTTTTCTTCCAAATGTGTACCACCACAGCACACATTCCTTGTGCTGCGGTCGTACAATTAAATTGCTGCTAATAGTTATTTAGGTTTTAGCCAGCTTTATATGTTACATTATAAGAAAACTTGAGTGCTTTAATCATAAATGCAATATAAAATCTTCACCTTATGCATTCCTACCCCATGTCTACGGTACCCATAATGCGTTTGTAAGTTTGAGACCGATCTAGGGGATATTTTGAGGCAATTTATGCCCAAATATGCAATGTTAACAACATTCACGAATATTGTGAAAGTGTACATATGTAGTGATATTTGATTATTCTAATGCTGCTGCTTACTTTGCTGTTCACTTGCACGTTCGGCTTTAGCCAGCATGATTATGATATGTAATTTCAGGTCGGTGCATTACAAAGAAACAACATGCACTAGCGTATTTATGTTTCCATGATTTAGAAATATTGTACAATGCATGCCACTGCTCGATTGCCTTCACAGGCATTTCATTCCATCATTTGTAATCTCACAATTTGTTTGGCTGATTCTGATTAAGAATGTTTATATTTGCACAATTTAGAGCCTATTATATTACTTATGGGACATCTATATTATGGTTATTTGTCTATACAAAGATGGCGCCTAGATTTGCAATGCCAAATTCTATGGTACATACATTTTTGTGGAAACAATCCTCTACACTGGGAGTGCGCACACCTTATATATATGGGGTATGAAATACAAAGTAAACGAGAAAGGCTGCAGCCGTGTGGTAAATTAGGTGATCTTCCACTATCACCTATGACAAAAACATAACTTGGGAGGTACTGACCTCACTGACTGCGCACACACCACTTCCTAGAAGGATACAATAAATTGAAAAAGATAAGGAGATGATAGGAAATGGTGGTGGTAGGTGCGCATGGTCCACGCTGCATGCTCAAATTTAAAGGGAAAGTGTGCTGTACTTGTTGAAGGCTCCCATTCCGTCCACTCTCCACGGGAGCTCGCATAAGTATGGAGGAAAGGGAGAGTATAAAAGATCAGAAAGAGAATGAGGAAATAAAATGTACTGGGAATCTTGGGATGGATGGCGGCAAAGTGTTATTGAGGTGCAGGTGAAGCAAGATGCGATGAACCTGAGGATGTCATCACTGCTTTGCCTGGGGTAGACTCTTCCCATGAGGCCAGTGAATGGCAGCCGTTACCTGATCCTGACCCTGGTGGGCGCTATATGAGGACGGACAACCTGAGATGGTATGGCATCAATGGAGGGAGGAACATACCACCCCCATTCCCTTTTTAGGGATGTTGCCTCCATGCTTTAATGGCATACTGTGACACTCTCCCTGAACCCTGTGCCAGACACTCCCCGACATGCCACAAATGAACAAAATACCAGTCACTGAAACATTGAAGAGACAATGGGCAGTAATCATCACTCCCAGCAGCGTAGGAGAAGAAGGAGTTGGGAGAGCTGCAGAGGCTGGAGGACATAGCGTCCTGTGTGGACTGCAACCGGCATTGTAGCGAGAAGATGGACAGCGCACTGCCTGTGAGCGAGAGGCAGCGGGAACTGTGTAACGAGTCGGCAAAGGCACAACGGTTGACAGGGCACATGCTGAGCCAGCAAACAGAGAGCGAGGAGCAGAGAAGAACGGGAAGCACTAACAGCACCTGGTAAACCCAGGGAAATCAACAGGGTTTCCAGGTTGCATGAAAGTGCGCTCACAGAGCAAACCAAAAGCAATGTGAAGGTTAACATACCTGCAAGCTGTAACACAGATGACTCGCTTAACCCACATTTAAAGAAAGGAAGATAAACCTGAGTAAATGAGAATGAACTGGGAGAAGGGGCAAAACCTGTATGAAATAGAGATTGGTGACAATGAGTTTAACATTTTCAGGTATTTGGTTTAATATTTGCAGGTAATTGTCTATTTAACAGACACTTGGTTCACACACATATATATATATATTTTATTTTGTTATATATCGCTACGAACCCCCATGCATTTGAGTGCTGCTTTTTATTACCCACGGTGTGTGGTGCTCATTTATCGCCCTCGGAAGGATGAAAGGCTGAGTTTGGCCCTGCCGGGATTAGAACCTGCATCGCCAGGCTCTGCACAGATGTCAAAGTGAGCGCTCTACTCGCTGTGCTATCTGACCGGCTATTTGTGCAGTCAAGTTTACCGTGGTAAGCTTAACTTAAATGATTTATATTCTTATGAGTTAGGCTTAATGATTTATTTTAAAAAAATAATTATATAGAAGAGCGGAAATAACGGCTATTTCTGCACTATATGTTAGGTGACTGTATACACTAGAGACAAAGACTCCATCATTGTTAAGTATTTTTAAGAATCTCTCTGACCCCAAAAGAGTTTTTTATGGAAAGCTATCCTACTGTCAAAGAACAATGTTCTCCCTGAAGAAGTTCTACAATTGTTGTGAAATGTTATGGAAGAACGAAACATGTTGGGCATTACTGCAGTGTAAATATAGAACAGACATAGCACTTATAGATTTAATGTTCTAAAGAGTTATATAGAAATAACTGTGGGTATTGCTGAAACCTTAATTGAACGACATGTACAACGGGTCCTCCAATTTAGATCTTGTATGTTCGGTAGCAGATATTAATGAGCCACTGCTCTATGTTTTAGTATTAGTTTCAAATTACTGTAATTATTTGTTTAAAGAACATAATTGTATTTGTTATTCTCACTAGCAGCAATAGTCACTTTATAATGAATACACTTTTTGTATTATGACTAAAATATATATATATATATATATATATTGTTTTACTTGTTTTTAACGAAAACTGCTTGTTAAGAAAACATTGTTTATGAATACTAGCTCTTTAGATGGGATCATCTTAAAATATCGATTGATTCTAGAATGAAAGGGTTATATGAGCTTTAACCCCCAAGGAGTCTGATAATAGAATAAAGTCACTTTTCTAGCGCAGAGTAGGTAGGGTCTCTATGTTTACAAAGTTGGTTTAATTCCAGGCCAACTCTTTCTTACTTTCTTTCCTGGTGTCTCCCCTTGGTTTTGTATGAAAGAGAACCATTTTTGGGACGAATGTAGTAAAAACAGGAATGATACACCAACACTGGGCTAATGTCGTTTCATGGATAAAATGAAAATACTTACAAATACATGTATAAAAAATCCTGGTAGGAGAATACACCAGGTGAAGGTAAATGCTTACAAGTAAATGAATGCATGAATGTCCTGGCAGGAGAGTACACGAGGTGAAGACATAAGATATAAACGTACAAATAATTGTGTAAAAGGCCTGTTTGGAAGGCACTCCAGGTCAAGATAAGTGTTTTGGAAAGATAACATGAAGCCCAGGCTGGGGAGTATACCAGGCCCATGCAAGTGGGCGTATGAGTGGTAAGAAACTCAAGGAAGGTACCTGCTCTTGAGTTTGTGAACTGTGAGAATCTTCAGGAAGAGCCATACCCTTGAATGGTAAAGAGAATACCTAGAAGAGTTATGTCCTCAGGATTCTGAGTTGTATGCTAAAGAAGAGGAGAAATCTGGGTAAGGAATTATTATCCCAGAGAGCTAGGGACATTATCTAATTGGACACTTTGTGTTGGAGTTGAATCTTTTGGTTTGAAATGAACCCTTTTCAAGAGTCAAAGACAATACCCTTTACACCTTAAAATCAGTTAGAGTGTGAGGGCCAAAATAGGATTAGGGACACAGGCATATTTTGTTGGACATATTGCCAAAGGACAAACGCATTCGTTTTTGGTTAAGGCAGGGAAAAACCTTCTAGAATAATAGGGAGGCAATTTCGAATCCCCTTTTTGTTTCAATAAATGTTTCTAGCCAAAACCTCGAGTCCTCTGTGTCTGTCCCATTCCTAGCTCCTCACAAAGATGATAAAAATAGAGAGAAAGAAGAAAAAAGAAAAGGTCTCCCAGGTAAAAGTTTGGCACATAGAAGAGGGGAGATTTATTTAGGTTGGGACCCTGTAGAACTAGCACCACTAGTGATGGAGATGGAAGGAGGCTTAGGATAGCCATCTACAGACCTTAAGTTTGCATCCTGTCTTCCTGTGGCTCTGTGCCTCAGTTTAAAGTCAGCTCCTTCACCAACACCAACTACATAAGTAACCATCAGGCGTTTGTGCAGAATTGAGGAACTTTTACTTTGAACTCTTCGAATTTATGCCACACTACCCCCCCCCCCCCAAGTTTACCTTTAGAACGGACAATAAACCAGTGAATGACTATCCTGACCATGTTTGTTACTTCTATGCACATTTTTGACCGAAAGATAACTTAGTTTGCAACTGTAAACAAAAATGAATCAAGGGGTATTGGGAAACCTATGGCACATATGGCCTATCTGTGATCCATGTGTGCTTTGTGAAAGAGGGCTGCCGGTGGGCTCCTCTACAGCCGGACGTTGGATTTTAGTCACCAAACCATCAGTGGTTCACCACCACTAATTCAGTGATAATTCACTATTGTAAGTAAATGCTAGACCAGAAGTTACAAAGATCACAAGCCTCTATGAAACCCTATTATTCTTGTCTGTTATTGCTAAGCCATATGCAACAAAAAATGTATCAGTAATGTTAAAGCAACATCTTCACATTATAATTTGTTCCTTAAGTTTGAAAATACTTACATATGTTGCATTTGGGTAAAGCAAAAGCACTAGGTGTGCCAGTAACCATAGTTTGACTGCATAGATACAAGGCAAACGAGGTAGATTTGTTTACAAGTCACCGAAAATGTTTTGTAAATGTTTGGTAATAAATCATTTATGAAACAAAGGTATCTGTTTAGGAGTCTTAAATATAACACAATCAACCAATGTAAACATATTTCCTTTACACTGATTTAGGAAGCAGCTTGTACACTCCCCCTTGACACCAATTACCTGAAAACATTGTGCGAAGTTTCTCCAAAACATCTACGTGATCTAACCACACATCGGAGGCAATTACAAACATGGCATCTTCATTTTCTTCTTCCAGCTGTTTGAGCTTCACAGAAGCTTTCACAGACGTTGTAGAAGGACCTCCAAAGAAATTTATGTTCCCATAATACGCTCTAGAATAATAATTAAAACATTTTAAAGTGCCATCAGTCCTCACATTAAATTCTATTATATCTCAATATCTGGGCAAGACAAAATCACATCCACAAACATCTGTATCCTTTGCTTATTGTGTGAAAAAGAAACTGGATTTCTTAAAGCAATTCCTGGCTCAATAAGAACAACTGCGAATGTGGGAGGGTGCTCAGGGTGGAGTAATGTCTCAAGTATGCTATGCTGTGGATTAACCACTGTTGCCTACAATGAGGGTAAATGCGACTACACATTTTGAGCTTCGAAGAGTGTTTAATACATCCATATACTGCATTATTGTAAAGTATTTTAGATCAGGTTGAAGGTGTCTCCAATACAAGTTTTCTGTATTAGAAGATTTTGCATGTAGTCATATTTATAAAATATGGCTTTACTTAACATAGTAGACTTGCATTATACAAGTTTAATATCAATAATACCTATATTAGGCAAATACACAGAATAATTTCCAGTACATTAATAAACTCTGCTTTCAACGCTATTACCACAGGCAGAACAACTATATAAAGCTTGGCAGATAAATCCATATCAAAGTTTACTAGTAATATTTATTCCACTTCTCATCAGTGAAACCTAAAATGAAATATCATAGAGGCCCAAACTTGGAACGAAAGGGTGAAGAAAATTGCATAGAATAAAAAATTGCCCAAAACATTGCATGGAAACCCACCAGGGTGTAAACTCTCCAAATTCTCCATCCGAACTGTTCCCAGGACGCAGTATCCTCGGAAATCTTCCATCACTGGTGAGGTGATTCTCCTCCGCCAACAGAAACCGAATACTCCAGAGGTTCTAAAAGATCCAACATCTCAAGAATTCCCCCATTCCAAACTTTCACGGAGGACTTTGGTGTGATTTCCTGACCAAATTAAATTGATATCCCTTTTAATCCACCATGAGGCGCATTGGGTGGCAGATAGATGTGGATATATCATGAGAGCCAGTTCTTGCCTCCCCCTCTTAGATGGGCGCTTTTTCTGCCAAGCATCATAGGGCTCAGATCTGTTAACAGAAAGTACAAGATGATCCCCAAAAAACAAGACTGTATGCTTAAAGGGGAAGTTCGTTCAACAATGTTACTGTCCCGATCATTCGGGCATGTATTTTTAAGCATACGGTAATCGATCTTAAATAACGTCCTCTGCATCATACCTTAGTTTTAATCACTGTTACACATGTGAAAACAACTGGTTGGGTGCCGCCATCTTGTGCTAATCTTATCTAATCTTGCTAATCTTATCCGTTGATGCATCGGCTTAAGTTCAAGTGCCCTTACGGCAAGAATACATATTGCCCGCCCCTCAAACTGACATCACAAGACGCTTATGCCCCTTTTCACCACACCAATGCACGTCTTGTGTAAACGTTCTCTGTGCGCAAGCTATTGACGTGTCTCCATGGAAATTCCAGGACGCCTCTTTCCTCGACAAGCATAAACAGACCCTTTCTGAGGAGACAACATTGCAGTTTCCTTTTAATTAGTCTGACTGTATTTTGTTTTGATCGCCCGCAACTCGTTTCTGCTCTGTTCAGCTATCTTCCTAGTACGACGCCTCACGAACAGGTACTTGCACTAGCTTAACTGATTTAACTCAGTACTTGCGTTTTGTTTAAATATTTCTCATATTATGTACCAATGTCTTCACTAAACCTTAATTTCATTTCTACTTTAACATGCGTGAATGCGAAATGTCATTGTTTGTGCCGATTGTTCGTTTATTTGCTCGATGGGTATTTGTAACATTGCAATTTATTATCTTCTCCTTCTTTAACAGTAGGTGCTCCATACAAACAAAAACATTTGTATTTTTTTGACTGTGGGATGTTGTACTTATTCAATTTTAGGAACTATGTCAACAATACAGCCCTGCCATTACGAGCCGGTATATTCAGAAGAGGGAGGAACTAATTGAAAGAGAAAGAAGCGGAAACATTGGGGAATTAGAGAGTTGGGACGATGAATCACCAGAGCCTGATCCTAGTTTCATGGAAGACGTTTAAACCTGGTGTGTGTGCAATCGTTGCAAGGTGATGCCAACCGAGGTGGAGAACTGCTACTGCCCAGAAAACTCTGGATGCTTGGCTTACATAGCCGAAGAAAAAACCACCACTATATGTTACCGTGCTGCATGACTTCAGGGCAGCCTGCCTCACAAGGTGCGGATGATGGTGAACAGTTCGGCCTTCGGAATCCAAGTAACGAGTAAGTATACTATAGATCTAAAGTAATCATGATGCAGATTTGATGTAAGTTTGACCACTGAGACAACTGACATTTCATGTCGTTCTTCTACATTGTCGTAACTTTGATCGATCACTGACGAATGAATTTAGTCTATAATTTGTCGATTCTTCGAAGTTCAGGTCAATTTTTTCTGAAAGCTACTTTAAGGGCAACTATGCCATGGAATATAGGATACATTTTCAAGTAAATTATAAGTTACTCACCGTAGTGACTAACTTACTCTTACTCTTAGTCCATAGTCCCCTTTCCTCCATACTGTATGGGCGTCCCTTCCATGGGACAGGAGACGGAACCTTTTTCACCAGAAAAAACCTTCTCCCCCTTTAAATTTAGAAGCGCGCAGGGGTGCGGCCCAGGGAGCATGTGCTGCCCTGACTCCTCTCTCCGGCACCACACCTCAGTCCACATTGACAGGTCGACAATAGATTTAACATTGCCTAACGACACCAGTATTATTAGGGGGGAGGTTGATGGGACGTATGGAGGAAAGGGGACAATGGACTAAGAGTATGTTAGTCACTACAGTGAGTAACTTATAAACTTATAATTACTCTTACGTCCTTCCCCTTTCCTCCATACTGTATGGGCAATTACAACTGATTGTAGCCCAAGGGTGGAGAGGAGACCCTCCTTAAGCAAATAGGTTCCTGAGAACCGCCTGCCCGAAAGCCGCATCAGATGTAGAGCCGGTATCGAAAAATGTAATGCTTGCAGAAAGCTGAGGGAGAGGCCCAAGTAGCCGCACTGCTTATGACTTGCCAAGGGACATGGCGCTGGAATGTGATGGCCGTTGCCTTGGCCCTGACTGCGTGGGCATGCATGTTGGCGGGAAGCGGTTTATGCTGGCCCTTATACGCTTCCTTGATGGCAGAGACCATCCAGCAGGATATGGAAGCCTTAGAGGCCCGATAGCCTGGTCTTGAGCCTCAAAAAATGACAAACAGGGCGTCCGATTTGCAGAAGCCATTGGTCCTGTCCAAGTAGAATTTTAGGGCACGCATGACATCCAGGCAGTGCAGCACTCTCTGTGCTTCGTCCTTGGAATCGAGAAGAAACCTAGGAAGTACCATTTCCTCATTCAAGTGGAAAGCAGACGGGACCTTGGGCAGAAATGCTGGCACTTTGTCCTTGTGAAAGGTAGTATATGGTTCCGAGGCGACCCGCACCTGGATTTTACAGACTCTACGAACCGAGGTGAGGCCGACTAGTAAGGCTGTCTTGATGGTGTCCAGCCTGATGTCCACAGACGCCATAGGCTCGAACGGCTTGTGCGCCAGAGCGCCCAAGACTATGTCAAGGTCTCTTGACGGACGGGTAGAGCCTTGCACGTCCCGTCATGTGTTTCTTGACGATAGGATTGGAGGAAGAGAAGATGCCTTCCTCCGAGTTCCTGTAAACCCCAATGGCTGTGAGGTATGCGCAGAAGGTGTCAACCTGCACGCCAGAGTGGGCAAGGTGCGCTGCGAAGGAGAGCATGTCGTACAAGGTGCACGCCAGGGGGGGTTGATTCCCTTGCAGTCTGCCCAGTGGCACAACTTGGTCCATTTGCTTTTGTACTGGGCCCTGGTAGCCTTGCTCCTGGCGCCCTGTATGATTTCCAGATTGGCCTGTGAGAGGCTGAGGTGCTGCAGCGTTACCTGCTCAGGTACCACGCTGTGAGGGCTAGTTTCCCTGGTGGAGGGTGGATGACTCTGCTCCCCCTGCTGCGCCAGAAGATGTGCTGGGCCCGTCAGGAGGTGAATCAGGGGCACCTCCGAGAGACTGACCAGCCACCATGGAGCTATTAGAATAATGAGGGGTTGGCGAGACTACTTGATTTTGCAATTTACCCTGCAAATCAGGGGCGTGGGTGGAAAGGCATAGGCCTTCATGCCAGTCCACTAGAGGTGAAATGCGTCACCCAGAGAGCTTGGGGCCTGACCTTGCCAGGATGCGAACTGGGGACACTTCTTGTTGTGCCAGGTGGCAAAGAGATCCACCTGGGGGTGACCGCACCTGTTGAAGATCTCCTGAATAACCAGGTTGTTTAGCTGCCACTCGTAATTGTCCGCTCCCAGCCTGCTGAGCCTGTCCACTTCCAGGTTGGATTCTCCCGGGAGGTGGAGTGCCATGAGGTAAATGTCATTTTCCAGGGCCCACTTCCACATGTTGGCCGCCAGTCTGCACAGAGGAGGGGATCTGGTGCCTCCCTGCTTGTTGACGTAGTAAATGCTGGTCGAGTTGTCCGTCTGGATGAGGACAACCTTGCCCCTGAAGTGGTAGGAATGCCTTGAGCGCCAGCCAGATGGTTTTCAGCTCTAGCCAAGTGATGTGGTATTCCTTCTCCAGTTGACTCCAGGTGCCGTGGACGGAGAGATCGTCCAGGGTAGCTCCTCAGCCCTCGAGAGACGAATCCGTGGTGACGGTGGTCTGCGGAGTCGGCGTCCGAAAGGGCTTGCCCATCCATAGTTTGCAGTCTCTGGACCACCAAGTTAGGTCCGGCTGGAGAGATGGAGGAACTTTGATCATTTCGGATTGAGAGCCCCGCTCCTGGTTCCACGAGTCCGCAAAGTGCAGCTAAATCCGCCTCATCCTTAATCTCATGTGCAGGACGGCAAATAGGACCGATGCCATTAGACCCAGGAGATGTTGGTACCACCATGCGGAGGTCACCTCTCTGTTGAGAAAGTGGGTGGTGGCCCTCTTGATAGCCGAGATTTTGTCCTCCGAAGGAAATACCTTCTGGGAGCATGTGTCCCAGTTGAGGCCCAAAAATGTCAGTCTGCGTGGGTTGCAGCTGGGACTTCTTGAGATTGAGCAAAAAGCCCAGATCGTGCAGAGTGTTCATAAGGGCATGGGAAGAGTGGTGAACCACTTCCGGAGATGAGGCCCTGACGAGCCAATCGTCCAGGTATGGGTAGATGTGGAGGCCCTGCGCTCTGAGGAGGACCGCCACCGCATTCATGAGCCTGGTGAAGACCCTGGGAGCCAAATTGAGGCCAAACAGAAGGACCTTGTACTCAAAATGGTAACCCATGATCCTGAAACGAAGGAAAGAACGATGGGCTGCCAAATCAGGACGTGTAGGTATGCGTCCTTCAGGTCCAGGGAGCACATCCAGTCTCCCTTGTCCATGGTCTCCGCTATAAAAGTTGGCGTAACCATCTTGAATTTTTGCAGGGGTGATGAGAGGTTGAAGGTGGAAAGGTCCAACACAATTCTCAGGCCTGCAACAACTTCTTCTGATTAACGAAAATCCTGGAGTAAAAGCCAAAGCCTTGCTGGGAGGCTGCAAATTCCTCCACTGCCTGGCTCTCTACGAGCGGCCAGATCTCTGCCAAAAGAGTTGCTGTCCCAAACTGTGGGAGTGAAGGGGAGGAGGGAGGAGAGGAGGGAAGGAGGGAGGAGAGGCTGGAATAGGGAGGCAGTACCCCGTGGATACTACAGAGAGGATCCAGTGGTCCGCAAAATTCTGGCACCAGAAATGTGCATGGAGAGCATGCCTGCCCCCCACTGGAGACACGAGGACCCAAAAGGGCGTGTCATGCCTTCTTTCCCTCAGAGGCTGTCGCGGAGGAGGGGGACTGGAAAATGCCCTTAACCCCCCCCCCTTTTTTGTTGCTTGCGCCGGCTCTGAGACGACTAGCAGTCGGCTGCCTGGATCTACGCTCATGGAAGCCTCTGAACTCTCCATACGTACAACCCCTATCGGAGCGCAGCAGAGATTGGGTGTATGATTTGGGTGTGGTCTTTGTCAAAGACTTGGCTGTTTATAAGCTGTTTTTCTTTTTGTCCAGCTCTTCGGCCGTGGAGGAGTGGAAAAGGTCCCCCCATCCGCCCTCGAATGGTAGATCTAATATGCGTTCCTGGACATCCGAGTTGAACTTTGTTGCCCGGAGCCAGGCTGTCCTCCTCATGTCCGTGGCGATTCAGATGGCACGGCCAGAGGTGTCAATATGGGCCACAGTGGATTCCATGAGATCATGCGCCACAAAGCTTGGCCTCGGCTCGCCCTGCCTTAAAGCGTGATTGGCTCTGGGTGGGGAGTTCCGGAAGGAAGTCTGGAATTTCCTGCCATAATCTTTGGTTGGCTGCAGCCAGCATGGCATCTGCGTTGGCCTGGGGAAGATGTAAGGACGCGTTGGAATAGAGTTTCTTGCTGTACGCTGCCAAGATCTTCTCTGCCTTGCCAAGCAGCGCCGCAGAGGAGGAGGCTGAGGACGACTGAGGCTTGGAGTATAGTGATGCCGCTGCGATCACCGAAGAGTGTGGCTGAGGATGGCCAGAGAGCAAGAGTGTATCACCCTCCATCTGCCTTTACTTGGCGTCCAGGCGTCGATTGACCGACTGGGCTGAGTGGGGCTTGAGCCAGCCCTTCTTGGCCAGGGAGACTACATTGAGCTACAGAGGAATCCCCGATTTGGCAAAGGGGCGTTGTGTGAGGACTTCCACCAGAACCCCCTCTGCCAGCTGCTCGTCCACGGGTTGGGGTTTGCCCAGATGCTCTGCCAGCCCAGCATGACATTCGTGGAAGGCCATGGCTGAGGATGGCGCGTCGGATCCTCCTCCTCATCCGTATCCTGTGGATCCGAGGATCCTGTGGACGAGGAGGAGTATTTGGCGCCGGAGGCTGGGGTACAGGGACCGCGGCCGGAGGCTGAGGAGGTGGCGGAGGCTGGTATGGAGCCGTCTGAGGAGTCGGCTGGGGAGCCGGAGGAGGCAGCTGCGGCGGGGCCTGGGGCGCCGACGGAGGCGTCTGTGGTGCCACTAGCATTGAGGGAAGGACTTCCCAGATGGCGTCTTTGAGGATACCCCCCATCTGAGGTGACTTCATGGGGTCGAGGAACCTCTCGAAGAAGACCTCTTCACTGACTGAGGAGGTGGCAGGGGGTGCTGACGGGGTAGCGAGGATCTTCTGGAGCCACTGCATACCCTGCCCATATGGACGCAAAGGAAAGCTGCCCTGTGCAAAAGAGGGATAGGCTGTAGGCCACATACCTGGTTGAGGCCAGTCCCACCTTGACGCTTGTTCTACGCCGAATTCCTGGAATGGCGTTGGACGGGTGCCTCGGTCTGGTGCAGCGGCCATTTTGCCGAGCTGCCTGCCAAGTGCCTGCGACGTGTTGCTCAGCCCGCTGGGCCCGGCCGCGTCCAAGACTCTTGCAAGTGGATCACAAGGCCTACCCTGATCCTCGGGCCAAGGCCTGGCAGGTGTGGCACCCTCGACCCGGGGATCAGTTGAGCTGCGTTTAGGCGCCCCCTCTGACGTATTTCCGGTGTTAGGGCATAGCCCCTCGGCCATGGTGCCAGTACAAGGGCGGTGTCCCTCGGGTGAAGACCCGGTAAAAGAACCTTCTGGTCCCTCAACACTCACTGGGAGGATCCGAGGATCCCTCGGCCCGGAGGCCGGTAGCTGCAGCAGCCTCGGTGCACATGTTGGTAGAAGGACCTGACCGGGTTGCGATGGAGAAAATTGGCGCTACCTTGGGCTTGGTTCAATGTTTCACGAAGTTCTTGAGGTCCTCTTGAGGTGACTTCTGGAAGAGCTCCCTCCACCTGGCTAGTCTGTTCTTCAGCACTTTCGAGGACAGCGAGCCACACGCTGCACAAGCTTGCCAACCGTGGTCTGGGCAGTGGTAACGTAGGCAGAGGCCGTGGGGGTCTGAAGTTGGGAAGTGTAACGCTCACCTGATTCTCGCAGAGGCGCGGGTCTTGACTGGGCGACTACCGTATCTTCAAAGGTGATGTGCAGCACCCGGTTGGCTCTTTGGGCTGGACCTCTGTGCCCTGTATGCCTGACGTGCAGAGTAAGATGTCTGCAGATAGAAAATACGGGGTTAATGAACTGGGGTTATTGGGGTGTCCCTATCTCTTTCCTCTTCTCCTCTCCTGTAGACCCCCACAGGTTAACGCTCTCACCTTAGGTAAGTGAATGCCGAACTCTCCATCTGCCTCGGGGCAGGGTGCTGTAACCAGTTTCTTCACCGGATAGGTAGCGCAGGCCTCTTGACTTCAGAGGACTGCTGTCCGTCGTTTACTGCACGAACGGTAAGTTTCGAGTAACTCAAATGTCTTTAAAGTCTTTAATAATGATGTCTCTTGTTTTGCAGGGTTCCGGCGATGACGGATGACGGGCTGAAGTGCCTTGAAGATGGAGCCCGTGTGATGAATAGAAGCGCCTGGAAGCACGTAAGTAAGCGCTTGTTGCCAGCTTCACAATGCGCTCTAACTGTCTTTTTATTTTGCAGGTACAAGTTCGGAGCGGCTGCAGGGTGCCGGGATACCCACTGGGTTAGATGTGGAAAGGAGTAATGGCACGTGAGTATTAAAGTTCCCCAATGTCTTTAAACGCACCTTGTTTTGTCTTTCAGATGCGGGATGCAGCGCCGACGGCCTCCGGAGCGTGCGAAGAGTTGGTAAGCTTTTGTCTTTCAGATGCCGGAATGCAGTGTGAAGACCTCCGGAGCGCACGAAGAGTAGGTAAGCCTTTGCCTTTCAGATGCCGGAATGCTAACCTGTTCTTTCTTGTCTTTATAGGTGTTGCTGAAGACTGGATTCAGGATGGTAAGCCTTTTTCCTTAGGCCCAGGATCAGATGCAGAAGACACGATGAGCGTTCTGCTGCAGAGGATGCAGAATAACGCAAAGCAAGATTCATCCACCGGGTGTGGTTTAAATAGCCTCCTGTAGTGCTTAGGTGTCTCCTTCCACAGCCACGCCTAAGTAAGAAAAGAGTTCCTGGTAAGAAAAGAGTTCCTGCCTTCCAGAAGAGTTCCAGTGTTCTGAATCTAGGGAGTGGCTCCAGCCCCACCCAACAGGAAAAGTAGTTCCAAACAGAAGAGGATCAGAGGCTCAACTGGCAGGCAAGTAAGCAGCATGGTCTGCTGCAGGTAAGTCCACCCAAGCATTATGAGCCCGGCGCTTCCAGCGCTGGGACTGGGCATATTTATGAGCCTGGTGCCACTGGCGCCAGGACTGCGTCCAAAAGGTCCCCATTGGGACTGGTTGGCACTCGGAACCTGGGTTATGGATCTGCTTCCAAGGGAGTTGGGAAAACCCTGACCTTTTGGAAGCAGAGATCATGACAGGAAGAGCCTGTTGCAGGCTGGACACCTGCTGAACCCTGTAGAAGTCAACATGCGCCAGGGAGGAGCATGACGCCTGAGGACCGAGTACCTGAATGACAAAAAGACAAAAAAGAAGACAAAAAGAAGAAGTATCAGCACATGGAATTACATGGCCGAAGCCAAACCCAGGAGCACTGGTGAATTCGGCCCGTTCCCGTCGAAGCGGAAAAGGGGACTACGGTGTGGCACCGGAAGGCAGAGTCAGGGCAGCACATGCTCCCTGGGCCACACCCTTGCGTGCCTCTAAATTTAAATGGGAAGATGTTTTTTTCTGGTGAAAAAGGTTCTGTCTCCCGTCTCTTGGAAGGGACGCCCATACACTATGGAGGAAAGGGGATGGGACGTAAGAGTAATGAGTACACTTATCTGGTTAATTCAAATAAAATATTTCTGTTTCTCTTTTTCACAGGTGGTACAGGTTGGTGGCCTATTGTGCATTTACACGGTGGATTCATGAGAGGCTTGGATTCTGCGTCCGAAGACTAATACCTGCCTCTTTCGTTCGAGCCATTCGTGCCAAATTCCCCAGTGAAAGTGGACAGTACAGGGGATTTTTAAACACTGTGCCGCAATCTCAAGTATACAATTTGTGGTTTGTGCAATCAACATCACCAAACTAATTAAAATACAAATGAGTTATCGGCCACCCGGGGGCGCACAGATGAGCCTGCTCTCCGTGTGAGCTCTGCACCCGAGGTCCGGAAAGTGGTCCTGAACCCCCACTTTGCGCCCCCCCCTGGAGCTGGCGACGGAGCATAAGGCGTGGGAAGGTGACCTCCCCCCCACCCAGGAAAAAAAACTCGACTAAAATCGGAGGTGCCCTCGCTTAGAAAAAGGCAAAGACGTCAGGAGCCCCTGGCTGCGACCTGCACAGCTATGTGGTTGAAGTGAAGTCCTGCTGGCCTACGCTCGAGGGGAAAGCTGACCCGCACGGCCTCCTCGGACGAAGCGAACACCGACCCTGCCGAGAGAGACTGCCCTGGGCCTCTGCTCCACGCTCCCAGGAGAATCCCTCCGGAACTCACGTATGCCCCAGCCAGTCTGACGGGCCGGGCTCCGCGAGCTGAGAATTGCCTCGGCGCCGACAGCCGTGTGGGCTGGACCCGGACGGGCCTCAATCAACTGGACAAGGTAGGCGACCGCCCCTCTCCTTTTGTCCACGGGAGTCCGTAAAACTGTTCCGCGCTACCGCGCAAACCGCAATGGCATTATTTCAAGCCACCAGCACATCCCCGGCGCAACGAGGCCTACTCCTCCCCCTACTCCTGCTGAGGGCCGCGTAGCGCACAAGGCCCTCGAACGACACCCTCCAGCAGGGAGACAGGGCCCAGCGCTCACCCCGGCGAGTTAAGTGGAGTACCCAGGCATCCAGGAGGGCCCCTGAAGAACCTGTGCCTGATAACCAGACGGAATCAGGACCCACCACGCGGAGCGGGGCCTCCTTTTGAGCAGCCAGCATAATCCCAGCGCAACGGAGAACATCTCTCCCCCTACTACTGCCGAAGGCCCACGAGCGACACTCCCCGGCAAGGTGACAGGGCCTAGCGCCCGCTACAGTGAACGAAGTGAAGTGTCCACGCGCCTGAAGGTGCGGCTGCCCTCCCCCCAGGAGAGCCCTCGAGAAATCTACACACGACAACTGAATGGAATAAGGGCACACCATATGGCGTAGGGAGGACACTTTATACACAGTTCCCGCACTCTACAATCATAGTTGCATCGGGGCTACAGGTACTGACTACTGAGGCCCTCCCGCCCCCGCCGGAAAACTACGACCAGAGGGTCCCTCTACTCAGCCAGATCAAGAGATCTTACACCAAACTTCTCAATTCACGGAAAAGCTACCAGGACTAAGGGTTGGGCCCCCGTACCAGGGGCGTGTGCCTCCTCAGGGAGCAAACTTTTCACGACCGAAGTAGGGCATCCAGATAGCTCCCTAAGGCCGGGAATCGCTGTGTGGGAGCACCACGAACAAGCTAGCGGTGCACACACGGCACAACCAGTGAGTCCAAACCCCACTCCCACTACACTCAGGGCTGGGACATCGGAATATATGCAAGCAAGAGAAAAATTAGCTACGTACACCTACGCACCTCCGCACCTCCCCCCGGCAAACTTGCTACCCCCGAAATGGCAACTGAAGCGGCAACACAGGGGGACACAGCCGCCATGAAAGACGATGTTGCGGCTTTACTGGCAGAGATAAAGAATATGGGGGCCAACATAGGCGGCAAAATCGATAGGATCACTCAACGCATGGACAAGATCGAGGATAGACTGGACGGAGTGGAAAACAATCAAACCTCGATAGACACCATGGAGACGCAGCTGGAACATAGGATAACGGAACTCGAGCTGAGGAAGGAGGACTACAGGTTGAAGATGGACGACATGGAAAACCGGGAGCGACAAAACAACCTTCGCTTCTTCGGAATCCCGGAACAAGACGGGGAGACAGAGGAAGGCCTAAGATCAACACTCCATGATATTATTAAGATCTTGGTTGCTGACGACGAGATCGACAAACCAAGGACAGAACGGATCCACAGGGCCGGAGGCCCAGCGGGAGGTCCGAGGTCGGTCCTCGCCCGCTTCCACGGATACCAGGACAAGGCCAATATCCTCGAGAAAGCGAGGCGCGGAGGTGTCATCACTCTTAATGGAGCACAGATAACGATATACCTGGACCTGTCTGCTATGACACTCGCCCTGAGGAGGATGTGTGGCCCCCTGACGAAATGGCTAAAGGAACGAGACACCGGTACAGATGGGGTTACCCCTTCTCCCTCACTTTTGAACACAATGGTGCAAGGCTCAGGCTGCGATCTGAGCGAGAAATAAAGGCATGCATATTTGAACTAGTGGAGGCGAATGAAAAGAGGAACGATGAAGACCCACGACGAATGAAGGGAGAGAATGGAGGCTCCAAGGCCCCAAGAGACAGAAAGTTAAGGGATCGAGAAAATATCGGAGAGGCAATGTTTCCCCAGAGGGGGGCAAATGAACCAAATATACCAGAGATGCACCAAAAGACCTTACATGATGCTAATGCTTCAAAAGGGGCCTACTTTTGACCTAGTGCAAGACTTATGCTCAACTGTTATAAGTTAAGGTTTGAAAGGGGAGGGGACGTAATGAGGGCTCAGACTCATGTGCTAGTTATTGTTAGTAAAATGACCGTGAGTGCGATCAACTGGACCCGCGCGGACGCCGTTGTATGGGGGAGGGGCAGGGGGGAAGGGATTCCAAGACATAAGGGAGATAGAAAATGAAACAAATTCCTTGATCACCGCTGGGAAAGGTAAAACACCAATGCAGGTAGAAGAAGCGATGCCCGGGGAAGTGTGGCTTACTAATGCAAATGTCTTCATGTTGTGTATAGATGGCCAACCCTGAAGGCAACACACAAGACCCCCTGAGAGTGGGGACCCTTAATGTTAAGGGATTCAACTCCTCGACTAAGAGATCATTGGTTTCTAGGGAATTCCGGAGGGCCAAAATTGACATTCTGTTTCTTCAAGAAACAAAATATATGAGAGGGGAACAGAGACCTGTCCTGGGGAGAAACTGTCAAATAGAATTCTGGGGATTGGGGGTACTGCGCAAGGGGGGTGTGGGGATTCTCATCAAAAAGGGGATCGAAATTCCAAGTCACTAAAACCTGGTCGGATGAGGAGGGGCGTGCCCTGTTGGTGACTGGGACTATTGGGGGGGGGTTGAAGTAACGCTGGCCACGATCTACTCTCCCAATCTGGGACAGCTCAGGTTTCTTTCCAGAACCATCCCGAAAATAATGCTGGAGGCTACTGGTCACATTATATTGGGTGGAGACTTTAACCTCTGGGCGGATTGGGACTTGGACCGAAAGGCCGGCAACCCAACCGCAGATGATGAAACAAGAGGGGATTGCAATGATTATGCTAGTATGATTCAAGTATATGCGCTGACTGATGTGTAGAGAGAATTGCACCCCGAGGAAAGGGGATACACCTTCTATTCGGCCCCCCACAATACTTTCACTCGAATAGATTATATTTAACTCTCACGAGACCTGTACAACGCCACATCGCACTCAGAAATCACTCCAATAACTTGGTCCGATCACGACATGGTTTTAACTGATATTCACTGGGAGGACTTGCCGACTAGGGGGGGAAATGGAGATGTAACGAGGCCCTGAGACCAGGTCTTTAAGGACGAATTGGAAACAGAGATCAGAGAATATTTTAAAACCAACAATACTGGGGAAGTCCCTAAACAGGGAGTATGGGAAGCAGCAAAGGCAACTTGGAGGGGAATCCTCATACGGGAGGGGGCCAGGAAGAAAAGGGAAAGAGCGCTCATTGAAAACAAGCTCAGGGGCGAAATATGCCGGCTAGATAAAGAGGCCAGAGAAGGTGACACCACGGACCCCAGCAAGATTCAGGAGGCCAAAATAAAACGGGAAGAACTCAGTCACTTAGAGCATGACCAGATAGTGCATAGGCTGCATCTACTGAAACAAAGATTTTATGAAAAAGGGGATAAAGCCGACGCACTACTGGCAGCTAGACTTAGGCTCCAACGGGCGGAGCATAGGGTAACAGAGCTAACACACGCTGACCCTACTCAGGAGCAACCTAAACCCTCTATTCCTGAATTATTTGCTGACTTTTATGAATCCCTTTACACCTCCGAAATTGATCCTAACTCAAGTGAAATAGACAATTACCTGGCCGACATCGGTCTCCCCAGGGTTGCGCCCACGGACTCGGCCCTCCTCGAGTCCCACATAACAGAGGAAGAAATACAAGGAGCGATCAATAGACTAACGCTAGGCAAATCCCCTGGCGAAGAAGGATACACAGCCGGCTTCTATAAAACCTTCAGCACCCTCCTTACTCCATTCCCAGCCGAGTTGTTCAATGAAATTCTTGAATTGGGGTTGCCCCAGACTCTTTCGTCCATGCACTTATAATGGTCATCCCCAAGGAAGGCAGAGATCCCAAGCAATGCGGGTCGTATCGCCCCATACCCCTACTTAATTTGGACGCCAAAATTTACACGAGGGTACTAGCCGCCAGATTGGAGACCCATATGCCCCACCTTATTCACCCCGACCAGGTCGGATTTGTAATTGGGCGGCAAGGAGCGGATACCATGAGGAAGACGCTCCATTTAATTTCTGCCTCCCAAACTATGTGCAATGATCCCGCCTTACTCTCCATAGACGCTGAAAAAGCCTTTGATAGAGTAGAATGGGGCTTCCTAGCTGCAGTCCTCCGCACAGTGAGAATAGGACCAAAACTCAGAAGGGGTATACAGGAAGTCTATACCTCACCTAAAGCCTCAGTAGCCGTTAACGGGGGGTACTCGAGGTGGTTCGAGCTCAAACGCGGTACCCGGCAGGGATGCCCACTCTCGGCCATTCTTTTCGCCCTATCGGTAGAAACCCTTAGCCCAAAAGTTGAGAGAGGACACCCAAGTAGAGGGCATGCAGCTGGGGCAAGTAGAACATAAGGTGGCGCTGTACACCGAAGATAACTAACCCCAACACATCCATCCCCAGGGCACTCAACCTCCTAGATGAATACGGCCGCATATCGGGGTTTAAAGTTAATAAGTCCAAATCCATACTTTTCCCTCTCCAGGGGTCAGTAGAAACGAACAATGATAAATATCAGCCCATAGGCCTCACGATAGAACACCATAAACTAAAGTATCTAGGGATATATGTCACAAGATCATTGCGAGAGCTTTACGATGCTAACTTCCCGGCGCTTCTTGAAAAGTTCCACGCGGACCTCGCCCGGTGGGACAAACTGACCATATCCTGGCTAGGGCGCCTTAACGCAATAAAAATGACATGCCTTCCAAGATTTCTATACCCTTTTCAAATGCTCCCTATCCAAATGGCATGACAATTTTTTATGGAGGTCAAGAAGGCAATTATGAGATTTCTATGGCAGAGGAAGAAGGCTAGAATAGCATACTCTAACCTGATACTGCCTAAAGACAAAGGCGGGGTAGGCCTCCCTGACATTCAAAAATATTATGAGGCGGCCCAACTGCGAGTGCTCATCCCCCATCTAAGCAACCAAAAATTGCCCCAGTGGATTGCCATGGATAACCACTACTTGTCCCCGGCAACAGTTTCTGAGTGGCTATGGTCCCCTAGGAGGAGGGTGTTAAAGAGAACTAAAGCGCACCCGATGTTTGAAACCATATGGGATATATGGCGGGAAGGCAAAGACATGGCAAAGATCACCACGTGGCCGTCACCACTGAGCTACCTGTGGTTCCCCGGCATCAATTACCAGATTCCCAATGTGGAGAGATTCCAGTCCTGGTACGAAGCAGGTCTAGAGAGGGTGGGGCAACTCCTTAAAAAAGATTCATTCATCTCGCTTCCTGAGCTGGAGGAAGCACTGGGAGTGGGTACACTGTCTGTGTTCCACTTCCTGCAGATTAAGGGTGCCTTGACGAAACCCGAGTGGAAGGACAAACTAAGAAGGGAACTCACCCCGTTTGAGACCAGATTAGACTCCAGACAAGAAACGAAAGGTTTAATTGCAGCCTTATATAAGGTACTAATAGAAGCAGGTGAGGGCTCCACGGAACCCCTCAGGCAGCGATGGGAAAAAGACATAGGGGACGACATCGACCCAGAACACTGGGACAGGATATGTCGAGCAGCGCCCAAACTCTCGATATCTTGTCAATATAAATTACATGCAATCAAGCTATTAAACAGATGGCAATATGATCCACACAGGCTCTCCAAAATGTACCAGTCATCTAGTCCGTTGTGTTGGCGAGAGTGTGGGTCCGTGGCAGACTACTGGCACATGTGGTGGAGCTGTCCACGTATTCAAATGTGTGGAATGAGGTACTAGGGTGGACCAAGGACCTGGACGGGATCCAGAGAACAGCTGACCCCTATCTTATTCTGTTCGGATTTGAGAAAGTTGATGATGAATGGAGGAGGGTCACAGACATAGCTGCACACTTGTTACTAGCTGCCGGGGCTGTGATGGCTACAAAATGGAAATCCTTACGGTCCCAACCGAAAAAGAGTGGGTCAATGTGGCCTCTAACATGTGCATTATGGAAAAGATCACATCCACCATACATAGGAGATCCACACAATGTGATATCCTATGGATGGACTTCCTTAACAAGTACATGCCAGGAACAACACACTAATGCCAAGAGATGGTCCATTCCCACGTTTCGAAACGTAGAAGGTCCCCTTACCAGCAAACCATGTAATGTACTACAGGGAAATACTACAATTCCCCCAACAAGGGGGCCTCAGACACCTCAAACGACTAACACCTACCGAACGGCTTGCTGTTCATTGTATAATGCCATCCTCAGCGGAAGTACACAAAGTCTTGTGGGGTGGGGATTCGGAGGGGAAAAGATGAAAGAAATGTTGGAAAATACTGCTATATCATAGTGGGGTTACTTTTGTGCCGAAAGTTCATAAGGTTAATGTTGAAAATGTGCGATTGGATTATCATAGAATGTCCTTTCCGACGATACAAATACAAATGTCAGTTAATTTTCTGTGTAATGCTGTTATCTTTTATGCAACAAACTCTAATAAAAACAAATTTAAAAAACAAAAAAAATACAAATGAGTTAATATGAAAAGGGGTTTTAATTTTTCACTGAGTCAAGAACACGCCCAATCGTCTATGAGGGTCAAGAAAGAATGGTTGGTGCACTTTTGTGCTCGCCTCGATCCCATCCATCCTCCCTCCAGTATCAATAGCAGTTCCCACCTGTGGCTGTGCGCTCGCAAAAGGGTCTGGGGGGATGGGAACGTTCAAGGTGCCAAACACCATGTACACCTCAAAGGGATCTTCTGCGCGGTGACCATTGTTCACATGGCCTCCCCAGACCTGGTCTCAAGACCCCGTCCCTGCAATCAACATATGTCTCTGTCCCTTGACTGTCTTGCGAGCCTATTGCGCTCGCCTCATCCACATCCATCCGCCCACCTGTGTCAATGGCAGTTCGTATCTGTGGGCGTTTCCTCGCAAGGGGGCTGGGAGGATGGGAACGCTCAAGGTGTCAAACACCATGTAAACCTCAAAGGGTTATGTTGCACAGATACCATTGTCCACATGGCCACCCCAGACCCGGCAGCAGACCTCCCCCTTAAAGACCATGTCCCTGCAATCAACATAACTTTGTGTTCCTTGAGCAGTGTTCTGGGCCTTTTGCACTCTCCTCGTCCCCATTCATCCCCACCTCTAATATCAATGGCAGTTCGCACCTGTGGCTGTGCGCTCGCAAGGGGGTTTAGTGTATGGGAATGCTCAAGGTGCCAAACACTATGTATACCTCAAAGGGATCTTCTGCATGGTGACCATTGTTCACATGGCATCCACAGACCTGGTGTCTCCAGACTCCCCTTTCAAGACCCCATCCCTGCAATCAACCTATGTATGTGTCCCTTGAACATTGTTCCGGCCTTTTTGCGTTCACCTCCTGCCCATCCATCTCCCTCCAGTATCAATGGCAGTTCACACCTGTGTCCGTGTGCTCCAAAGGGGGCTGGGTGCACGGGAACGCTCAAGTTGCCAACCACCATTTACACCGCAAAGGATCTTCCGCATGGTGACCATTGTTCTGATGGCCTCCCCAGACCCAGTGTCTCCAGACTCCCCTTTGAAGTCCCATCCATCCCCTACCTCCTTCCCTCCCTCGCTCCCTCCCTCCCTCCCTCCACAGTATCGAAGGCAGTTCGCACCCAAGACCATGCGCTCGAAAAGGCAGCTGGGTGGGTTTGGACGCTCAAGGTGCCACAAGCTGTGGAATAGCCAGCCTCTGTGCAGCATTGAAAACATACATTACGCATCATACACAAATATGAAGACGCTGTTTTTGTGTTGGCAATAAAAGTCTGTGGCTTTTATCAAACATAACAATAATAAACCAAACATGATTACTGTGTTAATTGTGTTAGGGAGAATTCTCTGTTAAGGCTAATTTCCCAAACCTAGTGAGTCCCCCAGCAGCTTTGCTGGATTTTTGGGCTTTATTTTTTCTCCTGCTAAGAGTGAGACTCTTTTTCTCCCACTCTTAGACATGATTTGAGTATGTCCTCTGACTGTAAATGTGTTTTATGGGCTATCAGGTCTTTCACTCCATAGGGATTCATGGGTTTTTGGTATGTGTGTTGCACAGCACCCTCAGTGCGGTAACACAGGGGTGTCATAGAGACCCCCAAACATAGACTCCAGACCCTGGGACTGACTACTGTCTTCCAGGGCATGTAAAGTCACCATTGGCTTTACTAGTCTCAAATTGTGAACAGAACCAGTACAAACCATCATATTGTGGAAGTACTGGTAGGGGTAATTCGATTGCCCCTGGGTCTGTTTTCCAAGGGGGCACTGTCCAGTCCGCCCTTGTCGAGTTTCTGGCTGGTGGCAGTGGATACCACGCGAAATATTCCACCGGAATATTTCCTATGGGATTTTCCCATTCATTTTAAACGCACCACTTTTTGGTGCAATGTTAAAGATACTGCTGGGTTATTTATTTAATATTTATTCTCTGGTTGGGTCTTTTTGCCAAGACTCGGTTTTAAAATGGCGTTTGTGTTTGCCTCTGAAACTCTAACGCAAGTCGAGCCCTTTGTTCCACTTTTGGCGGGCTTCTCCACAGAAGCCCTCCAAATGGTGCCACTCTGTCTGGGGTCTACAGGATGTGTGGGAGGGCGATTAGGCACCCTGGACTGAGTTGCCTTGGCAACTCAAGTCGCACTCTTGTGTGATTGGCCCAGTGGTGAGCCGCCCGGCTCACCACTTAGCATGTTTGAGTGACAGCTAGGCTGTTGAATGGGGGGTTTTCTGCATAAAAGCAGGGCTTTGGGGACTGGAACTTCAGAAGTCGCCACAGGGCCTAAAGAATCCGAAGAAGGGAGCAGCTGAACCATCTACAACATCGACACCACCGGTGGAGCCCTGATGTACGAACTCACCACTTCCCCGACGACAAAGGAGATCTTCTTCCAGGAGAGTCTTCTTCCCTTTGAGCTGGTGGGACCAACCAGTTTGCCTTTTTCGCCTTCCTCGATCGTCTCGTGGTCGAATTGCCCGTGCCAAACACCCCGGCGGCCGGATAGCCACGCTTCACCACTACCGTGAATAAAAGGGTCGTACCTTTTAATCGGAAAACTCCGCGGCTGGTTTCTTCCCTGGCAGTGCAACGACCTCCAGCTTTCCTCCACGTCGAGATCATCTCTTCCCCTGGAGGAAGCCCTGCCTTGCACCCGCTGCCAGGAACAACTGCCCCCGCTGGAGCTTCCTCACCATTTCAGGTACTGTGTCCCGCCTGGTCTCCCTTGCAACCGATTGTCCAAGGTGTCCCGTAAATCCTTGACTCTCTATCCTCGGGTGACCTCGGAAATGCTAACTTTACCTTTCTGAACTGATCCAACCTCTTGACTTTTCTGCAAAGACTGCGAGTGCATTTCCACTGTGTGATCGTGGGCACATTCCGCCTTGCTCTCTCCAAGAGTGGGCCTGGCCTATGAACTTTTTGCTCTACAGTAGACCCTGCCTTTCTTGACTTGCTGTGGTTTCTTAAAAGTGTTGGTACTGTATTATTTCCCTAATCTGCCTTTTTCTCCCTTTTCAAACAAATTATTGGTGTGCCATCTACGGTTACGCGCTCGCCTCTGTTTTGCTAATTAAGTGGTGTCTTAACCTAGACTTGTCGAATAATTAACTAGGGAGGTGTATATACTTATAGTGACTGTGTTTGAACTTTCTTGATATATTAGTGCCAGTGTATTTTCACAAGTGTGTTTTTGAATAAATAATTATATACTTTTATACCAAAGCTCTGGTCAGCGTTTGCTTGTGCTACTGTAATTTTAGCCCTATTGTGTATACTCTATATACTGCCTAACTCTTCTTGAGAGAAGTCTGACTGCTCAGCGACAGCTGCCAGGTAAATCTGGGTGGTGCAGACTGCTACCAATTGGGTTTACTGCTTACTCCTGTAGTCTTAAACTTTTTTCAGTGGTCCCTAAGGGAACTGCACAGGTTTCTGCCTAACAATCAACAGGTGTGCAGTGTTATCATAGTTCTGTACTTTTTGGGCACTTGGACGGGGAAACAGGAACTGGCTCTCCTTAGCTCACCGAGTGCCTATCTTGTTGACTACCTGTGTCTCCATGCCTCCACGCGATGCTAATGTGGCTGCGCCTATCCTCAAAGAATGCGTCCAATATTCTGTGATATCCGTTTTCAACATGGCCAGGCCAGACCCAGTGTCTCCAGACTCCCCTCTTCAAGACCCTATCCCTGCAATCAACATATGTTTTTGTCCGTTGAGCAAGGTACCGGACCTTTTGCGCTCACCTGGTCCCAATCCATCCTCCTCCCTAGTATCAATGGCAGATGGCACCTATGAACAGGGTTGTACTGGGCCTAAGATTGTCTCAGGCACCAATGAAAACGTGGCCGACAGTTTGAAGTCGCTATTCATTCCTTTTCCGACAATGTTTGAATAATACCCAAAGGGGAGTATTTTGATGAAAAGGTGATGCATTTTGTGCATTTAAAAAATATATATATTCACCAAGTGTTCACTACTACTAGCCGCATATTGAGGTAACCCATCAAACTGGCCCGATGTTGCCCAAAAATGTTTGCCACTTTGATTTAAAAAAAACAAATGGCCCATGCAGGCATTTCGTGTTTGTGGTTCAACCCTGGCCCGTTGCCCTATAGGCAGTACGAGCAGGCCTATGCCTGAAGGGGCCCCTGTTAATCGGCCAACCAATTAATCATGCATTTCCTTCCGCCCAAGGGGTGTTTAGTATTTCTGGACTGACATGCCTGTGCGCTCACAAGGGAGCTGGGAGAGTGGATATGTCAGATGTGAAACATTGGCTTCGAGGCTGAGTGGGTGTCAACGAACATGTCACACATTCACATACACACCCACTTTTCTAAGCCTTTATAAACACCTTGACATTTACCAGGAGAACATCTCTGCAATCCACAAGGTATATCGTCATCGAGATACCTGTTCCCCGGATACCTGTTCCAAGGCTATCTGTCCCCCGGTTTGCTCAATCGGCTCATTTGTTCGTCCAGGTAAGGGTAGGTCACCTATTTGGTTCTGTATGTTCATCAATCGCTGCTCTGAAAGTTTCTTTCGATTTCCACCTAATGTACACAGTATTCTAATTTTCAATTTTCTCAAAGACTTCACCATTATCAAATGTTTAATGTATTTTGATCTCGGTAAATAGCACATTGCATCATTGTGCATTGTAACGGAAGGGAATGTTTTGTAGTCCATGTTTGAAAGCATGTTTTCTTTCGGTGCTTGAAAGTTCATTCAATGGACAATTTGTGGTTTAACAATCAATTCTGTAAGAAAGTGATCGCTGTGTTAATTCGACTAGGTTACACAGGTTTTCTTTCTTTCTTTAAAACAAACTTTACAGAAAAAGCTGTGTAATAGTTGCTTTATTAACATTCATACATTATTATTTGTATTTGTAATAATTATATTTTTTTATACAGGTTTTACAGACTTTTTAAGAATGCTTCATGTAACGTTTTCGGTTACCCTTCTGTGAGCCATGTCAAAAATCCAGGCACAGTCCGGGATATATTCCCAAAAGATATTGATTTAATAAGAAGATGGATTACAAATTGTGCTTTTCCAGTGGACATGATTTAAAGTAGAGCCTGGGCTGTCTTGGGAGATGCGAGGGCCAAATCGATTCCAAGTCTGCAGCTCGCACTTTACTGACGATATGTACGAACAATTAAAGTACACAAAAAAGCATCGACCCAGAATTCTTCGTAAATTGCTTCCAAATGCAATTCCGACTCAATTTCGGCACACGCTGGCTCAGGTGAGTAGTGGACGATGAATTTGCTATGTTTGTTGGTATGTAGGACAGTGCTCTGAATAAATGTGTCTTCTCAGCGATCTCCAGATCAACTGAAATCGTGTATTGAAAAGGTAACTTGATGAACAGTTTAAAATGTTCAGGGTTTATTTCCATCAATTTTATATTATTCAAGTTGCCCTTGTTACCAGAATTACCAAACTTTAAAAACATTTTTTCACTTTAGACTACTTTCTCTATCCCAGCTTTCGGGACACTCAAATAAATCAGTGAAATGTGACCCTTAGTAAAAACTTCCATAGTGCCCTTTAAAAGTCGCCTAAGCCACTCGCTGTGCTTTTTACAAATGTGCTTAATGCTACGTGTTTTTTACTGTTTTTAGTAATTCCATTAACTATTGCCCGCTGTAATTGTTTCCCTCTTGGGATTCTTGTCTTTCCTTCTGACTTTGTCCCTCCTATCAAGGCTTCCCCGATTCTGTCTTCCTTGTTTATCGTGAGTCCTCTTTCTTTCTCTATTGACAGCGTTACTCAGGCCTTGCTGATCTTCCCTCCGGCATAAATGTGCCGAAGAGAACACCATGCAGGTGTGCAGGCGCAAAGGGCGTGCCGTCAGCAAGCCTAAGATGCGCTTAAGGCTAGCCCGTCTGTGCCTGTCTGGGACCGCTCTGGGCCTTGGGCCTTTGGGACTAACACGGATGATAGCTGCAATTTGCGCAGCATAACCTATTCACGCAACGACCTAAGCACTTTGGCTCCACCCAATTTGAATTAGCCACAGGGTTTTATTACTCCTTCGCCGGTTACATTGATGGTTACTACTATATCTCCCTCTAGTTTAAAAGGCTTCCTTATCAACACTTGGTCCGCTGTGGGCCATCGCAATGAAATTTTTTGTGTTCTTGATGAGTTTATGCCTGACGTTCTCTGTATCACAGAGACTTGGTTCAACACCAACTCTGGTCCCGACATCGTTCACATGCTTCCTCCCCATTATGATATTCTTCAACTTGACCGACCCGCACCCAGAACTCGGGGCGGAGTTGCTATTGTGTTCAAGAAATCTCTAAGCTGTTTAACTATTGAATTTAATCATAAACCCACTTGTCAGTTACTCCTCTTTAATATCCAGGTTTCTTCTGAACACGCTATACACTTTCTCATTACTTATCGCCCTCCTGGCTACGCCACCAACCAATTTCTGAGTAGCTTTGCAGAACGGCTGGCTGAGCTATCATTAACTCATCCTAAAATAGTTATTCTGGGGGATTTTAACCTCCATCCTAATAACCCCTTGACTTACAAGCTGCCAAATGTATCTCTTCCCTCACCGCCTGTGGCCTTTTTCTTAGTAATCACAGGCTTACCCTCTCAGCTGGCAATCAGCTTGACCTTATTTTTTCGGATGTCCTTGAACTTCTTTCCTTCTCTCCATGGCCGGTGCTCTGGTCAGACCATTTCCTGCTCGCCTTCTCTCTCCCCCTTGTCCAGTCCAAAATTAGACTGAATTCCCAAACAAAATGTTAGCGGCGGTGGCTTAGTTTACCATCTGAAACAATTGTTAACTCCATTGAAACTCTTACTCAACAAGGCCTAATCATGGAAACCAATCCATGCGATTCCCTGATTGAGGCCTTGAAGTCAACTGCTGACTCCCTGGCCCCTTTATAGGCTCTCCATTGTCCGGGCCAAACGCTTTGCTCCCTAGTACTCTCACAAACTCCAAATTTTGAAGCTAAGATTTTGACAAGCCTAACGGAGATGACACTGCATTCCCGACTCCTCTGCCAAACTAGCTTATGTACATGCACGCAACACCTACCAGAGTTCCATTGCCCTCTCGAGAGGGACCAGGCAGGGATGTCCCCTCTCACCGCTTTTATATGCCCTGTCTATGGAACCGCTGGGTAAGAACATCAGAAGAGAGAGAGCAATTAGAGGAGTGACCATAGGGGAGAGCGAATACAAACTGGCGATGTTCGTGGACGACATCCTCCTCTACTTGACAAACCCACAGCGTGACGTTCCAAAAGTCCAGCAAACAATCCAAGACTTCGGCAGATGGGCCGGGCTGAGAGTCAATCCTGACAAATCAATGCTCTTCCTCGACAAGACCACAGAACACCAGGGCAGAGATGCCGCAACCATGGGAGGAATACCAACCACACATCTGAGCCCAAGATATCTGGGAATCAACATTGCAAGGACCACGGAAAAGCTCTACGACGTCAACCTACCCCCCTGCTGATTGAAATATCTAAAGACGTACAGAGATGGGCTAAACTGACAATATCCTGGCTGGGACGGCTAAACGCCATAAAAATTGTAGTGCTCCCCAAACTACTATACCAATATCAAATGCTCCCCATTGCCATACCTGGATCCCATTTCACAGAAATAAAGAGCATGATCCTCAGACTCCTGTGGCAAAGGAAAAAACAGAGAATATTATACTCCACACTGACCCAACCTAAGGAAATGGGAGGAACGGGGCTCCCTGACATGTACACCTACTACCGAGCAGCCCAGTTCATGGCCATAGTCCAACATCTACGAGGAGACAAGCAAAAACAATGGGTAGCCATTGAAAACTATATTGAGACCGGTCTCGCTAGGAGAGTGGCTATGGGCCCCAAGGAATTCCTTCCCAAACAGCGTCAACACTTTGCAATGGGATCTCTCTTGCGGCTATGGTGGAACAAGATAGAAATTAAGGGACTCACAACGTGGCTGTCACCCATGAGCTGTATCTGGGCCCTGTCTATTCGAAATAGTATCACTGAACGACTACGGTTCCAGGAATGGTACGAAGCTGGGATTGAAAGGGTGGGCCAGATAAAACCCAAGGGGTACATATCACTCCAGGACCTGGAGGCCGGCCTGCAGGTGGGACCACTTGATGTGTTCAAATTCCTCCAATTAAAGGGGACCCTGACATCAAAGAAATGGAAAGATAAGCTTATGAGAGATCTCACCCCCTGGAAAAAATCCTGAGTGAGTCGTCTCACACCATGGGGCTCATCCCAAGATTATACATGCCACTCAACGAAGCAAAGGGGATCAAAACAGAGAGCCTCCGAAAAAGATGGGAGAAAGACATGGGCCCAATGACGGACAACCTACGGTACATGTTGTGCAGGTCAGCACGCAAAACATTGATCTCGGCCCAATACAAACTCCATGTTATAAAATTATTACACAGGTGGCCATTTGATCCAAAGAGACTCTCGAAAATGTTCGCCCAAACGAGTCCTATGTGTTGGAGGGGATGTGGTGCCCAGGCGGACTACTGGCACATGTGGTGGGCCTACCCAAATTCGCAAGCATATTGGAAGGAGGTCCTAGACTGGATCAGAAAGATTGATGGCTCCCCAGAGACTTAAACCCCAGGCTAGTTCTATTTGGCCTGGAACAACAGGACGAACAATGGAGGAGGGTGCTTCACATGACTCACTTTTTGTTGCTGGCGGCGAGGGCGTGCATCACGATAAGCTGGAAATTGCCCGCTCTCCCGACTGAGGCTACCTGGGCAAGAAAAGCCAAAGACCTTCACGAAACTGAAAATATAACGGGCCTCCTACACCTGCAAAACTATCGACCCATATTTCTTTCTCTCCGTTGTCATGAAACTGCTTGAATCTATCGCCACTCCTCAACTGTCTTTCTTGAAACCAACCATCTTTTCCACCACTTTCAGGCAGGATTTCGCACCGGAACGGGTAATGATTCTGTCCGGGAGGACCTCCTTGATGACAGTGGCCCTCATTCTGAGGTTGGTGCTAGTCATGGCGCTATTAGCGCCATGACTAGCACCAATACCGGTACCGCCACCGACGTGGTGGTATGGGGACTTACCGGTCCATTCCGCCCTTTGCGGGACCGATAAGTCCCCATTTGAAATGGCATTCCCCATTCCCATTTGAGCCCCGATAGGGCTCAATGGGAAGGCGGCAATAACAGTATCCCTTTGCGGTTCCCATCCTTAACGCCTGCTAAAACCAGGCATTAAGGAAGGGCCCGCAAAGGAATACCGGAATAGGGCGCAAAGGGATTTCCGGTACCGGTGTCATTACCGGTGCCCAGTATCCCTTTGCGCCCGGGTCGTAATGAGCCCCATTGCCTTACTTCAGGACGGCAGAGAGGTTGGTGCTCTTATTCTCCGTGACCCCTCTGCAGCCATCAACACTGTTGACCATCATGGGTTCTCCATTGTCTTCACAAAGCTGGAATTTCTGGTACCCCTCTGAAGTGGTTCTCTTCCTTTCTTTCCAATCAAGTTGAGTCTGTTTCTCTCCCCCATTCACTTCTCCTTCTAACACCTTGGACTGTGGGGTTCCTCAGGGATCTGCCCTTTCTCCTCTCTTGTTTAATCTGTACATGTTGGCTCTGGCCAAATTGATCTCCAGTCATGGTATACATTTATTTTCCTATGCCGATGACACACAGATTATCTTCCGACTTAATGCCCCTTCGACTAATCCCCTGATCAGAAGCTGAAGGACTGCCTTTCGGCAGTCGGGGTATGAATGGCCAAAAACTGGCTTAAACTAAACGGTGATAAAAACCGAGATTTTATTGATGGGCTCTACCTGTACAGGACAATTGTGGAACTCCGACTACTGGCCTTATTCTCCCGGCCCCCGCCTCGAACCTTCCTCCGTTGTCAAAAGCCTAGGCATTAAAATGATGTCCTCTGGCTCCAGAGCAGCTCACATCTCAACAGTCTGTCGAACTGGCTTTGCTTAGCTTAAAGTACTGAAAAGGGTTCTTTCTTTCCACCCGACTGACTCTAGATCAAAAATTGTCACAGCCTCTATTATGGGATCAATTGATTACTGTAATGGCATCTATGTTGGCCAACCAGAAGGTCTGCTCCAACGCTTACAGATTCTTCAAAATTCAGCGGCCACCCTGCCCTAAATGCCCCCAGATTGCTCACTCCCTTGACCTTCTTCGCCATCTTCATTGGCTCCCTGCGACAAGCCGAATTAAGTTTAAGGCTCTCTGCCTCGTTCATCGAGTTAACCACAATATTGGGGCTGAATTCCTGCAATTCAGACTGACACCTTACAAACAAAGCAGAGTCCTCCACTCAGCCAACCAATCTCTGCTCAGTATTCCTCGATTCCAACGGACCAGAGCAGGAGGAAGGTGCTTCTCTGTGCTTGCCCCTATGCTGTGGAATGCCCTCTCTCTGAAAATCGCAATATTCAAGTTTTTCTCCTTCTGCAAACATCTCAAAACTCTTGTGGTCTAACTTTTCCGGTTTGCCCCCTCTTTTCTCCTCTCTTAGCGCCTTGATGCCTTCTGGTCTTGTCCACGCTCTATAAGTTTCAGTACAATACTATACAATGTTTTGGAAATGTGTTGGTTGACATGTCTCTTTTTACGTAGAGCTCACTGACGAAAGCACAGGCCCTCGCCAGTGACAAAACCACTGACACGTCTAGTATCCCAATGTTGAGCCTAACCGACATGCACAAAGTGATATTTTAGAGCGTTGGATGTGGCCACACTTTTCATACTAATGTACCTTTTCCATTGTACTCTATTCTGGCAATGAACTGAAAATGAAGGAGCAAGCTTCTTCATCAGTTACTTTTCTGGAGTCAACAGCCTCCTCACACGCCTATCATCAAGTAATTATATTGTACTAGCCCTTTATATGCGACTGAACAATACATGCGTGTGTTATGCTTGGAATTTAAACATATTGAAAATGATTATGCATAGTATTAGTTATTTACACAGAGTGGCATGTATTGGTGTCTCTCGGTATGGAGCATTGTCTGCATCTTATGTTTTCAGTTTAATTTTCTTTTTCATCCGTATTAAAACAAGTACTATGTTATATGTTATAGGGGGATACTGGAACTTCCACTATAATCACTTCCTTGCTTGCAACAGACCAAGAGTATGAGGTCTGCATCCTTACAGTTTCCTTGCTACAATGAAAGTAAATCCTACAAAAGATATAATTTGAGACTGAAATGCATGTAACCTTGCACTGTTTTAAACGTTTCTGTTTTTGGTACTAACATTACTCTTCCTCCCTAATGCAGAATAGATTCAAAAGGAAACATTACAAAGCAAACTACATCTGAGGCAACATTATAACCACTAGGTTTTGCAGGGTGATCTCTGATCAACTCCATGTGTCATATCAGAAGGTTATCAGGTGAAATATATGTTAAGACCAAATCACGTACACAGTTTGAGGTTATGTTCATAAGAATGTTCCATTTGTTTTGCAACAACAAACCTTACAGTAGAAGATTCACAATCATTTAAAAGTAATTTGTGGATAAGTGCTCTGTGATATGAAAGATTTTACATTTAATTTCGATTGACATTTGACTTTTTTTGGATGATTTTTCTCTCCAAGGAATGTACTGAAGATGTCGAAATTGAAGAGACACCTGGAACAGAGGTATACATAACATAATATGAAAAACAATTGAGCATCACATCGGTTTGTGATGACATTTTCAAAATGTTGGAATATTTTGACGTCCGGCAAGTTAGTTCTGTTTGTAGATATTTACATGTCTTTGAGTCGAAAAATTAATTTGCATGATTTAAACCGTATAAAACACTCTTTTTTCCAGCTTGGTTTTCTGGACGGCAAAGCGAAGTTCATGGTTTTGAAGCGAATTAAGCAAACAAGGGTAAAGAACAAACTAGTTTGTTTTGGAGAAGTTTTTAAGCATATGTTTTAGTCATTTTATGTTTTTAGTTGGAAAATCGTATCTTCTGTATGTGTGCTATACACTGAGCATGTTTTTCTATAAATCTGTTAGAGGCCCAGGAGTAAGAGTATAAAGACTCTGACAACAACTGAAACCAAAGATGTTGCTTGCCAAACGGATTTCACAATGGAGCAACTACCTTTTTGAGGCACAGCGTGGTCCAGTCAAATCGTGATGCATCTGTCCAGTGGACGGAAAATTAATGGAATCTCACCTGCGAACCACATAAAGTTATCATGGACCATTGATACTTTGTGAAAAGTCACCCTGATGAAACTGAAGAAGCATTGCAATTGCTTGCAGACCCATTGACAATCTACACCCTCTAAAAATGTTCCCGCACCAAACATTCAATGTTACCTGTTTCTCCATTTCATGTGGAAATTTCACAGTCCGAACTAACAGAGGCTGAAGCTTCAACGCAATTGATCTCGACTTCAGTATGCCTAGTTTGGGGGACTTGTCCACCACCGTCAAGTCGCAAGACACAGTACTGCAGGACAACTGGCTATTAAAGGAGCATAAATACATTGTATTCTACTGCTGCCTGCTAGAGATTATACAAATGATTAAATGTAATAATAAATAAAGTGGGAGGGATTCAAAGATGGCGGCCAGCAGAGGACAACGTGCGCAAGTGTCTCTCCCGGCTGGGCTGCAAAAACAAGCACTGCAACAAAGCGATTCAAACTAACCCCCACCTCCACGCAGCAACAGTCAGCAACAGGGGGCACGTCGATGAAAGAGAGAACCCATAGAATGTCTTGCTGGCAACGAGAAATGCAGTTACTGGGGGCCGTGATACGGTTCTGAGACAGGGGTGATCCCTACAGTGGGCCGGGAAGAAGCACAGCAACAATCAACGGAACGACGCAGGAGGGAACATCGAGGGCTTCCGCCCTCTCGGAGCACTAGACAGAGTGGAAAAAGCAACCTCCGACAGAAAAGCAACCTCCGACTGGAACACAACCTCTGATCAACTCGGGTGATCCCCAAGACACCCCAGATAGAAGAGGAGAACTAACGACGTGACCCGATACAGGACCGGAACGGCAGCGACCCCCCCCACCCCTCATGTGATCGAGATAGAAAAGCAGTAACAGCCAAGCAGACCGGACCCCAGAGGGACAGGAGGTGCTGGATCAAGCCCCCACCCCCTGCGTTGTAGGGACACGAATACCTCCACCCCAATGTAAGAGCGCAACAAAGCCAGGGAACGCCACTTACACCGCAGACCCCACGCCCCCACCCTGCCCCCTGCAGGACACTAATGACCAGCCGGCACACAAAGCAATTCGGGGGACACAGAGTAAAACTCGGAACACCAACGGCATTAACTGCTGAGCAGGCGGACAGGGAAACATCAAAGCAGAGTGGAGGCCACTGCATAGGCAACGGAACACGAAGTGAGCCGTAGACCAGTATCTGACAGGATACAGCTGCCGCCTTTACCATAACGGAGCCCCACCAGAGGACTTACTCGACTACCAACACTCCAGGCAACTAGAGATTCCCATTCGGGGCCAGCACACGGAGGAAAAGCAACAAAGGGGCAACGGGAACAGCAGACTTCCCCTGACACCCGGCAGAAGGCCCCAAGCTGAGACACACATTTGCAGTAAGTACAAACTGCAAGCTGCGCAAAGGGGCACTCCCAGAACCAAACACTGTGAAAAAGCAGCAAGTAAGCCACACTGCTGCATAGAAACTGCATCCCCTTAATAAATAAGGGGCAAATCTGTGATCGCTGGAGGGGGCAAACGAAAAGACAATCTCCACCACCAAGAAGGGGGGAAATCCCACGCCAACAAACACAGGCACTACGGAGAACCAGTTCCATCATAGAACCACAGATGCCTCCCCGTAACATACAAGTAATAAGCCTCCACCCCAAGTGGGGGGAAGTAGATACGGGGGGAACGATGACAAAGGGAAGCGGAAAGGATTTAGCCCTACATACGACCTCTGGGAAAACCCCAAAGAAAAGAAAAACACAAGGGACCTCCCCGTACATGACTCACTAAGCAGAAAGGGGAAAGAAGACACTAATCAACCATAAACTACAGCCTACCCTGTCGAAAAGTGCAGAGGAGCAAACCAGGCTACAGGAGCAGGAGCGAGGTGGTAACACCACAACCAGACGGACATCACTGGTAGGGTGAATTAAACACTGCAACAACAACATTGATGTCAAAGTCCAGACTGAAAACCACGACCGCAGCACAATCACCCCCACACTCCCCAAGGGAAACACTCACAAAATCTAAAACAGCTCTGGAAATCAGACACGCGTCGACAGCGAGACGGGGGGGACCATCGTTGTGACCCCTCCCCCCCCCCCCCCCCCCAAGGCCCAAGGAGACCAGGAAATGGGGGAGAACGCCATGACCAAAGAGGACATGCAAAATTGTTTTAAAGACTTCCAGAACCAATTTCTACTCTCCTTCCAGGAGCGATTAAAAACACTGAAAGTGGACATGAAACAAACCTTACAGGAGGTAAAAGTGGACATTGCTAAACTGGAAGAAAGAACAGATACCCTGGAAAAAGTGGTGTAACAACTAGAAGATACTCAAAAATCAGACAAGGTGCTAGAGCATATACCCCGCCTGTCCAGTAACTTGGAACTGCAATGCAAGGATTCTGTAGATTTAACAGACACAGTCCTCCAACTCTTCTCAGAAATCCTTACAGGGAACACAAACTCAAGTCCAGGTCGACAGACTTCACCGAGTAGGCCCAATTAGATCCTCCGAGACAGGGGCACGGCCAAGGGACGTACTTGCCGCACTAACATCATTTACCCAAAAAGAGCAAATCCTGTGCAAAGCAAGAGCAGCGGGCCCATTGAAAGTAAATGGACTGGAGGTACAACAATACCAGGACCTTCCGTAATTGACGCCCCAAAAAAAAAGACGAAGAATGGGGCTCATAGTTCAGCATTTAACGAGCAACCAAGTGAGATACAAATGGATGTTCCCTTTTGGTCTACTATTTACATGGGAAGGGCGACAGCACAGGATCACAACATGCTTTCGTGCCTTGAAACACTTGTGTATAGGCACGTTATAAATGCCATATCATCCGAAGAGGGGGAACAAATTCTACACATACATCAGGACGACAACAGTGACCTGGACCAGTCTCAGGGACGAGCAAAAGCCCCAGGAAAACTGGAGGGCTGGAAAACAGTGGCGAAAAGAAATCTAGGAGGTAGGAAAAGATGAAGATTAAATAATATCCTGACAATCCAAACGAGGGACTAAAGTACAATTACACCATGCCAAGGGGTGGGCCCATTTGGAATCACACAACTCGCGGCCCAGTGGGAGAAGGAGGGAAGGCGATGTTGGAATCCCAAGTGGGGTTTAGGAACCCCCACAAGTTAAACCTGAGGTCGTTTGGGGGGCAGGCGCGAGGGATACTTTGTCCTTGCGCATTTAGAAACCTAGCAACCCCTCCACCCCCGCCTCAGGGGGAAAGGGAAGTTGGGGAAGGGAGAGGGCAGGGTGGGGGTTATGGGGTGTGGAAAGAAAACCAGGGACAGAGGAAAGTGAGTGAGGGTAAGGGGAGAATGAGCAGGTGGTGGAGACACAAGGACACAAGAACAAATGTAGTGGGGTATGGCTAGCAGAAATGGAAAACCATTGAAAGTCCCAAAATACAATGTCCGGGGGGTAAACATACCAATTAAGAGGAAGACACTGGAACGACAAGCGGGAAGATTTAAAGTGGACATTCTTATGTACCAAGAAACACATATCAAGAAGGCTGACAGGAGCCAAGTTAAGATTAGAGGGACATCATAAATCTACCAGGCGAACACAGGGGGAAAAGAGAGCACAAGTTCTAATAGCCCTACAAGACAGGTTAAATGCACGCGTCCAGAGCTTCCCTGCAGACATGGAGGGTCATTATCTATTCCTCAATATAAACAAAGGAGGGAAACAATTGACACTAGCCTCGATTTACGCCCTTAATACAGGCCTGGACAGTTTCATAAAAGGGGTTTTGATGACTTTGGAAGGGTTTGCCACAGGGGAAATCATACTAGGGGGTGACCTCATTCTAGCATGGGATCCAGACTAGATAGAAGTGCCCAAGTACAATCAGGACTTTTAATCTCCTCCCTCATCCTTTCTCACTTTCTCTATTGTGCTTCTCTCTTCTTTGGTCTCCCCGCTTCCCATCTAGCCCCCTTCAAATCCCTTTATCACTCTGCCATCCGTACCCTCTGTTTACTCTCTCCCCATGACTATCTCCAACTCACTTTCTTACCTATGATGGCATCCTTTCCACTCCCAACTTAAATTTCACTTCCTTTGTCTCGTCTTTAAATCTCTTCATGACCTTGCCCCTCCTTCCCTCTCCTCTCTGCTCTCATTCTAAACCCCCTCTTGATCCCTTTGTTCTGCTGATCTCTTCTTACTTTCTGTTCCCCCCCACCACCATGTGCCTCTTCTCGTTTCCGCTCCTTTCAGCTCCTTGCCCCCTTACACTGGAACTCCCTACCTCTCTCTATCCGCTCCTCCCCCACCTATTCCTCCTTCCGCTCCTCATTGAAAGAACTTCACGCCCCTCCCTGACACCTTTCCCCCTCTCTCCATTCTCACCTTCCTTCTAATACCCTCTCCCTGTTCTCCTTATCTTTATCTTTTCCCATCTCTCCTGTGATCTCCTTTCTTTTGTTGCTCACTTCACTAATTACTCTCTCCTTCTCTTTCCTTCCCTACCCCCCATCCCTCTCCTTTCTTACATGCAAATTGTTCTAAATGCCGATGTTATGGTTTGATTCATGTATACTATTATTGCTTCTACTGTTCCATGTTTGATGTGTTTTTGTTGTTAACTGTGAAGCGCTTTGGATTAAGGCGCTATATAAAACAAAATACAAATAAAAAAGCCTTCAAAAATAACTGAGACAATAGCACTCCATGACCCACGGCGAGTCAAGAGGGGCAACACCAGGCTTCACAGATTTCTCACATGTGCATAACTCCCAATGACGGATGGACTATATCTGGGCCTCCACAGGTCTAGTGGGAAAGGTGGGCAGTATAGAAATAGCACCGATCACCCTATCGGACCATGCACCGATAACGGCAAAATTCAATATAAACAAGACGTGGGGAGGGATCTGGAAATGGACATTTCCTACAGATTTACTACAAGACAGCATCATGGTAGAAACAATAAAAGCCAAATTCGAACAATACTTCACAGAAAATGACACAGGGCTACACCCCAGAACACTGTTTGGGACACTTTCAAATTGGTACTACGAGGCGACATAATGGCCATAAAAGCACAAAGAGACAAACAAAGCAACAAATGGGAGGAAAAACTGGAGGGAAAGCTAAAATAACTGAAAAATGAAATAGTGAACAACCCCAGTAGGAAAACGAATTTAGCCCTGAGACATATACAAGGCCAGCTGGGACTGATACAACGCAAAAAAACGGAAATGGCCCTTCTACGTCTAAAACACAAATACTACATTAATGCCAACAAAGGGGGCAAACTACTGGCTAAGGTCGGAAGACTACAATATTACAACTTAAAGACAAGAATGGCCAAACTTGGTAGCAAATGAGGAAATGGGGGAAATAATGCGCGACTACTACGAGACCTTATACAAATCAGATGAGCCAAGGGAAGACAAAGAGAAGTAATACCTTGGGAGAATTACTCTTCCCCCAGATCTCAAACACAGAAAAGTCAATTCTAGAAAGGGACATACAACTGGAGGAAGTCCGCAATGCAATCAAACAACTTCCCAGTAATAGAGCGTCGGGACCGGACAGATATTCAGACTCCTTCTGCAAGAAATATCAAGAAGTGCTGGCCCCAAAACTAACAAACCTGTTTAACAGATTCAGGAGCAAAGGGAACATAACATGATCCATGAACGAAGCAAAATTGGTGATATTTTCCAAACCGGGAAAGGACCCATCAATCCCAGGATCATACCGTAAGGGATTTCAATCAGGCACACACCCACGTCTCGCCTAGCATGTACTGCGCAATGAAACCCTTATTTATTTTTGTCTACAAGTTCAATATTCTGAATGTCATACCACTCATATAACACCCGTCTCAAAATACCCCCCAGGTCACACTGAACCAGGAATCAGGCTAGTTTGTAAAGGTAAATATTTATTTTATTTATTTAATATTCAAATCACACATCCATTTTAATATATATATATACATATATGGGGCATCAATCACCAAGGGGTGACAATACAATTCAATTCAAAAATATGCAAAGCAATTGAATTCACTTATACTAAGGCAGAATAGAAACACAGGAAAAAGAACAGTTTTGGTTTGTGCATAGATAGCGTTTAAGTTAATAGTTCCCCCTATAAAGTACTGAAGTACAAATGAGCAATCCTACACAAATGTGAGTAATTAGCAGGTATTCAGGAATGAAAGACAAGGTCTAGAGCTTAAATGCAATCTTCCCTCCCCCACCAAGAGAGAAAAACGTTTTTGGAAATGACACTTTAAACTAACAGGTGAAAATTGCTTTGTAAAATAATGCAAAAGGGTGCAAAAAAGTTTAAATCGATAGAAATTCTAAGGAAAGCAACACTAAACAGGTCCTAACACACATGAGCTATAATATAAACAACAGGACACACTTTAGATCAGAATGGGATGGAAGAAGCACTTTGAAATGGGGAAAAAGACACGTGTAAACTTTTGAACTTTGCGGCAAACTTTTACTATGCGATATTGGACGAAAAACAGGTCAAATACACATTTTAGTTGTGGATGTAGCGAAGGGTTTTAGATATCACAGAGTTGAAATTTCGTTTCTATCTTTAAAATTGAAGAAGTTATGGAGGTTTTAGTGAGAGGTGTTTTTGCAAAATAGGCGCGAAAATGGAAACAGAAATGTGATTTTTTTCTTATACTATATAAAGGACTATGAAAAAGAGAATGCCACACAGGAATCAGTTATTCATGGCCGCTCATAACTGTTCATGTGTGATACTCTAGGTTCCGTTCTGTATGGGAATTACTTTAATTAATAAAAATCACTAAGGAGTTATGGTATTGTAACACAGATGAGAGAAAAGTCAGCGCAAGAAGGATTCTAACGATACTAGGGTTCTGAATTTAAAGATGGGATGGGTTGAGATTGGGATAATACAATGCAGATATACTATGGGCCACTGTTCTTCCTATTCATACTTACAGTCCTTTGTAATTAATTGGACCGCCAGCTCTGGTCATTGAATTGGATCAGGTCTACCGTCAGCAAGGCACCTTTGGAGGGATTGGATCAGCGGCGCGGTTGTGGTCAATTTTTGGACTGCACCTCAGACTGGATTTGAATGGGCCCTTCTGGTTACTGGACACAGTAGATGACAGGATGCAAGTTTCAGCGGACAAGCCTTAATGGTAGCAAGCCAAGCTGAATCATAATTATTCTTTTAAGTCCTGGAGGTTTGCAATTGGGTCAAGCTAGCAAGAGTTCAGCAATGCTAAGTCTGGATTCTGCAAAGAAATCTGGATCTTCAAAGAGTTCTGGAGTCACCTACAAGATGAAGAGTTCTGGACCAAGGTGCTGCGTGGGAATGTGGATGTGTTTCTGGAAGCAGTGTGTTATGTGTAGTGAAACTCCTGTATGTATGCTGTCAAATTCCATCCCCCAGTTTATGGTGTGGGCAGAATTTCAAAAACACCCTCACGGCTGTGAGTGACTGCAGGCACATGCTTTGTCCTGGTTGGCAGTCTGAACAAAGCTGTCGTCTTTATGATGCGATTTAGGAACTCCACATGGATTTTTACCAAAACATAACTTTTGCACAAATGTACTTTTCTAACATTATGTACCCTAATACAATTGGACCCATATATTTCATATTTGATGGTCTACATTCACATTCAATCCCCATCTTTGTGCAAGCTGTCTTTCTCATTCTACAGAGTTTTATCAAATGTAACCATCACAGTTTGGATGAATCATTTCTAACTCGGTACATCTCTGGGCGCTTATCAGTGAACCATGTACATACAATCTTGGGTTTGCAACATTAATCGTTCTGCTTTAATAAGACTTTTTTCATAACTTTGGTTCCTTAAATGGTACAGATTTCATCAATGTCTTAAAAGCAAAAGCCTAAAATTATGTTAAAATCTACCAATTTTTAGATTTATACTCCTGGTTGCTCAGTTAAAGAGTTTTAAACTTTAATCACACATAAGGATTGAACATCAAAGTTCTCCTTTGTAACCTCCCCTTCCCTGGAAGCAGCTGCCCAGCCCTTTGATTAGGGAAGGTGTGTCCCTTTCCTGGCGGGAAGCTCCCCGTAGAGATCAGTTGGGCAGTTTATCATTGTCCTTGGCTCAGCCCCAGACGAAAGTCTACTGAGGTCTCCATTGTGCTGCTTGTTGTCATTATGCGGGAACAATTAAGCTTCCGGTTTTCAAGGGAGTGTCAAGCTGAGATGTCAACTTTCCCAGGCCATGCACTGCCCAATCAGAATTTAGCAGTTCCTTCCACTGGGTTCAGTAAGATTCACCTACAATCTTTTATTTAAAAGAAATAAAATGAACAGAGTTTATAATGGATTTTGACATTTTAAAGGAATTAAGCCCTTCGCAGAAAAATGCTTTAAACAGGTGGACTTTGCACTTCTTCAGGAAAAAAAACACAATTAAACTGGGTTTGACAGCTAATTTCCTTACGTAGCTGTCAGGCATTGATGCCTGGATTCCTCTGACTGCCTGGAGAAACTTTGATTTCAGCACACTTTTCCTTCCAATAATTCAATGGAAAGATGACCGAATTTAGCGCCACAACAGCACTTTGAAGGTTGCCACTGATTAGAGAGCTGTATTTAAGGGCATTTTTGGATTTTTAGCCCTTCTGTGGCCTTGTGACAGATGACTCCTGTTTTTACACCAACTTTGCCTCTGTGGCAGGGTGTGCAGCTCTTTTGTGGTTTATGAACCATCCGCAGTCTTGCAGATTAGCGCGCACAGTGGTTTGTGCCTCCATTTTTGGCAGTTTTCTTTCCCCCATTGGCAAAGGGTGTAGTAGGGTGCATTGGCATGGGTTGAAATATCCCACATACCGTCCGATCACCCCAATTCATTTGCACGTAAAAATATACACGAAAATATTGGCGCAGAGACTCACACAGCTGCTCCCCACATGAATAGGCTGAGACCAATCAGGATTTATACCCTCAAGACAAACAGCAGACAACACTTGCAGGGTGAGCCACCTAAACGGAAAAGCAGAACAAACCAGAATACCAGCTATCTTTGTGTCCCTAGATGCGGAGAAAGCATTCGATAGATTAGAGTGGACACAACTCTTTCACACCATGGGTTTCGAAGAGAAATACCTACAAATGATCAAGGCTAACTACAACACTCCTTTGCTACGGATATACTTGAATGCAACCCTAACGAGACCGTTGCCCCTGACTAGAGGCACCAAACAAGGATTCTCACTCTCACTCTTAGTGTATGACATGTTCCTGGAACCACTCCTAATACGGACTCAGGAAACTCATCAGGTGAAAGATTACGATGGGAGGGGTTGAACACAAAATGATGACCTTTGCGGATGACATGCTGATAGCATTGAAAACCACTGAACGCTCACTCCCTGAGCTGATAAACGAAAAGCAACAATTTGGCTCCATCTCCGGCCTAAAGATAAACAAATAAAAATCAGAAATATTAAACCTATCAGAGAACCCCTCACTAGTAGAAAACATGGAACAAACAGAACAACCCAAATGAATAACACCCCGAACGGGATTAAATACCTAGGGATCACATTAATGTGCTCAATCGAACGTATATACAACGCCAACTATCCCAATCTCTTAAACTGAAAGCAGACCTAATGAAATGGAACCCACTCAGCATTTCGTGGTGGGGAAGACTAACCGTTATAAAAACGTAGGTCCGACTAAAACTGCTGTACTATTTTCAAACACTGCCAGTGAAGATCCTGAGATCGTTTTGTAGGACACTGAACAAAATAAATTCTGTGGGAGCATATGCGGGGAGCCATTGGTGAATTTCTCTCATGTATTCCAAGGCACCAACCTGAAAATCCAGGCCAGCTGTGTCCACCTCCATAAGACATTTTCATGGTCTGCTCAACGGATGCTCGGTAAATGCCTGCTGGAAATGTACTTTGTTCAGCAGCTTTACTGTTCAGCGGATCGACTTTCAGTAAGATTTCCAGTTTCTGTCAATTTGTGGGACTCTAGTTCCTTGCTAAAACCCAATACTACAAGTATCAGAGGGAATTCTTGTTCCCCTCTATTAGTCATGCCTGGAAACCTGAACAGCTGTCAATGGACATTATGCTCTCTGGCAAAAAGGTCAGGCTAGCTGGCGACAGACAGTGTGATAGTCCAGGATTTTCCGCTAAGTCCTGCACTTACCACTTTCAAGACATGGAAAGTAAAAAAAATGGCAAGTTTTGTCATTGTGTAGGTGTCTGAATGAACATCGACCAAGCTCAATGGGATTATTTGGGAGGTCCAACGCCTTGGCGCCGAGATGGAGGAAAAGGAAAACAGGTCCAGGCGCAACAATCTCCGCATGACAGGCCTCCCTTAAAATGCAGAAGGACCCTATCTGGAGTCTTTCATTTATAACTTTATGCAGGACGTACCCCACATCGAGAACCCTAGGGAACCAATAATGGAAAGGATCCATAGGGCTCCGATCCCGAAGCCAGCGGCAGGGGAACGCCCGGGGCCGATCACGCTCAGACTTCTAAACTTTCAACACAAGCTGACAATCTTAAAGGTATACGGAGAGGTCGGACAGGTTAACATTGAGGGGGTGTCCATCAGGTTGTTCAATGACTACTTCGCAGAGGTCTCAAGCCGCCGAAAGGGTTTCAATTGCCTATTTGAGGCCTTGAGGGGCATAGAAGTTAGGCACTAACTGAAATTTCCGGCAGTATGGTGCATCAAAACAGACCGCCAGTGGCACTCGTACGACGATCCGGAGAACGCCTGGCGAGTCATGCAACGTCACAATCTAGTCTCTGGACTATCCAAAGGAAAATGACCAGAGACCTTCGTCATCACAAGCGGCAACTTCGCCCGAATTTCGAGTGCCACGCAATAGAGGCAGAAGGCAAAGATCCGGGAGAGGCATGAGGGGGCCCACCGAGTGCGGAAGGAACCCACAACCTAAATGTTTGTATCGCCCTGGAGAGAAGCGCACTCAAAAGATCAAACCCGGCCAAAGCGGAACTGGCACAGCCATTCTGGGATAGGCTGCCCCCCTTTACCCCCGTAGACTCTGCTTCATGTAGGGAAGGGAGAAACCGCTTAGAAGATTACCATTCCCTGTTGACACACAGCCCCAATCGCCGGACGCCCTCTTCCTCGGGATACTCGCCGGAAACCCCCGACACCATAAACCAAACCATACTCGACAGCCATCATAACATACACATCATAACATACACAACACGGGAACACTCATTACCCGACAATGCCACGGCTGCTCCACGGACAACCCATGATCCGATCCCGAGCGGTAGCTGATGTAGTAATGTCAGTAGTGTTAGTTAACAATTGAGGGGAAGGGGGGCGAGGGGAGGTGTTGCTGGAACTGTTTGGGGGGTATTGACTCAGCATGAAACCACGCTGACGCCTGCCAAGGCTGATAATGACAGACTGGGACCTCGAACTCCACCAGATTCGTACATGCAACAGAGTAGGGAGGAGGCCCAGGGGGTCGTTTGAATGGGGTTGAGGAATGTTTTTTGTTTGTTTTATTGCATTGTGAATGTTGTTGTGTACTGCCTATGCAAAAAAACTTTTCAATAAACTGAAATTTCAAAAAAAAGAAAACCTTTCAAAGTAGTCTCAGTCTATCAGCAACCATCTTTGGTGGAGCTCCAAAACTTGTGATGGATCAGTAGAAATTCTACTTGAAAAATGGCACTCATTGATGCATTATTTGTTTGAACATACACGCATGGAAAGAAAATTGCCATTTCCACAAATGTGGAAATGGACCTTTATCGAAGGGGAAGGAGCGTAAGAAGAAGTGTTTGGTGCCATGCGCCCCTCCACACACAGCACTTGAGAAGATTGGAATATGTTGTCGAAACATCCCATTGAAAGAGCGTTACCAGGTAAGAAAGTAACTTGTTCTTCAAAGGGATTGGTTCCTCTGACGTATTCCACATCTATGACGGACTCCCAAAGAAGTACCAACGTATAGAGATGGGAAAGGAATTTAAAAATGTAGAATGCCCAATTAAATTGCAGAATAAAAGACCGCCTTGCCAAAGGCCAAATCTTCCCCATGGATAGAATCCAGGGAATAATGTTTTCCAAAAGTATGGAGAGGCCCATGTGGCTGCTTCACAAATGTTACGAATGGGAACACCCCTCTGCAGAACAGTAGAGGCAGCCACACCCCTGGTAGAATGGGCCCGTAAGCCTAGCGGAGGGTCCTTACCCGCCAAGCGGTATCATTCAGAAATTGTCAATATAATCCATCTAGACAAAGTCTGCTTAGTAACAGCTTGTCCCAAAAGCCTTCCAGCGTATCCTATATAGAGCTGATCGTCCACTCTGACCCGGGACATGCGAGAAACTTAGAAACTTAAAGCTCTCCTAGGATCCAACCTATGGAGCCTCTCCTCTTCCTTACCAGGATGCTCCTTACTGGGCCCATTCCGGAGCAATGAGGATCATTCGGGAACCAGACCTCCGTAACCACCTCAGCACTTGCGGAATGACGGGGACTGAAGGAAACGCGTACAGCAGTGGGAAGGACCACTCCACTACGAATGCGTCCCCTAGGGCTCCTCTTGGAGGAAATTCCTGCGAGCACAATCTTTCACACTTCCGGTTGACACTGGTGGCGAAGAGATCCACTTGAGCGGGCCCCCAAAGGGCGAAGATCTCCAGGAGAATCACCTGAGCCAACTACCACTTGTGAGCGACCGTGCTCTGCCTGCTCAGAGCGTCCGCCGCCTCGTTTTCGTCTCCGGCCAGATGAACTGCCGAGACCAAAATTTCCTGCTGGATAGCCCAGAACCAGAGCTGCATCGCCTCTCTGCACAGAGGAAGTGACCCTGCCCCCCCCCCCTTTTTGGTGAGGTAGTGCATGGCCACTGTGTTGTCAGTCAGAATCAGGATATTCTTACCTCGCACAGTCGGCAGAAAGCCTTCAGAGCTCGCCTGAAGGCCCTCAGCTCCAACAGATTAATTTGGAGTCTGGACTCCGACAGAGACCAACGACCGCTGTCAACTCGTTGGCATGAGCACCCCACCCCGTGAGGGATGTATCCGTCACGATCGTCACCTCCGGCCCGGGTAGCCAAAATGGAGCCCCCTTCATCAGATTGCCTTCGACAGCCCAACACAGAAGATCCTGGGCGGCACCTGAACGGGATCCGACATCCTGCCGGAGGACTGCGACCACTGCATCTTGAGAGCCCACTGCAGAAATCTCATCCGCAGCCTGGCCTCTGGCACCAGGAGAATGCAGGATGCCATGAGGCCGAGCAACCTCAAGAACTCGAACGCCGGGAGACTCTGGGCAAGTTGAAACTTTTGCACCATCTGCAAAATGTGATGAGGCCTCACCTGGGGAGGCAAACACTGCCCCAGGGATGTGTCGAGCACTGCTCCGATGTACTGAAGCCGCTGGGTTGGCATCAAGTGGGACTTCAAGTTGAGGAAGAAGCCCAGCCTGTGAAGGGAGTGGCAGGTGACTGACAGATGATCCAGGACTTGCTCGGGAGAGCGCGCCCTGATCAACCAATCGTCCAGGTAGGGGTAGACGTGAATCCCCCCCTTTCCTGAGATACGCTGCCACCACCACCATGAGCTTGGTGAAGACCCTTGGGGCAGAGGTCAATCCGAACGGCAGGACCCGAAACTGAAATTGCGAGTCGCCAACCGCGAACCTCAGGTACTTCTTGTGCTCGGGATAAATCAGCACGTGAAAATAAGCGTCCTTGAGGTTGAGAGACACCAACCAGTCCTGAAGTTGAAGGGCCTGGAGGACTTGAGAGAGAGTTACCATCTTGAACTTGTCCTTCCTGAGGAGCTTGTTCAAACCACGCAAGTCCATGATGGATCTCAATCCCCAGTCTTTTTTCTAAATCAAAAAATAAGGGGAATACCATCCCTTGTTCCTCTGCGCTACAGGCACCAGTTCTATGGCGCCTTTCTCCAGCAGGGATTTGATTTCCTGCGCAAGGAGCGGATCCAGACTCTTCAAAGAGAGATTCCCTGGTGGATTGTTGTGAGGCCTCTGCTGGAAAGGAAGACAGTAGCCGTGGGCTATGATCTCCAGAACCCACACATCTGAAGTAATGGCACGCCATTCTACAAGATGCTGTGCCAGCCTTCCCCCAACCGGCAAACCATGGGACATGGCCTCATGACTGAGCTGAAGCGGCTGCGGCAGTGCCTGAGGGCAAAAAGGCAACTGCCCGTGCGGCCTTGGCACCTCGAGTACCTTGTTTTCCACCTCTGGTACCTCCTACGTTGGCCACTTTGACTTGCAGCTCCCCTCGATCTACCAAAGGAAGAGTAGTATCGAAAGGAACCTCCCCTCCACTGCTGTCCCCTAGGACGAAAAGGCGGAGGTTGGCGAACTGCAGCGCTCAACAACTTCACTGCAGCTTTGGAGGTCTGCAACCTCTCAAGGCTCTCGTCAGCCTTGCTGCCAAAAAGATGGTCACCATCAAAGGGCATGTTGAGAAGCCGGGCTTGTACATCCGGAGCAAACCCTGACTTCCGCAACCACGCAAATCTGCGCATCAAGGATGCTCGCCGCCATGGACTGGCTGACACAGTCTGCCACGTTCCGACCAGACTGAATAGATTCACACATGGCATCCTTGCCATCCTGTACAAGGGCAAGAAAGCCATCCCGTTCCTCCCCTTCGGGAATATGTTCAGCTGCCAATGAAACACAATTCCACAGAGTGTGAGTGAAACATGCTAAGGCACACACAGAGTTGGCTGCTTTTAAAGCCATACCCCCTGAAGAAAAGACTTTCTTCGCCCAACCGTCAAAATATTTGTTGTCCCTGTCAGGAGGGATGGTAGGGTACGATGCCTGTTTTGCGGGGGCCATAGCCGCCTGCACTACCAAACTCTCCGGAGTATTGTGTATGGACAAGTAGCCGGGGTCGCCACTGGCTGGGCGGTACTTTTTAGGCAACAACTTACCCACTGCCGGGAGACTCTCCGGAGCAGTCCAAGCCACCGCCACCCTGCTTTACAAGGCCATGTGGAATGGCAGTACCGGGTCAGTTGGTGGACCTTGGTCCAAGATATGTCAGGTCATCTTGCAGAAAATCTACTGGTGGCGCAGACCCCCCGCCACCCCCTCCTGTCACCCTCGACATCAGCCACCTGTACGAAGAGTCAGCATGCGTACCAGGCTCAGGCCTGCCAAATTCAATCTCCGGGGAGGTATCAAGGCCACTGGCATCGGGCAAAGACTGACGCAGGTCTTCAATCTGGCTATGACCAGACAATATTTCGTCAGGAATCTCATCCGGAACCAAACCTTCCTCAGACCCTTCCTCCACCTCAGAAATATAATCCAGAGGCTGGAATAAATCCCTGGAGGAGGGCACAGAAAAAGGCTCAAAGACAGGCCTCACCGACTTCTTCAGGAACTTTCTCTGGGTTTCCACCGATGCACGGGGCACCTCCGATAAAGCATCCTCGAAAGGCATCGACAGATTCGACGTCAAGCATGGCGCCGACGTCTTCGACGGCCTCGGCACCAATGGGGTCAATGACTTCCTCGGAGGCGGAGCCATGAGAGAGTGCCTCGGACATGGCACCGATGGCGTCGACGTCTTCTTCGAAGACCTCACAGGCTCAGACGGTCTCGAGGGCGTTGAGGACCGGGACCTAGAGCGGGCATGACTAGAGCGATCCACCTTGTCCGATCGGGACCTCGAAGGCGTCCGATGATCGCGGCGACCACCCGATCCCAAAGGCGTGCGAGCGGTGGCCCTAGCACATTCCCTGCCGGCTTCTTTCGAAGGCGCGGATGGATTGGAGCCCTGCAAATGAAAAATCACCATCATCTCCATACGAAATGCATCCCATTCCGCAGGAGAAGAGTGCTTGTTGGGACAAGCAACCCGTCGACGGGCAGAGTCCTCGGATGAGGACGGGGAAGGCGACCGGTGACAGCGCTTCCATGAGTGCCTGGAAGAGGCAGAGGAATGGCGGGTACCACTCCGGGACCGAGAACCCCTGGACTTACGCCGACGACGAGGAGAGTCACCCCTCGAATCGTCGGTCGAAAGCCCAGCGGATTTCGACTTTCGGGGCGTGGAAACCCTACCGACGGAAAGCTTCTTCTTCCGCTCCCGCAAGGCCTTCGATGTTAACGACTGGCAATCGTCACAATCATCCGTGGCGTGGTCCTCACCGAGGCACCAGAGGAATACATTGTGCGGGTCCGTCAGCGACATCTTGGAACCGCAGTCCCAACACTTCTTGAAACCCGGCCTCGGGTAGAAGAAGCCATAGGAGAGCCGCCAAGACAGGTCAAAGTGGTCATACAGGGATCTTAGCAAAATCCCTGTACAGTCGAAAGTCTTTGACCGAGAAACCATTGAAAACACAAGGGAAGTAAATCCTTCATCAGAAGGCGGCAAGAGTGAACCCAGCAGAGGGATCCCAAGAAGCAGTGTGTTGACAAAAGTGAACCCACAGTGAACTATTTAAAAAGACATTAAGATTTGTGAGTGTTAAAAGAGAAATTGATTTGTGAAAAGCAATAGTTGAACCCGACAGGAGGGAGGCTGATATTCGAGAGGAGTCTACGCCCAGAAGATAGGGACCTCGGGGGTGAAGAATCATCACCTCAAGTGCAATAGAAAATAACTTTTTGTTTGTTATTTGAACCTATCAGATGCTCAGAAAAAGGAGAGATAACCTCTGAAGATCCTGACATTGATAATAACTGTATGGCTCGATTTATGTTGATACTAGAAAAAAGGCGGGTTACAATTGCCTGGAAGAGGCCCCAGGGTCCACCGGTGGCCCATCAGATGAAAGATGTCCACAGGTCAGGGATAGGGGAACTGGATATTTTACAGAAAACTAGGGACCCTTTCTGAAACTGCTTTTTTTCTATGATGATTTATCATGAGATTAATCCATTCATTATTCATTCCATTATACATGCATTCATTTTGAATTTATCTAGAATAGGCTATGTTTGAGCACTATAGTTTTGGTCTAAGCCATTATGTTTCAATATATGCTGAGAGCCATGTGATTATGTACACTTGTCATTTATAGTAAAATATAGTGTGCTTTTAGGCGCTAGAGATCTGCTGTGTGTCTGTCCATCTATGAATCCGGCTCCTGCTGTGCGAGGAGAGAAATGCTGAGCACACACTGTAAGAATGTTTTGATAACAACTGCCCTTTGGCAGACAGTCTACTCCTTGGCACAGAGAGGCGACCTTGGTTGGCTTACTGCAGAGAATGTTTTCGTTCTGCAGGAGAAGGCTTGTTTAGTTTTGCAAACGAGAATGCTGTCTCAATGCGAAAAAGATACAATATGCTTGTCCTTAGAATGTAGACTGTAGAAAATGTCACCATGAACTAGTCAAATACGATTATGCTGATTGAAATTATGTATGCACGCACAAAACATAGTATGTACGTAGATAGACACATGCTGTTTTCCATGAAATGCTTACTGCGCATATATGTAAAGTGCGTCATTGCCACAATGCTAATGTATAACTGAGGGGTTTCTGTTGAGTAGATTCAGACGGCAGTAGATGAAGAACGAGAGGGGAGTAGGAGTGAGTTGGGGAGCTGCTATGAGAGAGCTAGCTAGAGGGAAGGAAGCCGTCTCATAAGAAGGAGACAGACTCAGAGCACAGTCCTAGAGAACTGGCTGTGAGGGCGAGAGCATTGCTAGGAGAAGCCGGGAGGGTTAGGATTACTAAAAGCACTCATGCTTAGAGAGTGCTGATTTGCTTGCTTATGTGGCGATTAGTGACATTAAATGAGCTAAAGTTTCAAAGTTTATTGTATACATATAGCAAAACAAATGCTTTGTATCACACATTAACATTTACATCACAACTGTTCAAATCAACATTATGATATTATAACATTATGACATGCAGAATTCACTGGCACGAATAAAGATGCAATTTTGCTTTGGAATGAACCGATTTCCTGTGTCTGTGATTCTGCCATTCTGAATTCGTTTACATAGTATCACAGTGCACCATTTCCAGTTTCACACCAGAGCTGGAAAATGGGGCGACGATGGACTGGGGTCAACTACTAAATGAATTGCACTCCTCAGTAGACTTAAAATCCCTTTTGAGTAGGGGGCAAGAGATAAGCCAAGTGGGACAATGAGGCAGGGAGATGTCCAAATGGGGGGGAAAGATAGAAACAGGGGGTGGGTGAGAGAGGTAAAATAGATACAAAACAAGTTAAGTGCATGTACTAGTTAGGTCAAATGCAGAATGGAAAAGTTATCCAGCTATATATATTGCAAATAATCTACCTGACCCCTTAAAAGATCTCGAAATTTAAGGGAGCAGGAGTCTTAAACTGCCCCAGATGGGAAAGTGAGACTGCTGATGTTCTGGTCCTGCACAGTCGTTGGTAGGTTTTGGCAAGAGGTAGTAACCAGTGCTGCTAGCGGAGGGATTATTGATGCAGGCTTGGCCCCCTGAGGCATGTTTGCTGGGCTTGTATCACAGGAGTAGGAGACATGCGAAACATATCATCTGTATGAAGAACCAGGTTTGTATACTAGCTAAATGGAGGATAGCGATGGCTTAGAAGGCACCAGGAGGACCTAGCATTAACGCATGGCGGGCTGACCCAGAAATTAGCCCTGGCGGGATCTGCTGCATGGCGCAAGGCAGCACAGAGTGGGTCAAGGGAAGGGTGCGAGGATGTGAATGTGTGGGACGCATTAGTACAGGCGATGTTCCCCCCTTTGGATGCACTGCCTCCATGAACCCGTAGCTGCAACTGCATATAATGGCAGGGTCTGTCAACTAGTAGGGCATGTGGGAGGGGAATAGATGACGGATGGAGGGGAAGAAACAGTCTTGGGAAGGAATAGGTTGAAACGGTCAGATAAACTGCATAATTACAGTGTGGCTGATGCAACCCCTGGCCTGACGGTTTAAACAGAAGGCTTTAGAAGTGTTGAGCACTGCCTGCTGTGACATGATCAGAGGCCCATATGTTGTCAACAGACAATGTCCCATGGTCTGCAGGGGATAGAACATGTTTGGACACCTAGGAGAGGAAGCTGGTACAAGTGTGGGAGGAAAGGAAGCATTCGGAAGTGATAGTTAATGGCCAATAAAGTGTGATATAAAAACAATACAAATTCAGAATGGAAAAGCCTCTCCATATGGTGATGGGGCTAAAACACAATGCAGGTAAATGTTAGGAAATCAGTGGTTGCAGGAAGGTAAATGCAAAACATAGCCAGGTTTCAAAGGTCAATCAGTGGTTGCAGGTAGGAAAAGCAACATAGTAAGATCCAAAAGTCAAGCCATGGTTGCAGGTGGGAAAAGCAACACAGCAAGGTCAAGTCAATCCGCGGTTGATGGTGGGAGAAACAACAGCACGGTTTCAAAGACAATGAGTTGTTGCAGATGGGTTAATGCAAACACAAGGGCTGAGGAAGCCAATCCAAGCGAGCAGGTAGGCAACAGGGAAATAAACAGCACAAGGCAGAAGACCTAGATCAGAAGGGAGCAGGAGGGCAAAGAGAAAAAGCACAGGCTACGAATGAAAAGTCAGTGTGCAGGAAAGCATAAAGGAAAACAGCACAAGATGCAACAGGTCAGAACAGTGAGTGCAGCAGCTCAGTAAAGGGGAGCATCAAGGTGTAGACAGAAATTGAAAGGCTGAAGGAAAGGGGGGCCGTTGATTAAGGCATGAGAGAGAGAAGCCAGGTGAGAAGAAGGGCAACCCGAAAGCGCAGTAATGTCGTGAATTACAGGTAGAAGAGAAGAAGAAGAGGCCAGGCCCAGGGAGTTTGGGGGGTCAACGTAGAAGTAAAGAAGTGGACAAGACAGGCGGGGGAAGGTAGAGTTAAAGAGGTGGCTGGGACAGGCGGGGTGCAGGGTAGAGGTAAAGAAGAGGCCAGGACAGGCGGGGGCAACGTAGAAGTATGGAAGTAGGCATGGGGCAAGGGCGGGCAGGTAGTGGAGGACCACTGCATCCCGGAAACCAGGAGGAGCTCCGGCAATACCAGAAGTGAAGCGGGTAAGGGGTGTGAGGTGGGGGCAGGGGGGCGGTAGAAGGAGATGGATAGAGACGAGGAAGCACAAGCAATGACATGTGGAGGCGGCAGGCAGAAACAAGGGGTAAAGCAACAGAACAAATGAAGAGGCGAGGTGAAGGTTAAGGGGACAAGGAGCAGACAACGATTAAAGGAGAAATGCAGGCAACAGACTAAGTACAGCGAGAAAGAAGGATGGAAGTTGGAGGGTACGGACAATGGAAGAGGCGGAAAAGCCAGACTTACTGTACGATTGCAGGTGAAGAAAGGGAGCATCACATGACCACTGAATAGTGCGGGAGCTAAGGGCAGCAAAAACAGGAGCAGGTAGCAGCGAACAAAGGGGGTTGCGGGGACTGCGTGGCACCATCCCTACCCAGACAAGAGCTTTTGAGCGCCCTTACATGGGTCCTTGGAGGGAGTGGCATCGCCGGCTGGCTCCCAGTCGCCTTGGTGTTAAATGCAGCCCGATCCAAAGTGAGGTGGAGAGGCAGGTCCCCTAGCCTCGAGGCTGATCTGATTGCTCCGGGAGGCCCGAGGGAAAGTCTGCTGCATCGTCATTGTAGTAGGAGCCCTGCAGGGTTCAAGTGCAGCCAGGTGTGGTATAAGGCTGCGAGTGATATTTAAAAGATATGGGTCTGCATTTTAGATGTCAGATCCCATCTAGATCCATTGTGGGATTAGGCATTCAGTAAGCTTCTTTACTAAAAAGACTAGCAACTAACCAAGTTTTCTGAGATAACTTAATTGGAGTGAACCCATTTCTTGAACTTTTATTGCTTTCATTGCTTTGCTTCGCAAGTATTTCTTGTTCTAATTCTGTTCTGCTCTGCTCTTTTCCTTACGTGGATCAGAGCGTGTGGAGAGGTGTAGGTGAATTGGTTCTTGGGTCTTCCCTGTTCCTGCCTCCTTAGTTGCCCGGCATGCACTGTGGTGTTGGGTGCAATAATGTGCTTGGGTGTGGTTCTGAGAGGGAGGATCATATGGGGAAGACAACCTCCGGGAAAGGGTTATGGTATCATCGGGTGAGACATGGTATCCCATTTCCTTTCGGAAGATACACCGCCAATACCCCATGCCCTAATTGCTTGTTGTAAGGCCTTCCCTCTAACATTCATGGAGAGTAGCAAACACCAATTCGCAAAATCTACCTGCCTTGTAAAATGATGCCTTTTAAATGTATTGGAAATAGTCGTACAGTGGTTTTAGGAAGGGACTACTACTCCCACAATCCCCACAACACGGCAACGAGCATGGGATTCCATGAACACATGCAGAACTCTAGTGGAAGTGAGCGCACACCTGTGCCCGGGACATTTAAATCACCAGAGCAAGAAACAAAAGGAAGTTGCTGGCAGGAGCGGGTTGCTTCTTTCTGTGTGGAAAGACATCTGAGGAGCAAACCATCTCGGGGAGCTGAAAGGAGAAGGCAGCTGAAAGCAGGTGACACGTGGCAAGAACGTCAAAAGCCAGAAGCCAGCAGAGAGCAGAGGGTTCCTGGGTGTTTGCCGGTGTCAGAGAGCAGCGCTTTACTCACCGGAAATCCCATGAGAAGCAGACAAGCATAACAGGAACGAAAACTTTAGTAAGCTATGCCAGTGGTCTGTAGATCTCCAACTCTTAGTATCAGTCTGAACTACTCAAGTAGAGTGGCAGAGCAGTCAGGCTTATCTTAAGAGAAAGATGTGAGCTGTAGGTACGTACACTGAACCTAGTTAGTAAAGTACACTCAAAGAAACACTTACACATAAATGTATATTAAAATGAACAAGTTACTTCTTACCTTGTAACGTTCTTTCGACGGGATGTTCCTCTGACGTATTCCTCATCTTAGATATCTCCTTCCAGCTCTGCTGACCTCGGAAAATGTTTTCTCTCTAGAGGGCGCTGCGCGTCGACGTCCTCCGAGTCGATGTCCCTCGACAGTCGCCGTATCGACGTCAACGTCATCCTGCCTATAAAGGCCGCCCGCAGCGTCCGTTGCTCAGTTCCGTTTTGTAGCCCACAATAATACTTTCTGGACTAAACTAATCACCCTGAAGGAGCGTAAGCTGCAACAACAAGGGAAGTAGAACTGCGGGGATGGATGGGAGGGTCGATGAGGAATACGTCGGAGGAACATCCCGTCGAAAGAACGTTACAAGGTAAGAAGTAACTTGTTCTTCGAAGGGATTGTGTCCTCCGAAGTATTCCTCATCTTAGATAGGCTCCCATAGCAGTATTCTATTATCGGAGGAGGGAGTACTGACTTCACGCTGTCTTCTATTGATGAATAGAATGCAGTACAGCCCTTCCAAACCTAGTCTCTTGACTGGAGGAGGAATCCAAATTGTAAAAACGTGTAAAGGTTTGGACAGACGACCATGTAGCGGCCGCACAGATGTCTTTAACCGGCAGACCTCTTTTGAGGGCCGATGAAGCTGCAATACCTCTGGTCGAATGAGCCCTAAGGTTTTGAGGGGGCTCTTTCCCTGCCAGTATATAACATTCCAGAATAGCTAGAATGATCCATCTGGAAATGGTCTGCTTAGTTATTGGTAACCCCAGTTTGTGACCTGCGTAACCTACAAACAGCTGGTCTGCCTGTCTTATCCTGGCTAGTCTACTGATGTAAAAACTTAAAGCCCTCCTAGGGACTAGCCTGTGTACCCTCTCTTCCTCTTTCCCCGGGTGAGGAGGAGGATAGAAAGATGGTAGGGTAATCTTCTGAGTGATATGGAATTCAGAAACCACCTTTGGGAGGAAATTAGGCTTCACTTGCAGGACAACTTTGTCTTTGTGAAATATTGTGTGAGGGGGTTTACAAGAAAGAGCTTGTAATTCGCTCACCCTTCTAGCAGATGTAAGTGCTATTAATAAAACAGTTTTAAGGGTAAGGAATCTTAACGAACAAGAATGGAGAGGTTTGAAAGGTGTGCCCATCAGGAAAGTTAGTACTAAGTTTAAATCCCATAGGGGAACTTGGAATGGTCTTGGGGGATAAACATTGGTTAACCCCTTTAGAAACTGTATTACCAAGGGTAATTTGAAATAGGATGGTTCTTCCGCAGTACGCTTAAAGATGGATAGCGCTGCGAGATAGCCCTTAATGGTGCCAACTTGAAGGCCTGAATTTGCCAAATATAGTAGGAAGGACAAAACCATTGGTGTACCACATGAAAAAGGGTTGATATTCTGTTCTCTACACCAGCTGCAAAATCTGTTCCAACGGCAGCGGTATAAAGACTTTGTTGCTGGCCTCCTTGCCGAAAACAACACCTCCATAACATCATCAGGGAGGTCCCAATCCTTGTACCTCAGCCTTTCAGAAGCCAAGCGTGAAGGTTGAGGGTTTTGATGTCTGGATGGAGAACCTGACCTCCCTTCTGTGAGAGTAGGTTCTCTCTGAGTGGAAGTCGAATTGGAGGGCAGATGGACAAGTCTAGAAGGTCCGGGTACCACATTCTCCTGGCCCAATCCGGGGCAATTAGGATCATGGTTCGCCGGAATCTTCTCAACCTCCTGATCATTTGAGGAATGACAGGGACCGGTGGGAACGCGTACAGAAGCGGAAACTCCCAGTCCACTATGAACGCGTCTCCCAGAGCTCCTCTCGGGGGAAATTCCCTTGAGCAGAACAGGTCGCATTTCCTGTTTAGGCTGGTGGCGAACAGATCTACCTGAGGGGTTCCCCAAAGGGCGAAGATCTCTTGAAGGACTTCCTGAGCTAGCTCCCACTCGTGGGACACTGTGTTCTGCCTGCTCAGAGCGTCCGCTGTCAAGTTCTTCTCTCCGGCTAGGTGAACTGCCGATAGAGAGATTCCTTCTTGGATTGCCCAAAACCAGAGCTGCATCGCCTCTCTGCACAGGGGTAGTGATCCTACGCCTCCTCTTTTGTTGAGGTAATGCATGGCCACCGTGTTGTCCGTCATTATTAGGACGTTCTTCCCTTGTACAGCTGGCAGGAACGCCTTCAGCGCAAGTCTGATGGCTCTCAGCTCTAACAGGTTGATATGTAGTCTGGACTCCGAAGGAGACCAACGACCGCTGATGGTCAAGTCGTTGGCGTGGGCTCCCCACCCCGTGAGTGAGGCATCCGTGACTACTGTTATCTCCGGCCAGGGTTGCCAAAACTGTTCTCCTTTCAGAATGTTCTCCTGACAGGCCCACCACTGAAGGTCTCGAGCCACCCTGCCGGGAACCTGAAGAAGATCCGTCATTCTCCCTGAGAATTGTGACCACTGAGTCCTCAGTGCCCACTGGAGGGATCTCATTCTCAGGCGAGCCTCTGGCACTAGGAAAATGCAGGATGCCATGAGGCCTAGCAACCTCAAAAAGTCGAAGGCTGGGAGACGTTGGGCATTTTGGAACTTGGTAACCATCTGTAGAATATCTTGAGCCCTCACCTCTGGGGGCGAGGCTTTTCCCAGGGAAGTGTCCAGGATCGCTCCTATGAACTGGAGTCTCTGCGATGGTATCATTTGTGACTTCTTTAAATTGAGGGAGAAACCCAGTCTGTGAAGGAAGTGGCACACGTGATTTAGCTGGATCTGAGCTTGTTCCGAAGAAACAGCCCTGATCAACCAATCGTCCAGGTAGGGGTAGACGTGAATCCCTTCCCTCCTTAGACTTGCAGCCACTACCGACATTAACTTGGTGAAGACCCTCGGGGCGGAGGTCAGCCCAAATGGCAGCACTCGAAATTGATAGTGTGAGTTGCCAATTGCGAACCTCAGGTATTTCCTGTGTTTGAGATGGATAGGCACATGGAAATAAGCGTCCTGAAGGTCCAGAGATACCAACCAGTCCTGGAACTGAAGGGCCTGGAGGATCTGAGAAAGAGTGACCATCTTGAATTTGTCTTTTCTGAGGAATTTGTTCAATTCTCGCAAGTCCAAGATGAGTCTCAGTCCTCCGTCTTTCTTTGGAATGAGAAAGTAAGGGGAGTACCAGCCCTTGTTCCTCTCCGCTACAGGTACCGGTTCTATGGCACCTTTCTCTAGCAGGTCCCAAATTTCCTGCAAGAGGAGCGGATCTGGAGCTTTCTGAGAGCTGATCCCCGGTGGATGACTCTGAGGTATACGTAGGAAAGGCAGGCAGTAACCTTGGGCAACTGTTTCCAATGCCCAAGCATCTGACGTGATAGCCTGCCATACCGCCAGATGTTGAGTCAACCTGCCTCCTACAGGTGTCCTGTGAGGGAAGTCCTCAGAGTGGTTTTGGGGCGGCTGATGCAGATGCCGATGGTAAAGAGGCACCTGCTGTTGCTGCGGCTTTTGAATATCTACCCCGTCCACCTCGGGTAGTTCTTCTTTGTCCCCTTTGATCCGGTCGTCCTCTACCTCTTCCGAATGCGGAGTAGAAGCGAAAGGACTTGCCCCTCGCAGAGGTTCCCGTGGGACGAAAAGGAGTCTGACGGATTGCAGCTCCTAGGGATTTTGCTGCTGCTTTTGAAGTTTGCAGTTTCTCTAAACTGTCATCCGCCTTTTTCCCGAACAAAGAAGAGCCATCGAATGGCATGTTCAAGAGTCTGGCTTGCACATCTGGGGCAAAACCAGACTTTCTCAACCAAGCGAATCTCCTGGTTGATGTACTTGCCGCCATTGCTCTGCTGATACTGTCAGCCGAATCAATGCCCGTCTGGAGGAATTCGCACATAGCGTCTTTACCGTCCTGTATAATATTCAGGAACGCATCTCTTTCTTCTCCCTCCGGGATGCAGTCAGCCGCTGTAGAAGCACACTCCCAAAGTGTATGGCTGAACCTAGCAAGGGTGCAAGTAGCATTAACAGATTTTAACGCCATGCTACATGCTGAAAAGACTTTCTTTGCCATAGCATCATATTTTTTATCGTCCCTGTCCTGTGGGACGGTAGGATAAGCCGTCTTGACATCGGTAGAGGATGCTGCCTGTACCACCAGACTTTCTGGGGATGGGTGTTTAGACAAAAACTCCGGGTCTGTAGAAGATACCCTGTACTTTGTAGACAGTTTTTTATTTACTGCTGGTACGACATCTGGTGTTTCCCAGTTTGTCATGATCTTCCTCTGAAGAGCTTTATGAAAAGGCACCACAGGATCCTCCTGTGGGCCTTTGTCAAGAATATCCGTGAGGTCATCTTGTTGGAAAGATTGTGAAGGTGCAGACCACCCCATGAACTCTGTGATCCTGGCCATTAAGGCTCTATAGGGGGTTTCAGCATGCTCCCCCGGGTCTGGCCTAGCAAACTCCACCTCAGGGGAAGTGTCTAACCCACTTGCCTCATGTAAGGAATCATGAAGATCCTTTAACCTGCGTTCTTCAGAGGAAAATTCCTCTCTAATTGGGGTTACAGGTCCCTGCAACTCAAATGTGTCTTCCTGTTCAGACAATTCACCCTCTTCCAAAATTGAGGACATAGTTCTCAATTGTTCTGAACTCATAAAGGGAGTAAATCCCATTTCCAAGGCAGAGGGTGCCGAAACTGTCATTATCGGCCTCGAAAACGTCGATGTCGTCGACGCTGACGTCGAAGGCTTCGAGCATGGCGTCGAAAACAAAGGCGGAGGCCTCGAAGACCTCGACAGAATTGGAATTCTACTCGACAATCTCGGAGCCATCGACGTCGAGTCGGTTCCGCAGGGCTTCACCGGTGGTGTCGTCGTAGCAGGTCGGCTCATCTTCTCCCTCGTCGGATTCTCAGGTCCTGTGGCGACTTCTCAAGTTCCAGTCCCAAAAGCCCTGCTTTTATGCAGCACACCCCCATTCACTTATCCTAGCTGTCAATCAAACATGCTAAGTGGTGAGCCGGCCGGCTCACCACTTGGGCCAATCATACAAGAGTGCGACTTGAGTTACCAAGGTAACTCAGTCCAGGGTGCCTAACCCTCTCCCACACCCTCTGTGGTACCCAGACAGAGTGGCACCACTTTTGGAGGCTTCTGTGGAGAAGCCCGCCAAAAAGTGGAACAAAGGGCTCGACTTGGGTTGGAGTCACAGAAGAGAACACAAACGCCATTTTAGAATCGAGTCCTGGCAAAAAATACCAACCGGCGAATTAATATTAAATAAATAAACCGGCAGTATGTTCGAGGCTATGAGAATTAAATAATTAAAGTTGGTAGCCTCGAACAATGGGAAAATCCCATAGAGATATATTTGCAGTCGAATATAAAAAGTTGTATCCACTGCCACCAGCCAAAACTCGATCAGGGGGGACCGAGACGTGCCCCCTCGACTAACAGACCCGGGCAATCGAATTGCCCCGACCAGTACGTCCACAGTATGATTGTTTGTACTGGTTTCTGTTCACAATTTGGGACTAGTAAATCCAATGGTGACAGTAGTCAGTCCCAGGGTATGGAGTCTATGGTGGGGTGTCACTATGACACCCCTGTGTCATCGCATGGAGGGTGCTGTGTAACACACATAGTAAAAACACATGAGACCCTGTGGAGTAAAGGACCCCATAGCCAATAAAACACATTATCAGTCAAAGGAACAAGACAAATCATGTCCGAGAGTGGGAGAAAAAGAGTCTCACTCTTGGCAGGAGAAAAAACAAACTCCAGAAATCCAGCAAAGCTGCTGGGGGACTCACTATGTTAGGAAATTCAGCCTAAACAGAGAATTCTCCCTTACACCAGGTAGTCGCAAATGTATAAAAAGATACCCTGGTAAAGAAATACACCAGGCAAGATGGAAGAGGAAAAGAAACAAGAAATAGTCAGCAGGCTGTGTTGGTTCAAGAGACTGGGACGCCCAAAATCTAACAGAAGAACATGTTAAGACAAAGTAACTGCATACAAGTTAAAAGGCCCAACAGTTTTGTGAATCACCTGTGGTGACAACTAAAGAACAGCGAAAGAAAGTCCTGAGAAGGATATATTGGGGTTATTGAGAGGCTGGGTTACACAAGACAAGAAGTACAAACGTCTGGGAAGGAAGAGTGACCACCTTTGGGATCAAACCCCTTTAACACCAAGATTTTCAGTTTTGATGAAAATAAGAACCTCCATTTCTTGCATAGCAATGTTGTTATCTGCAAGGGTGAAAGAAGTCCAAGAGGAAGAAAAAAACATAATTTAAAGTCTAGACATTTGAGAGATGGTACGCAGCTAACTTTGTCGTTGACTCAAAGCACTGACCAGAACTGTTTGTGCACCAACTAGACGACGAAGAATCCAGGGGAAGGGGGGGACCCTCTGGAGCAAGGATATCTATCCTTAAAAGAGTCTTTGCTGCAATTACATATTATTTTCACCATTTCTTTGAACATGTGCAAAATATTCAAGGCCAAAGACATTATCCTTTTCACCCTAGAATTCATTTGTTTAGAGAGTGAGGGACAGAATAGTACTTTGGACAAAGGACGGTTTTGTTTTGGACATTCTGACACTGACAAATGCTTAGTTTTAAGTGTAGGCAGGGAAACTCCACTAGTTCTGGGACAGCGAGTCCTTTCCCCAACCCCTTTTATGTACTAAAAAAAGTCTTAAGCCAAAACCGTGGCTAAAATGTGTCAAAGTTTCATTCCTGACTCCTCACACCTCATTGAGTGGTTAACAGCCGAGAAAGTATTTTACACTTGGAGGCATTTCAGAGCACATATATTTTCCGCAGAATGCTTGTTTAGCAGTCATGGTGTTCCCTACCCACCCCTTGCTGAGTCCAGTTCAGGCACCCAGAGCATGTAGAGCACATAATTAACACCATGCCTTGTTCAAACTATTCTGGACCTGAGGAGAACAACTAATAATATAACTCTTATGTCGAGGAGCAGCAGAGAGACTACCCGGTAGAAGACTATTACAGTCAACAGAGCCGCAAATATTATCAGACCACTCACAAGCCGTCAGCTATAAGCACATTCAAAGGGAGCTCCTTAAATAAAACAGTATGCCACACAGAGAGAGGGTCTCGCTCAAGTTCAACAGAGACTGCATGACATTGAAGAAAGTGGGTGCCGTTCTGCTTCTGGGTCCAGGGGAGCCTTATTCTTTCCTTGTTTGCAAACCTGAACAAAAACAGTATTCCAGCCCAGAAAAGACAGGTCTCTTCTGCTCCCACCTTCCATCCCCTGTCACCTCCCTCAGACTTAAAACATTCTTGGAGGTTTCACTCAAAGGGGCTCAATTGGCTTTGTAATGACTCAAGGCAGCATTCAAAATGAAGGTGTGGTAGTGCCCAGGCCCTCCCTCATTTCTAGAGTATGTTACAGCAAGAGGAACTGAATGGCGAGCCAGCACCAAGGTTGATGCTACCACCTCAGTATCCTTCGACAAGAGACAATGAACAAGATCTGTTACGTATGAATATAACGCTACCCATACCGATCCAGCAGTCATGAGGGGACGATTTAGCGCAAACTCTGGCCATGTTCAATCTAAACCTTATTCAGCATCCACGGTCAGAGTGGACCCCTTTGCCTCGTGTGGCAGACCTAATGGCTTTACAGCTCTGGAAACCACAGACTAAGGAGGTGAAATGAAGTTGAAATATCACAGACCCACCTTAGTGGGTTACAGTGATGGACACTACCAATATGGATTTTCACATCCTGGCATTTGCTTCCAAAGGTAAAAAAAAATCCAAAGATGGGTTTGGAGCATCTCTCACTTTCATGCCAGGATACACTTCAGCACCACGCAAATCCACTGGTGAAGATCATGAACCTTTCCAAAATGGGGCTAAACATGGGCTACCTGTGGACCCGCTAGTACAGGCCAAATATGTCCAAAGAGCAGAGTGTATTCTTGGCAACAGCAAATGCATTGTTTCAGCAGCTCACTTCTGACAATGGACTCCAAGTTAGGCAAAATGGCTTCCTCGTAAACTGGGCCTGTAGCTTAACAGCTCATGATTTTTTACCAATTTAGCAGGCGTGTTAACACTTACACTGCCCTGAAGAAAGCATGAGCTTCTATAAAGAGTTTTTTCCAAATGCCTTTTTGGAAGGGTTGGACATGACAGGTGCACTCATCTAGACAATTTCATGGTGGGACTTTTAGGTCCCATGGCGGTAGAGGAAGATTCCAGCATTGGGATAGCCACAATAGGAGTCCTCATACACAGGCGGTTCGTGCAATTCCTATGGGCCATCATGGTTGCAAATCTAAAAGCTTTCCTTTCAGCAGCCCTCCACTCCATGGGCCATGAAGCTCTGAAACCAGTAGGAGTAGACTTCTGGGACCAAGGAGTGAAGATGGTGATTTACTTTAACATGATGCTCATATCCCAGTTTCAGGAGGAACTGGTGGATCACGTCAAACTGGCCTTGGGCCTACTGAAGGACTTGGGTTATCTCTACTTTGACTCTTGTTTGGGAATTCGAATACCTGGGCTTCAGGGTGGACAACATATCAACAGCTTTGACCACCATGGTCTGGAATGTGAGTGCTGTAAAGAATGAAATTCAGATGACCCTTTGCCATAGCGAGGCATCCCTTAGACAACAGGCCAGGCTTGTTGGCCATTTGGCCTCCTCAATGCAAGGGATTTCAACATGCCTTTTACACGACATGGCCCTTCACAGACTCAAAATCTGTCACCTGCAACTGGGTATGTCCTACGATTAAGTGGATCCCCTGGATTTAGAGGCTTTAACTGTACTCCACTAGTGGCTGGAGTACATGGACGTTGGAATGAGCACACAATGTTTGACCCCACTACAGCTCTGGTGATCAAACCAGACATCAGCAAGACTGATTGGGGTGCAGGATGCTGCTCTGTGTGTGCATGAGCTAAGCGGGCATAATTATTGCCGGAAATATTTATGATAAGAGATGTAAGATGGAGGTGCATAAACACCTACAACCTTCTCAAGATGGATGTCTCTGCTGTGCATTTCATCAACCACCAAAATGTAACATAGTACAGAATACGAGTAGAGGTAGCCAAAAACTGTAGGGATTATTGCCTGCAGGTCAGCAAATACCTCCCAAGTCACACCAAAACGGTGGCGGACTAATGGTGTAGAGACTGCCTATACCTCAGCCATTAGGGACTGAACCTCAGCATGTGTGCAAAGCAAGTGATCTACAGCACCTTTAAGACAGACAAATTCTGGAATTTCTGGCTGGCAGGCCAAATGTTTCTGATCATTTGATTCTTGCACCAAATTATGTGGAGGTGGCCAACGCAGAATAAGTGGTGAACATGGACAGTGTGTACTAGAGTGGTGTACAAGGTCATGTGACTTGAACTACAGTTATTTTGTAAAAGAAACTGTAATATGCGGCCAGGTTTCCTGGGAAATATAGTTTTTGTGTTGAGTCACTGCTGAAAGTTGAGATAAAGTTTGATATGCATAATACCCATCTTCATAGAATTACTCCCATGAACCACTTGGTAGAGGGAAACAATATTCTCCACTCTTTGTTTTTGCTGCATTTCATGTTCATTTGTGATTAGCAGGAACCAGACACAGCTCAGGTGGCGCTCGCTCCCTCTGCTCAGAGGACTGACATTAAGCCATCTTTTATAACTAATGCTCACCTTTTTCCGTTTTAACTGATTTTTACCCACAACCACAGACATAAATCAACCTGTTTTCCATCTGTATTAATTCAGAAAAATTTCAAAAAGGAAAGAAAAATAAAACAGCCCCCTCTGCCCTACTAGGATCCCCGTGCTGTCAGTCATGCTTTGCAGGCCAACATCTTTGCAGTCTAGTAGCATGAATATGGCAAAATGGCAGGTAATGTCAGCTGCTTAAATTGCATAAATTGGTGGATAGATGTGTCCCTAATGAGCAGCAGTCACAGAGTAGCCATTTGTTTCAAGAGGATGGAACTTTATTTGAAGTGCAAGAACTCATCTCCATATGTGTACCATACATCTATGTATGCATTTTTTAATACATTGTTTAATGCATGCTGGAAAATACTAGCAGCAACTTGAAAAAATAACAAACATGAATATAGAAAACAAAAAAAAAACAATATGGCTAAATACAGAAGAATATTGAACATAAAATCAGGAGAGTATTTTCAAATATAGCCTCTGATACACATACCTTGTGGTGGCTGCTGGCTCAGTTGGTGGAAACCCAAAGGCATTGATATGAAGTACTTTATCTTCATACCATCCTACAAGACACAAATAAATGCGTTTATTTAAAATTATACTCATTTCTGCAAGAATGCATGAAGAATTTGAACAGAGACCATGAAGAAATTAAGGCAGTGAATTATGATGGGTACAACTGGTTAGGGAAAGAAAGGAATGAAATCAATATAAATTGCTCATACTTGTGAGCAGCAGCAACAGTCCCCAAGTTGGTTATCAGAATGATTAATGTGTAATGGTTAAAGTAATAACAAAAACCTGCTAGAATGTAAAAATAAGATGTCAGAGTGAAATAACTAGCCCAGGCATCTCTAAACACCAGGCTGGTCACTAGAGATAGATAACCCATACAACCTAAAATCTGACTAGCTTAAAAGGATGGCCTAACACAAACATTATCTGCCTACCTCTCTCAGAGAAAATTCTAGGGATCCGAATTCCAAGATTCCCCAATGTAATGTAACTCGGGTTTGAGCCTTTGAGAAACTCCAGCCCCACTTGATCTTTTCCTTCCGCACTCGGATGTTCCTCTCCCTATATCTCAGTCACTCTCTCTTTACTCCTACTCTCCATCCTCCCACTCCACCCACTGCCTCTCTCCTCCCTGATTGTTTCTCCTCTGTCCTATATATGTTCCCTGAGCTATGGTCTACCTTCACCCTTCGATGTAACTTCCTATTACTCTCTCTCTCCTCTCTCTACACCACTACTACTCTACCCTCTGAGAGGAGTCAGAAATGTAAGCCAGACTCAAAGTTGTCATGTTTTTGGTTGAAGACATTTACTAAATCAAAATGGGGTGGGAAAACTCCTCTCTGGCCTTACTCTAAAGATGAACTTCCCTACCTAGAAACCACAAAGTATCTGTCTGTATCAGGATGCCATTAACTGAAAAGCCGTCCTTGTGTCCAAAATGTTCTATCCTGACCCTCACACCACAAACAAAATAAAGAGGTGCAAGGAAATGTCTTTCACTTGATGTGGGCAAAAGTGTTCAAAAACAAAAAGTATACGAATAAATCCAATGAAAATGTTCTCCAAGGTAAAGACCCTTGGATCCAGAGGGTGGTCAGCTTCCCCTGGATTCTTAAATAGGATGGCAAAAATATCTCTTCAGCTAACAGTTCTTTTGTGTCTTCACTGGACTCACAAAGTTCTTGTTTAAGCAGTACGCTCCCTCATCCTCCTCCTCATCTCAGTACCTGGGTGTTTATGGGAGCTGGAGTCCATGGATGTCATTGGACTTCACTCTTAGATGGTTTTTCTCAGAGATTTCACATAAAGCCAAATCAGACAAAAGGTGTTATGCATGAGTTGTGGGTCAAAGGTGGGGGCCTGACCAGAGTAGTGCAGAGAAAAGGTTTCTTGACTTCCTCTACAAGGGGGAAGTGTTAACTGACAATAGGCCATTAAGGTCTTGGGTGTCAGTGTCTTCCTCATGGGAAAGGGTGGATACTGCGTCTCATCCAATGAAGTCATGACATCGCCCCGGTAGTTGTCTCCTCCCATGTGATCCTCCCTCATATAGCCGCTCCCAGGGTTCAGGATCAGGTAGTAGATGCTGTCCCCGCAGCCACATGGGAGGAGTTTCCCACCAGGGAATCCGTGATGACTCCATTGGATTCATCATATCTCTCTACACCATTACTACTCTCCTCACACTGCTACCACTCCTATCTATATTGTTTTTTTCATCGCGCCATTCACCCGTAGGCCTCAAGGGCTCTATCCACAACCTCTCCCTGAATCACTCCCCTTTCACTCTTGCATCTTCTCACTTACTCCCTGCTCTTCCCTACTGCTCCGTTCATAAACACGCTCATTCAACCATAAGTACTTCCACTCACCAACCAATACCTCACCTTGCACACTGCCAGAATAATCTCCTCCACACTACCCTACACCATACTTGCTACGCTTGGTCTCTTGCCCTGCCACCACATTCTGCGACCTCACCCGAACAACCCACAACTTCCTTTTTCCTATATCTCCCTTTAACCTCTCCCCCTCACCTTCTACTGGCTATGCTCCCCTGCTGGCTCCATGGGCACTTACTGTTCTACCCCCATCCCCTCCACGCACCACCAGGAGGCGGTACAATTGGCAAACAACGGGCAGGTATGATTCTATTGTTTCGGCCAATTGCTTTTGCCATTCTTGGGTCTTCTTTTCCCGCTTTCACACCAGATGATATAGTGGTAGCCACTAGGAAGTCAGATTCCCCTGTTGACTTTAATCCTCTGGCTTTTTTAAAAAATCATCATGCCAGTTATTGCCCCATGGGTTGCACAGGCGGCGAATCACTCTAGCTTCTCTGGGGTCATCCCTTATAAAGTACACATATCTTGTTGATCGCCCTCCTAAAAACCCTTGTTGGATCCCTCGGCCCCCTACAATGTTTGCCCAATCTCTTTGCCACCTTTTTTTAATGAAACTTCTTGAGTCTTTGATTTCCCCTTTTGCTTAGTTCCTTTCTGGAAAGTTCAGATTTCTTTGGTCCCTTTCAGTCTGGCTTCCGCCGTGGCACAGATTGTTTTAGTCTCTGTGGTTGATGATCTGGCCCGGCTCTCTGATCAGGTAAGAGTGGAGGGGGGCACTGATATTATTCGATCTGTCAGCTGCATTTGACACTGTCGACTACTTCATCCTGCTGGATTGTCTGGAGCAGGCTTGTCAGGACAGGTGTTAGCTTGGTTAAAATCATTCCTGTCTGATCACGCTGAGTCTCTATTTCTCTCTACATTTCGTTCTGACTCTGTTACTCTCTATTGTGGGGGTCCCTGGGACTCTGCCTTGTCACCCATATTAATCAATGTTTGTATTCAACTTCTGGTTAAGCTCATCCATGCCCATGGTCTCCGGTGCTACTCATATCATTGTAAGGCTCAATCTTTTCCATCAGGATGCCACACCTCAGTTACAGTCGGTGGGTTGTTGAATGAGCGATAACTGAATAGGGACATGACAGAGGAACTGGTGATTTGCGCCCCTTCTGATGTTTCTCTTTGGACCCCTGCTTTTTGGCCCTCTTCACTTGGATCTTTTTCCACCACTGTTCCAGGTGTGAAGGACTTTGGTGTTAAACATTAGGCTTCCATATCTTTGGAAGCTCATGTTGCGTCTCTGTGGCAATCAGGACATTTAAAACACAGTCTTGCAAAAGACTAGTTTTTATACCGTCCCAGTTTCATGCCCCTTTGGAGGCCGCTGTGATCATTGTAATTCCTTTTTTTTTTTTAGCTCAGCCACAGTATTTGATACAACGGCTTCAAATTCTACAGAATGCAGCTGCATGTTTTCTAACTCAGATCCCTTTTGCTTCCCAAATCATTCCTGTTTTGCGTCACTTGCACTGCCACCCGATAAATATCGGGTCCAGTTTAAGTGCCTATGTATTGTACACAGGGCATTTTATGGCAATGGGGCCTGAGTACCTGCAATGTAAATGTGGCCCGGATGTTTCTTGCCGTCCCCTTTGATCACAAGAGACGGCCATCATCCAAGTAACTCGGTTTCATCGTTCCTGTGGTGGTCGTCGTGCTTTCTCAGTCGTAGCTGATAATCTTTGGAATTTGCTTCCTCCGTCTTGCATGCCACCAAGAACCATCTATTGTTTCGACAATCTTTGAAAACTTATCTTCTAGAATATTTCTCTTTTCTAGACAGCCAGTTCAGTTGGGTTAGCGCCATGATGCCTTGTGGTGTATGTTGCGTTTAATGAATAACCATAACATAACCAAAAGGCATGACACAGGATGTAAGCCCCGTCCCTTTCTTGTGTGTGGTCTGCCAATGGCAGCCCAGTACGGTGAGTTTGACAGTGATGTCACAGTTCGTGCGAGGGCCTCCAAGGCTTATTGATCTGGCAGGAGAGCCACTCCGCGGCTCCAAAACTACTAGTGTAACGTCTTTACAAAGAGGTTTGCCACTTTCCACTGTGACAAGGGCAAAGACTAGACCTAATCAGGTTGAGGGATAAACCCTCTCTCTGCGAGGACGGTGGTGAAAGAGAACATATAGAGCCAACCCTGGCCCAGAGAGCACATTCAACAAAGCAGGCCGCAATACATACATCCACCCCCAATACCAGCATTCTTGTATGCAGACACTACGCAAGAGGCACAGTTGGAGAGTAAATCTTTCCTAAAATGCTTGCCAGCGTTTCTTTTAATTTTACAGATCAAAACCAGTCAAGATAATCAGCACAACCGACCGAGAGAACTGAGGAACGTAAAATAAATCACCCATACAAGAAACTAAAACCCTCCAGCACTCCGAAGTTGCCACCGCACCAATGAGAGGCAGTACGAAGCTGCCCGGTAAACAGGGAAGAGAGCGGGGGCCACCAGAGGAAACTGTGAGCCTGTACGATAGTTACAGGGACAGTGCTGTCCCGGCCAAAAGCACTGATGGGAGCCTACGCAAACATTGTAACCCTCATAGACCACCAGAGAGACAAACTACCAAATTTGTTTTCCCCCAAGGATATTATAACTTTGGGCCTCATTATGAGTCCGGCGGTAACCTGCCGGACTCGTAACACTTTTCCAGCGCCTGATATCCCGGTGGATCGAGAAGTTAGGCGCCAGAAAATGTTCCATATTCCTGTGGAGTCCCATAGGACTCGATTGGACCGGGGAAACCGAAGCACTGTTATCGTTGCTTCAGTGCTGGTGCTTCCATGACAAGTCTGCCTACCAGGACAGTTGCGCCCGGCATGTCAGACCTGCCGGTCGCAACAGCCCCTGCAGGCAGACTTGTAGTGTGGCGGTCCGGAAAGGGTGCCAGTACCAGACCGCCACACTTGTAATGAGGCCCTTTGTGCAGAAAACCAGCGACACAAACGATCACAGTAACTCTGATACGTCACGATGGACATTACGTGCAGAGCCCATGCAGAGACAGTGGGCAGGGCTTAGGCCCCCCTTCTTGAAGCTTTCCCATGCACATATACAGCTCGGAGAGAGGAAAGCAGTCCAGATGGACTAGGGAAAGAAGACCAATCTAAACGGAGGGAAAAGAAGTTCAGGAAGGAACAGGAAATACAAGGGGTGGGTTTAGTGGGTGAGGTCAAAGGTGGAGGATGAGCAAGAGACCAGCAAAAGGAAGGAAGAAACAGTGACATGTGGAGGAGATTGTTGGAGCAGGTGAGGTATTGGTTATAGTGTGAAAGTGGTTTTGCAGTTTGAGTGTGAGTGTTTGGGTGGCGTGCGAGCAGAAGCAGTTAGTGTAAGGAGAGAATGTGCAGTGAGTGATACTGGGTGATAGAAAGGTATCTGTAGTAGTGGGAGGAGGCATATGATAGCGGTTGAAGGAGTGTGATAGCGGGTGGAGGAGTGCAGGACTAGTTGCATCAAAGTGAGGAGTAGGAGGAGTGAAACATCAGAGAGACAAAAAAAGAGCCCCACAAATAAAAACCCTTGAACTGTCTCAAAGACTCTGGGTGTTTCCTGTTCCATCTGTGACAACGCAAACATGCGGACATCTGCACTGGTCTGCTGGGTTGTGACACATAGTGGCTTCTATTCTTTGTGTTGCCCGTTTGGGTGCATCACCTCAGAGATGGCCCGAAGAACACTCCCACTCCCACAGATGGTTCAAGGCTAATAGAGCTGATTGGCCCCTACTATCTTTGTTCTATATTTTTATGCATGAGGTCCTACAGGCAATTGCCTGGTCTATCTAAGCTACTCCTGGGACTTCCTAAACTGGGCCTATGCCAACAAAGACAGTAGCTCTAAAGCAACTGCAGGGTTGTGCAGACACTCAAGCCCCAATCAAATGACATTTCCTCACACCTTGATGTTCCTTTTTTTGTCTCTCCGCCTTCCAACTCCTCCCCTCCTTGTACTTCTTCCCTCTGTCCCTCCTTGGTTTCTCAACTGCCTTCTAGTTTATGCCTCCACCCTTCGATGTTACTCCATCCTACTCCCTCCTCCACACTACCACTCAGTCATCCTCTCACTATACCAAGCACTTACCAGACTCTCTATATACTCCAACACTCACTACCTAGTTTACATGCCCATTCACCACACAATATCTCAACTTTTCTTTCAAACGCCTGCACACTCCAGTCCTGCATCCTTAATCCTGCATGTCTCTTGGTCTTCTGCCTTCTGCTCCTCTGGCCTCACCCGATCAACCCACAATTTTCTGTTTCCTGTCCGTCTTCTTATTCTCCCCCTCCTTTTTCCCATTGAACTTCTGACCCGGACAATCCGACCTAGCCTGCCCCGCCAGGGAGGTGTTAAAACAGACAGTTTATAAATAGAGAGCCAAGTCCATCCCTTTCTTCTGCGTGGGTAGACGTGCTGTGTCAAGGACGGCCGCTTTGTAGAGTGTCAGTTTGTGGTGGGGGGCTGCGTTGCAGTGAAATCCAGTGCATGTAAGCAATAGAAACGGTTTTAAAGTAAAATCCCATCTGCGTCAGGTCCAGGATATAGTGTCTGTATTACTGCTGGTGCAGCGGTTAGCATGCTGCTTGCACCAGTCGTGGGGAGAAGTGTGCAGCGTTCCCTGGCCCTCGTTCACCTTCTTGTTCCTTGTTTTTCTCAGTTGCAAGGAGACAGGAATATTCTGACGCATTTGGAAGTGCTTAGAAGTGTGCTGTTGGGCTGGATCCCTGCTCACCCGCCTGACATTGTGTTTTTTCTTGTTACTAAAACTGCAGCCAGGAGGCTGTAAGGGCAAGCTGAAGTAAGCCGATTGCCGCCCAGGAACGTGGCAAAACTCAGACTGGACACTGACTACTACTCCCAGTAAATACCTCATTGTCTTTGAACATTGGGAGTTAAGTCTCCTGCGCTGGGCTTTTGTGCTGGGTTTCGTTTGTATACGTATTATTTACTGGCCCTCCTTCTGTGTTTCTTTTTTTTTCTTTTTCTCATTAGGTGGCAACCTTCGAGAACTTTTGCTCCACCCCGCCCGCCCCCGCACTGCCCGCCTCTGCAACTCCCAGCAGCATCACAAAAGCACTGTGTACGCGCATTTGGAAGTGCTTAGAAGTGTGCTGTTGGGCTGTTCGGCTGGCGGGGACTGGGTCTGGGGTCCATGCCATGCTGAATTAGAGTTATTCTGTGCAGACAGGTGTGTTTTAGGCACTATTTGCACTTTAAATAAGCCATGTGAGACTTGCTGATATTTTTCTGGAAGTGCCAGGTGGTCCCGTGCCTACTCTTAAGTCTGCCCTATCGTAAGTGTTTTGTTACTTTTGCAACAGCATCTTGGATGCGCTCTTCTTCTATTGTATTGTGTTTGTTTATTTTGGTTGTGCTGAGGCTCCAAGACATAATCAGTCGTTGCAATGTCTCGTGTTGCATACTCTCTAAAATCTGGCATGCCTAATCCACCAACGCAAACTTTGAATGAAAATAATACGAGTGAGTCACCTGTTACCAACTCTTTGGTTAAACCATGTGACAAACCCAAACGGGCAACTCGCACATCTAAAAAAAGCATTACTCTTACTCCTGTAACTCAAACTCTGCAAAATCGAGACATTCGCAAATTCTATGGAAAAAAAAAAATCAAATGTCACTCACTGGTCAGCCCACTCTGGCATCAGAGCCTGTTGTCCCTACTTTATCTTTTGTATTACCACCTGAAAGTGTGAATGTAGATGTCTCTGAATCTAGAGTGGGTAATCCTAGCACCATTATCTCTGATCAAACTATTCTAACGATTCGACAGACCCCCCTGAAAATTATACACTGCAAAAGAACTTTCTCTATAGTTTAGGAGGAAACTTTGACTGAAGCAGAAGTTGGTGTTAGTTCTGAGGATGTGGTGGATGTCTCCGATGAAAGCGTGAGTGGCTCCCCATCAGGTGTCATATCCCTGCATCCAAGTATTAGGGATCTTGAAAGTTCTAGATGTTCGAATATTACGGATTACAACCTCCCATGTTCCATGGACTCAACTAGACAAGTAATTGATGAGTCCTACATACAGCTAAAGTGACATGGACAAGAGGGATGTACAACTCTACTATTGATTATATTGTCACTTCAAGTACGTTAGCTAGTACAGCTTCTCCTTGTATAATTGAAGAGACAACTCTCAGCGATAATTTCTGTTTGGAATGTACAATGGATTGTAAATTTTGTGAACATAAATTGTATAAACCTTTGATTTTACCAGAAACTGACAGACATTTGCTCTCCATAAGGTGGAATTCAAAAATGTGTCCGCAATTGAACGGTCTGGTTAGCCGTGATATGATAAATTTTAATCCAAAACTGTTGTCTATGGCAGATTGTAGGTCATTGAACCTTAGGAATGAGGATATGATTCGTAAACATCTTAATTATATATCAAATGTGAATGGGCATGCTCTGTCTAACGACTTAGCTGGCGTATTCAACCTTGATATAGCAAGAAGAAAAAGAGAAAAACATTGAAATTCAGGCTTTAACAAGGGACTATAAGATTGCCCCACACCAAGTAATTGATAGAAAAAAAGCTATCTTGGTGAAGTACAAAAACGACATTAAAATTTTGAAATGTAATGCCTATTTAAAAAAGAACCAAAAAATGATTAACCTACTGCTTGGGAAAAAACACTTGAAATCTGGGGGATTTTAAGAGATCCTATGGAAAGAGTCCTGACTGAAAAATGCTCCGCAGTGAGTGGGGATGCATGGGTCGAGTTTTATCGTAATAAATATGCCTTGCCCAAAAAGTTTGTTAATCAAGTCAGATTCCCTTGTGGTAGACTTTCCCGACACCTGTCCATGAGGGGGTGGAAGAAATTGAGTTAGTGATCAAGAATCTCAAGTCTTCAAAAGCAGCCGGCCCAGATGGAATTCCACCTTGTCTGCTAAAGGATGATCTGCAATTCTGGTCTATGCATTTAAAACGCTGCTATGATAGCATCTTTCAAATGAAAAGGTTGCCAATTTCTTGGTCATCTGCCCTAGTTATCCCCCTGCACAAAAAAGGGAGGAACAGACGATCCGGCAAACTTTAGACAAATTGCCTTGATAGATGTTCCAGCAAAGGTCTTTGCTGCTCTAATTCTTAGAGAGTTGAATACCTTTATATCATCTACACATATTCTTTCACTCTTTCAGACTGGATTCAGGAAGGGAATGGGTACCCAACTGAACGCAACAATTCTTGCGCATCTATTGAAAAGTTCGAGAAAAGAGTTAAATGGCTCAATCTACACAGCATTTGTAGATCTCTCATCAGCTTTTGATAGTGTTATCAGGGAAATTCTGTGGGCCAAAATGCGTGAGTTTCAGATTCCTGCTCATATAATAGCAATGATTTCCATGCTTCATAACAACACTATTATAGAGTAAGAATTGATCGTAGTGGCCAGCTCACAGACCCAATAGGTACCTACGTTGGGGTAAAACAAGGGTGCAACCTAGCGGCTATTTTGTTCAACTTGTATTTAGCCGATATAGACAATCTGTGGATGCACTCTGACTCATTTCCTGTAAAACTGGGGGTTCTGCATATAAATTGGTTGGCATTTGCCGACGACGTAATTCTATTAGATCGAACTCCTTTTGGCTTACAAAACAAATTACACTTGTTCTCTACCTTTTGTGAAAAACATAACCTTTCAGTAAACCCATGTAAATCAAATGTTATGATTTTCACCAATAAAAAAAAACACTGTCATTTAAATGGCAAATTAATGGAAACGTGATACCTCGCTCTCTGGGTATTATTTATCTGGGATATAATCTTACTTATACCGATTCGGTGACAAAATGGCAAGCAACACTTACAGTCAAAGCATTGCCATTGGTTGCTCAGATGTAGATCATACACAGGAAGCTCTGTCGATTCTCTCTTATCCCTCTTATCGATTTCTACCTTCTCAAGGTAGAAGCAATCATTTTATATGGTCTTGATTTATGCACTCTATTGGCCACATCCTAAATTCTCTGCAGGGGATTATATGGAAAAAAGTATTACAGCTGCCAAATTCAATGCCAAATCCCATAATCATTCATGAACTAGGATTGTCATCCCTAGCAACTAAATTGTTATGGCGAAGAATAGCAAATTTTGCAAGAATTCTACAGCCAATGCAAAATTCATTATATGAGGATCTGGTAATGGTAACAAATGGTAAACCAAAATCTTTGCAGAAGGTACATAAAGAGATACAACAGACTTTGGATTTGATCGCACACAGTACAAGTGATCAGGTCACCTGGCAGCAAATTGTAAAAAAAAAAATTATACATCTATGATTGGGCAAATACGGCAGACCTAATTGGGCAATATAAAACTTATAGAGAATATTCAAAATTTCGCCATAAGCAGAAACCCTATCTCCTATATATTAGACAGGCGCCCAGTAATCTGGTGGGATCAATGTATATGCGATTCAAATTCAATTTGTTAGCAACCAAAGACAGTATGAAATTCTGGAAAATTACCAACAGCGAACAGCTTGGGATGAATTGTAGATTCTGCACAGCCGGGGCAAGTGAAACTTTAAAACATCTGGTATTACACTGTACAGTTTTTGAAAAAGATAGACAGAAATAACTAGGAAAGTATGTATCCAGCATTAACGGTATTGCCCTAGAAACTCTCTGGGTCCAATGTATGTGGGGCTTTAGGATTTCATTGGTACTTGCACTGGTTCAACTTCTGCAAATTATTGACAAAAAACTTGATTTAGTTAGAGTATAGGTTTAACGGACTAATGTGAAGCCTCTTTCTGCCATGGTACCCAAGCAAATTGATCTGAGTTCTTACACAAGACATTGAATTCTTTTTTATTGTAATTATACGCATAATCCTGGAAGAGCTTGAACGTTTAACTTTTATTTTGTGTAAACAAGGACAAGGTTTTATCTAGGTCAATTTTTGATTGTGGTAAAAAAAAAGGAATAAAGTGTATTTTTTTGTATTTTGTAACTAAACGTTTTGGCTATTTGTATGATGTAAAGATGTCTCATCAAAAACAACAATACATTAAAAAAAAACTGAAAATATTGGTAGGAAAAAAACAAAAACACAGTCATAAAACATTGCCTGTGGTAAAGGCAAGGTTGAAAAAGAAAACAAGTTCACAACCTCAAGTGAACACTTCGTCAAAAACAACTCAAGCAGATGATGTAATCCACATCCCAACTGAATCAGAAGGAGGGATTGCTTCACCTCTGTCAGATAAGGTTGTCTCTGTGGCCACGAATTTAACTTTGGCGCCATCTTTAACTAACCCTGCAACTACACATGGTCCCTCTGTTCTTGGTTTTTCAGCAGGGTATGAACCACTGAATGAACTTGTGGCATTACTTGAAAATAAGCCATCTAATTCTCATTCACTGAAACACGTTGTCCCTGCTAATGCCAATCTAATCAATCCAACCATTAAGAAGTGTGAAGACTCATCTGGTCGAGATAACCATTCTATCTCTGCAGTTGATTGTGAGTCAGGCTTGGATGAACGCATGGCTGTACTCAAATCCTCATTGGACTCTTGCAAACAGAGAAGAATAACTGAGGCGTTACCGAGGGCTAACCCCATAAGCAGTAACCCACGGCCTTTACAGATAAATGATGCACAATCAGCTGAGGCATGTTATGCAGGCAAAGAAATACAGACCGAATGCTTGCAAAATTGCCTTGAGTCAGAGCATAGAAACCCTGCCCAAGGCAGAACCCATAATGCGGCCCCAGTGTTGGAAATATTTCAAATTCTAAACATGGTCAAAATGAGCAGACAAACTCCAACAAAAATAGATTTGAGTCCTTCCATACACTGATACTCAAGTGCCGTGATAGACCATATGAGAAATATGATCTTTGTCGTTCGAGTGTCCTAAACATCTTTGGAGACATTCCGGCGTTAGAAGACCTTTCCTCAAGTGATTTTGATCAAATTGAGTTTCTATGTGACAGAAATCTGTCCATAGTTCGATTGTGGATCAAATCAGGGTTGATAAGAAATACGCTCTGGAAAGCTAAAATGGATCTTTTCAACATGGGATTCTTGCTGGCCCTCAATCCCGCACAACAAACTCAAAGCCTGCCCAAAACTAAGTCATTACAGGAGCCAGATTGTTTATGCCCATTTTGCATGAGAGACAACAGCTTGAAACAGATTTCATCCTTTAAAACTCAATCATAACCACCAATTAGTGAGAAGGATGAGGAATTCTCATTAGCAAGTTGGAACATGAGGGGGTTCCAGCATCTCAAATGGGCTACAAATGACCAGTTAAATTGTTTTGATATTGTAGCATTACAAGAAACCTGGATGTCGCAAAATCCAGTCTGGGATGATCTTGTTTTGTTACCAGCGATGACATCAGGCAAAGGCAGACCCACTTCAGGCTTGCTGGTTGCAGTAAAATCGAGTAGGGGTTTCCAGATTTCTGCTTGGTTGCCCCCGAATAATTATATGCAACTAGTGAGGATCTCTCACACAACACACGCCTATGCTTTAATCAATTTATACCGTAATCCAGTTGGGATCACAGACAATGCTTTTTATCGTGATCTCTCAATCCTTTTTGAAGAAATTGCTAAAAATACTAACATTTCTGGTATATTGGTGGTGGGGTATTTAAACCTCATGTGTAATCAGATGGAAAACAAGAAAGTTACCAAAGAAGGCCAGAGATGGACTAGGTTTATGAATGATTCAAATCTCCGAAAGGCCAATGGGGCCATTCAGGGAGATATACCACCAAACCATACATGGGAGAGAGGTGAATCTAGATCCATAACTGATTACATTTTCTTGAGCAACAGCATTTTCGGGACCACCAACAAATTTATAATTATTAAACAAAATAAAAGTGATCATCACCTACTATCACTGAGCTGGACTGTCATAGTCCAGAAAATTGATAAATCACAGAAGTGGCACAAACAAATGCTAGTGGTCAACAATGCCAAAAACCGCTTCAGATGGTCAGAAAACAAACTGACATCACTGAATTACTCGATCATAAATAGCCAAAAAACAAATGGGTTTGAATCATACGTAGATGTTCTGGATACATTTAGAAACATTCTTCCGAATATCATTAGACCATCTAACAAGCATATTCATGGATTTGATATGATCCTCCAACAAAGGAAAACTGATCATAGAAGAAATTTGCAAAATTTGCGTAAACTGCCACTGGTAGAAAGAGAGAAGGCAATCAAAGCGGCCCAGTGCATATATCGTAATTGGGTACGTTCTAGAAAGGCTCATCTCTTTCAGAATGATGGTGAGCTCTTTCTGACAGCCTGCTAAAAGAAATCATCAGCACAAGTTTGGGCATTGCTAAATAAATGCAACTCCACTTCTCAAGTAGATCATCAAATTAATGGAGTTGCTGAAGTACAATGGCTTAAACATTTCTCTGAACTTTATGCTGATGAGACCATGGATGATTACAAATATATGAATTGATCTAGCCCATGCTGGCAATTAACCTGTTCTGAAGACATTATTAAAAATGTTATTAATAAATCACCTTCCTCCAGAGCAGCAGGCCCGGATGGGCTTTCGAACTACATGTTCAAACAAAACTCGCAACAGTGGGCCACTATCCTCAATAATACCTTCAATTATATTTTGTCATCTAGAAAGATACCGAAGTCCTGGCGTTCTTCCTTGATTGTTCCAATATATACAAAAAGGAGATCGCAAGGACCCAAAATGTTACTGCCCAATTGCCATGTTAGATGCTCCTGGAAAAATATTTTCACACTTAGTTTTAAGAGATTTTAACACATGGACTGCCAGGATGGATCAGCATGATCCAAAGCAAACAGGGTTTGTAGCAGACTTACGGACCGCCGTAAATTTGATTACTTTAAGTGCCATTAAAACACAGGCACAAATAACAAAACAACCAATTTATTTTGCCTTTGTTGATTTACATTCCGCCTTTGATTCGGTTTCTCGATCCAAATTAATGAACAAACTCATCAAGGCCGAATGCCCACCCACGTTAAGTGACATTATTTTTGCCCTCCATTCAGATACTACCGTACATATAAGACTGAATTTTGGGGGCTTGTTATCAGCGGCAATAACAACAAAACGAGGGCTGAAGCAGGGATGCATTCTTGCTTCAGCTCTCTTTAATTTTTTCATCAACGATGTAAGATGGATCTTTGACAATGTAATTGCAGACGCTCCGAAATTGAATGGTGTTGAAGTAAAAGCAATGTGGTCTGCCGACGATCTTGTACTAATCTCGAAAACACCTGTTGGATTACATAATTTGTTGACTGCCCTATGCAATTACTTTAGTATTAACGAATTGGTGGTTAACAGCAAAAAGACTCAAATTGTTATGTATGCACCAACTGGTTCACGGAGAAACAAACTAGAATGGAAAATTAAGAACAAAACTATTGAGGTCGTACCAAACTATGTCTATCTGGGGTTCATCTTTGATGGTCGCCCTTCTGCTCGCTCTCAAATGTCTAAAATTGAACAAAAATTAACATCAGCGATTTGTCAGTGAGAACTAATTTTGTTCAAGGACGGCAAATTTTCTATTAAGTCGGCTGTTATATTTTGGACCCAAAATGTGGTAGCTACCATACTGTATGGTTTAGAAACTCAAAAAATTCAACCAACAGTTCTGAATCAATTGGAATCAAAAATTCTGGCGGGCAGTCCTTCATTTACCTCAGTGCATCCCAGGTCCCTGGATGCGCTATGAGCTAGGGTTATCATCTCTAACAGACATGTACAACTGGCGATTATGCAGTCTTTTCCGAAAATGCTTACTTTCTGCTATGAATAAATCTACATTGGCAATTGTATCGAGTTATTTGTTGTCCTCCTCACATGAATTTCTGAAACAGTGGTCCAAGAAGAATCATGATGGTGATGAATAACGCAGACATTACAATTGATACTCTTGTGTTCAATCCAGACCGAGCAAAGAAAAAACTTTATATGATGGACTGGATTGACACAAGAGATGCATGTTTAAAATATAAAGATTTTAACCTTTACCTATTTGGCCCAAAAAAATGTAGAGATTGAACCCTCTCCTTTAATAGGAAATGCCATTTTATGTTACCGATTCAATCTATGGCCGACTCGTAACGTGCAACCACGTAGAAAGCTGATCAGTAATGAGAACAATTGGTGTTGCTTTTGTAACAACCATAGCATCAAGGAAACCCTGGAACATGTAATTGTTGACTGCCCAGAAATTAAGTATTTGAGACAGATAGACTTTTCCAATCACATCACCTATTTTTCACAAATGAAGCATGAAAATTGATGGGTTGCTATAATAGCCACCAATAACGTGAGCATTAGAACAGCCACAGTGAACCTTTTAAAAGCTTTAAAATTGGAGTAAAAGTTGTAAATCTGCTATAGTAAATATGATTTTTAAAACAACATAAGGAACAAGTTACTTACCTGTAACTGTTGTTCTCCAGCATGGGTCTGGCATGGATTCACATGCTCATGAATATTCCCCGTCGTCAGGCTGGGAATCCTCGGTAAAGAAAAAACCAGTATCAGTTTCGTTTCTGATCTGTCTTTCGTAGTAATAACCAATCACTGATCTCTGCGTCATACTGACCACAGCCAATGACTGCCCTCTACCTAAGCCCCGCCTCTGGCAGCCATCTTCAGATTTGGTAGCTCGTGAAGTGGCAGTATGACCAAGTGAAGAGCCGCAGAGGGGTAGGCGGGAGGGTTCGCATGTGAATCCATGCCAGACCCATGGTGGAGAACAACAGTTACAGGTAAGTAACTTGTTCCTTCTCCAGCATGGGGTCTGGCATGGATTCACATGCTCATGAATAAAGAATACATAGCAGTACACACATGCACAACCACGGGAGGTGGCAAAGGCTCAACATTAAGCATTACATCAAACTCAACATTAAGCATCTTACCTCCTCACCAGGCTCACCTCAGGCGAACAGGTTGCGCAGCACTGCTTGGCCGACCCTGGACTCCTCCCTGGAATCCCGATCGACGCGGTAGAATTTCGTGAAGGTGTGCGTCGACCTCCACGTAGCAGCCCTGCAGATGTCCAGCAAGGGCACACCAGATAGGAACGCCGTGGTAGCTGCGATCGCTCTGGTGGAATGGGCTCTCGGACGGCCAGGCAGCGGTCGGTTTGCCAACCGATGACAGTACATGATACAGCCGGAGAGCCATCTGGAAATGGAAGCCTTCGAGAGAGCCTTCCCCTGATTGACAGGTCCAAAGTTCACAAAGAGTTGTGACGTCTTCCGAAAACACTTCATGCGGTCCACGTAGAACTTCAGCGCTCTAGCCACATCCAGCGAGTGCAAAGTCCTTTCAGCCGGTGACGAAGGCGACGGGAAGAAAACAGGCAACACCAAGGGTTCGTTGAGGTGAAAGTCCGACGGCACCTTGGGCATGAAGGAGGGGTGCGTCCTGAGCAGTACCCTCGTGTCGTGAAAAGTCAAGTACGGGGCCTTGCAGGAAAGAGCCTGGATCTCTCCCACCCGTCGTGCGGACGTGATGGCCACAAGAAACGCTGTTTTCCACGACAAGAACTTCAACGGAGCCGAGTGCAGAGGCTCGAACGGAGGTCCCATGAGCTTGGTCAGCACCACGTTGAGCTCCCACGCCGGGGCCGGAGCCTTCACCGGCAGTAACGATCTGAACAGTCCCTTCATGAACTCTTTCACCAGACGATGAGACCACAAAGACGTCCGCCCCGTGGTTCTGGTGTATCGGGAGATCGCAGCAAGATGAATCTTGATGGACGCGTGCGCCAGTCCAGCCTTGGCCAGCGTCAGTAGGTACGGCAGTACTTGGGGAGCCGTAAACCGTAGAGGGTTAATCTTCTGTGCGTGGCACCAGACAGAGAACCTCTTCCATTTGTGTCCGTAGCATTTAAGAGTTGAGGACGCCCTGGCCTTTGCAAGAACCTCTCTGCAGTTGGCCGGTATGTCGTATCCTCCAAACTCTAACGCTGCAGGAGCCAGGCCTGCAAGTTCAGCGACTTCGGGTCGTGATGGAGGATGGCGCCTCCTTCTCTGGAGAGAAGATCCGCGTCCACTGGCAGCTTGATTGACGGGGACGCTGACAAGTCCAGAAGGTCCGGGAACCATATCTGCCTCGGCCACGCAGGTGCGACCAGGATCATCCTGCACCCTGACCTCTTGAGCTGGTTGATGAGCCCGATCAGCAATGGCAATGGAGGGAACGCGTATAGAAACAGGCCCTCCCAGGGGAACGAGAAAGCATCGCCCATGCTCCTCGGCTGGGGAAACCTGCTGGCGAACCTCCGGCACTTGGAGTTCGTCGCCGTCGCGAACAGATCGATCTGGGGTGTGCCCCACCGTCGGAAGAGGCTGTCCACTAGATCCTGTCGTAGTTCCCACTCGTGGCACGAGCGCAGCTCCCTGCTGAGTGAGTCGGCGATGGTGTTTTTTATCCCTGCCAGATGAAACGGCACCAGAAACATCCCTTGAGCGACGGCCCAATGCCACAGATCCTGCGCCTCCCTGGACAGGGCTGGGGACCTGGTTCCGCCCTGTTTCCTGAGGTAGAACATGGTGGTGGTGTTGTCGATGAAGATCCTCACCACCTTGCCCTTGAGGGACGGAAGGAAGGACCTGAGGGCCCAAAACACTGCACGGAGCTCCAGGACGTTGATATGGAGGGACTTCTCCGTCGGGAGCCAAAGGCCTCTCGCGTGCAGATTTTCAGTGTGCGCTCCCCACCCTTCCAGGGAGGCATCCATGGTCACTGTCTCCTGGTGGCCGGGGGTCTGGAAGTCCATGCCCGCCGTCAGATGCGCGCGGGTGCCCCACCACCGGATCGCTCGTCGGAAACTCTCGTCGAGTGTGATCCTCTCCTCGAAGCTGCCCGTCGTCTGGATCCAGCGCGCGTCCAGGAACTCCTGCAACGGGCGCATCCGGAGCCTGCACAGGGGGATGAGGTAAATGCAAGAAGACATCATACCGAGGAGGGACTTGATGGACCTCACTCTGGCCGCGTCCGCAACCAGCATCCGCTGCACCTTGCCCAAAATGGCCCTCGTCCTTTCCTCCGACAGATAGGCTAGAAGCGACACTGTCGAGCTTCGCTCCCAGAAACAGTGCGTCTTGCGCGGGCACCAGGTGGGACTTGGCGTAGTTTATGGAGAATCCCAGGTCCGTGAGAAGTTGGACGGTCCTTGCCGTGTGCTCCACGGCGAGCTCCTTCGTCTTCGCTCGGATGAGCCAGTCGTCCAGGTAGGGGTAGACGTGGATCCCCTCTCGGCGCAGCTGCGCCGCCACCGGTGCGAGGCACTTGGTGAACACCCTGGGTGCCGACCTCAGTCCGAAGGGAAGGGCTCTGAACTTATAGTGACGCCCTTGGACCACAAACCTGAGAAACTTTCGGTGTCCCTTTAGGATGGGAATATAGAAGTAGGCATCCTCCAAATCCAACGACGACAGGAAATCGCCCTCCTCCAGCTGACCCAGGACGTGTTGGAGGGTGACCATCCGGAACTTCTGTGCCTTGATGAATTTGTTCAGTCGTCGTAGGTCCAGGATGGGACGCCATCCTCCCGTCTTCTTCTTCACGAGAAAGTATCTTGAGTAAACTCCAGAGCCCCGAAGCCTCTTTGGGACGAGCTCGATGGCGCCCTTCCTGAGCATCGCCTTTACCTCCAAGAGAAGTTGAGGGACGTGATGTTCTTTCCTGGCCACAGGGGGGATGCGCGGGCACCTCTTTAGAAACTCGAGCGCGTGACCCTGGGCTAGGGCGTCCAGCACCCAACGGTCGGTGGAGATGGACTCCCACACGCTGACGAAGCTCGCCAGCCGGCCTCCCACCGGGGTGCTTCGGTGGGGGCCCGACCCCACGGCCGGTTCAGTCCTGCTTCGACGAGGCTTTGCCACCTTGACCTCCTTGGTGACGATGGCGGGGTCCGCCTGACTTGCCTCGTCCCCTGTAAGCTTCCTGCGACGACGAACGGGCCGCTTGACGGTAGGTGGAAAATCCGCCGCCGGAACCTTTGGAGGCACCCTGTTTGCCTCCGCCGCTCCGAAAGGGCGGCCGCTGTTGCTGGAGAACCCCAAGAGCCCGGGCCGTCTCCGTGTCTGCCTTGATGGCTTGAAGGGAATCGTCCACTGTTTTCCCAAACAGGTTGTTTCCGTCGAACGGCATGTCCAAGACTCTGGTCTGCACGTCCTGACGGAAGTCAGTAGCCTTGATCCATCCACGCCGCCTAAGGCACACGCCATTGCCCAACTGGCGAAATCCAGTGTCAGTGATGTCCGTCGCAATCGTAATGCGTGGTCCGACGCCACCTCTCCTTCCTGCAAGATCTCTAGGGCATCCGCCCTCTTGTCGTCCGGTAGGAAGTCCAGCAGGGGGGCCAGTTTGTACCACAACTCCCTGTCGTAGCGGGCTACGATAGCCAAGGCGTTGGCCGCCTTAATCGTCGTCGCTGCAGACGAGATGACCCTGCGTCCCATCATATCCAATTTCTTTCCCTCGCCGTCCGGCGGGGAGGTCGACGTAGAGGCCGCACCCCCCCCCCCCGCTTTCTTCCTGGCCGCCGCGGAGACGACCGAGTCCGGGGTCGGCTGTGCCCAAAGGCACAAGGGGGCCGCGTCCGGGACCCGGTACTTCTTCTCGTACCGATCCCTTCTAGCCGGCGTCGTGGATGGGTTCTTGAGGAGGGCGAGGCCCTCATCCCAAATATCGTCCAGTAGAGGTACGGAGAGGACCGTCTTCCTCTTGGCCTCGCGCCGTTGATAAAGGAAACCTTCCTTCTCTTCCGGGCAGAGCTGGAAAAGCTTGGATGCCCTGGCGATCATGGAGTGAAACGATCCAATCTCGTCGGGTGGGGAAGCCCGGGTGGGAGGTGACGACGGCAGATCCTCGTCGTAAAACCTCGTCATCCGTACCCGTCACGGCCGTGTCAGTCCCCGTATCATCCCCAGGAGTCGTGGACGGGGAGGAGGGCTGAACAGGGCGCGATGGCTGAAAAGGAGGTGGAGGATGAATCCTTCTTCTCTTAGGGGGGAGGGCTCCCAGAAGGGCCTGGCTCCGGGTCCCCCGTCGGGAGCGGTTCCTCCGCTGGTGGTAACGGCAGTCTCGTCCTTATCTCCGAGCATAAGGACTGTATAGCCAACAAAATGGCCGCCGAGTTGTCTTGCGGCACTGGTTGAGGGGATTCCGACGGGCGGTCAGGGGCCCTGTCGGCACCCTCGACGTTATCGTCGTCTCCCATGTCGGGGTCCCTCCCGACGGGCTGGTCTTCTTCCACGCCAATACCGTGGCTTAAGACTTCGATCAGCTCTTCCTCAGAGGTTGAGGCCGAATCCACGACTACCTCCTTCCCCCCCTTTTTCTTCTCCGTCGGAGGTTTCACGGGGGTCCTGTCGATGGGCATAAAAGAGGACTCCCTCCGCGGTGGCAGGGAGACTCTGAGCCCCGAGGTCGCCACCACTGGTGTAGCCTCCACAGGCTGAGCCAGGGCCGCCGCGACTGTCTCGATAGAGGCCTTGGCCGGATGGATTAAGGCTTTCACCACCTTAGGTGCGCTCACCGCCTTCTCCTTGGGGGGAGGGTCACTGCCTCGCTCTCCCTCCGATGGGGCCTTCGAGCTCGACCGGGGCCTCTCCAGGAGTTTTGCCGGGTGCTCGGCCTTCCTCTTACCCGAACCAGAGCGTTGGCTCGTGGTTGATGCTGCCGGGGAGGATGCGCCCTGCCTGGCGCCCGTAGAGCCCGACCGTTCGGCGCTCCCGGTGCCAGCGGACTCGCGGTGCTTGGCCTTGTGTTGGACCCCCGTCGACGGGGCGTCCTCAAAGGTCTTAGAAGACCGCTCGGATTTCTTCTTCTTCTTCTCGCCTGACGGGCTCTTCCCTTCCAGCCAGTTGGCGAGACGTTGATGGCGGTCCTTCATGGTCCGCTCCGACATATAGCCGCAAAACGCACAGTCCTTCTCCACGTGCGTCTTGTCCTCATGTAGGCAGTACAGACAAAAGGAGTGTTTGTCCTCCTTAAAGACATTCTGAAGCTGGCATCCAGGGCAGACCCTGAACAGCTTTCCGGGCGTCGAGCTTCCCTTCTCCTGGGCCATGTCCGAGATGGGCCTGAGAAACTTCTGGAGTCCTCCAAAAGCGTGGCTCGACGAAATCTTCACCCTTGAGGGGCGTAGACGAATCCGACACGGGTCCCCGTTGATCGGATGAAGAAACGGTGGAGCTTGAGGCTCTTTTGACCGAAAAATCAAAGTTTTTGAGAAAAAAACGTGAAAAAATAGCACTAACGCTCGAGAGCAATAGCACGAGGATCCCAACACTTGAACGTGCGGTAAAAATCTGAAGATGGCTGCCAGAGGCGGGGCTTAGGTAGAGGGCAGCCATTGGCTGTGGTCAGTATGACGCAGAGATCAGTGATTGGTTACTACTACGAAAGACAGATCAGAAACGAAACTGATAAAGGTTTTTTCTTTACCGAGGATTCCCAGCCTGACGGGGAATATTCATGAGCATATGAATCCATGCCAGACCCCATGCTGGAGAACATGTTTAATATTTTGTAAGATTTCACACCGAGAGAAATGTCGAGAGAAATTTGATCGCATCTTATGTGAAAAAATTGTTGATTGTATTTCAAGAGAATATCACCATAGGTGTGTTTTAGGTATATTGTATTGTTTTCTCTTTTTGAAATTTAGCTTGTATGTTATTGTTTTAATATTGTCTTCTATTTTAGATGGACTTCGAGATTCATTTTTTTCATACTCTTTCACAAATTAATGTGGCTTTTCTGTTGTATTTGTTGTTTAATGTTTGCTCATTCTTTTCTTTTTTCTATTCTGTAATGAATTGAAAAAGTTGATTAATTTCAGCTAAATACAATAAAAAATTTTAAAAAATATTCTGGCGTGTGGTGCTAGTGGGTCTCTTTCCAAACTCTGCAGTTTATCAAAATACTGCAAAATAGAGTGAAAACTGAAGTTTGTATTTTTTTAAAAAAATGAAATTGTCAGTTTTTGCAAAAACTGCAGTATTATTTAAAGAAAAGAAAGGGACACGTTCTCATAACATGTTTTGTACAAGCAGTGAGCTGTGCTAGGACAAAGTAAGGCAACTCAATTTACCTGCTTGGAATAGGTGCGGTTTGCATGACTGGTTCCTTCTTGACCCCGTCATGCTTTTTTTTGTTTAAAGTGTGACAGCAGCGGTATGAACCACTGACAGCTCACTTGCATTTCTGTCCCTCAAATAGGGATATTTTTTTCTGGAGGGGCGGGGTGTTACATTTTACAGTGACAGGCCCTTTAAGGGCCCATCACAGTGAAACGCTCCCAGCACCCAGGTGGGTGCAGGGAGCCTGTAAAACATTGTCAGGAGAGTGCTGCCAATTAAATACATTCAAGGCGGCACGCAAGCACATCACTTGCGCTACAGCTCAGCCTCGGGGAGGGACGCAAAAAAATGGGGCTCCTAAAACAGCACATCCTCTTTTCTATTTAAGCTACCCCATTTTTTGAAGATCTGGCCCAAAATCCAAATTTTTAAAAAAACTAAAAAATAGTCACAATATAAGGTGAGAGAAAGGGTAGCGGTGGGCTAGATGGGGAGTCATGAACAGGAAAACAGAGGGAGAGTAGCGGGGCAGAGAGGGGAACGCTGGGCAAGAGAGGCAAAAGAGGTTGCTGGGTCAGCGTGGGATGGTGGGCCAGAAAGCAGAGGGAGCAGACAGAAAGAGGCAGTGAGCTGCAAATCAGGAGAAAGGATGTGTTTACTAGAACAACAAACAAAAAAAATCGAAGCCAATAATACCCAACAAGGGGAGTGTGGGTTGCATAGGTGACCCCCGCTTCCTTAGTTCATTATATGGGCTGCGGCGGTTGAGGGGTACAACCGCATACATTACATGGCCAGCAAACAAGAAGGGGGTTCGAGGGGGGGGCAAAAGCCCCAAAACTCGAATTACAAAGTGCAAACAAGTGGGCTTTGTAATTGAATTCAAGCTTTTGGGATTCGGTTTTATAACATAGAACCGAAAAGTCGGGGAAAGATTACGATTGAATCGGAGTAAGGATGCAAAATGCAGAAGAAGAGAAACAATGAAGGACTGTAGACTGAAGTGGGGAGCATATGGGGAGTCGGGAGCTTTGTTGGAAGTGTGGCAGGGTCTGGGGAGGGCGATTTGTGACTTGGCAGCATGACAAAGCATGCAAGTATGCGTATGACTGGCAAAGTGAGAGGTTTAGGGGTTTAAGTTGTGATGGGTGTTGGAGAACAGAGGTTAACGCTTTCACCATTTTAACTGGTAATGTTATTTTATATGTTATGTTAATTGTTCAATAAAGTTGATATTAGACCGGTACATTATACCAAAAATGTAGAGCAAAACAAACACTTTTCTGTTAAGCCAGCGACATCCGGGCCTCTTCCTATTAAATTGATGCAAAAGGTGACAATAATGAAAACCTGGCTTTTGTAACCTGCACACTGCATCACTGCATCTTTCTTGCAACCTGCCAATTCCTTAGAAGCTTTACACTGCTGCTGGCAACCAAAATCACCAGCATTTAGAGCCCAGTCATTCCACTATTTTGCTTAAGCAGCTATGAGCTCTATTGCATCTGAAGGCTCCTGCCGATTACTGCTTTTACATTTTTGGGATGTCAAGCCATTTTCCTGCTGATGTGCTCTTTATTAAAGAAAGTGTTATTATCTTTAGATACTGATCTGGACCAGTGTATTTAAAGTACTTTACTTCAAATTTGGCCTATCGGAGGCTGATGGTAATGCAATGTAAGCAGGGTGCTGAACCACAAGGAAGTGCCTCCGTACTGGGCACTCAAATTAATAAAACTAAAAGAAAAGACCTATGATCAATAGCCTTCGGCGTGGGTTGCACACCCTAATAACCACTATGTGGTTACATTTCTCATTCGTAAACGATTGGGGAAATTTCCTGTGCTTTGTTCGCTTTGTCAAATAAAATTAATGAGCAAAAACAAGCAGTTTTGTATCTTTTTAATTCCTTCGAGAAGCATTGCGTGATCGAGGAAACCTTTATTTATTCGTTCTATACGATCGGGTAAGCAGCATCTCGATACGGATCTGCACAGCATGTTTTTCTGTCACACGTCCTCTTTACTACTTTGATATTGCGAGCGAGTCATTTCACTGCATATGATCCGTGCGCCTGAACGGCAGGTTAGTGATCTTATCTGGTCCATCTGGACCGCCCCACACCGAGTCATCACAACGCATGGGTGTTATTGCTAACGTACACCAGATGTTGTATACATTAGTCGCAAGTGCGCACAATTCCCCTAAACCACATACGAGAACCAGTAGCTTTAGTTAATTTATGACAATGGTACAAGGTTTTTGTATAAGTACCTAAAAGCAAAACAGGGTATTCAAGCAACTATAGCAATGATGAAAAAGTGTGTTAAGTAATCAGGACATGATGCTGCGTATTGCACTAGAGGTTTTGCTAACTGTACTTATTTTTTTTTCATTTCACTATTATCTCTTATATTTTCTTACACGTTGTGTTCTGTGTATATTTGTAATGTGACCTACCGGTATGATATTGTCACCAACTAATGCTGAAAATGTGTTTGTGCGTTTTACCGTGCACCTCATTATATACATTATTATTTGACTCAGATGAGAAATATAGCCCCTGAAGAAGCAACAGTTCGGTCCAAAATGCATTGGTCTGACCAAGCATCTGCACTATCATTTTGAATAATTAAAAAGATGCAAAACTGCTCGTTTTTGATCACTAACTTTATTTGACAAAGCGAAGAAAGCACAACAAATATCCAAAATCGTTTGCGAATGAGAAATTTAACCACATTTGTATTTGGATTTTTGTTTTATTTATTTGAAAAGCGCACCAAGCCCTGAGGCATCTGTATGTTTATTTATTTATTTGGATTTGTACAGCGCGCTGCAGCCCTTAGGCTTCAAGGCGCTAGTAAAGGCAATTGTAAGAGTGCGTGATTAAGGGTTACATTAACATCTGCCCAATCATATGTATTCTTAGTTACAGGTACAATTTGGTGAATGATGATGGACAGTTCATACATAGAAGGTTTAAGCATTAGATACATTGATCGAAGAGGTGAGTTTCCGTAAGTAAGAGCAGTGTGTCAAAACCAGGGGCTAGTGTGAGAGCAGGGGTGCGTGTTCAATTATACAAACAGCCTAGTTTATTTATACTGCGTAGTTACATACAGATTAATGCTTTACAACAAGTACAGTGAAAGTGGAACAAGGAGTACAGGCGAACAAGCAGGTGGAGAGAAAAATTCATAAGTCTCATGTGCGAAAACCCACATTTTTAAATTTTTCCTGAATATATGGAAGGTGGGTTCTGTTCTTAAATTTATGCATAGAGTATTCCACAGTTTCGCTGCTAGTACAGGAAAGTTACTACCTCATGCTTTCTGTAGTGTGAACCTAGGGATCTTGAGGCAGTGTGCCTGTGCATATCTGGTGGGGTGATCTGAGATGTTGCGTGAGAAATTGTTGGTCAAGTATCTAGGTGCTAGATTCACGAGGCACTTATGAGTGAGTGAGTGACAGGGTTTTGAATGCAAACATTTGATTGACAGATAGCCAGTTTAGGTTGTGTCTAGATTCGGAGATGTGTTCAGATCTCGGTATGTTCAGCGCTGATTTAATGGCGTTGTTTTGAAGTACTTGCATCTTTTTTATGTTCCGTTGGTTGATTCCCAGGTAGAGCGCATTGCAATAGTCAAGTTTTGATGGGACTAGTGCTCTGGCTATGGATATGCAATTAGTAGTGGTTAGGAATGGTCTGCAAGCAGTAATTAATTTGCAGGTGTAAGCCGTGAAGGAGGCTGTCACACTGATTTGTCTTGTTAGGGTTAATGCAGAGTCAATATAGATGCTTAATGTTTTCTGTTTAAACTGTCCATCTAAACTACTGAGTTTTGTTTGGGAACCTAAGAGGAGTAACTTTGTCTTATTGTTTATACAGAATCCATGCTTAGCCATCCAGGCTTGTATGATAAGGTAGATGTCATTAAGTGCTTTGGTGTCAGTTGCATAGTCTCTGGTGATAGGGATGGGTAATTGGGTGTCATCTGCATAATTAGTGAAGGTGACACCCAAATAGTCAAGGTCATCGAGCAGAGGCTTTGCAAACACATTATATAAAGTTGGAGACATGCAGGATCCTTGTGGGACACCGCAAATGACTGGTGCTGGCTCGGCAGAGGCGGCAAAGACCCTCATTGATCTATTATCAAGGAATGACTGGATCCATGCATTGGCTTTACCAGAGAAGTGTGCTTCTGAGGTTAGATGATTACAAATGACTTTGTGATTTACTAAGTCGAATGCAGCCAACAAATCTAATAAAAGGAGGATGGCAAGTTTGCCTTTGTCTTTTAGGTCCTCGATTTGTGTCTTGAGGTCAATCAGAGCCGTTTCTGTCCCATGTTTGGGTCTGAATCCCGATTGCCTGAGACCTTTCAGTTATATGTTTCTAGCTGTTGTTGAATCTGCAGGTAAGCTGCTCCGTCCAGAATATTCAGTATAAAAGGTAACGTAGTTACTGGTCTATAATTGGTGGGGATGTTTGGGTCTAGAGTCGGCTTTTTTAGTCATGGAAGAACCCAAGCATCTTTTATGTTGTTAGGGACTGTGCTTGTTTCAAATGAAGCGTTGATTAGGGAGGTGATGAATGGAGCCAGTTCCTTGGCTGCTTTTTTGATGATGGGAGCAGTGCAGATGTCTCCCTGGCATTTTGAAGGCTTTATTTTAGTGATGTCTTCGACCTTTTTGATAGAGGGATGAGAGAAGTTAAATAGTTTATGGGTATTAGGGTGTGGAACTGATGGGGTTGGTTGAGATGTGACAGTGGAGAGACTAACTTTTTTCGATTCTATTTTACTTTGTAGCATCGTTATTTTATCCAATAATGCTTTCTGGATATTGGTGCATCAGGTGGTATCTTTAGTGAAATTATCCGGTGGTGATGAAGGGGATTCCAATTCTCTCAGTATATTGAAAAGATCTTTGTACTGGATTTGGTTTCAGTGATACGGTCGTTGTAAGTGTCTTTTTTGGACCGGAGAATAGCATCTTTGTAGTTGAGGGCGGCTATTAGGAATTTGTCTTTGTTGATGGCTGACGGAAGACTGTTCCAAAGAGGTTCTGCATTTGTTTTGAGCTTGCGTAGTGATGTAAGGTGTGGAGTGAACCACGAATTTAGATGCACGCAGGGTTTTGGCTTTGCACAATTTTAAAGGTGCTATTGTAATAATGGCACTGAGTAAGGTGTGGTTGTATAAGTCAACTAAGAAATTGGGGTCTGTGTGTAGTAGTGGCGTTGATAATCAGCTGTAACAGGGGTAGTAGTTTCTCAACTGTTATATTGCGACTATTCCTAGTACATAAGGGTGGAGAAAGGTTCTCATGGTTAAGCTGATTGCCTTGCTTTATGGTGAATGTGATAAGGTGATGGTCCAACCAGGCAGAGGGTGTGTTAGAAAGGATTTTTATGTTGCAATTGAGGTCGGCTAACCAATCTACCGTCCTTCCTTTGTTATGTCTGGGTTCAGTGATTCGATGTAGAAAGCCTAATTCTGAGATAGTATTAGCGAGGGCTAGCGCCTTGAGCTCTTTCGGGTCCTGAAAGCCTAGGTTCAGATCACCCATTAGAATGATTTGAGATCCTGGCTTAGTGTTAGAATCGAGGAGGAGAGGAATGTCTTCTTCTAAGGTAGATGGAGGCCCAGGAGGTCTATATATGAGGTGGATGGTGATCGTTTGGGATGCTGATATAGGTAGCTTAATGGACAGTAGTTCTGCTGAAGGAATAGATTGCCTTGGTATGTGCCTAAGGCCTAGGGACTTAGGCACATACCAAGCACATACTTAGTGTTCGCCTTTCGTTAGATTAGGTTCTCTGTCAAGACAGATGATGGAATACTCATATGGAATGGCAAGAGAGTGAAGGCCCTGCCGCACCATGAAGTCAAGTCTCTGTGATTGCTAAAACGTCAAGGTCATGTGATATTATGAAGTCGGCAATATCTAATGTGTGAGCTGACAAGGATCTGGCGTTAATGAGTGCACCCTTGATCGAAGTGGTAGCATTAATCGGATTACTTTTTGTGTGGGAGGTGTTTTCCCTGGGCAAGGTAAGTTGTTTACTATATTCTTTGTGGTGACAACTGCTTTGGTAGTGTTTTTGGAGTTAGATGAGGAATGAGCTGGTGAGATTCTGGAGCCTAGTATTAAGTTCCTAATTTTAATTGGGCATGGTTGGAAGGGTGTAGGTCTTGTGGCAAATCCTATGACAAGACAGGAGGCTCACATTATTCTATACTTTCCTTATTACTGCCATATGAGCTTTTCAACAAAAACTTTAAAACTGCTAACATTTGTGCTTTTTTTCTCTCCATCTATGAAAAAATCCCAAATCTGAGAGGTTTAAAGTTTCCAAAATCTATGTCCCATCTTAGAACTATGACCCCATGATCCTCCGGGGTGTGGTAGTCCAGACTGCTCATCTTCCACCTATCCGAGTCCAGTCCACAGTATAAGAACCCCTTACACCAGGTCCATTCCTCTTTCTTTTTGCTGCCTTACATGAAGATAAGCACCTGATATTTATGACAGTTCTCATGTTAATGTGTACAATAGTTAACTCTAAAGAGCGATAGAACATAGTAGCGCGAGCAAGAGTTATTTTTGCTAATGGCTGGAAAGCAAAATGATGTGTATGGGGAAATGAGGCGATTACCTCAGTTGCGGAGTCTGCCAGGCGTGCAGCTGTGTATGCAGGAGGAAGTTCGGCGGGGCGCTGGCGTGTCGATGCGAGGTAATTAAACATTGCAGAATCCTTCTGATTGAAATGGGAGGAGCGGGTGCCAGAGCCGCGAGCGAACGTGCCCACCTCAGGCAGCCGGCCCCGCTCCTCGTAACAGCCGTGCCGGAGAACACGGAGAGCAGTAAGACCCAGGGGAGCAGGAGGCGTGAAGCTTCCCGTCGTCCCCTCGGAGGCTCTCTAACGCTCACGTGCATTGTTTAACAATGCGGTCGTGGAGTGGAGCCTCCAGTGTCACAGTTCGTGGGCACGTACTCGGCACTAGAGCAAGCCCAGAGCTCAAAAAAGAAGATCTTTCCAGGTTGTGTTTTTTCCAGGACCGGGCGATACAGGGGTTGCGCGTCTGGTCGATTCAACTACCAATGCAGACCCACAAGGGCCACGCACCCAATATTGGGAAGGCAAACCACAGGATATCTTCTTCCCAACCAGATCCAGGTTTCCCAGAGGTCGTAGAGGGAGAGGATCGTACCGTTAACCCACTGCTACCAGCAGTGAGTACATTAAGCATGAAAATAGGAGGGAGAACACTCAAATTTTTAAGCGAGTGGCGAGCTTTGTCACGCGATGCATGGGTGCTGCAGGCAGTGGTGGGGCTGCGAGTAGAGTTTGTGGGGAACCCCGTACAGGACACAGAACCTCGCCCCATACACAGAACCTCGCCCCATACACATGGCTGGCGAAGAAGAACAAGTTACTTCTTACCTTGTAACGTTCTTTCGATGGGATGTTCCTCCGACGTATTCCTTATCTTTGATAGATCATCTCCAGTAGAGGGCGCTGCGCGTCGATGTCCCTCAAGCCGATGTCCCTCGACGGCCTCCGTATCGGCGCCGATGTCACCACGCATATAAATAGACTTGTGCAGCGTCCGTTGCCCAGTTCCGTTTTGACGTTAATAGATGTTGTACATGAATTGGTTATTGACCTCGAAGGAGCGTAAGCTGCAACCACAAGGGAAGTATTACTACGGGGATGGATGGGAGGGGCGATAAGGAATTCGTCGGAGGAACATCCCATCGAAAGAACGTTACAAGGTAAAAAGTAACTTGTTCTTCGAAGGGATTGTGTCCTCCGACGTATTCCTTATCTTTGATAGACTCCCATAGCAGTGGTGTGCAATTGGAGGTGGGAGTAAAACACCATGTTTCCCATAAGGAATGAACTGAATGTAACACGGCTTTGCCAAACCTAGTCTCATGACTAGAGGAGGAATCCAGGTTGTAAAATCTTGTGAAGGTATGCGCGGACGACCATGTGGCAGCCGCACATGTCTCAAACCGGAACCCCTCTTTGGAGGGCCAAGCAGGCTGCGATACCCCTGGTTGAGTGAGCCCTAAGATTCTGAGGAGGCTCTTTCCCTGCCAGTTTGTAACATTCCAGGATGGCCAAAATAATCCATCTGGAAATGGTTTGTTTTGTTATTGGTAGTCCCAAATTGTGCCCTGAGTAACCTACGAACAGTTGGTCTGCTTGTCTAATCCTAGCAAGTCTGCTGATGTAAAAGCTTAAAGCCCGCCTTGGGTCCAGCCTATGTAGCCTTTCTTCCTCTTTCCCCGGATGGGGAGGCGGATAGAATGAAGGTAAGGTAATTTTCTGAGTGATGTGGAATTCAGAAACCACATTTGGGAGGAAATTAGGCTTCACCTGTAGGACAACCTTGTCTTTTTGGAAAATTGTATGAGGGGGTTTACAAGAAAGAGCTTGTAATTCGCTCATCCTTCTAGCAGATGTTAAAGCCACTAATAAGGCAGTTTTGAGGGTGAGAAATCTTAGTGAACAAGAGTGGAGTGGTTGGAAAGGAGTACCCATCAGTTAATTTAAGACTCAATTTAAGTCCCATAAAGGAACCTGGAATGGTCTTGAAGGGTAGACATTAGCTAATCCCTTTAGAAATTGTATTACTAAGGGTAATTTGAAATACGAAGGTTCCTCCGCAGTGCACTTGAAGATCGATAGCGCTGCGAGATAGCCCTTGATAGTGTCAACTTGAAGGCCTGAATTTGCCAAGTAGAGTAGAAAAGATAACACCGTTGGTGTACCACATGAAAAGGGGTCGATATTCTCTTCTCTACACCAGCAGCAAAACTTGTTCCAACGGCAGCGGTATAAAGACTTTGTTGCTGGCCTTCTGGCCAAAAGCAACACTTCCATGACGTCATCAGGGAGGTCCCAATCCTTGTATCTCAACCTTTCAAAAGCCAGGCGTGAAGGTTGAGGGTTCTGATGTCTGGATGGAGAACCTGACCTCCCTTCTGGGAGAGAAGATTCTCCTTGAGTGGAAGACGAATTGGAGGGCAGATGGACATGTCCAGAAGGTCCGGGTACCACGTTCTCCTGGCCCAGTCTGGGGCAATTAGGATCATGGTTCTCCGGAAGCTTCTCAACCTCCTAATCATTTGAGGAATGACGGGGACTGGTGGAAACGCATACAGGAGTGGAAACTCCCAGTCCACTACGAACGCGTCCCCTAGGGCTCCTCTGGGGGGAAATTCCCTTGAACAAAACAGATCACATTTTCTGTTGGTACTGGTGGCAAACAGATCCACTTGAGTGGTTCCCCAAAGGGCGAAGATCTCCTGAAGGACTTCCTGAGCTAGTTCCCACTCGTGGGAGACTGTGCCCTGCCTGCTCAGAGCATCTGCCGTCAAGTTCTTCTCTCCGGCTAGGTCGATTGCCGATAGAGAGATTCCTTCTTCAATTGCCCAAAACCAGAGCTGCATTGCCTCTCTGTACAGTGGCAGTGATCCTACGCCTCCTCTTTTGTTGAGGTAGTGCATGGACACTGTGTTGTCCGTCATTATCGGGGCATTTTTGCCCTGTACAGATGGCAGACAAGCCTTCAGCGCTAGTCTGATTGCTCTCAGATCTAACAGGTTGATATGTAGTCTGGACTCCGATGGAGACCAACGACCGCTGATGGTCAAGTGGTTGGTATGGGCTCCCCACCCGGTGAGTGAGGCATCTGTGACTACTGTTATCTCTGGCCATGGTTGCCAAAACAGTTCCCCCTTCAAGATGTTTTCCTGGCAGGCCCACCACTGTAGCTCTGGAGCACCTTGTCCTGAATCTGAAGGAGGTCTGTCATTCACCCTGAGAATTGCGACCACTGAATTCTCAGTGCCCACTGAAGAGATCTCATTCTCAGGCGAGCCTCTGGCACAAGGAAGGTGCAGGATGCCATGAGGCCTAGCAACCTCAAAAAGTCGAAGGGTGGGAGACGTTGGGCATTTTGAAACTTGGTGACCATCTGCAGAATATCTTGAGCCCTCACCTCTGGTGGCGAGGCTTTTCCCAGGGAAGTGTCCAGGACCGCTCCAATGAACTGGAGTCTCTGTGATGGTATCATCTGTGACTTCTTTAAATTGAGGGAGAAGCCCAGTTTGTGAAGGAAGTGGCAGACATAATCTAGCTGGATATGAGCTTGTTCCGAAGATACAGCTCTGATCAGCCAATCGTCCAGGTAGGGGTAGACGTGGATCCCTTCCCTCCTTAGACTTGCAGCCACTACCGACATTAGCTTGGTGAAGACCCTCAGGGCGGAGGTCAGCCCAAATGGCAGAACTCGAAATTGATAATGAGAGCCGCCAATTGCGAACCTCAGGTATTTCCTGTGTTTGAGATGGATTGGCATATGGAAATAAGCATCCTGGAGGTCCAGAGATACCAGCCAGTCCTGGAGCTGGAGGGCCTGAAGGATCTGAGAGAGAGTTACCATCTTGAACTTGTCCTTCCTGAGGAACTTGTTAAATTCTCGTAAGTCCAAGATAGGTCTCAGTCCTCCATCTTTCTTCGGTATGCGAAAGTAGGGGGAGTACCAGCCCTTGTACCTCTCCGCTACAGGTATCGGTACTATGGCACCTTTCTCTAGCAGGTCTACAATTTTCTGCAAGAGGCGCGGATCTGGAACTCTCAGAGAGCTGTTCCCTGTTGGATGACTGAGGGATGCGTAGAAAAGGCAGGCAGTACCCTTGGGCAACTGTCTCCAATGCCCAAGCATCTGACGTAATAGCCTGCCATCCCGTCAGATGTTGAGTTAACCTGCCCCCTACTGGTGTTTTGTGAAGAGAGTCCTCAGAGTGGTTTGGAGGCGGCTGATGCAGATGCCGAGGATAAAGAGGCACCTGCTGCTGCTGCAGCTTTTGTGTTTTTACCCCGTCCACCTCGGGTGAATTTCTTCAGACCCCTTTGAACCGGCTGTCCTCTGCCCTTTCCGAATGCGGAAAAGAAGCGAAAGGACTTACCTCTCCAGGAGGTTCCTGAGGGGTGAAATGGTGTCTGACGGATAGCAGCTCCTAAGGATTTTGCTGCTGCCTTTGATGTTTGTAGCTTTTCTAAACTGTCATCTGCCTTCTTACCAAACAAAGAAGAGCCGTCAAAGGGCACATTCAAGAGTCTGCTTTGCACATCTGGAGCAAAACCAGACTTTCGCAACCAAGCAAATCTCCTGGTTGTTGTACTTGCCGCCATGGCCCTGCTGATACTGTCAGCAAAATCGATGCCAGTATGAAGGGATTCGCACATTGCGTCCTTACCATCCTTAATGATGTTGAGAAACGCTTCCCTTTCTTCTCCCTCCGGGAGGCAGTCAGCCGCTGATGAAGCACACTCCCAAAGTGTGTGGCTGAACCTTGCGAGCGTACAATTAGCATTGATGGATTTCAACGCCATGCTACATGCGGAAAATACTTTTTTGGCCATAGAGTCATATCTCTCATCATCGATGTCCTGTGGAACAGTAGGGTAAGCCGATTTACTACCTGCTGAAGTAGCTGCCTGAACAACCAGACTCTCTGGAGTTGGGTGTTTGGATAAATATTCAGGGTCAGCAGAAGACACCCGATATTTAGCTGATCATTTTTTGTTAACCGCCGGGATTACCTCAGGTGTTTCCCAGTTTGCCAATATTCTCCTTTGTAATGCTGCATGAAATGGCACCACAGGATCCTCCTGTGGACCTTTGACCAAGATGTCTGTGAGGTCGTCTTGCTGAAAAGCAGGTGAGGGTGTGGACCATCCCATAAACTCTATTATCCTTGCCATCAAGGTTGTATAAGGGGTTTCAGCATGTTCCCCAGGGTCTGGTGTGGCAAACTCCACTTCTGGGGAAGTGTCCAACCCACTTGCTTCCTGTAGGGTTTCATGGAGGTCTTTCAACCTACCTTCCTCAGAGGTAAATTCTTCTGGTGCAGGAGTTGCAGATCCCTGCAACTCAAAAGGTCTTTCCTGATGCGAATCCTCCCCTTCTTCATAAATAGAAGTTAAGACCCTGCAGCGGTCAGGTCTTGAAAATGTTATAAATCCCATTTCCAGGGCAGAAGAAGCCAAATTTGTCATGATTGGCTGAGAAAACATCGACGCGGACGTTAACGGCTTCAAAGCCATCGAAAAAGGCGTTGAGAAAGGTGGTAGAGGCCTCGATGAACTCGAGAGTATCAGGATTCTACTCGAGGTTGTCGACGACATTCTCGTGCTCGAGGCTCTGGGCATGGCCACTGGCTGTGAGGTGGCCGTGGGCTTATCCTTTCTCGGCGTCGAAGACGGCGTCGACTCGATTGACCTGTGCGTCGAAGAACCCTTCGATTACGGCGTCGACGACACCGATCAATGTGTCGAAGGGATCTTCGACGACGGCGTCGAAGACGCAACCTTGCCTTTACTCGAGGGTTTGTGATGCTCGAGTGACTTCTTTCACCGGGTACTGCGACTCACGGCTTTTTGATTTTTCGGGTCTTTCACCCAGGGTATCAACCTCAGCAGTCTTCGAGGGGGTCGAGGCCGCTTTCTCGAAGACGCTTAGCATCTTTTTCCTGAATTCCTCCCACTCAGCCTGAGAGCTATGTTTTGTGGGGCAGGAGACACTTTTTGGGGAAACGGAAGACGAAGAAGGGGGTCTTCGACGTCTCTTTTTTGAATGCTTAGATCTCGAAGAGTGATGGGAGCTGCTTCGAGACCTAGAACGAGAATGTCTTTTGTGATAGCGAAGAGTCGAATGTCTCGACTCCGCTGAGGAAACTTTCGAAGAAGTTTTAACTGCCTTACCTCTCTCGAGCTTCCCCTTACGCTCCTTCAAGGCTTTCGCCGTCATGGACATGCAGTCCTCGCACTCCAAACAATGGTGCTTGATTCCCAGGCACCACAAACAGATCCTGTGAGGATCCGTCATCGACATTTTCTTTCCAGTCTCAACATTTTTTGAAGCCAGACCGTGGAGTCATCGGTTCGGGTGAGGAAGCCATCGAGTACGAGTCGGTATTCACGAGGAATATATTGACATATTTGACTGAAGAACTGAGCAACAATATTCCGAGGCCCCACGAAGCGCAGAAAAACCGAACTGAGCAACGGACGCTGCGCGAGTCTATTTTACGTGTGGTGATGTCGGCACCGATACCGAGGCCGTCGAGGGACATCGGCTCGAGGGACGTCGACGCGCAGCGCACTCTACTGAAAAAAAAATTCTGAGGCCAACAAGCTGGAGATGATCTATCAAAGATAAGGAATACGTCGGAGGACACAATCCCTTCAAAGCAGCATTATTGTACAGCGAGCTCCTCAATCTAGTAAACAAGAACGCAATAGAGTAAGAGGGCCAGGGGGGACCAGGTTTCCTCAGCAACATGTTTCTCGTTCACAACGGAGACAAGATACAGCCAGTCATAAACTTGAAGGGCCTGAACGCGTGGCTCGTGTACAATCATTTCAAGTTGGAGGGCATCCATCTACATTGCGACCTCCTACGCACGAGAGACTGGTTGGCGCGCCTGGATCTCAAGGATGCTTACCTCACAATTCCGATAGCGCAAGAATTTCAGAGGTTTCTACGCTTTCGGTGGAACGGAGACACATGGCGTTTCTCATTGTCTGCCATTCGGCCAAGCCTCCGCACCTCAGGCTTTCACCAAAGTGATGAAGCCAGTGGTAGCCGCCATAAGAGAAAACAGGATACGTATCATTATATATCTAGACGATATCCTGGTGCTGGGCCCAGACAAGAAGACGCTCACCGAGAACGTGCAATGGATCTTCAAACTCTTGTCCTCGCTCGGATTCTTATTGAATTTGGACAAGTCCCAACTGGTGCCAGTTCAGAAGCTGGAATTTCTACGGTTTACAATAGACACAGTCAGAGCGACTCTCGGGCTCCCACAGCACAAGGTGGGAGCAATAAAGAAGGAGCTCAGAGCAGTAATAGCGAAAGGAGTTATTTTGCTTCGGAATCTATCCAGATTAGTGGGTCTGCTAGCAGCCTCGATTCCGGTGATATTTCCAGGCCCGCTCCACAACCGACCCCTCCAGCGTCTCAAAATCAGATACCAGCAAGGAGGCGTAGAATACCATCAACTCGTGACCTTAGATCACAAGGCGATCACAGAACTCCACTGGGAGCTACAAAATATGGAGGTTTGGAACAACCAAGCAATATTCTGAGACGCCCCAAACTTGGTCATAGGGTCGGATGCAAGCAGGTCTGGCTGGGGAGCCAGGTGCGAGCATAGAAACAGGAGGGAAATGGTCAGATCAAGAATTGTGACTGCACATCAGCTGTCTCGAACTATTGGCAGGTTCTTTTGGAGTGCGCGCCTTCACGAAACACAAGGTAAAATGTTGTGTACTGCCCAAGATGGACAATATCTCAGCAGTACGTTATATAAACAACTTGGGGGGAACAAGATCCAAATTACTAGCAGAATTGGAAAAACATTTCTGGCATTATTGCCTTCAGAACCAGATTGCAGTAACAGCAGAATATCTACCGGGGACCCTCAACGATCTAGCAGACTGGAATGCGCGGTATCTTGTAGATTCCAGCGATTGGAAACTACACCCACCAAGTGTTCAGAATATTGCAGGAACGCTGGGGCCAGGTGCACATAGATCTGTTTGCGTCCAGACTGAACGCGCAGACACAGAAGTACTTCAGCTGGAGAACAGACCCGGGTGCAGCTGGTACGGACGCATTCCTGCAGTCATCGGACCGAGTGCTCCATTATGCCTTCCCACCATTTATCATGATCACGAGAGCGCTAGCGAACTCGCAGGGAACGGGCCGAGCTTGTGATGGTGCTACCCCTCTGGAAGTCGCAGCCCTGGTTTCCAGTCCCGATGGAACTTTCTACAGATTTTCCGAGGCTAGGTCCTCATCAGCCGGACCTTCTGCTGGGACCAGCCGGGCAGATACACCCGCTGATAACAGCGGGCAAGCTGCAGTTGATGGCCTGCAGGATTTTCAGGAGAAAATGAGAGTTGCCAGGTGTAATGACCCAGACATGGGGGTCCACACAACCCAGGAATATGGAAGAGAGACCTACGGGCTGGAAAAAGAATCAAACGCAACCTTTATGGTAGGCGATGGCGGGAACACACAGGCAAACCCAACCTACCCCGAACAGACGAACTCAATGAGTGGCAGAGCATGACAATAGTGCTTGGGAATTCTTGGAATAATGATAAGAACCCTGAACAGCCGACCAGGGGTCAGCCCGCAGAGACGAGGTTACTGAAACGTCCCAGTGAGGACGAAAACCCTGACTCCATGGGCCGAGAGACAGAGAGCCGCGTCCAGCCGGGAAGGTCCCGCCTCGCCAGAGCGACACTGATGGCAAGAAGGAGCCGTCCCCGCTGGAACGTAGCCCCCAAGTTCTCGGAGCGAGAAGCAGAGCACAGAGTACAGCCGGGGAAGACTTGCCTTGTCAGAGCGGCACTGGCGGCCAGCGGGAGGGAGGAAGGAAACTTTAGCCGCGATTAAGAACTGGCTACAACCGGCCGCCGGATGGAAGAAGCCAAGTCTCCGCATGGAGACGCGGTCCGCGTGTATTGCAACCGCGAGCAGGACACCAACCACGTGTCCCGCGGAACCAGCGGACTGGAGGAAGGCGATCCGCTTCAGCAAAGACACAGGCCCACAGGGGGAGTTCTATTACAGGGGATACACAGCCCGAACATGGGGGCAACCAAAACAGCAGACACTTACCTGGGCGGCAGCAGGACATCCAGGGGAACAGGGTCAGGGAAGAACACGGAGGGTGGCTCACAAGGAAAAGGGGGCGGGGCCTATGGGGGTTTTTATGCTCCAAGAAAGGAAGTAGAACCTGATTGGCCCATTCTTACCTGCCTATATAAAGAGCCAGATAGATGGAAGATGGGTGCTCATTCTTGTTCTCCTTGCAGAGCCGAGCAGACCTGGATTCCGGAACTACAGGAAGCACCTGGGCGTATGAGGACTAAGTGGAAGAAGATTGTCAGAGGTCCTTATAGCATACCCTACAAGAAAACAGAGGAAAACATTTGCTCCACAAAAAGAACACCCAGAAGGACTCTTGGAAAAGAATTTAATTTTGCTAACCAGCATTATTTGGTTAAATCTGAATAAAGATCAACATTTTCTTTCCCTTTAACCACCTATTTTGCCTCATTGTCACACCAGGGATTTTGTGACTCGCTGAAGACTGCATCAAGGACTCCTGGGCGCCTTCCACCATTAGGAGCTATAGCGGCGCATGGAGAGCATGGGCCCCAGTGGTTCTCAGAACAGCGTTTGGATCCTGTTTCAGCCCCTTTAGTGCTAGTCCTTAACTTCCAAGTGGCTAAATTTCAGGAAGGCTGCGCATTTAGAACTATAGGAGATTACAGATCGGTGGTCTCAGCAGGACATGACAAGGTAGGAGGGGTGCAGTGGGCGAACAACCCGCTGTCCTGCGTCTACTGAGAGGCTTAAAACTTAGAAAGCCTCCAGAACCAAAGTGTTGTGGGATGTTAGAGAAGTCTTTGAACTTTTCCTTAGATGTCCAGCGAACGACGATCTTTCGCGCTTACAGTTATCAGGCAAGCTAGTAATGTTATTGTGCCTTACGGCATGCCGAAGAGTATCCAACGTTAAGGCACTGGAGATTGATAGAAAGATCTTTTACCCGGAGGGAGTAGCCTTTAATATAGCTAAGCGAACGAAGACAGATTTTCGGGTTATTTCATACCTGTACTTTGCAGACAATAAGAAGTTGTGCGTCGCTCAAAGTATTAAGGATTACGAGAACATCACAGCAAAGCTTAGACCGCGAGGGGTGACCCAGTTGCTTATAGCGCGTAGGAAGCCTTATCATGCAGTAGCAGCAGTGACGATTGCTAGATGGTTGCGTGAGGTCATGCAGTGGGCAGGGATAGACCTGTCCATATTTGGAGCACATTCAGCTAGCGGAGCAATGGCTTCCAGAGCTTTCATGGCAGGCGTATCGCTTCAGGATATAATGAAGTCAGCAGATTGGTCATCTGAGTCGACCTTTAATACATTTTATTTCAAACCTGTGTCTAATATGAGTAGAGTGGTGGCGAGCTTTGAACAAGCATAATGCGAGCCTCCTGTCTTGTCATAGAATAAAGACTGCCCACGCTTACAGCTCAGGAAGTCTTCATTCTATTAAAGACAAGGAGGTGAGCATTATATCCCACCCAGCAAAATGTCAAATTCTGAACCTATATGTGATGTATTTAATGTTCAGATTAAGTTTTGCCTGCCCTCATGGATTCTTATCCTTCTCTCATAGGAGACTATAAGACGACGACTTGATTAAGAAAGGGATGAATGATGTAAAGGAGCTCTCCCAAGTTGTCCAGCGGGACCTAAGCAGTTGCAGTTTACATGCACAGTTCCAGTTTCGTTCAAGGTTATTGTTGGTCAGACAGAGGACAGTTGGAGTTCATGGCAAGGTGAAGAAGAAAGAGGAATGGACCTGGTGTAAGGGGTTCTTATACTGTGGACTGGACTCAGATAGGTGGAAGATGAGAGGTCGGGCTACCACACCCCGGAAGATCATGGGGGGGTCGTAGTTCTAAAATGGGACATTGATTTTGGAAACTTTAAACTTCTCAGATTTGGGATTTTTTCATAGCTAGAGAGACGAGGGTAGTCTCATGACATGGATAGAGAAATGCTACGAGTCCTGGGCGTTATGTTAAGATCATATTTAGTGGGCACTGGGTAATTGCTAACTTCATTAGTGGCCATGGTAGACAGGTGCATGGCCCTGAGCAACATTGGAAGGTACGATAAAATTGTGAGGAGCATGAACATGACTTGGCACCTTCAGTGTTATGCTAGGGTCGGTTGAGTGACTTGGCTGCTATTACAGATTAGTATACTAGGCTGTCGAGAGGGCTATGGATACATACAATGTAATGCTACTATTACAGTTTAGCATGCTAGGATGTCAAGGCGGTTATGCATACATACAAAACACTGCAATATATGTAAGGCAAAAGAATGAATTGATAATATATTTAGAGTCAAGCGTGTAAGGCTGTAGGCAATTTGGGCAATATTGCAAAATCATGGAGTAGTGAATAATTGAGATTAACAGGATATTACATGACATATATAAGCATAGGATGCAGTATGCAGGAGTACACGTGAATATGAAATATACAGTAAATGGGGGCAGAATGCAGAATGGAATAAACACCACAATTACAGAGCGGCGAAGAAGAAACAGGGATAAAAAGGGTAGAGCAGTTGGTGAGTGGTCGGCTAATAGCAAACGTACTATTAGACAGTAACTTGGGCATTGGCGGGCACTGCTGATACTCCAAGCTAACAGGTAGCGGATACTTAATGATTCGTAAGCATCATAACGTTTGTGCATGCAGTGGTAGTAGAAGTGATTAGGGTCCTTGCGCAACTTGTCAATGAAAACAGACTGCCAAGCGGGCAGGTGGAGCGGGTTGTTAACATTGAGAGTGTCTGCAGGCCCAGTAAAGAGCTTAACGAATTAGGTGTTAAGTAACAGAGTGGGCAGAGAATGCAGTGCCGTTACGCTCACCTGGTCTCTGCGGAGGCGTTGGGGAACGCTGCGGCGCGTTGGGGCACGCTGCGGCGCGTAGGGGCACGGTTGCAGCCCTCCCGGGGGTGAGGTTGCTCGGGTCCGACTTCGCCCTCTGCCCTTATGTGGTGACTGGTGGTAATAGGTGCTGCTGCTCGGGACTGCTCCTGTTGATTAGTTTTGGCGAGCACTCTGTCCTGCTGCTTCTGGCAGGGGCCTTGTATGATCTGGACCGAGTTCCTTCACTGGTCAACTTGCATGTGGTAGTCCAGTCCTGCTGCGACTAAGCCACTATACTTCAAGTAAGTGTTCCTGTTTGCCTTTGTCTTTCCTCGTCTGTTTTTGTTGTATTGTAAAGTTTGTTGTCTTGTATTGCTGTCCGTTCCACTTTTGATGTTTGCTCTTTTGATTTCTTCCCTTGCAGGTGATGTTGCCGGCCCGGAAGAAGCTGCGGAGCTCGAAGCAGCAGCCGGAGGGAATGTGGAACAAAGCTGCAGCGGTACAGTAGCTGTTAAGTTGTTAACTAGGGGGCGCGCAGGGTTCAAATACGGCACGGCCCTAGGACGGATGTTCTAAAATTGTCTTTCTTCTTCACAGGGACGGAGTTCGAAGATGCGGAGTGCAGTGCTGCGGCGTCGGGATCAAGATCACTGGATGTCAGGAGATGAGTCTGCAGATGAAGCGATGAAGCACCGGTTTCCTGGAGGTGAGTATGCAGGAGAACGCCTGGTTTCAAAGGTAAGTAAACTGGTCCAAGCGGCGGTGAGCGCCACGTTGCACAGAGTGCACAGTAACGTGAAGCATCGTCCTAAAGTATACAGCAGTTTATATAGCTGAGCTTTTGAAGCCACGCCCACCAGATTCAGCCTGCCTGCCACACCCTGCTAAACCCGATGAGTCAGCACATGAAGACCAGACCTAGGGAGCCACAACCGATGAGTCAGCACATGAGGATGTATTCTGGAATAAAGGCTTTCAGCTCCTGGAAAGTTCTTGTAAAATATAAGCACTCCTGCACTGAAATAAAGTGTTCCTGCTCACATCTCTATATGATCCTGAGTCCAGCCAGGGCCCCTGTGTTTATGGTTCCCAAAGGGACATAAGTGAGTCAAGTGACCCCTAGCCCCCATCACTAGATGGTGTGGTTTTTGTGTTCTGGGGCATGTGGCCATGACAAGTGCTAGAGTACCCTGAGGACTGTCTGAAGCAGGTGCTGGACCTGGTCGTGGCACAGGCAGCATGGCGGGGCCCGCAGCACTGATGAGGCCCGGACAGCCACAGACAGGATCTGGCCTTTGTACAGGGCCTTCTGGAGTGGGCCCGGGTTGCGCCTTCCGGTGGCGCTGGTCAGAACAAGATAGCTGCAGCCAATGAGAGCGCTCGGCTCAGCTGACTACCTTGCTTAGCAACGGTTAAAGTGGCAGGGGCCCTTTTAAATAGTCTTATCGTGTAGGTGCACAGCATTTGGGTTAATAATTTTAGTATTTGGCGATCGGCGGACTGGTCGATGCAGAGGGTGTTTCCTCACGGGATACTGGGTAGAGATAAATGCATTTACATACGCAAGATCAGCATTCAATCAGGCTTACCAGGAAAGCAAAAGGTTGCGTGAAGGGAAGGACGTGCTTCTCCTGAAGCCGGAGTCGGAGGGAGAGGGATGGGCTCCTGCCCTCCAGAAGTCACTGCTGCTCACGCTGCTGCTAACATAGTGGTCGTTAGGGCGTGCAACACACACCGAAGGCCATTGCGCCTAGGTCTTTTTGTTCTCTTTATTAGAGAAATCAGCCAAACAGTTCTCTAGGGATATGCCTACACTAGAACAAACCAACAGGCTGGCGAAATCCTTTTCACATACCACTAAACGGATTTTGAGGGGCCTCAGGCAGAGGCCTGGAAATAGCTTTTAACAGTGACTTTGTAGCCCTTAAATTACAGTCTATGAAAGACAAGGGAGTCAGAGAGAAAGGGAGGAGGAAGTGTTTTAGTTAGCTTATTTCTTCTATTAACAAACTTCAGGAATACTGTAGGAGGCTTTCCTTTACTTAACTTCATATTTTAAGCTTCTAGAATGCAAGGATTCACAAACATATTTGCTAAATAAAATCCATTTAACAACATCAGTTCCTAAACCTTGATTGCTAAGCCATAGATCACAGCTAACAGGAGCTAGTATATGATCATGGGGTATTCAAAGACGTTGTTTCTACTTTCTAAAGGATAACAAAATTGTTCATAAAAAAGTGAGGAGAGAGGAGTGGGTGTGGCCTAGTAGTGGGAGAAGCCACAGACCAAAAGGGTTGGGAAACAAGTGTAAAACCATGTTAGGCTACTTTCCATGATCATTCAGAAAGAAGCACTGTAATAGTAACTTGCTCAGAAGGCTACAGCCTACCAGGGCATTGTGGAAAACTCTACCACCTTTCAGTGTATAGCTCCAGTAGGATCCAACATTGGTCTTAGTTGTATTCCCTACCGTGTTCTTTTTGCTGCCTTTATTGCTCATCTATAGTTACAGTCAACCATCTTGCATGTGCAGGATTGCCTTACTGTTTCTTGTGCAGAATTTTGAAAAGTTTTTGGGCACCAGTCCACCCTCAAACCTCTGACATATCCTTGGTGCATATCTCCACCCAATTCCACACTCCCACCCCTCCTAGTGCCCTCATGACACACTCAACCTCTTCTCTGATCTTGACCTCTTACTCGAAACTCTCACCCAATGTACTTGCTGTCACAGCAGACAACCTAAACCTCCAATATGTCCAAGACCCAAGCAGCTCCAACTTGAGTCCACTCTCTCTGATAACTCACGAGTTATCCTATATAACCTTCCTACTATGGTAAATTAAACATAGAAGACATGTTCTATTCAATTGTTTTATTAAAGAAATTAAAGAAAACCTCCTCTAACCCCTATCTCTATGAAGTATTCCCTATGCTAGAAAAGAACAAATGGGTGCTTGTCAGAATGTCTCGCAAATAAACTCTTTCCTCTATCGAAAGCTATGCTAACCTAGCTGACCTACCACTATGAAAAGACAGAAATAGAATGTAAGCTTCAAATTAGTATAGGGTTGCTCCCCTTTTGTGGTGGCTAGTTTTCTGATCTCTAACAAAGCGTTCTTGTAATCTCTTCCAGCTCTGGGTTTCACAGAACGTTTCCAACAAAAAAACAAAATATCTCTCAACTGTTCTTTTGGTTCAGGTAATATCGTCAGGTAGCCCAAACAGTCTCTGGTTTATCCCTTCTCCTGGGATGTGTCCTGGATAGGTCGGTATTACAACATAAAACAAGTTTGCATGTACCTAGTTCACAGTTTTAGCCTTGTGTAGGCTCCACGCCTGTTCTGCTTTGTTGGAATTCTCATCTCGCTCACCCCATCATGAGGTAGCGCGTTTCTCAGCCCGAAGTGGACTATTGGCCGGTCCAGCCCTCCTGTGGTTATTGCTTCCCTCTCCTCCACCTTGGGTTTTTGTATTCTAAACTTAGCGTGGGTTACGACCTGCTCAGCCCCACTTGGTTTATCGCCTCCCTTGAACCCTCCTGGGGCATTCAGATTGTTAGCCCACTGTGGGCTACATGCCTGCTTAGCCTGGTTTGGTCTGTTGCTTCTCTCACGCCCTCACGGAGTATTAAGCCTCTCAGCCCTGCATGGGCTTCATGCTATTTTAGCCTGGCTTGCTCTGTTGCTCTCTCACCCCCTCCTGGGGTATTCATATTCTCAGCCCAGCATGGGCTTGGTTGCGGCCTCACCATCCAATCATCCTCCAACTGCTCCTCGCATGCTGCTACATACCTGCTCTACAGCAGCGCTCCTCTGTAGTGAAGGCGTCTCTCTGGCCATTGCGGATCTCGTTTCCTTCTGTTCTCAGTCTTTCCTCAGCGGCCCTGGCTAGTCAGCGCTTTTGCCTTCGTTGACGCAGCAGCGATTTGTGGGCTGGCATGGGTCTTCGCCAGCCACACTGATTGCGTGGCTCTCAGCTCCTCTTGTGAGGGAGCAAATTACTTCTCTGCCCATCTGCACAAGCTGGCCTTTCTCACTCTCTGGTTAATTCTCTCTTTATGGGTTGACGTCCGGAAGTATTTAGGTTCCTCTTCGGAATGGAAGGGAAGATTTCATTGGTTCTGGTCTTCATCAAGTTGCAGCAACAAAGAGTTCAGAAATAAAGCCATCCAATTTAAAGAGGCCCTGTACTAAATTGCCATGTTCAATTCCCATATAACCAACTAACATTGAGGAGTTTGAAGTGAAGGGTGGTGGGTTGGAATGCTTACTTGGGCATTCCTTGTCACCAGAGGGGAGTTCCCCCCTCCCCCTCAAGTGGGATCATCCTTGCCCAGAACCCTAGATAGGGTATTGCATAGCGGGCACACCTCCCTAGTCCCAAAGGGGGTGGCTCTCCCTTGAGGAGAGAAGGGACACATTCCCTGGATTCATCATAGTACCCAATCCTGCGAGAGAGGAGGACAGAAAGCAGGAAGTTGTGGTTTTTTTCAGGTGAGGTTTTAGGTGGAAGGGGACCAAGAGACCAGCTGGAGGAAGGAAGAAGCAGGGGGCTTGAAGAGATTATTATTGGAGCCGATTAGTGGGACTAGGGTAAGGAGTGGTTATGAAATGGATGGTACTGAGAGCAATTAGGGTGCTTGAGAAGTTGGAGGGAGAAGTAGTGAGAGGTGGGAATAATAGTGCAGGGAGGAGAGGGCAGTAGTGGATTGGAGGAGGGAGTAGTATTAGGGGGAAGAGAGCAGTAGTGCAGAGGAGGAGACTAGTACTGCAGAGGATTGGGAATAGTAGTATGAAGGAGGAGAGTAGTAGTGTGGAGAGGAAGGAGAGGAAACATCAAAGGGTTGAAGCAAGATCAGGAGTGAGGCATAAAAGAGGTGGGAGGAGTGAGACAGAGGAGAGGGGAGGAAAGGGTAGGCTATTAGACAAAGCCTAAATCAAACTGTGTGCTTACAATCCCACACCACAGAATATCACTAACAACTGGATAGAGTAGCAATAGTTAAGAAGTCCCTGTGAGAGTTTAGACAGCCAGCATTTAGAGTATCATCGCTAGTATAAGCCAGCGGTTAAACAGTAGGTGTCAACATTGAGAAGTACTAGCATGGGTTTTAAAGGACACCTAGATTAGAGAGGAGGCTAATTGCAAGGGGAGAGAAAGGGATGGCCCTGTGGCCAATCGAAACTTCAATAAAGACCCTTGAAGCACCTCTGAGCTTTGGACAGATTCTTGTGCCATATGCGACACGTCTCTATAAAAGCACTCGGCTGCACTGCTCACTACTGCCAAGAGAAAAACTAGAACGCATTCCACCTAATGCATTACTTATGTTTATATGTAACCTTTACATGAATTAGTAAAGGCTATGGCTTATAAATATAAGGTGGGACCTGTACTGTCAAACAGGAGCTCAAATAGAAACATATCCATATCTAGAAATCTCAAAATGTTCCTATGTACAGTATAGTGTGACGAATCCAGGGAGTTCGTCCCTACCCCCCCCCCCCCCCCAAGGGGGAGCCACCCTGTTTGGGACTATGGAGGCGAGCTTTGCAACCCCTAGGTGTCAGGGCAAGCAGGATCCCACTATCCCATTTGGGGTGGATCCCGCCCCCCCTTATGGTACAAGGAATCCACAAGCAGGATTTTTACTCTTTTTACTCATCTTCCCTCCAGTACAGAATCCCATTTGTTAGTTGGCTATGTGGGGATTGCTCTGTATGACCCTTAGAAACGGCTGGTGTCGTTCTGACCCTGTGATAACACCGTCTTAATGTGACCAACAAAGTCAACGGATTGTCGATCTTATTACAGCCTGGAGTTTAAAAGGCCGGTGGGAGCAACAAGGAGAGAGAGGGAATACCCTCAAAAGAGCAGCAGGAAGAGACGTTCCACTGGGGGGGGTGGGGGGAGTGGAATCCAGAGACTGCCCCATGCATACAGCATGCATAGCTGGGGAGTTCTAGGATCCACATAATGCTGCTCTTACCCATGCAGACCCCATACATGGAAACTGGAACGCAACTAAGAGGGGAACTGTCCACACCAAAGTTGGTCAATCTGCGCCTGCAACCAAAGACCCCAAGGACCAGTCGAGCACTGATGGAACAAGCTGCAACCAATGAACAGAACCAGCCAGAAGGGAAGAGAGTCTGCGTTGGAGCGCAGCAGAAGGGATGTCTCCACAGAAGACCATATCACATTCAGAAAATGACTCAAAACCTGGTTGACAATGACAAATGCAAAGGGACTTCAACTGCAAAAACATTGCACAGATGACAGTGGCAAAATCAAGGAGAACCAGAACACCCCACCAGCCACACTCCCTGGCCCCTGCGCCCCTACTCATTGCCAACAATTAGAGTGATCAAAGAAGAGAAGGCCCAATCAACAGACAGGGTGATAGGTCAAGAAGGGCGATAAGTCAAATCCTATCAACTATAGGCCTGTTGCCCTTCTGGATGTCATTGGGAAGATCCTTGCTGCCATAATACATAAGGATTTTAATAAGTGGAGTACAGCTACCAAACAATTCGACCAATGGCAGGCGGGTTTTGTGAAGGGGATTGGAACAACTTTAAATCTCCTCCTCGTTAATCTACTTAAGAGTAGGGTAAAAGTCAAGAAAAATAATCAAATCTATTTGGCTTCAATTGACTTGGCCCAGGCTTTTGATACAGGCGAGTGATCGATACTATGGTCAAAGCTGAAAGCCTGGGGCTGTCCGCAAGATCTAAGAGATGCTATTAAAGCTCTTCACATGCCAACCACCCTTCGAGTAAGATTGGATAACCTGGGAAGTTTGATTGAACCAATGAAAAAGATAAAAGGTCTAAAACAAGGATGCCGCCTGGCACCAGCGATCAAATTATATATATCGGATATGCAAAGTGCATTTATGAACTTCTGATGCTTCCCTCCTCGTTTACCTGGTGTTCAGCTGAGCAGGCTCCTGTATGCAAACGACCTGATGTTGCTGGACCAGACACAAATCAGACTGCAACAACTGCACTCTTTGGTGACTTATGTGGAAGCAAACGGTCTTCAGATAAACGCAGAAAAAAAAAATTTGATCTAGGCCCGGAAACCAGGCCAAAGTTCGTGGTTAAGGGCTTGGTACTTGAAGGGAGACAAGATACAGCAAAGAACATGAATGACGTACTTAGGGATGTTCCTAAAAGATAGCATCAGTGATTCACACAGAGAATTAATTTTAAGGAGCAAATAGAGGAATCTTGCAGCCCAGGCAACATTGATTCACACATGCAACTGCAAATTTTCACTGCTTCCAGTAATCGAGTTTTAGCAGATGAAAGTGTTTCCTATTTTGTCTCACAGTGCTGAAGCCTCGTTTGCTCTATCATGGACAGTGTGGCGTAAACTTCAGGGTATCTTTTGGAGGAAGGTACTAGCTCTGCCCAGGTCAACCCCTATCGAGGTTATTAGAAAAGAGCTTGGCTTAACGTCAATGTAGGCTGTCACAGTCTGGAAAGCGCTGTCCTTTTACCACAAGTGCTTGATATTGCCAGCTGAAGGAGGCTTTGAAGTATTGAAGACTGATGACAGAGAGAAAACGCTTGTGGAGTGGAGAGACATCTGTAGTGCAATCCTAGAGAGTGTAAGTCTATCAGAAAAGACTCTAATGGAGAATCCTACCAATGTGAAGCAGAAGCTATACACCCAGGACTGGATAGAGACGCAGGAATTGAGCAGCAAATATAAGATCTGTGGTAAGAGCTTCCATGACTACAGAAGGCGTGGCACAGTTCCAAGGTATTTCATAAAATGTCCTCCTTACATGCGCTGCCCGTTCATGCAATTTTGCCTCAACTTGTTCCCCACAAGAGAAGTAACAGAAGTAAGGAAGGACTCAAACCTACGAGACCTCTCTTGCAGGCAATGTAACCAGAATTCAGAATCTTTGTATCACTTAATTTTGCTGTGCCCGGCCCGAAGGGCCGTTAGATCTAAGTTGATGGGAACATTCTTTAATGAGTCCTGGAACGCAACCCTGAGTAAGTGGTGGGACATCTTGCAGCAGGGTAAAAGGATTTCCTTGTCCCTAGTCCTGCTTGCTTTTTTAAAGACATTTTTGTGGAAATTGACTGATCTGATCTGTAAATTGTAATCAATTTGAAAGTAAGGCTTGGATTATGATCTGAATGAGCTAAAAGAACCATTTTTGTTTGGTCTTGCTAAATTGGAACTCCTGTCTCATATGATAGAGGCAATTGCTATTAACTGCCATCAATATGTTAACCTTTATTATGTTAAGACATTTGATTATTTGTACTTGTCCTTTTATTGTAGCAGAAAGGTTTTACTTGTAAACCAAATGCTAATAAAATATATAAAATAATATATTTATATAGATATGCACAGCAGAGGAAAAAAACGCACTCCACCATGAAATAGTGCTGGTCCCAAAAATGACAAACTCGAATCAATGTAAAGAAACGAGTTTTAATGATGGTAAGAAAAAAAGGCAAAAAAGAAAAAACACACACAGCAAACAAAGCAGGACGCCAAGGATGGGTCCTGAACGACGCGTTTCACGCTTCCCTGAGCACTTGGTCACGTTAGGGAACCAGAGTGAAAAACACAATACATATTGCACAGTTGGAACTAGTTACTTACCTGTAACTGTTGTTCTCCAGCATGGGTCTGGCATGGATTCACATGCTCATGAATATTCCCCATCGTCAGGCTGGGAATCCTCGGTACAGAAAAAATCAGTGTGAGTTTCGTTTCTGATCTGTCTTTCCTAGTAGTAACCAATCACTGATCTTTGGGTCATACTGCCCACAGCCAATGACTGCCCTCTCCCTAAGCCCCGCCTCCGGCAGCCATCCTCAGATTTGGTAGCACGTAAAGTGGCAGTAGGACTAAGTGAAGAGCCGTAGAGGGGTAGGCGGGAGGGTTCGCATGCGAATCCATGCCAGACCCATGCTGGAGAACAACAGTTACAGGTAGGTAACTTGTTCCTTCTCCAGCATGGTGTCTGGCATGGATTTGCATGCTCATGAATATAAGATTACATAGCAGTACACACATGCACAACCACGGGAGGTGGCAAAAGGCTCAACATTAAGCAATACATAAACTCAACATTAAGCAACTCTTACCTCCTCACCAGGCCGTTCAGGCAAATAGGTTGCACAGCACTGCTTGGCCGACCCTGGACTCCTCCCTGGAATCCCGATTGACGCAATAGAATTTCGTGAAGGTGTGCGTCGACCTCCACGTAGCAGCCCTGCAGATGTCCAGCAGGGGTACACCAGATAAGAACGCTGTGGTAGCAGCGATCACTATGGTCGAGTGGGCTCTCGGACGGCCGGGCAGCGGTCGGTTTGTCAACCGGTGACCGTGCATGATACAGCCGGAGAGCCATCTGGAAATGGAAGCCTTCGAGAGAGCCTTCCCTTGATTCACAGGTCCAAAGTTCACAAAAAGCTGTGACGTCTTCCGAAAACTCTTTGTGCGGTCCACATAGAACTTCAGCGCTCTAGCTACATCCAGCGAGTGCAAAGTCCTCTCGGCCGGCGACGAAGGAGGGGTGCGTCCTGAGCACCACCCTTGTGTCGTGAAAAGTCAAGTATGGAGGCTTGCAAGATGGGGCCTGAATCTCTCCCACGCGCCGTGCGGACGTGATGGCCACAAGAACAGCTGTTTTCCACGATAGGAACTTCAACAGTGCCGTATGCATAGGCTCGAACGGGGTCCCCATGAGCCTAGTCAGCACCACGTTGAGCTCCCACGCTGGGGCCTTCACCGGCGGGAACGAGCGGAATAGTCCCTTCATAAATTCCTTCACCAGGCGATGAGACCACAAGGACACGCGTCCTGTTGTCCTGGTGTATCTGAAGATGGCAGCCAGATGTATCTTGATGGAGGCGTGAGCTAGTCCAGCCTTGGCCAGCGACAGTAGGTACGGCAGTACTTGAGGGGCCGTAATCCGTAGAGGGTTAATCTTCTGTGCCCGGCACCAGACAGAGAACCTCTTCCATTTGTGTCCGTGACACTTGAGAGTTGAGAATGCCCTGGCCTTTGCAAGAACCTCTCTGCAATCGGCCGGTATATCGTATCCCCCAAACTCTAGTGCTGCAGGAGCCAGGCCTGCAAGTTCAGCGACTTAAGGTCGTGATGAAGAATGGCACCTCCTTCTCTGGAGAGAATATCCGCGTCCACGGGCAGTTTGACTGGTGGGGACACCGATAAATCCAGAAGGTCTGGGAACCAGATCTGTCTCAGCCACGCGGGTGCGACGAAGATCATCCCGCACCAGGACCTCTTGAGCTGGTTGACAAGCCTGAGTAGCAGTGGCAACGGCGGGAAAGCATAGAGGAACAGGTTGTCCCAGGGGAACGAGAAAACATCGCTCATGCTCCTCGGTTGGGGGAACCTGCTGGAAAACCTCAGGCACTTGGAGTTCGTTGCCGTCGCGAAGAGATCGACCTGGGGTCTGCCCCACAGCCTGAAAAGTCGATCTACTTGATCCTGGCGTAGCTCCCACTCGTGGCACGAGCGCAGCTCCCTGCTGAGTGAGTCGGCGATGGTGTTCTTTATCCCCGCCAGATGAAAAGGTACCAGAAACATCCACTAGTCGAAGGCCAGTGCCACAGCTCCTGGGATTCCTTGGACAGGGCTGGGGATCTGGTTCCCCCCTGCTTCCTGATGTAGAACATGGTGGTGGTGTTGTCGGTGAAGATCCTCACCACCTTGCCCTTGAAGGATGGAAGAAAGGACCTGAGGGCCCAAAACACTGCGCAGAGCTCCAAAATGTTGATATGAAGTTGTTTTTCCTCCGGGAGCCAAAGGCCTTTCGCGTGGAGATTTCCGGTATGCGCTCCCCACCTTTCCAGGGAAAGGAGGCATCCGTCGTCACTGTTACCTGGTGAGCTGGGGTCTGAAAGTCTGCGCCCGCTGTCAGATGAGTGCGGGTGCCCCACCACTGCATCGCTCGTCGGAAGGTCTCGTTGAGCGGTATCCTGTCCTCGAAGCTGCCCGTCGCTTGGATCCAGCGTGCGTCGAGGAACTCCTGCAGTGGACGCATCCGAAGTCTGCACAGGCGTACCAGATAGATGCAGGAGGTCATCATCCCGAGAAGGGATTTGATGGATCTTACCCTGGCTACGTCCGTGGCTAGCAGGCGTTGCACCTTGCCCAGGATGGCTTTCGTCCTTTCGTCGGACGGCGAGGCCAGCCGTGCCACTGTGTCGAGCTTGGCTCCCAGAAGCAGGGCGACCTGCAAAGGGACCAGATGGGATTTGGGGAAGTTGATGGAGAACCCCAGGTTCGTGAGTAGCTGGACGGTCCTTGCTGTGTGTTCTACGGCAAGCTCCCTTGTCCTTGCTCGGATGAGCCAGTCCAGGTAGGGATAGACGTGGATCCCTTGCAGGCGTAGCCACGCCGCCACCGGTGCTAGGCACTTGATGAATACCCTGGGTGCCGACTTTGATCCGAACGGGGGGTCCTTGAACTGGTAGGGCCTTCCTTGGACCACAAACCTGAGGAACTTCTGGTGTCCTTTTAGAGTGGGGATGTGGAAGTAGGCATCCTCCAAGTCCAACGACGACAGGAAATCGTCCTCCTCCAGCTGTCCCAGCACTTGCTGGAGGGTGACCATCCAGAACTTCTGAGCTTTGATGAACTTGTTCAGTCGCCGCAGGTCCATGATGGGACGCCAACCTCCCGTCTTCTTCTTTACAAGAAAGTATCTTGAGTAGACCCCGGAGCCCCGAAGTCTCTTTGGGACAAGCTCAATGGCACCTTTCTTGAGCATCGCCCTTACCACCAGCAGCAGCTGAGGTACGTGGTTTTCCTTCCTGGCCACGGGTGGCATGCGAGGGCACTTCTTTAGAAACTTGAGGGTGTGCCCCTGGGCCAGGGTATCCGGCGCCCAACGGTCGGTGGAGATGGACTCCCACACGCTGACTAACTTCGCCAGCTGGCCTCCCACGCCACGGTCGGATCAGTCCTGTTGCAAGGCCACCTTGCCCTCCCTGGCGACGAAGGCGGGAACCTCCAGACTTGCCCCGTCCTCTATAGGCCTCCTGCAACAAGGAACAGGCCGCTTGACGGTAGGTAGAGGAGCCGCTGCCGGAACCTTTGGAGGCCCCTTGCTTGCCTCCGGTGTTCTGAAAAGACGGCTGTCGTTGCTGGAGAACTCCCAGAGCCCAGGCTGTCTCTGTGTCCGTTTTGATGGCTTGCAGGGACTCATCGACTGTCTTCCCAAACAGGTTGTTCCTGTCAAAGGGCATGTCCAACACCTTGGCTTGTACGTCCTGGCGGAAATCCGTCGCCTTCAGCAATCCGTGCCGTCTGAGGTAAACACTGTTGCCCAACTGGCGGAAACCGGTGTCAGCGATGTCCGTCGCCACCGTTATGGCGTGGTCCGACGCCACCTCGTCTTCTTGCAGGATTTCCAAGGCTCCTGCCCTCTTGTCGTCCGGCAGGAAGTCCAACAAGGGAGCGATTTTATACCAAAGTTCCCTGTCGTAACGGGCAACGATAGCCAGGGCGCTGGCCGCCTTAATCGTCGTCGCCGCCGACGTGATGACTCGTCACCCCATTGCGTCGAGCTTCTTTCCCTCGCCGTCCGGCGGTGAAGTCGATGTCGATGCCCCCCCCGCCTTCTTCCTGGCCACCGCCGAGACGACTGAATCCGGGGTCGGCTGTGCTCTAAGGCATAGAGGGGCCGCATCGGGGACCCGGTACTTCTTTTCATAGCAGTCCCTTTTTGCTGGCATCGTGGATGGGTTCTTGAGGAGGGAGAGCCCCTCTTCCCAGATGTCATCCAGTAGAGGTACCGCGAGGACCGTCTTCCTCTTGGTCTCTCGACGTTGATAGAGGAACCCCTCCTCCTTCTTTTCTTCAGGGCAGAGCTGGAAAAGCTCAGATGCCCTGGAGATCATCGCATGGAAGGATCCAATCTGATCGGGCGGGGAAGCCCGGGGAGGGGGGGACGGCGGGAGGATGACGGGAGGTCCACCCCGCCGTCGCCGCCGTCGTATTCCGTGCGCATCGTGGCCGTGTCCGTGCCCGTGTCATCCCCGCGGACCGTGGAGGAGGGTTGAGCAGGCCTCGAGGGCTGGAAGGGTGCAGGAGGATGTGGTGTTCGCCTCTTGGGTGGCGGACTTCCTGACGGCCCTGCCCCTGGCTCCTCCGTCGGGCCTGGTTCCGGCTCTCCCGTCGGGGGTAAAGGCAATCTAGTCCTTATCTCAGAGCATAAGGATAGAATTGTCATCAAAATGGCCACCGAGTTGTCCTGCGGCACTGGCTGCGACGGACGCGACGGTTGGTCTGGGGTCCTGTCGGTGCCGCTGTCGCTTCCGTCGTCCCCCTCGTCGGGATGACTCTCGACGGGCTGGTCCTCCTCCATGCCCGCGTCGTGGCTCTCGGGGGCTTCGACCAAGTTCCTACTCGGAGGTTGTGTCTGAATCCACGACGGCCACTGCCCCCCCCCTATCTTTCTCCGCGAGGGCTTTCGTGGAGGTTCTTTCGATGGGCTTGAAAGATGCCTCCCTCCGAGGTGGCAGGGAAACTCTGGGCCCCGAGGCCGCTACCATAGGTGTAACCTCCGCAGGCTGCGCCAGAGTTGCCGCGACCTCCTCGATAGAGGCCTTGGCTGGGTGATTCAAGGCCTTAGTCACCGACAGCGTGCTTGTGGCCTTCACCTTGGGGGAGGGCTCCCCCTCAGCCGAAATCTTTGAGATCGACCGGGATCTCTCCAGAAGCTTAGCCGGGTTCTCAGATTTCCTCTTACCTGAGCCAGAGCGTTGGCTCATGGTCGTTGGCGCCGGGGAGGATGCGCCCTGCCTGGCAGCCGAGAAGCCCGACCGTTCGGCGCTCCCGGTGCCCACAGACTCGTGGTGCTTAACCTTCTGTTGGGCCCCCGTCGCCGGGGTGCCTTCAAAGGACTTAGAAGACCGCTCGGATTTCTTCTCACCCAGCGGGCTCTTTCCCTCCAGCCAGTTGGCGAGACGAAGATGGCGGTCCCTCATGGTCCGCTCCGACATGTTCCCGCAAAACACACAGTCCTCCTCTACATGCGTTTTATCCTTGTGAAGACAGCAGAGGCATAAGGAATGCTCGTCTTCCTTGAACAAGTTTTGCAGCTGGCATCCAGGGCAGGTCCTGAACAGCTTCCCGGGCGTCAAGCTCCCTTTCTCCTGGGCCATGTCCAGGGTAGGCCTCAGAAACGTCTGGAATCCTCCAAAAGCGTCGTTCGACAAAATATTCACCCTTGAGTGGCGTAGAAACCTCCGAAACGGGTCCCTGTTGATCGGATGTAAAGACGGTGGAGCTTGAGGCTCAATTTAACCAAAAAATGAGAAATTCTCTTCGAAAAATCGCAAAACCGCAGTAAAGCTCGAGAGCTACAGCACGAGGACTCCCAACACTTGAACATGCAGTAAAAATCTGATGATAGCTGTCGGAGGCGGGGCTTAGGGAGAGGGCAGTCATTGACTGTGGGCAGTATGACCCAGAGATCAGTGATTGGTTACTACTAGGAAAGACAGATCAGAAACGAAACTGATACTGATTTTTTTCTGTACCGAGGATTCCAAGCCTGACGACGGGGAATATTCATGAGCTTGTGAATCTGTGCCAGACCCCATGCTGGAGAAGTCCCTCTTCCATTTTGCCTGGCTCCACAAATCAACCACTATGCCGTATAAACCAGGGCAGCCATGTTAGACTGGAGTAAAGTCTAGGACATATCAATGATATAAACAATTAGATATGGCAGTATAATACATTGCACAATAAAGTAATTCAAGAAACATGTTTAAAATGTCACAAAATAAGAAGTAAGCATAATACTGAAATATAAGTTCCCATGGTTAAAAATTAAGGATTATCGATAAATACACAAAAATATGTTTTTCTTGGAAATGCAAACATCATTTTCCGAAACGTGCAGTCAATAGTTCTAACATAAAGTGCAAGTGCAATATTATGTAAACATATTAACATAGCAGCAGTATAAAGTCGAAAAGAAAACATATATAGAATAACAATATAGATATGAGGCCAGTGGTGGCTTGTTAAAAATAAATGCATCACTATTTATTTTTTTTATTTTTATTTACTTTGTTTATAATTGCTTTAGCAAATTTTTACAAAACTGTTGCTGCTCGTTCCAGAAGAGCCACATAAAAATGCATCACTATCAGAAAAATGCGACCATGGAATTAAAACATGTTTCTATATATGGGCCATAAAGTGCAAGTGTAATAACAAAAGATCTGATGAGTGGGGCAGCCCACAGCTACAGCATAAAGACCAAGTGCATTTCTATGTAAACATACCGACTTAGCAACAGTGGACAATCAACCAAAGTAGTTTGAAACTCATGAAGTGCATGTGCATTTCCATGTAAACATACCAACTTAGCAGCAATAGACAAGAGACCAAACTTTTTTGGTACTCAAAAAGTGCAAGTATATTATATGTTCGAATAAAAACACTATATACCCTCAATTCTTTAAAAGGTAGTTGGTTTTTTGTTGATCAAGTGTCCACACAGTCAAAAGCAAAAATATGATTTAGAATAAACCTACATCATAATCATAAAGTTACGGTCCCTTAATGTATCAGAATGGCAAGACAGCCGTAAAACCAAAAAAGAAAATGAATCTGGTGGAATAACACAGATAATAAAATTAAAATAAACAAGGCGTTTCCAGGCCAGAGCGGTATGTCAAATTAGTACTTAAGAGAAGCAGTATTAGGTAACCAAAATCAGACGGACAAGAACAAGAAAAACTGGAGCGAAAGGAACAAAGTATCAGATGCCCATAAAAGTATGCAACTCCTCATCCACGTTGTGACCGTTCGGGTATTTAGTATCAAAGTCTAAAATTAACCTGGTTTCCAATTGTCTAAGTTTCAGGGTTCGGTCACCACCTCTCAAGTGAGTCGGAACATGGGCAACAGCAAAAAACGTAAGAAGGTGAACATCACTATCATGTTCCTGCCTGAAATATTTGGCCATGGGGTACGTAGGGTCAAAATTCTTAATGGCTCTAAGGTGCTGCAAAACTCTGAGCTTCAATATACATGTAGTGGACCCTACGTACCATTTTCGGCAGGGACACGCGAGGACATACACTACAAAAGGGGTATCACAGTTGATAAAATGTTTTAGCCTAAATTCAGTGCCTGTAATAGGATGTATAAAGGATTTTCAGGCAATAGTGTGTGGACAGGCCTTACATTTTTGGCACTTGGTAAACCCTTTAGGAAAACTTGGTAGCCAATTGGTCATGGTAGAGTTTTTTTGAACACGAGACAAATAACTGGAAACCAGTCTGTCCTTCAGCGAAGGTGCTTGTTTGTAGGTCAGTATAGGGCACTTTGGCACTATTGGACCAAGATCTTTGTCAAGCATGAGAATACGCCAATGTCTCATAATAATCTTCCGGACATCATAAGAAGCATTATTAAATGGGACAATAAGGCGGGGATCATCATGGTCCTTGTTCTTCTTATTGGTTGGACCATGCAATAGCATTTCCCTCGAAAGTGCACGTGCTTTAACAAAGGCCATTTCTACAATCTTCTTACGGTAACCCTGTTGTAAAAAACCAACGGCAGCCAGACTACAACACCGGTCAAATTCAAGGATATCTGTACAGTTGCGCCGAAAGCGAATAAATTCGCCATAGGGAATGCTATTCTTACAGGAGGGCGGATGACAACTCGAGGCAGGCAGAGGGAGGCCTGTGTTGGTGGGTTTTTTTGTAAAGGGATGTATGAATACCAAAGTTATCAAGCCTCACATTGACATCCAAATATACAATCTCAGTGGAACTCTGACATTCAGTGAATTTCAGATTCATAGTATTGTTGTTAATGCTGTCCACAAAAGATGTACACTCACTTTCATTTCCTTTCCAAATTAAAAAAACATCGTCAATGTAATGCCACCAACCAATAATTTGTGTAGGGAAACTAGATGAAAATAAATCAGACAAAAAAGTTGAATCCCACCACCCCATGGTCAAATTAACGTATGATGGGGCAAAGGTACTGCCCATGGCAGTACCTCTAACCTGATGATAAAATAAGCCCTCAAACAGAACAACATTGTTGGTTAAGCAAAACAGAAGCATATCCAAAATCATACAACTGTGCCCTAGAAAATTCAGAGATCGAGTGTCCAAAAATGTTTTGCAAGCTGTCAGCCCAGTCGTGTGATCAATGGAGGAATACAAAGAAACAACATCAAGAGTTGCCAACATTAGACCCTCCTCCCAAGGTATATCAGTAATGTGACTCAAAGTCCTTAGTGTCCCCTTTCAGAACACTGAAACAAACGGGAACAGAGTCTCATCAATGAACTGGGCCATATGTTCAAGAAGGGAACCACATAAGGTGACAATCGGCCTGCCTGGCGGATGAGTCAAAGACTTATGTGTCTTAGGCAGGAAGTATATAGTAGGGATGGTATGGCTGTCAGGAACAAGAAATGTGGCTAACTCATCCTCAATAAGGCCTTTATCGGCCCATTTGGTGCATAGAGAGGTCAGCTCCGACTGTATTTCTCCAAAGGGATTTTTTGCAGCCTAGAATAACAGCACTGATCCCGTAGTTGACGATTGGCTTCGGCCACATAACATTCCCTATCCTGAATGACAATATTAGAGCCTTTTCGGCCGGTTTTATCACAATATTGGACACATTCTGTAGTTCACTGAGGGCCGAACGTTGTGAAATAGTCAAATTCTGTTTATGGTTGAAGGATTTCTTCCTTAATTTGCGAAGATCACTGATGCAGAGATCCTGGAAAGCCTCAATACAGCCACCCACAGAGAATTGCGGATTGAACCTGGACTTATTTTTCAGTTTGGTGCGTATATCCCAGTTGGGATCAATGTCAAAGTCAACAGGATCGAAGGTTGAGGGTTCAAATAATTCATTATTCAAACAAGCCAAGTCAGTCAGCATAGGGATATCAGAGATATAAAGGTCAGTGCGACCAGTACGGGACACAGATGGCTTGGCCCGCGGTGGATTAATGGAAAAGAACTTTTTAAGTCTGACCTTGCGTAGATATTTGTCAAAATCCAGACGTGACTCAACATAATCAAATGTCGTGGTAGGACAGAAATGTAACCCTAGTGAGAGTACTGATAATTGGGGACCCGTGAATATGTCGGAAGACATGTTAACAACTTGATGGATTTTCATAGTTTCCATAGTTACTGTTTTACCACAGAGCGCATTGACCTGCCCGGTTGATGGACATCAGAGCCGTTTCCCACGACAGCCTCGACTGGTTTTTTCACCCTTTTGGCAATTTCTGGTCGTTTTCTCTCCCTCTTCCTCTTCCTCTTCCTCTGCTCTTGCTACGACCTCTGCCTCGCTTTTGATTTTTTCCGTCTTTGCACAAAAGTCTCATTTTGTCTAAAAAATGTAATTTGACTGGTATTTCATCATTTTCTGAGATAGAAACATCAGACTCTGATGACATGGCCTCAGCATCGCCGGTTGTTTAGGCAATGGTTGTGTGATTGAGCATTTGCGCAATAAGTCAAATCGTTTGGCAAAGGCGAAAATTCGTCCTGGTTCATAGTCTGTTTTATCCCTAATAAACTTTCTATGTTTGCGCGGTTTGATTTCCTCTTCATAAACAATCAGATCTTCTTCAATTTTAATTTGCAGTTTCTTTCCCTCTTCAATGCTGGGAATATCAAGCAATTCAGATTAAAGTTTTTCAAGATGTGCAAGCACAGCAGTGCGGTCTAAATTGGCATACTTCACCAGGATCTTCAGAAACTGCGCAGAACAATAGCTGCTAGCACCACCCCAATCTTCCAGCATACGTGGATCCTGATCCTCAAAAGATGGAGTTGTCATGATACGTAGGCCACGAGGCACGCGACCCATGTCAAGGTAATTTTGCAGGGAGTGCTCCTCCTACCACTTAGGGATCTCCTTCTTGCGGGATTTTTCAATTTCTCAAAGTAAAGTTAGTTCAGAGGAAATAGTGGTGACAATCTTCTTAGTCCCACTATTTGGTAACGCTGTTGGTAAATCCTGCTTCTCATTAAATAAATCCCTGGCCTTAAGTAGCCAGGCTGCCACCCTGGCGTCCTGCATGTTTGCGCGTGTGCTTGCCAAAAAGCCAAAGAAAAATATCATTGGCATTTACCAAAAAGTAAGAATATATATATGGGAAATGACCTCAGTGGGGCAAAGTCGTCCACAATAGATAGCGTGGATCGATATGCAGGAGCAGTGGAAGCGGGTGCAGAGTGAGTGAAACAGGCACTATACCACAGCGTAAGCCTTAGGGAGATCAAAAGGAACTGAACTGTCACCTACCTGTGAGCCGTTGTCCGTGCGTCCTCTGGCACACGTTACAAAAGCTGACATCAAAGGGCAGCCGGTTCCAACTCCCTATATATATTTTTAAAATTATGGAATTGAGAGGTGGGGTTCTGCAGTGGTTTACATGTTTCCTATCTCAACACACTTAAATTGTGCGGATGGGAATATGCAGGTCCCCTCCTCTCCCGGCAACTTGTGGGGGGCCTCAGGTGTCGATGTTGTCTCCATTAATGTTCAACATGCATATGGAGCCGCTTGCGTGCGAGTGTGATGACAGAGTGGGGAGGTCTCCTTCAACCAGAAAGCATACGGAACACAACATTAATTATTAGGTGTTTGCAGCAGATGTTTACCACCTAGAGAAATCTAAATTTATTTTGGAATTGTCAGAAAGGAATGTGGAGTGGTTCCAGAAGAGACTAATGGTTACGTAGCTGGACTCTTTCCATTCCCCACTATCAGACTGTGCGAAAGTGCTAGGTAGCAAAATTAAACAAGATGGCATTTTTTCAACTGGATTTATTGAAAATTAAGCCCTTTTACCAGATGAGCATTTTGCAATGGTTGTTCGGGCTTTGGAAACCACATATCTTGATGGCATAAACACTCTAATAATGGGCATCCATCCCAACAACAGTATTGGTCCCGTTGAGGTCTGCTTCATGAAACAGACAAATTAATAACAGGGAAATAAAATGTTACCCTGTGACACCAATGTTCGAAACTTTACACTTGCTACATTTAGAAAATCTCAAAGTTTTTGCAATGGGTTGCCTGATCTATTGTGCTGCGCTTCAGGAAAAGCCTGCGTATCTGGCAGAAAAATACATTTCAGGCAGCATGAGAGCAACTCGGAGCAGTGAAGTTCTAGGAATATAGATTCAGTGCAAAAAAAGACAGAAAAAGTATTTTCAAATTATGCACCAGTGCTCTAATATTCTTTCCAATTTTTGAGTTCCTTGCAAAGTTTTAGAAAGGAGATAAAGATGTTGTTAAGGCAGTTTCCAGGGACATAACAATTCTGTTGCTAAGACAGCAATTAGTAAAAATAATGTCCCTAGCTCTTGATGTAGTAGGGTTCCCCTGTCTTTTCTAATGATTTTGCCAATTGGTAGATGTTGGTTGCCATTACTTTATTTGGATGGGTTTTTAAACTTTTATCTGTTTATATTTCCAGTTAGGAGTACATGAAATAGTTTAGATTGATATCCTGTAAGATTACATATGACATGCATTACTTACCGTAATAGTATTTCTGATGATTTTATCTGCTTAGATTCACATGCTGTGCATATAGTCTGACATCTAGTGGTAACCGCAGAGTAATGCATCTTATCTTTCGAGGATCGAAAGGGAACGGCGACAAGGGCGTGCCTGTAACACTATCCCTAATGTGACGTGTAGTGTACCCAAAATCCCTCATGCGCCGAGGACCCTCCGATTGTATTTTTTCTGCCGTGAGGGAGCTTTATGACTATAGTGAGTGAGTACTGAAGAGATAAGTAGTCGTAAGATGTCTATGTTCCTTCCATCCGAGCGGGGAGGAAGGGTGGCCGCATAAGCAGATACAATCATCAGAAATGCTATTACGGTAAGTAATGCATGTTTTCTGATGCTTGTGAATCTGTTTAGAATCACATGCTGTGCATAGACTAGCGATCAATACCGGGAGTCGGTGATGGGATGTGAGAAGGAACAGTAGTGAAAAAGTCTTAGTACTGCTTGTCCCACATGAGAATCGGACCTAGAGTGACTGTCTAGGCAATAGTGTTTTGTAAAGGTGTGCACAAAACTCCAGGTTGCCGCTTTGCAAATGGACTCGAGAGGAACATTTGCATTGAATGCTATGGAAGCCCAAGTGCATCGTGTAGAGTGTACTCTCGGCTTGAAGGGCAGATATCTCTTAGCAAGAGTGTAGCAGAGTATGATGCAATTGACAATCCTCCTTGAGATGACTGATTTAGAGACAGGGTCCCCTTCTCTACCAGCCGCCACTGAAAGGATAAACTGGTTTGTTTTCCTTAGTGGTTTAGTTCTTTCCAGATAGTACATGACTGCCCTGCGCACATCCAGTGTGTGAAGGCTTATTTCCGCCACGTTAGTGGTGTTCTGGAAGAATGTGGGTAGTTCTATTGACTGGTTCACATGGAACTTAGAAATAGATTTGGGCACAAACCGTGGGTGAGTGACTGCCACTATGAAGGCGGTCTTATAAGTGAGTGCTTTGAGGCTTGCCTTGTGCATAGCTTCAAACAGAGACCCCATAAGTCTGGTTAATATCACATTTAGGTCCCATCCAGTAGCCAAGTTAGAAATAGGGGGATGAATTATTTTAACCCCTTCCATGAAAACTTTGATTACTGGGATCTTCCACCACAACACTGGACCTTCAGGGAATTAAAAACTAGACCTGAGTCTAGTAGGTGAGCCAGGCATAGTACAATATGTTTAGGAGATCAATCAATGGAATTGATGCCCTTGGAATTGCACCAGATGACGAAGATTTTCCACTTATTGAAGTAGCAATGTTTGGTGTTAGGCTTTCTTGCTTCTCTAAGTATATCCATGCATCTCTGAGGGAGTTGCAGGTGCCCGAACTCTATAACCTCAGGAGCCAGGCCGTTAAGTTGAGAGTCTGCGGGCATGGGTGAAGTGTTTCCCCCATGCCCTGAGAAAGCATGTTGTATGGGCAAAGCCGTTTCATCGGAGGAGAGAGACATCGCCATCAGATGGGAGAACCAGGGTTGGCGGACCCACATCGGGTATATGCCTAGCTAGCCTGTTTCCAACAGGTAACCCTGATGTACTTTATTGGGGTACAACGACCTCCTAGGATTCTTAGCATACACAGATACCAAGGTATATGATATAGTAATTTAGCCTTCGGTTAATATTTACACACAGTTACCATAGTGACAGGGTGTTTATCTTTGCGATGCACGGAAGGGCTCGGCATACATTTCGCCCGATCCGCCTCGCAGAGGAGATGCCGCACAGAGACACAGCGAGGTAAGGTGTTACTAAAAAAGTGACATTAATGATTTTTTAATATTGGAATGACGAGGTCAGATTATACACTGGTTAAAAGGGATACGCATATTGAGAAATGTATACACCGAGATGTGGCCGAGGCTCAGGGTGGCTTCTGCCTTTAGTTATTGGCGCTCATGCGCTTGCGGCAAGAATCCTTAAATTATAAATGTATTGATTCAGAAGCGTATCGAATACAACATGTAATTAAACATGGAGATATGAGGAACCGGTATGACGGCCTAAAACCGACTGATGTAACACTGAAGCGTTTACCGCTTGTTTGTATTTGTATTTTGTATTTTATTTATAAAGCGCAACTGGCCCAAGGGCATCCGGGCGCATAACCTGGGATACAGGCATAGTAGGCAGATACTGTTAATATACAAGGAGGCATTTACAGATTATATACAGACATAGGAAGTAATTACAGTTAATATACAAGGAGGCATTTACAGATTATATACAGACATAATAAACAATTACAGTTAATATACAAAGGAGCATTTACATATAATAAACAGGACAGAGCGTTAGTTGAACCGAAGCAGCAGTTACGATAAAATATGCATCAGAATTCACGAGTGTAAGCAGGCCGAGGAAGGAGTGTCTGGGTAAGAGGGTGGGGAGATCAGTCTAAAACAAGGGTGTTTGGGGTCAGACAACCAAGCCTTTGCTTGCCTTTGGAACGCTGGGAAGGATGGTTCTGATCTGAGGGGGTTAGGTATTGAGTTCCATAGTTTTGCTGCCAAGACAGGGAAGCTGGTCCCCCATGATCGCTGCAGATTGAAATGGGGCATAGCTAGGCAATTAGACTGTGCTCTTCTGAGGGGTCCATTGGAGGTATGGATAGTAAATCCCTTGACGAGGTAGGATGGTGCTTGGTTGGCTATGCATTTATGAGTAAGAGCAAGGGTTTTTAGGGATACTCGTTGTGTGACTGATAACTAGCTGAGACTTTTTCAAGTGTCAGAGATATGATGATTCCTGGGGATATTTAAAGCAGCTCTGATAGCATTGTTCTGAATAATCTGTAGCTTATTGAGGTTCCCATGGTTGGTGCCAAGATAGAGGGCGTTGCAATAATCAATTTCAGACATTACCAAGGTCCTGGCTAGTGTGGTACAGTTGGCTGGAGATAAGAAGGGGTGGCAGGCTGTAATGAGCTTGCATGTGTAAGCTGCTGCAGACGATACTGCATTGGTTTGTCTGGAGAGAGACAGGGTGGAGTCGATGTAGATGCCGAAGGTTTTGGTATCCTTCGTAACTTTAATGATGTTGCCATCAATGACGAAAGAGTTGAACGAAGAATCCAATTTGACTTTGCTGGGTGCCTAGGATGAGAATTGTCTTTTCGTCATTCAGACAGACTTCGTGTTGCGCCATCCACGCTTGGATGACTTGGTAAATGGAGTTAACCGCGAGTGTGTCAGCTATATGATTGCCGGTAATAGGTATGAGTATCTGGGTGTCATCTGCATAGTTAGTGTAGATGACACCCTAATTATCCAAGATATTGAAAAGTGGCTTTGTAAACACATTGTAAAGTGTGGATGAAACGCACAATCCTTGAGGTACTCCGCATGCGACAGGAGCCGGTTCAGCAGAAGCGGTTGGGGAGAAGACCCTCATGGACCTGTTGTCCAGAAAGGATCCAATCCAGGCCGTGGCTCTATTCGAGAAGTGGACCGTAGGTTTGAGGTGTCAGCAGAGGATTTGGTGATTGACTAGGTCAAATGCTGCGGAGAGGTCAAGTAGGAGTAGAAGTGCTAGTATTCCCTTGTCTTTGAGATCCTCTATCTGTGTTTTAAGATCATTCAAGGCAGTTTCAGTTCCATGACGCGGGCGAAACCCAGATTGTCTAAGTCCCAAGAGTTTGTTGGTTTCTAAGTAGCCTTGGATCTGCAGATAGGCCGCTCGATCAAGAATTTTTAGCAAGAAGGGCACTGTAGTTTTAGGCCTGTAGTTAGTAGGTATGTTAGCATCCAAGGAAGGTTTTTGAAGTGGGATGACCCAGGCGTCCTTAAAGTTATCTGGGACAATCCCGGAACTGAAAGGGGAGTTTAGGAATGCAGTGATGAAAGGCGCCAAGTTATGAGAATACTCCTTAATAATAGTGGCAGGACATGAGTCGCCTTGGCAATTCGAGGGTTTGAGGTTGTTGATAATATTTTCAACTCCAGAGATAGTGAGAGGCACGAAGTTAAATGTTTTCTGGGCGGGTGGGTTGATGTTGGTACTAGTCTGGTGAGAGTTATCTTGTCGGTCGATCTGCAGGCAGATTTTTTTGTTGATTTTGGTTTGGAGGGTAGCTATTTTACCATGGAAGGCCTTTTGTACATTGGCACACCATGAGCTGTATTTAGTACAAGTATCAGGAGGGGAGACCGGGGATTCAAGTTCTTTGAGTATTATGAATAACTCTTTGGCTTGTTCAATGCGCTTATTATACACATCTTTTTTCGCCTGAAGTATAGCTTCTTTGTAGTTCAGGGTGGCTAATGCTAAGCTTGCTTTGTTCATTTCAGTGGAGTTACTTTTCCAACGTGCTTCTAGATTGCATTTATCTTTGCGTAGGACTCTCAACTGAGGTGTAAACCAGGAATTGAGGTGGGCCCGAGGTTTAGGGTGTGATTTGGTCTAGTGTTTTTAGTAGAGTCTGGTTAAACAAATCTACCATGACAGTTGGGTCGCTGCAGATCGAGGCATGTTCGTTGAGGATGGGGAGGATAAGCCGGAGCAGCTTTTCGCATGTTTTTTATGTAGATTAGATGGAGTGTGATGGTCTGGCTAGGGGTAAGTGTTAATTTGACAGAGTATTTCTGCTGATGAAGTGTGCTGTGTGTTAGATATGCAAAGATTAATAGTACTTTTGTGAATGAATGCAGTGCCACTGCCTTTGGTTTGATTAGTATTGCGATCATTTCTAATGATGGTGTAACCTGTAGGTGTAGCTAGCGATAGGAGCGGTCCTGAGGCCTAGTGAAGCCATGTTTCAGTGATGGCGATAAAGTCGAGATCAAGTCTGAGGATGAGGTCAGCTATGTCAAGTGCTTGTGCTTTAAATGACCTGGCATTAATCAAAGCCCCCTTGATAGAGGTCAGAGGGGCATGAGGTGAGCTTCTGTCGTGATGAGTGTTCGTAACAGGTGAGGGAAGTGTGGTTGCATGTGCAGTTGTAGTGGGTAGATGCCTGTTAGAGTGTCTAGTGGCAGTGGCATTGTGGTAGGAAGCATGGGGGAGTCTCGAGCCGAGTCTGTAGTTTCTTAATGGTATGGCGCATGGTTGGTTAGGTTTTGTGGCAAGGAGCAATGTGAAAGTTACAGAAATCAGTAGCTGATCAAAGGCACATGGGGAGATCGACATGGGGAGTGCAGCATGTTGGAGGAAGTCTCGATCGGGATAGTGGGGCAAAAGAGGCAATCGCTAAATTACAGAGCTCTAAGTTCATTAGAGAACACAAGGGGGAGACATGATGGAAGATAGGCAGCACACGTCAAGACATTAAGTCGTCGGGCATTGTACCTTGCCAGTAGCAGGGAATGACCAGTGAAGGAGACTGTATGGTAATGGCAATGCAGTAACATAGGCCTACAGAGCAGTGCGTAGCAGAGCGTGATGCAGAACAAGTCAGAATAGTGCGCAGCAAGGGGTGATACAGAGCAATGGGATGACAATATGCAGTGAGCAACACGCAAAGTACAAATGCAGTGTAGCGTGGTGGGACAGTAGGAGCTTACTGAGAATTACAACACCACATACATTGTCACGGTAGGCCAGCTAGTTATGGTCGCGGAGATGTACGTAACTGGTGTTTTTCGCATTTCAGGTGAGCAAATGCAAAATGCAGAGGATGTCTAGAAAGTAGGTGCGCGATGTGGAGCAAGTGACTGAAGTATTAGTACGCAGAGGAGAGACCAAATTTAACATCTCCTTTAACCATATAAGGTGTTGCGCTTATGCACCCGCTGCAAAATTTGTGTTGAGATACTGCAAATTACTCCCGGGTATGATCGGGGGCTAGTTATTATACATATTTTAACATCAATATCACAAGTGGTATAAGAGTGGCATAAGACTATTAGATATACGGAACATAGCGTTCTTAGATTTACTAAAACAGTGTAAATATTAACAACAGAATTCTATGTCAAGACCGGCTGCTCACATTATGCTTCTTTTTCTTTTATTATTTATAAACAGAAAAAGCTCAGCAGCAAGTATTTATGCACCTTACAGAGAGCAAAGGTGCATTAAATATCAAATAAACAACAAAAACTCGGTCTATAACTGTCCCATGAACCAACAAAACTCAATTTCCCAGGAGACTCAAACAATGTTCATCAAGGGTCACCAACATGTGACATTAGACCACCAATAGGCATGTAGCTGTCCATACAAACAGTCCTGAACATGATGTAACTTCCTCTTTCTTTGCTGCTCACAGCAAGAGAAAAGTACATTCATGTCTTATTGTAGGGGACCTGAACTTGGGACTGTCAGACCCCAAGGATCTCATGGCCACTGAAATCGCAAGTATTATGTCAAACCTTGGCTTCCAATAACGTAACCTTGAACCCACACACAACAAAGGCAGAACGCTTGATTGGATCATAGACCTAAATTGCAATACTATGATAAGTTCCAACTCAGCCTGTGCCTGGTCCGACCACCACATCATCATCTGCCAACTACCAGCCACCATTCCCAGCACCAAACCTCCATTAGCCCCTTCTATCCCTAGTAGGAATAAAAAGGACATTACCAGGGACAAACTACTCCTGCTTATCCTACCCACTCTGAACAATTGTGCCTCATCTCAAAACGACCCTACGGTCATGGTGGACACTTTCAACCGTACACTGTTCAAAGCCATTGACACTATAGCCCCACTCAAACTTAGGAAAGCTAAACAACGCGCTCACTTGAATTTGTGGTTCACGCCATATCTTAGAGCCCTACGTAAAGAAAAACGCAAAGCGGAATCACTCTGGAAGAGTCTCCCTTGTGCCTCCAACAAAGACAAGCTCTTCATTGCTTCTCTTAATTACAAGGAAGCAATTATACAAGCCAAAAAAGAAACGTATAACCTGCGCATCTCGCAAGCCGAATCTAATACGAAGGAGCTCTTCAAAATTCTCAAAGAATTAGAATCCCCTATGCCTATACCTGATATATGCAACAAAGACAGCTCTTCGTGCAGCAGCATTCAAAACGTATTCCTTTCTAAAATAACCACCGTACAAGCCAAAATCAATGCTAAACAAAACTTCCTTCTCTCCAAGCCCCTGGCGCCTAAAACACCTATTACCTCTACCCAGCCCCCATTCAGCTTTACCCCCTCTCCATCCCCGAGGTTGAAAAAATTATCAGCAAACTTAAACCTTCCAATTGCCAAGGGCACTCCTGCCCTGCCCCTATCATTAAGGAATCTGCCCACGACCTTACCCCTTACTTACCACCTGTTAGGCAGAAACCTGTGCAGTTCTCTTAGGGACAACTGCAAAAGATTTAGGACTACAGGTGTTGGCAGTAAACCCAATTGGTAGCAGTCTGTACCACCCAGATTTACCTGGTAGCTGTGGCTGAGCAGTCAGACTTCTCTCAAGATGAGTTAGGCAGTGTATAGAGTATACACAATAGGTACAGAGATACAGTAGCACAAGCAAACACTGACCAGAGCTTTGGTGTAAAAGTATATAATTATTTATTTAAAGACACACTTGTAAATTACACTAGCACAAAAAGAGGTAAGTAAATTCAACACACAGTCACTATTATATATATACACAACCCTGATTACTTATTAGACAAGTCTTAATGAGAAACACCACTTATTTTCAGACAGAGGTGAGCGCTTAACCTAAGATGGCACTCTAATAAGTTATATAAAAAGGGAGGGAAAAGGCAGAGTTATGAAAGCACACAATTTCAATACTTTTAAAAGAACCACAGTGAGGCAGGTTAGGCAAAGTCTACTGGAGAGCAAGGAAGTTCAAATGCCAGGCCCACTCTTAGAGAGAGCAAGCGAAATGTGTCCAGGATCACACAGTGGGGTTATGCCCAAAGAGTCTTTGTAGAAAGTTCACAAAAGATTGAGATCAAGTCAGGAAAAGTTAGTTAACAGGCCCCAGGCTAATCCAGGTTAGAAAGTCGAGGATTTACTGTCACCCCGAACGATATGTCGCAAGGGAAGCCAGGCGGGACACAGTACCTGAAATGGGAAGAACGCTCCAGCGGGGGCAGTTGTTCCTGGCAGCGGGTACAAGTCGGTGTTTCGTCCAGAGGAAGAGGAGGTCTCGACGTGGAGGAAAGATGAAGGTCGTTGCACTGCCAGGGAAGAAACCAGCCGCTGGGTTCTCCGGTTACAAGGCACTACCCTTTTCTTCGCGGTAGTGGTAAAGCGTGGTATTCCGGTTGCCGGGGTGCTTGGCACAGGCAAGGCGGCCACGAGATGCTCCGGGAAGGCGAAAAGACGGGCAAACTGGTTATCCCCACCAGTCAAAGGAAGAAGACTCTCCGGGCTGGAGATGTCCTCTGCCGTCGGGAAAAGTGGTGAGACGGTTCAGCAGGGCTCCACCGGTGGTGTCGTCGTTGCAGGTCGGCTCAGCTTCTCCCTCCTCGGATTCTTTAGGTCCTGTGGCGACTTCTGAAGTTCCAGTCCCCCAAAGCCCTGCTTTTATGCAGAAAACTCCCATTCATCAGTCCTAGCTGTCACTCAAACATGCTAAGTGGTGAGCCGGGCGGCTCACCAATGGGCCAATCACACCAGAGTGCGACTTGATTTGCCAAGGCAACTCAGTCCAGGGTGCCTAAACCCCCTCCCACACCCCCGTGGCACCACTTTTGGAGGCCTCTGTGGAGAATCCCGCCAAAAAGTGGAACAAAGCGCTCGACCTCGGTTGGACTCCCAGAAGCGAACACAAACGCCATTTTGGAACCGAGTTTCGGCAAAAAATACGAACCGGTGAATTTATATTAATTTAATAAACCGGCGGTATGTTCGAGGCTATATTAAAAAGTGGTAGCCTCGAACAATGGGAAAATCCCATAGAAATATATTTGCGGTCGAATATAAAAAGTAGTATCCACTGCCACCAGCCAAAACTCGGTCGGGGGGGACTGGACAGTGCCCCCTCGAACAACAGACCCCGGGGCAATCGAATTGCCCCGACTAGTACGTCCACAATATGATGGTTTGTACTGGTTCTGTTCACAATTTGAGACTAGTAAAGCCAATGGTGACTTTACATACCCTGGGAGACAGTAGTCAGTCCCAGGGTATGGAGTCTCTGTTTGGGGGTCGCTACGACACCCCTGGGTTACGGCACGGAGGGTGCTGTGTAACCCACATATCAAAAACACATGAAGCCCTATGGGGTAAAGGACCCCATAGCCCATCAAACACATACAAAGTCAAAGGAGCACCTCAAATCATGTCTAAGAGTGGGAGTAAAAGAGTCTCACTCTTAGCAGGAGAAAAAAAAAGACCCCAAAAATCCAGCAAAGCTGCTGGGGGACTCACTAGGTTTGGGAAATTAGCCTTTACAGAGAATTCTCCCTAACACCACCTTCATTAATTCCTCATTTCACTCCGGAATTGTGCCCAACAACCTTAAGGACGCTTGGGTCATCCCACTGCTGAAAAAGCCGACACTTGATCCGTCCACACCAACGAACTTCAGACCAATCACAACGGTCCCGTTCCGCCTAAAAATATTAGATAGAGCGGCCTACCTCGGGATACAGAAGCACCTGGAGACTAATAACCTACATGGCACAAGACGATCTGGCTTCAGACCTAGGCATGGTACAGGAACAGCCTGATTAGATTTGAAAACTCAAATAGAGGATATAAAAGATAAAGGCAATCTAGCCCTACTATTGCTCATGGACCTTTCCGCGGCCTTCGATTTGGTCAATCACCAAATCCTTTGTCAACACCTGAAATCTGCGGCACACTTTTCTGAGAATGCCGCTAATTGGATCAGATCCTTCCTTGACAATAGACTCATGCAAGTATTTTCTCCCACAGACTCCGCTGACCCTTCCCCGGTCCTATGTGGAGTTCCCCAAGGATCGTGCGTATCTCCTACACTCTATAATGTTTTCACCAAACCTTTGTTCGATGTACTTGGTGTGACCTACACCAATTACGCGGATGACACCCAGATACTCATCCCCATCACTGGCGATTACATCACAGACGCCAAAGCACTGAACAACGTATACCAAGTCGTCCAAGCATGGATGGCACATCATGAGCTCTGTCTCAATGATGACATGACAAAGCTCCTCATCCTTAGCACCCAACAAAAACTTAGCAAGCTTGACCCGTCCTTCAGCACTTTCAACATTGATGGTAATTCCATCAAAGTGGCTAAAGAGACTAAAACTCTGGGAATCTACCTTGGTTCTACACTATCCCTTAACCGACAAACCAACGCAGTCTCCACTGCATCAGCTTACACCTGCAAGTTGATGACAGCCTGCCGCCCGTTCCTATCGACCCAGAACTGCATCACCCTCGCAAGGAGCTTGGTTATGTCCAAACTTGATTACTGCAACGTATTATATCAAGGCACTAACCAAAGTAACCTTGACAAACCTGAAACTGCCCAAAATAATAACTGTCCATTTCTCAGACATTCGCGCTCGCTTCCCCGGCCCTTTTCCTTCTGCTGTATGCTCGGGGAGGCCACGTGGAGATCTTTTCGTGGCCACGGTCCTTTCCGCAGCTACTAGAGGGAGCTCCTGCTCCCCAAGTCCTTTCCTCTGCTGCTCGCGCTCGCATTTCCATTACCTTTTCACAACAGTTTTGGAGCACGTGTGTTAGTGTCAGCTTTTCAGGACCACTGGAATACATCCAGAATGCCTGGACAACGCAGCTTTTACTGTTTTAACTGCTTAATTTCATCTGCATTTTAAAAAAAAAGAGAGAGAAAGACAATTATAGTTAAACGGATTAATAAGAAGAGAGGAGGAAGACAGTGTGTCCTAACCACACCTCCCTTTTACTACAATACAGTGGGCTTGAGAGAAGGCAGTCTGTTGCCCACAGGATTAAAAATAATAATAAAAGGAATACAAAATAAATTTAAAAAACGTGAGAAAGGTGCTTTAAGTTTATTTACATTATGGCAGCTCAGTACTCCCCTCAAGCAGACCAGGATTGGTCTGAGGAGGAGGAGTTCTATCAGATTGATGAAGTGGCAATGGAAAACAGACTAAAAAAGGTACTGGGATCCTCTGTCGAGACCAGCATCAAGACGGCCATGTCTGAGATGCTCCTACCTATTCAGCAGTGCCTAGACAGCATGGAGGAACATCTGCAAGAGACCTACTTGCCTGGGATGAAAAAGACACAAAAGAGGAAGCACCTTTCAACTGGGGGATGTATTCCGGCTCGTAAGAGTAAAGACTCTCCGACCCCCCCGAGCCAGCCAAAAACCACCACTGCTGCCATCTCAGACACCTTCTCCAGGCTGAAAAAGGCCTTTACGAACAGGAAGGAAACCCCTTCCGTCGATGGGCCCTCTCACCCTGAGGAAGAGAACAGGGGTACTAGATCCTCAAGCCTGAAGGGATACCGTCAGGGCACTGACGACAAAGACAAAGGGGTCTACGAGTCCCCCCTCCTCCCCGGACGAGAACGCACAGACCATAGGGTCTCGACCCTCAACCTTGGGGATTGAGGCAGCCCCCATCCCCAAAAAGACGGGCGGGGAACAGTATCCTTATAGGGGGATGTTTATGCCGAGAGATCTAGTGCACCCCAGATCTACCGACTGGGAACCGTCGTCAAGAACAACGGAGTACATCAAGGCCAGGCTGCGCAAGCCTCTGGATAAAGATGTTCGAGCCAGACTGAGAGCAGAATGTCCCCTCCCGGAAATTCCAGGGAAGGTGGCTCTAACTCTGGAGTTAGACCAAGATGATCACCTTTCTGGGAAAGAATGTCAAGGATCCAAAGAAGGGCATCAACCGTGCCTGGAAGTCCTGCCAGGACAGAGTCCTGGACGTCACTGGTCCCCTGGCTAAAATAATGGACCTTCCTGAAGCGGCTACTCATTCTGGTGACTCCATCGATCCAGTGATTCTTTCTGGTTGGGCTCAAAGAGCTATCTGTTTACTGGGTAATGCCAGTTGTGCCATCTCTGCTGAGCGCCGGAAGGGCATCTTGTTCAAAATGGATGATAAGCTTGGGGAGTTAGCAGACACTGAGTCAGGAGCAGCAGCCCAAGGTTTTCTTTTTGGAGACCCATTCATGAAAGAAATGTCAAAGTTTGTTGGCACCTTTACAGCTTTGGACAAGGCTCAGGCCTCAATCAAAAGGGTTTTCGCTACCAAAATTTTCTCCAGGGACGGACGAGGCAGAGGTCGCGCCTCTGGCCGTTTCTCATTTGATCGAAGACTTCAACACTCCAGGGACCAGCACATCACCTGGCAGGACCACTCGGGCACTTTCTTCCCCTAAAGAGGGTGGGGAAGAGGTTGTGGCTGGAGAAGAGGAGCGAGATATCCAGCACAGCAACCTTCCACAGGTCAGTGTAACCATAGCAGCGCCCAACGCCCATAGGAGGGAGATTGCACGAGTATGGGACTCCTTGTCAGGCGACGCCTGGGTCAGGGACGCCACGCGCGGTCTGCGTCTAGAGTTTTTTGCTCAGCCCTTCCAAGCCTGCTGCCCCACCACAATACTAATGTCGGAAGCGGAAGAGGCAGCACTGCACAGCAAAATCCGCAGCTTATATCAGAAACAAGCGATTTGCCCCTGCATAAGTCAGGGCGGCTTCTTCAGCCCCATGTTTGTAATTAGCAGGAAGAAGAAGGTACGCCGGGTGATAAATCTAAGGGCTCTCAACAATTTCATTCTCTACTGTCACTTCAAGATGGAGGGCATTCACATGCTAAGGGACATTTTAAGACCAAACGACTGCCTCATGTGCCTGGATCTGAAGGACGCTTATCTTAAAGTACCCATACATCAGGCGAATGTAAGCTACCTGAGGTTTTCCTGGAAAAACCGAGACGGAGTGCACGAGTTTACCTTTCGGGCTGTGCTCGGCACCTTGGGCCTTTACCAAACTCCTAAGGCCTGTAGTAGCTCACCTGAGAGAACAGGCTGCCAGATTGATAGTCTATCTATACGACATCATTTTCATGGCGCATTCTTGAGCCCTGGTAGAGCTGCAAGCCAGGCTTGCCAATGGCCTGCTACACAGTCTCGGTTTCCTCATAAATTGAGAGAAAACGATCCTTTGTATATCCAAGAATCTGGAGTTTCCCATAGCCAAGATCCACTCGACTCGACGGGAGATTCGCAGACTCCTGCAGAGGGACCTTATATCTCTAAGAATTAGCACGAGTAATAGGCATCCTATCCTTCCTCCATTCAAGCAATTTTTCCAGGTGCTCTTCATTACCGAGAATTGCAGAGGCTCAAAGGTCAGCACCTGAGACGGAGCCTCGCCTACTCTCAGCGTCTGACACTCCGCCTTATGAGAGAACAGAACTCAAATGGTGGCTCACTCACATGGAAGACTGGAACGACAGAGCCATCTTTGGATCCACCCCTGATATTGTCATTGAATCAGACGCCAGACGCTCCGGTTGGGGAGCGAGATGCGCCTCTGTCGCCACCGGAGGGACTTGGTCTTCTGGGGAGCTGGAAATGCATATAAACTGACTGGAACTCCTTGCAGGCTCTTTCGCGGGGCACTCTTTTGCCAGAGGCAGAGCAACTTGCTGTATCTTGCTGAAAAAGGACAACATTTCGCAGTAAGGTACATGAATCATCTGGGTAGCACCAAATCAAGGCCTTTAGCGGAGTTAGCCAACCACTTTTGGCATTTCTGTTTCGAACATCAGATTTCTGTCACAGCAAAGTATCTCCCAGGTCTCACAAACGTGGTAGCGGACTGGCAATCTCCCCATTCTACAGATTACAGCGATTGGCTCAACAGACACATTGTTCTCCACCTCCAACGAATTTGGGGTCCCGTGTCCATAGACCTCTTTGCATCTTGCCTCAACACCCAGCTACCAGAGTTTTACAGCTGGAGGCCGGATCCGGCAGCGGCAGCGAGAGACGCATTTCTGCAGCACTGGACCCAGGGGATCCATTACGCCTTTCCCCCATATTTGCCATGATAGCGAGGACCCTGGCGAAGGCCCATCAGGAACGTACGGAGCTGGCCCTCATAGCCCCGGTCTGGACTTCTCAGACCTGGTATCCTGTTCTTCTGGAACTTTCTTCGTATTTTCCAATCCTTCTACACCAGTTTCCAGATCTCCTATTGGATCCGTCGGGGGAACGTCACCCTCTTCTCCTGAGCGGATCCCTGGTTTTAGCAGCCTGGAGGATTTCAGGTCAAGATGGAGAGTCCTCAGCATGTTGCGCATGGAGGTCAGCTTCATTGAGGAAAGCTGGGCCCCCGCTACTCTCAAGAGGTATTCCAACTCTTGGAGCGCCTGGAGGTCCTGTTGCTGAAACAGAGGATTTCATCCGGTTTCAGCACCTATAGAGGAAATCCTAAATTTCCTAGCATCATTAGTTGAAAGAGGTCTCGCCTACAGGACAGTCCACGCCTACCGCTCAGCAATTTCTGCCAGCCACTACCTCGTTCAGAGGATTCCAGCAGGAGAGCACCACCTCGTTTGCAGATTACTCAAGCGTATCAGACTTACAATTTCCCCCTGTCCCGCTATGACAAGCTTTGGGACGTAAAAGTCTTTCTGTCATGACCGTATAATGAGGAGTTATCCCGTACTGCCCTGTCCGTCAAACTTCCTACGCTGCTTTGCCTGGTCTCTTGCAGGAGGATCTCTGACATCAGAGCTCTCGACCTAGCGGGCAGGACTTTTTCTCCTAATGGTATCGTGTTCCATATACACAGGAGGATGAAATGCAACTCAAGGGTGATTTCTTATCCTGCTTTTAGGGAACAGCCCAAGCTTTGCTTTGTCAGATGCTTGAAGGTTTACGAGGAAGTAAGAGCCCCTCTTAGAACCTCTCCTAAAGGGAAGTTATTGATAGCTCTGCGTAAACCGCACAGGGCAGTTTCTGCCCCAACTTTAGCACGATGGGTGTGTGGGACCCTAACCCAAGCAGGAATAGATACCCTTCACTTCGGGACCCACTCCGTGAGAGGGGCCATGGCTTCCAAGGCCTTTCAAGTTGGAGTCCGCCTAGAAGACATCATGAGGATGGCTGACTGGGCAGGCAAGTCAATTTTTAAGCAATTCTACCTGAAACCGGTAGAACGCCCGGCATCCATTATGTAAGTAAGCTTTAAACAGACATAGTATGAGCCTCCGGTCTTGACATTGAATAAAGATTTTCCATAATAACTTACTATAAAGTCTTAATTCTATTAAAGACACAGAGACGAGCATTCTATGACAAGACAGGAGGCTTGCATTATGCTTTAACTTTCTTTAATACTGCCATATCAGCAATTCAAAACTTTAACTTTATGTTTTCGTTTTTCTTGCATGTCATTAGGAAAATAAATCAGTTACAAGTTCAATATTCCAACAAATTTAAACTAAAGTTCCAGGAACCACAATTCCCATGATCATGAGGCCCTCTGTAGTCCTGGCCTCTATCCATCCACCAATCAGTGCCCAGGTCGGGGTATAAGTGTCAAATGAGAAATTATATCGTGCCTCCTATCGCAATAAATATATGTATATTGGCCTATGCCAAGCTGCTTATAAGTCGCTTGCGAAGAAATCCATGTTGCAAGGTCCTGACCTTAAAATCAATGTAAGCCGACATTTTAGGTTCGCTTTGTAAAGTCACCCTGTGAGTTAAAATGGTGGACGATGTCATTCCAAAATAAAACATGGCTGTCTTGACCTCTGTATGTAGCTAATATGTAACTTGCCTGCAGGCCACTTGTTGAGGTCGTGAACTGAGACCTTGTCCTTCGTTGACCTGTGTGTAAAGGATTACTTATGCAATGAAACTAATCCGCGAGCATATGTTAAGAACAGTGTATTCAAATACTGAACGTAGAACACTTGTTTAACTACATTGTATTAATGTTTGAGAAGACATGCATGGGAAATCCCAGAATACACAGTTGCCGTATACGCTTGTTGATATACGTATTAAAAGCAAACCAGTTACATGTGGATGTGCGAAACTCGGCATGAACCCTAGATCGGTGATGTTTGTCAAATGAGAAATTATATTGTGCCTCCTATAGCAATAAATATTTGTATATTGGCCTACGCCAAGCTGCTTATAAGTCGCTTGCGAAGAAATCAGTGTTGCAAGGTCCTGACCTTAAAATCAATGTAAGCCGCCATTTTAGGTTTGCTTTGTAAAGTCACCCTGTGAGTTAAAATGGTGGACAATGCCCTTCCAAAATACAACATGGCTGTCTTGACCTCTGTATGTAGCTAATATGTAACTTGCCTGCAGGCCACTTGTTGAGGTCGTGAACTGAGACCTTGTCCTTCGTTGACCTGTGTGTAAAGGATTACTCGTGCAATGAAACTAATCCGCGAGCATATGTTAAGAACAATGTATTCAAATACTGAATGTGGAACACTTGTTTAACTACATTGTATTAATGTTTGGGAAGACCTGAATGGGAAATCCCAGAATACACAGTTGCGTATAGGCTTGTTGATACACGTATTCAAAGCAAACTAGTTACATGTGGATGTGCGAAACTCGGCATGAACCCTAGATCGGTGATGTATTAGCGGAATATTAACCCGAAGTAGGGCTGGACATCGTGCTCACGAAGAGTATAAAAGACCAATGCATTCTAATGTACAGCGTCTCTCACTGAACACACTGAACCAAGCTGGAGTTCGTTGTGTTGCACTGAGGGCCGATAGCTATCTGATTTTGCTCTGTTCTTCGTAACTGGATTCAGTATAAAATAAAGAACTTTGCATGTTCCTTTGTAACCTGTGTTCGGTGTATTTCCTTTTGGGGTACTCAGCCTCGATATTTTGATTTTGTTTTCACAGTTGGAGCGCGAATAGGGACTCTCAAGATTGATGTCGGATTGTTGAAGGTTGACGCAGGCTATCGGACCGGGATTGGACGGTGTGACAAAAAGGGGCCCCACTGAACAAGACGCGACACCTCAGCAGCGCTGCACGACCCGATCCCTGGACGATTAGCTTGTGGTCCGAGACGGCATCTTGACGAGGGTCCACTTATCGAGGCGGGCAGATTTGCCAAAATCACCATACACGAGGTAAGATCAGTTAGGTAAGATTCTTTGAAATCCGATCGGACCTCCTGTTTGTTCAGGTGAGTCGTGACCCGACTCTTAATTCAACCCTGATAATTTGAATTTGGCGCATTGTATCTGCAGACACAATTATTGACCAGGTAACACCAATAATTTGATATGCCTGGGAAATTGTCTACCTGCTTCAGGGCATTGTTCCGCAGCGATAGACAATCTTTGGAATTTAGCCGTCCCGCACCACAGGCGGGGTTGCCGGCATGTACTAAGTACTATAAGCATGGCATTGGAAGTATAGTATTTAATGACATTTGGCACAGACAAACCAGACATGCCTCCGAACTTCAGTGGCCAATCAATGGTAGTTTTGAAATCCCCCGTATTGAGTATTTAGAGTCAATTCTATTAAAGAAAAAGGCTAGACCTGCAGCATTTGATGTTTTGCAGAAGTGGAAAAAAGAAGCGTTGCAGCAACTTAAAAGTAGAGAAAAACATGCGCACCGTCATAAGATGAACGCCGAAAAGGCATTATTGTATGACCAAGATAAACATTCTGAAGCGACTAGGAATATGGATAGGCTTTCTCACTTGGAATTCAGAAAATCTATCCTTCCAAAGACCTCCGTGCTTCCGATGAATTCATAGACAAATTGTTAAATGAACGAAGGCCTGGTGCCTCTGCGCCACCTCCGTATGTTCCTCTTCCTGCTGCTTTGCCTCTTGCTCTTGCTATTCCTGCTCTACCTGCTGTTGTTCCTGCTCCTCCTAATGTTCCCCTTCCTCCAGCTCCTCCACCTCTTCTTATCGCACCAGTTACATTACCTCCATTGAATTTGCCTGCTCCCTGTGTTCCAAGTGGTCCTGAGCCGCTTGTAGTCGATCGAGGTGCAGAGTCGAAGGTTTTCACTCACAATACTGTACCACCAGCGAAGAAACGTGATTTGATTGCATGGGCTAAGCATTGTATGGAGAGGGATGATCAAGCTAATGTTTTTGCCACACTTTGTAATATGGATAATTATCCTGAGAAAAATGTTTTCATTGAAGGTTTAGGGATTCATTTATGTGTAATGTGGGGAATATTAAATAATGCAGATCTCCCGCAAGGGCTAAGGGATCTAAATACTTTAGCGTTTTCAAGAGACACTGTGGAGAAAGTGAATGAGCATGTCGAGAGGTTATTTGGGTATAGAAAGGAGTTAGAAAAGTTGCAGAATGAGGATGACAAGGGGGAAAGTATGTATGTGCAGAAACGGTTCCTTCCTTGTCGTAAATCGATATCCGAGGAAGCATGAATTTGTACGAAGGACGCGCTTAGATGGATTTCAGATATGTTGATAACTCCAGTTGAAGTATATGACACATATAGTCAGTATACGCCAGAAATTCAGAGGAAAGTGATACAGGTAATGATAGAGTACCTACAGGATGATTGTGTAAAAAGAAAGATTAGTTGTCCCACAGAGTTAGTGAGTATTTATAAGAGAGCTTTTTCACTTGACACTTCTTCGACTGCTTTAGCACTCGACTTAGCTCTGTTGCTAAGTAAGCATTCGGAGTCACCTACTTCTCAGTTGCCTATGAGAGAGGTTCCCCAGACATTTGTCCCGAAGGTTGAGATTGCGGCTGATCCTGCAGCAAATGTAGTCGCTGTGAACATTCCTGCACATTATGTATCGCAGTTTGTTCATGTCCCATTCTCAAGACAGGAGTGAATACTATTAGGCAATCAATTCCTGATATTAGGAAAAATCCGACAGGATTCTATAAAGAAATAGAGTCCGTCTTGTAATCCTCAGTGTTCACCTTAGGCGATATCGATTTGTTATTCCCTGTACTCCTGCCCGTAGATTTGTGGAAACAAGTTAGAACTATAGACGACGTGCCAGGGTTGGGAGATCCATGGGTGAATATAACTAGACTCGATGGAGAAAGGCCAGCTGGTGAAAGACCGCCTCAGGTGATACTAACTTTGCCTGATAGAATCATTGCAAAATTGAAAACTATAATTCCAGAGAAAATAATTAATTGGGACAAACTTACGGCCTGTGTCCAAGGGAAGTCTGAGGGTGCTACCGAGTTCTTTAATCGGTTCGAACAGGTATTCTCTGATTTCAGCAGACAAGACCTAGGCACAAAGTCTGGGAAAAGGTTATTTGTGGACAAATTTGTGCGTGGATTGCTGCCTGACATCGAGTCACAAATGATGTCTTCTGAGAGCGTTTGGCAGGCGAAGTCACAATCAGAAGTACTGCACATGGCTCAGTACGACAACCGTGTCAATAATGAAAAAGATAGAGTTGAAAAACAAAAAGGTGATTTGAAGACTAAAGTGCTATTACAGCAAATTGTTAGAGGCCCCAGAGGGGGTTGTTCTCAGATTAGAGGTCAGTATGTCCCGCAAGGGAATGTGCCCTTGGGTCCTGTGAACATTAACCAGTGCGCCTACTGTCGTCAAGAGGGGCATTGGCGTGCACAATGCCCCGTCCTGCGACAAAGGTTGAATAACACATTTGGGAATATGGGTAGACGATCCAGAGGTCGCCCGTGTGTAGGGGTCCCTGGTAGAGATCAGTTTACACAGGATCCTCAGCAACCTTTTTCACAGGATAATCAGACTCCGAGTGTGGATACGAGGAACATATTTGATCATCCTTCTGCTGCATATTTATCTGAAGAGCTTCCTTTTGATGACATTCTGTTTCGTTAAGATTGCCCGAAGCAGGGTTTGTAACCTACACCTATTCCCTTCAGTCAGAAAGGTCCCTACGTTGAAATGGTGGTGGGAAATAGGAAACATCAGTTTTTGATAGACACTGGAGCACAGAAGTGTTCCATTGATTATTCGCGGGTTCCAAACATTCCACTGTCAGGGCAAACCAATGTTTCTGTAGGGTTTTCTGGCACACCAGTTGTTTGTCCGGTTTCTTCGCCGGTACCCATTTCTTCGGGTCCCTTTACGGACCATTGTCCATTTCTGTTGACTTCGAATTGTGGAGAGAACTTGCTGGGGTTGAATCTGTTAAAAGAATTAAATGCAGTGATTTATTGTTCTTCTGATGGAGTGCGCTTGACGATTTCACCACAGCAATTTTCTGTCTCGCAATTCTTGACTAGAACTTTGCCGCCAGAATTCATTAATGTACTAGAGAGCTTATGGGCTGTTGACGACAATGATGTCAGTGTTTTACAGATTGAACATGTTAAGATTGTTTTGAAACACGGAATTCAGCTGCCACGCATTCCCCAGTGTAAGATTTCAGTTGAGGGCGAGCAAGCTCTGAAATGCATTGTTTCCGATTTTGTGCATCGCGGGGTGATTGAAGAAATTTTAGGAAGTTTGTGCAATAGTCCGATTTTGCCCATGTACAAAAAAGGCGATAATGCAATTCCATTCCATTTCATAATTGATTTACGTGCCATTAGTAAAGTCGTCGCTCCACAATTTCCAATTGTGTCTGATGTGATGACAATATTAACCATGATTCCAGCGACAGCTACTTACTTTAGTGTTGAGGATCTAAAAAATGCTTTCTTTAGTATTCCTATACACAGGGATAGTAGATACGTGTTCGCGTTCACCTTAGGGGGACGCTTGTTCACATTTACTCGTGCACCTCAAGGGTACACAGAGTCCTAGCATCTATAGTAGGGCTTTGAAAGAACAAGCTTCATACCCTTGAATTGCCCTCTACTTGTACATTGCTTCAGTATGTTGATGACTTGCTTTTCGCTGCTGACTCAGAGCGCTTGTAATGAGGGCACTGTGTTCTTGCTTATCCACCTAGCTAAGCATGGTCACAAAGCTTTGCTTAAAAAAGTTTCAATATTGTTGGCAGGAGGTTGTCTATTTAGGCTATCTCCTGTCAAAGGAGGGAAGAACATTGACACCTGAAAGAATAAAACACATTTCTGGCATGTCTGTCCCAAATTCACAGAAGGAAGTTAGAGCCTTGATAGGTATGGCTTCTTACTGTAGGTTGTGGATCCCAAATTTTTCACTAGTGATCAAACCGATGTTGGCTTTGACAAAGAAGGGTATTTCGTCGCCATTGCCGTGGAACACGGAACACCAGCAATCGTTTGACTTGCTCAAGACTGCATCATGCTCTGCACCAGTTTTGGGCACACCAAACTATGAAAAGGCCTTTGTGTTGTTTGTGCATGAATGTGATGGATGTGCTTTGGCTGTATTAACGCAGGAACATGGAGGGAAGAATAGCCTGTGCGGTTACTTTTCTTCCGCCCTTGATCCTGTAGCATGCACTTTGCCAAGATGTTTGCGAGCTGTCGCTGCTGCGTCTGTAATACAGAGTGAGGAAATAGTCCTAGGCCATGATCTAACACTTATGGTGCCTCAATCTGTAGATGCTCTACTGAACCGAACCCAAACGCAACACCTCACTTCCGCACGGTTGACAAGATATGAATTGATCTTGTTTGCTCCTCACATTCAAATTAAGAGGTGTTGTATTCTTAATCCGGCTGAACTCCTACCTTTCCCGCAAGATACTACTTGCGGCGATGAAGAGTCACATGACTGACTGTATACTACCGAACAAGAAACAAAGGGTAGAATTGATTTGAAGGACACTCCTTTGGATAATCCGCAAGGAGAGCTGTACTGTGATGGCTCTTGCTTCAAACTTCCGGATGGTACATCCACAGCTGCTTATGCAATCACCACATTAAGCACGGTCGTGGAAACCAAGAGAATCACGCAGAACTCTGCGCAAGCCGCAGAGATTATAGCACTGACCCGAGCTTGTGAACTTTCCGAAGGGCTTGCAGTAAACATATATACTGATAGTCAGTATGCCTTTGGGGTGGTTCACAACTTTGGGAGACTTTGGTCAGAGAGAGGGTTCTTAACTTCACATGGCACTAAAATCCAACATGGCTCCCTAATAGTAAGACTACTCTCAGCGCTTGCGCTCCCTACTCAGTTAGCGGTTTTGAAATGTGCAGCACATCGAAAGATTACAGATGACATAGGGAAAGGGAATGCTTTCGCTGATCAGATAGCTAGACAAACTGCTACAGATCCCCTTACGGAGATGTATGTTTCAAGGGAGACTGTAAATGCTTATGCAATGGATGAGGGTGTAGGGTCTGTACGGGATATCCAAGCTGATGCCACGTTAGAAGAATCCAAGCGGTGGGCTGAAGGCTTGGGGAAACTTGATGACGGGTGTTGGGTGGAAATAGTTGAAGGGAAATGGCTACTACCTGACACGTATATAATGATGATGGTCATCATGGCCCATGGTCCTACGCATGTTTGTGCCCAGAAGATGACAAAGATGTTAGAGAAAGTTTGGACAAATGACCAAATTTCGAAAATTGTCCAGCGCTACGTCTAGGATTGGATAATTTGCCTACAAAACAATGTGGGAAAGGGGACAGCAACTCCAAGGGGAAGTTTTAGACCACCCTCTGTCCCCTTTGAAGTTATCCACTTTGAGTTTATTGAAATGGAGCTGTGCAACAATAAAAAATATGTGCTGGTGGTTATCTGTGCTTTTAGTAAATGGGTTGAGGCTTTCCACGTTAAAGATGCTACAGCCATGACTACTGCGAAAAACATGTTAAAGGAGTACTTCCCGCGGTTCGGGCTACCAAGAGTCATCTGGTCGGACAATGGTCCACATTTTGTCGCTGCTGTAATTCTGCAGATATGTGCGGCATTACAAATCGACAAACGGTTCCATTCGGCCAGACATGTCAGAGTGCCGGACTAGTAGAAAGACACAACGTTATCATCAAGAACAAGCTCGCTAAGACGTGTGCCGGCACTAAGTTAAAATGGCCGGACGCCTTACCGATTGTGTTATTATCCATGCGTACAACCCCTCAAACTAAGACTGGGCTCTCTCCATTTGAGGTGGTAATGGGGAGACCTGCCAATATCTGGAACCTTCCTAAATGTAATTCGTTAAGAAATGTTGAAAATGTATTACTTTCAGATTATTGCAGCCAGTTGACTAAAAACCTGTATTTGATTAAGCTTTACCTGTGCGATACAAGGGCCCGGGCCACAATATACAGCCTGGAAGTTGGGTGCTCATCAAGGCATTGGAGTGCTCTTCCTGCCTTGCACCTCGCTGGCGTGGCCCGTTCCAGGTCCTGTTGGTCACCCAAACAGCGGTGCGGGTCTCTGGAAGAAAGAACTGGATCCACGCGTCCCATGTCAAGAAACTTCCTCACCCAGTGCCACACGTTATAGAAGAAACAGAACCCCTCGCTAATGCTGCAACCAACGATCCCAAAGCAGTAAATAGCGCAGTGAGTGTGTCGGAGAATCTTTCTTAGCCCGTGAGGCTTTGGGAAACAGCCATTTCGTCTCCACACTCTCCAAATGTTTTGCATCCGGAAACTGCTGTGCCAAATTCGGCATCTTCACTTGTCTCTGATACGTTGCTTCCAACGGGAAGTGATGACACATTGTTTCCGGATAAATCAGTACCGGGAAAAGCGAGGTACAATCTGTGTCCAGCAAAATAGACATACGGCACGGTTTTGCTGTGCATCTGATAGATTTACGGCACAGTTCGGCTGTGCATTCGAAGAAGAAAAGGATCATCGAGGGCTTGTTTTTGCCCAAATTTGAGAAAGGGGATTCTGTTGGCTAAGGTTGTGGAAGGTCTAAGAAGTCGCGCGGCCGGGAAGTCGCCAGCAACGAACATTGGGGGTTTCCGTTTGAAGACTACAATGCCTGCCAACACTACCGCTCGCATGGAACTTGTAAATAAGGGGGTGCCCAACCGGGACAATGGACAATATGCCTGGGCCCCGAAAAACGTATTGCTGTGCTTTTATAATGATATTTGGGTTTTTAATAGTCACTGTCTTAGGATTGTGGTACCTTGAGGAAAAGCATCCTTTAGAATCCTTGTTGCCCACTGAAAATGTACTTACTGTTCCTACTCCCTTTGTACATTTGCATACTCTGTCCCCTAGGGACTCTCAGCATAGACAAAGGTACCACAATAATACTCTGCTACTTATCATGAATGCTACGCATGCCATTTTTAATAAGTCTAACTGTTGGGTCTGCTCACATTTACTGCAACACAGGGATAAGGGGCTAGGTTGGTATATTCATCCTTTACCTTTGACAACTGCTTGTTATGCTTCTCTTAGAGCACTGTTCTTTGGCCGTTGGAATGATAGCATCTCAGGGAACTTTGATGGCACCAATTTGAATAGTTTTGAGAAATGTGTTTTGACTCCCCTGGGATGCTCGCTTTTCGCAAACAGGAGTAAACCTAAAGTTGCTTCTATAAGGCCTTCTGATAGACTGTCTCGTCCTTTCCAATCTTTGATTTCCTTTAAGATGGCTCTGAAAGGCAATAAGGATGACATGCCTCCTTCTTACACTGTTAACCATAGCCCCGATTCAGTTTGTTTTTGCATACAGAGGAATGGAACTCAGTCAATAGGAGATTTTTTAGGTTGTGCCAACGTTGCAAATTTGACTGGGGAAAACAGACCTTTGTATGTAGGCGAACCTGTCTACTTCGTCTGCGGTAATGTAGCATTCCCATGGTTGCCCAGGGATTGGCAGGGAACCTGCTATTTAGGGATCCTGTTACCTGGGGTGTTTATAGCTAGTACAAAAGAAGTTTCAAAGGCTCGTCTACGGCAGGACGAGAATGGTGACACCCCAGCACAAATCTTGGGAGATATAGCAAAATCAGTTGTGTCATTTTGGGGGCAGATAGTGAATTCCGAAGATATCAGAAGACTAGCGAGAGTACTGGAGAGAAGCATCAATCGGACCACGGACATACTCTATAATATGACATTAGAACAGAAAGCAATAAGATTAGTAGCACTTCAAAACTGGATGGCATTAGATGTCATTCTGGCTGAACTTGGTGGAGTGTGTAAATTAGTGGGGTCCACTTGCTGTTTTCATACCAGATTCCTCCCCAACCATCTTCAAGGCAATACAGAATCTGCACATCCTTAGTTCAGAAGTGCATGTTCCCGAGGGAAACTGGGATTTTAGCGCTTGGTTCTGGGACTTCGTGATCTTGGGGTTGGAAGGTACTTTCAGTCTTGCTGATTATTTTGGGAATCCTGTTTCTTTGTTGCTGTATTCAGTGTCAACCTAGTATATGTTTGATGCTACAGTGATGTTGCGCACAAGCGATAGGTACGATAGGACATAAAGTGTATGCCCCAGATAAAACTTCAAAAGAATATGTGCTGAAAGAAATTTTAGCGAATTACCTAATGGCAATAGATATTTTCGACAGTGATTCAGGGTGCATGGACAATGATGCAAGGAGTTATTTGCAAGGAGATCCAAAGTAGTTTTAGCACTTGGCATAGGCCAAAAGGAGGGTTTGTCAAATGAGAAATTATATTGTGCCTCCTATAGCAATAAATATATGTATATTGGCCTACGCCAAGCTGCTTATAAGTCGCTTGCGAAGAAATCAGTGTTGCAAGGTCCTGACCTTAAAATCAATGTAAGCCGCCATTTTAGGTCAATCCGCCATTTGAGGTTTGCTTTGTAAAGTCACCCTGTGAGTTAAAATGGTGGACAATGCCATTCCAAAATACAACATGGCTGTCTTGACCTCTGTATGTAGCTAATATGTAACTTGCCTGCAGGCCACTTGTTGAGGTCGTGAACTGAGACCTTGTCCTTCGTTGACCTGTGTGTAAAGGATTACTTGTGCAATGAAACTAATCCGCGAGCATATGTTAAGAACAATGTATTCAAATACTGAATGTGGAACACTTGTTTAACTACATTGTATTAATGTTTGGGAAGACCTGAATGGGAAATCCCAGAATACACAGTTGCGTATAGGCTTGTTGATACACGTATTCAAAGCAAACTAGTTACATGTGGATGTGCGAAACTCGGCATGAACCCTAGATCGGTGATGTATTAGCGGAATATTAACCCGAAGTAGGGCTGGACATCGTGCTCACGAAGAGTATAAAAGACCAATGCATTCTAATGTACAGCGTCTCTCAATGAACACACTGAACCACGCTGGAGTTCTTTGTGTTGCACTGAGGGCCGATAGCTATCTGGTTTTGCTCTATTCTTCGTAACTGGATTCAGTATAAAATAAAGTACTTTGTATGTTCCTTTGTAACCCGTGTTCGGTGTATTTCCTTTTGGGGTACTCAGCCTTGATATTTTGATTTTGTTTTCACATAAGCACTCTCCCCTCTAGGTCCGTTCCTCTTTATTTTTGCTGCCATACTAGAGATGAGTGCTATTTACTTGATTCATGGATATGTTAATAGTATAACAGGTTTCCTTCAGGGTAAAGATTATATTGATTGTTTGACTATATCAGCGCAGTTATATTGATTTGCATTTCCTGAGCAGTGTATTTCTTTTTAGCAGCGTTTCAAAACGCTGACATACGTTTGTTTTGTTTATTAACTTTTAATGCGCACCAAACCCATGGGTAACAGGGCGCAGCAATAAGATAATGCAAAGCTTACAAGTAACAAATTTGTACAGGTTACAATAAAGGTGCAAGGAATCACAAAATAACAGAATAAATTACACATAACAATACCGATAGTATGACATTGTTCAGCTGAGAGTATAAGAGTGGTGGGAGTGTGCCGTGGCCTGGAGGTGGAGTGGGCCAAAGAGCAGATACGGCGTAGAAGATAAGGTGACTAGGTGTCATTGGAGAGGATATGTTTGATGGCATTCCTTCTAAAGTGTAGGTAGGGTTGGACGCTCGCAAATTATGTGGTAGTGAGTACCAGAGTTTAGCAGCCTTCACTGGAAAGCTGTTGCCACCATGTTACGCTCACATGGACCCCCACAGGGGTGTCGATCGGACCCGGACAGCTGTGGTCTCATTCAACGTGATGCCTAGTGCAGAGATGACTGTCTGGACTGGCCCGCCTAGTCTTGTCTGCTGGACCCGAAGAAGTATTTTCCTGCAAGTGGAGACCGGGATTAACCACCTATTAGTTTTAGTGATGGCCTCCCAACGGTTATCACTCTCCCCCACTAATCTCCTCTAATATCCCCTTAGTAAACTCACCTTATGTTCGTAAAAGATGAGCTCTCCATCCTGCGTGTCTTGCAGGGGCGCGTAGATACCAGTTACTTCACTGGTTTGAAGGCGTTGGGAGAGTTCCGGTAAGTATTGACTCTGAAGTCCCTGGCGGGATTGGTAAGTATCAAGTTCAAAGAGTTCAATGTGCCGATGTTCACTCTTGTCCCCTTCCTTCCTTAAGTTGCAACTGAGTTTGTGAGAAGAAGGTCTCGTAGCTGCTGCTGGCGTTCAGGTAAGAGTCTGTGTTACCCAACGCTGTCCGGTAACTATTGCATGCGTTAACGTGTTGTTTTTCTCCCACTTTACAGATGCGGCATATGAAAATGTGGAGAGTTATGGAATAATACCGCCGGTGGTAAATCAGGTAAGTCTATGGTGGTAAGAGGTTGTATTTGTTGATTCCCTTGGCTCACCTTGTTTTTTGTTGTGTCCCCTAGGTGCCGGATTACGGCGAAGAAATGATGGAGACAGTGCCGGTTCGAAAGATGCTGTGAGAACTGGTGAGTATGACGCCGTGCTGGAGCTGGCGAAGCGCCGCGTGCAGGACTGATGTACTTTCCAGGTCTGGAGATGAAATGGTTCCGGAAATAGGTGAGGAATTTGAAATAAGTTGGTTTTCTAACCTTGTCCTTTTCTTCTTCGTTATTCTAGGCGCTCCGGATTCGAGGCGGGCGTGGCAGAAGACTGGATGCTGGCTGTAGGCACGGTGAGCGTCACGCTGCTGGATGCAGAATAACGCGAAGCATGTGCTGCTGTTCGGGTGTGGTTTAAATAGCCTCCAAAGTAGTTCCAGGTGAGAAGTTCCCTAGAGCCACGCCCGAGTAAAAAATAGTCACTGTAACAAAATAGTCCCATCCAGGTCTCATGTAGGCTTGGATTCTTTTGCAGCATGGTCTGCATCAGCTAAGTAAAGTCTATGAGCCTGGCGCCTAAAGCGCCAGGACTGAACCCAGACAGCCCCTGACCGGGGCTGCTGAGGTTTAAACAAATGTCTAGATGCCTGCTCTCGGAGCTGAGGGCCTTTTTCCTGATGCCCGCCCGGGGGTAGGCATCATGGCACACCAATCGTAGTAAGCTTATATCTTGGTACTACTAAGCAATTAGCGTTACCAGCTCTGGTTGGTCTAATAGAAGTTCTTTTTTGTAGTTTATGGGGCAGCGTTGTTTTAAGGTTTTATGGGTCAGTGAAATAATTTTTAACTGTATTTTGTTATCAGTGGATAACCATTTATGTTGGCGTCTGATGGAGGAGATATGTACTCTTTTGTTTATTCCAAGCGCTGCTCTCAGGCATTATTTTGTAGTGTTTGTAGTCTCTGGATAGTAATTTTGTTAGCGGTGCTGTAGATGGCATTGCAGTAGTCGATTCTGGAGAGTATTAAGGCTCTAGCCAAGATCATAAAACTGTCATTAGAAAGGAATGGCTTGCCAGCTCTTATTAGCTTGCAGGTGTAGGCAGTGGCCAGAGATTTTACTTGTTTGTCGAATGACAAAGTGGAATCAAGGTAGAAGCCAAGGATTTTTACTTCCTTGGAAACCTTGATGATATTTCCATCGTTATTGAATGAGGAGAATTCCTGGCCTAGTTTGTTGATGTTAACATGTGTGCCCAAGATTATCAACTCTGTCTTATCATCATTCAAGCACATGCTAGAATGATAAGATATACCCTATTCACCAACTCAGTGTCCCTACTGTGATCCCCAGAAAATGGGAGGAGAATCTGTGCATCATCTGCATAGTTGGTGTAGGTGATACCCAGAAGGTCCAGATCGTCGAAAAGGGGTTTGGTGAAGATGTTGTATAAAGTTGGCGAGACACATGAGCCCTGGGGAACACCACACAAGATGGGGGTTGGGTCCGCAGCTGCCGATGGGGAGAATACTCTCATGGTTCTCTCACTCAGGAATGATTCTAACCGTCTGATAGCCTCAGGAGAGAAGTGAGCTGCAGAGTCCAGGTGTCTGCAGAGGACCTTGTGATCCACAAGATCAAATGCAGCTGAGAGATCAAGTAGGAGTAGGAGTGCTGTCCTCCCTTTATCTGTCAGGAATCGCATGGGCACCCGTGGAAGGCCAGCACTACATTCTGCTCTGAGGCCATGGAAATTATCTTGGCGTCGCCAGGTGCAGGCATCGACGGTGGGGAGCTACACTTCCCAGCAATACCAGAGCAGGGATACGTTATTTCGCTTCCCACGCAACCAGAAAGCCAATGGTTAAAGCTTCCTCTGGGTTGCCGGGCAAGGCTCCTTAACTGTCGCGTTTGCCCAGCAAGGTTGCTGTTGCTCATTTCTGCTCCCTGTTCCTGCGGACTCGTATATTGGATTTCCTGGTGTATTTTGAACTGTTGCCTGTTTCCTGGATTGATCCACGTTTCTCTGCGCTCCTGTTTTTACGACCCGGCTCCTTCTTCCCCCCGAACTTGGCTAGTCCTTACAGACTGCTCATAGGCTTGGCGCATTGATATTTCCTTTGGCCATTGATTCCTATGGTCTCGTGTTTTTGAGAACACAGCAGAATCGCACTTACATTATTTCCTTTTCTTATTGCTTCACCGGCTGCTACTTTGTTAAGAGCGCTTCCACTTGCACTTTGGGTATAGTTTCACTCTCCCTGTCTATTGGATTGTCACTCACTCCTGAAAGAACTCCTACACTGACACTGTCTTATTCATTTGCTACCTACCCGCTGGATTATCACTTAATCGCTTCAAGAAGCCTCATCTGATCTTCCTGGCCACTGCACGACGTGGGATTGGATTCTGGACACAGACTTTCTTTTGGGGAACTTTTGTGGAACTTGTGACTCTTACTTTAGGATTGCTTGGATTTGTTTTCACCCATCACCTTTGAGGATCTGCACTGACTTGTTATATTTTAGTTGCGCCCTTGTTTCGCCCGGGTTAGATTTTGGTTCTTCCTGCACTACAGAAGAGAATATTCACCCTGCACCTGACGTTTAGATCCGTACAGGTATGGGCCCGATACCATAGGATCAAAGGTAAGAGTTTGGGAGTGTGGCATGTTGCAGTGATACTTTGTAATTATACATCGTGACCTGTGTACCTATGTGTATTTTCCCATTTTAGCTCTGTTGCTGCCCGGCCTTTTCACCTGAGCCCCTGGTCTGGCAGGTTGTTTCTATTCTCTGCAGACCACGTTCTCTGGGGGAAAGTATCTCCCTGAAGGAGACCCCAAGTGTCGGACATTGTGGGACCTGATTCCTGACATTATCTCTCAACTCATCAATTTGGGTTTTTAAATCAATTAAGGCAGCTTCTGTTCCGTGTAGTGGACGGAAGCCAGATTGTCTGGCTCCTAGGAGCTTATGCTGTTCGAGGTATTTTTGAATCTGGATGTAAGCGGCTTTGTCCAGTATTTTAAGTAGGAATGGCACCGTGGTAATAAGGCAGTAATTAGTCGGGATGAGAGGGTCTAGTGTCTGCTTCTTAAGGAGTGGGAGCACCCAGTAATGTTTTAGGTTGGCAGGGATGGTGCTTGATGCAAAGGAAGCATTAATCAATTTGGAAATTAATGGTGATAGGTCTCTGGCAGCGTCTTTTATTAGCTGTGCTGGGCAAATATCACGTTTGCATTTGGAAGGTTTTGAGCGGATGAATGATTTTTTTCTACCTCTAAGGGAGAGGTTTTAGAAAAATGAAATTTGTTATGTGCCGCGAATTAGTCATTAGACGGCAGGATATTGGGCATGTACTGTGAGTTCAGCATGTCTGTTTTTTGCTGTATTTTATTTTGGAGCGTATGTATTTTATTTGCTAGAGCATGTTGGATATCTGCACACCAGGGCTTGTCCGTAGTAACTGTATCGGGTGTGGCTATTGGTGACTCTAGTTCTTCAGTATGGAAAAAAGGTCCTTCATGCTGGAGTTGGAATTGGCAATGCGTTCATCATAAGAATTCCATTTTGCTAGGCAGACTTCATTTTTATAGTGCGAGGAGATGGAAGTTAGTTTTATTTTATTTTCGTTAGATGGGCATAGTCTCTTAATTGTGGCGTAAACCATTTATTTAGGTGGGCGGAGGGGCGATTTTATCCAATGTGGTGAGCATGATATTATATTCGTGGACTAGAATGCTAGGGTCTAAATTGTATGGCAGTGCATTTAGAGTGGGTAGGATGGCAGGGATTACTTTATCCACTGTAATGCTCTTTTTGTTTCCGGTTAAGTATGGTGGCGCTAACAGCGGGGCCACAGGAGATGGTCTGGATGTTAATAGGTTGAAGGACACAAGTGAGTGGTCTGTCCAGGGTTGAGGAGAAATGGAAGAGATAGTAGCTGTGCAGTTATAATCCGCTATCCAGTCCAATGTTCTCCCCTTCATATGGGTAGGTTTATTGCCTTTTTGAGACCGACCTAGCGCGTTCATGGTATTGGCTATATCTATGGCTTGTTTATCCATAGGATCATTAAAGCCTATGTTAAAATCCCCTAGTAAGAGTAGTTGAGAAGTCGGTTTGAGGTTGTTGGCGATTATACTGTGCAAATCCTCCTCATAGGTACTGAGAGGACCTGGAGGTCTGTACATTAGATGAATGGTAAGTGATTGTGTATTGTTTATCTGGAATTTAGCAGAAAGGTTTTCACAAGATTGCAAGGTTTGAGTAGGGGCTATTCTGAGGGAAAGGCTCAATTTGGAAATAATGGCAATTCCGCCACCTCATGAGCCATCTCGGTCTGGTCTAGTTATAGTATAGCCTTCTGAGATAGCTAACATGAGTGATGGGCCCTGCTGCATATGTAACCAAGTCTCAGTTATCGCTAGGAAATCCAGATTACCTTCTATGATTAGATTAGCTATGTCAAGGGCATGGGCGACAAGCGATCTCACGTTGAGAAGTGCTCCTTCGAGTGGTAGTACCTCAGTTGCAGCTTTGACCTGGATAGGAATAGATCTAATTGTATCTGTAGGCTTGAGCTTATGTCTTTTAGTTTGGAAGGCATTTATATTAGAGGCAGATGGTGGAGGTGGCAAGTTAGTATGGTTATGTTTCATACTGTACTGGTAGTTTGTTTTCAGATTTGTTGGTGGTAGGGCTCTTCTCAGTGGCTCATACAATTTAGTGAGTCTGGCACAGATTTTAGAGTTTCTATCAGATACGGTGCATGGGAGAGAGGTGTAGGCTTCTATCCCTGAGGCACCTGTAACGCTCACCTGGTATCTACGGGGACGTCACTCAGCCTGTTCTGACCTCTTACGACCTTGAACCCTTCCCTGGAGTCTACTTGACTGGAGACTGGGCCTTGTTTTCTTGGAAAGTGTGCTCTCCGTCCTGCTTTCCGCACAGGGGCGCGTTGATTGATGCGGGCTCATTGCTGCCTAGTCACTTCACTGGCAAGAGTCCGACAGGTAAGTATAATGAGTCTTTTGAACAGTTCTCTAACTTCGTTCCTTTCCTTCCTTAGATGATGGCTGGCGTCCGGGGATGGCGACGTGCTGCTGAGATGAGTAGCGCTGAAGGTGAGTGAGAGCGCGATGCATCCTTTTCATATTTTTATTGAACTGAGTTCTTTTTCTGTGTCTTTTAGGTGCCGCAATGTTTTCAGCATGGATGCCGGTTATGAAGAAGAAATGCGGTGAGTAAGCGCGGTATGCGGCGCCTCTAGATGTTTCCACGCTAACCTAGAGTGTCTTTTCCCTCTTGCAGATGGATGAGAAGTTCCGGAGACACAGTTCCCCAGGGCGGCTGGGATTCAGGTAAGCGTTTGAAGCTCGTAAAGTCTTTAAAAATAAGCGAAGATTTGCAGAATGCTTACTAATGCCTTTTTTCTGTTCTTTTCCCTTTTCCTTAGGAAGCGGTGTGCTGGGATGGGAATGACACCGCCGAAGATGCCCGCAGAACAGAAGGAGCGATGAATGATGGGCAGAAGCGCCGCAAGGTAAGGCTATTCCTAACAGTGTTCTTGTTCTTGCAGGAGCTGAGCGCAGTACTAAAGATGCAGGCCTACTGGGGACCGATCCGAACACAGCGAGTGTCACGCTGCAGGTGCAGAAAACACAAAGCATGTTTCTCAGCCTGGGCGTGGCTTAAATAGTCTCTGGGTATCCCAGGTGTCTCTGGGCTGAACCACACCCAACAGACTTGACTGCACATGCAGTTCTGGGAACCTAAATATGTGGGGGCATCCATCCTGTCCTCATCAATGCACTACAAGTCCAATCCCCAATGTTATCCTATGGGAGTGAGTGAGTCTGGTGCCACAAGCGCCAAGTCTGACTCCAAGTGGGTCTTTGGAGGGATGGAGAGGCCCTTGAGGGCCATGTAGGTGATCGTGGCCTGGCTCCAGTCTGACATCTTGGAGGGCTGGGGACAGCAGGGGCAGGAAACATGACAGCACCACAGTGTTTAGATTGGAAAGTGGTGGGATTATTCAGAGCTATCTTGGGCAAGGTAAGTGAGATAGGGTCTGGTACTGAAGAAGGGAGCTCAGTATGACATTCCTGATTCATGGTAACAGAATGTATAGTTGCAGCCATTATGCAGTAGTAAATCATTAGACATCTTTCCCAACTGGTCAAAATATGGTACAGGTGGGGTGCATGGGACCAAGTCTGTGCTAGGAGCAGTAAGCATGCAATGCAACTAGTGCCTAGGTCTGGTCAGAGCTAAACAATAACTATGCAGTGCAGGTAGGGCACACGGAACCAGGCCAAGGCTAAAAATAATGACTATGCAATACAAATAGGGCGCATGGGAACAGGTCAAATCTGGGAGCGAAAAATAGGAAGGACATTAATGCATACATGAGGCAAACGTCTGATCAGCATACACATCTAGGCAGTACCATATACTAGTTACAAAGGCAGAGATGCTTGGATAAGGAGCTGGTAAGTGAGCATAAATCAAATCGGGTGCAAATGGCAAAAATACATACACGTACGCTCGGTCAACACGAGTTGGGATGCAGTAATGTGCAAACGAGATATGTGGGTACTGAACTGCAGATAAGTAGCAGAATAAAAGTACATAGGTCGCGAGTTATCTAGATCAGGGAGTCACAGTTTGGGGAGTATTACTCGAACGGCGTCACTGTTGGCACTATTCAGTATGCAGCGGGTGGACGGGCACGGGCATAAAATAGAGTTGCAATGGTAATGTACTATGTGACAGGGGCACAAACCGGATGGTCAAATCAAAAAGTCAATGATGGCAAGAGTCAGCGGCTGGGCACGGGTCTGTAGAAAGTTACCTTGATATTGTACTGCACAGGATCATCCGGATCATGCAGGTGTTCTGGCAAACGGCATGACGGCTGGTGACAGGCTGTGAACAGGTGCTGGCCTCGTCACCCCAGGCCTTGCTGAGGTGGGCCGGCTTCCGCCTGCCGGCTCACGGGTTAGGCTCCTTAAAATGGCCTGGAAGCCAATCGGTGCCGTATGGAGAAGCCTGGGGCTGGGATTAAATGGAAAATGGCTATGCAGCACGGCGTGCGGCCATCTTGGAAGGTGCTTCCTTCCTCGTGTTAAAAAATGGAGTCCTCTGGGCATGCACTATGAATGCACACCAGTGCAGGGCATCAGAGCCTGGGGCAAGTTGGCAGGGTGCTATAAAGCACAATAGGGCATTTGTGGTGACAAATCGTGGCGATTCCGATGTGATTTGTATAAGACGCGCGTGCCATACTATTTTACCTGCATTCTGGGAGTTTTCGTTCATCCGCGCGGTTTAGTGAAGAGAAGCGGGGTGAAGCGGGGCGGAGCCGCGAGCAAAGCCGCTTACTTTAGGCAGCCGCCCCGCTCTCGGCGTGTGTATGTGGAAAGTCGGCTCGCGTCTCCGCCGCCGAACACGGAGAGATTTAGGACCCTGAGGCATAGAGTCTGCCTCTAAATCTTCCTGTCATCCTCCACGGCTCTCTAACGCTCATTTATGTGCAAAATATAGCGAAACGGAGCGGAGAGACGTGTGATACAGTTCTTGAGGAGTTTTAAAAAAAATATATATATATTTTATATTTACCAGTGAACGTTGGCTTTAGTTCACACAGGACACAGCTAGAGAAATAGAGGCGCAAAACACGTTTGAGGGCAGTCGTTGATTCGCATTGCTTGGGGTTGGAGGGGGGGGTGGTTTTGCCATTTGCAAACTATGTATTTTTCAGAATAACACACAGATTCCTCTCCCACCCCCATAAGGGGAAGTAGGGTTGTCATACGCATTAACTAATTCTAGTAATTTGTCTCTTTCCGGCAGTGCCTACAGACATGTGCTCCTGATATCCGGATCGCTCTGTTTTCTTCTTCCACAAGACGGTTTCAGTTACAGTTTTCATTCTACCATATTTTTCTTGAACAGCCAAGTGCGCAGCCTTGAAAGAGGAGGTTACATCATGTTCAGGACTGTTTATATGGACAGCTATATGCCTATTGGTGGTCTGATGTCACATGTTGGTGACCCTTGGTGAACTTTGTTGGCGTCTCCTGGGAAATGGAGTTTTGTTGGTTCTTGGGACAGTTATAGAGTTTTTGTGGTTTATGTGATATTTAATGCACCTTTTGTTTGTTACGCTTACCTTTGCTCTCAGTAAGGTGCATAAATACTTGCTGCTGAGCTTTTTCTGTTTATAAATAATAAAAGAAAGGGAAGCATAATGCTCGCCTCTATGTCTTTAATAGAAATAAGAGTTTCTAATCAGTTATTATGGAAAATCTTTATTACCCCTATTAAAGTAAATCTTGTGGTTAATTTCAGGGACACAGAGGAATGTGGACCAAATTTTGAAGATACAATTTTAAGTTGAAAAAGCCTTGATGAAGGATGTTATATCCGAAACGCGTCGGCTAACAGTGAAAGGCAAATAGTGAACCGATAGAATCATTAATTGAACTGTGTTTGGATTACGGGAAAGCAATTCTTTGTTTGATTATCACGACACAGGAACAAATGTTTACGATGACGGCTAGAGCCCTACACTTTGTATTTCGTTTTTTTATTATTGAAAACCTATATAACCCTTTTTTGCTGAAATTGAACTTTATATACTTCTATTTTGTTTTAATTTTGAGTAAAAATACTTTGAAGTATCAAAAGAATTGTAGAATCACTATTTTTGAATGACTTTATTGTAAATATTAACCGAGGTCAAAATTACTATATCATATACCTTGGTATCTGTATATGCTAAGAAGCCTAGGTCGTCATTTTACCCCAATCGAGTGCATAGGGGTTATCTGGCATATATTTGAATTGTCTCCTTGTGCCAGGAGACAATACCCCCTTGCACCAGAAGTTATAGAACTTTGTTTGAATATAATTACAGCGTAATTGAATAACGTGAAAGATAATTGAGTTACAAAGTAGTGCCCCTCGATGTATGATTGCGTTCCCTTTGTCTACTTTTGATGGGCCCACATCGGGGCCAACAATATCATGGTGACTGGTTCCTGGTGCATCTTGTGCACATTCTTGTTGAGTAAGGGAGTTGGGGCGGGGGAGTGGAGGAGGGGCGGGGGAGTGGAGGAGGGGAGAGAAGCGTAAACAAATTTCCCTGTCCATGTTATCCAGAGACCGTTCCCCTTGGATTGCTTCTGAGGGTACCTGGAGGCGTAATCCGGGCATCATGAGTTCTCCAGAGTTGCGAACAAGTCAATCTCTGGGAAGCCCCATTCTGCGAAAACATTGGATACAATGTCTTTGTGTAGTCGCCATTCATACCCTAAGGGCAGTTTGCAGTCTCTGCTGAGCAAGTCTGCCAGAAGATTAAGTTCATCTGGAACGTGTAGAGACTATAGGAATATCCCAAATGTTCTGGGACAGTTTGGATAGTCCTGAAGAGTGAGTGCCCCCTTGCTTGCTCAGGTAGTACATGGTGTGGTGCTGTCCGTGAGGATCAGTACTGTCTTTGCCTGCAATTGTGTCTGAAAAGCCTTCAGCGCATTGAACACCACTAACAGCTCCAACAGGTTTATGTGGTTGGATGCTACTGCTGGGGACCAAACGCTGTGCTCTGAGGGATGCGTCCGTCGTGAGAGTGGCTTCTACTACAGGGGTGGTGAAGGTCTTCCCCTTCAAGAGGTTTTCCCTCAACCACCACTGCGGAGAGAGAACGAAGGCTGCGGAGACAACCACTAGATCGTCCCATTTTCCGCTGGCCTGACACCACTGGCTGTTGAGCCACTCTTGCATGGGCCGCATGCGCAAACATGCCTGAGGAACTAAGTAAATGTAGAATGCCATCATCCCTAACAATTGCATGGTTTTGCGTACCGACACCTCTCGACTGGCTACATACAGAGGGATCTTAAACAGCATGTTCTGAACCCTCTCGTTGGAGGGGAAGACGAGGCCGTCTTCTGTTTGAATCAGGGCCCCCAGAAACTGTTTGACTTGGCTGGGGTCGAGGCTGGATTTTTTCTCGTTTATGGAGAATACCAGACTGAATAGTAGGTCTAACATCCTGGGGGTGTTTGACAGGCATGTTCCATAAAAGTCCCCTGTTATGAGCCAGTCGTCGAGGAAAGGATAAACCGGATGGATGGCCTACGCAGGTGAGCTGCTGCAACTGCCAGCACCTTTGTAAATACTCTTGGGGCCAAGGAAATGCCGAAGGGAAGGACCTTGAAGTGATTCAGTTTGTTCTCTATCATGAACCTTAGGTATTTCCTGTGTGCCTGCAACATTGAACTATGAAAGTATGCATCTTTCATGTCCAATGTTGCCATGTAATCCCCCTGCGTTAGTAGCGGGATTACTTCTTGCAGCGTTATCTGAAATTTTTGTGGTTTGACAAATTTGTTCGCTGGGCGCAAGTCTATATTATTAGGCGCATGGTGATATTATTTTTGGGTACAAGAAAGTACACTGAATAAATACCCTTGTTTACCTGTAAAACGGGGACAACTTCGATTGTGCCCTTTTCCTGCAGGATCTCGACCTCTTGCAGCAAGATCTTCAGGTGTTCTGATGTTTAGACCCCCTGAATCGAGGCAGCCGGCTGAACCCGATGCAATAACCGTGGGTGACTGTCTTGAGCACCCACTGATCTGTGGTAATCCCCTCCCATGCGTGTAAGAATAATTGTATACGTCCCCTGACTGGGGTGGCATGGGAGGGGACCCGGATATGCGAGTCATTTCTGACTAGCGACCGGGGAGCCTCTAGGGGTGGCATTGCGACCCCTTCCTTTCCCACAGTGCTGCCCTCTAGGGGGATACTGAGTGGAAGCACCAGACCCTTGTCCTGAGGACCATGTGTTACCCGTTCCATATTGGTTATGTGGGTACGCGAGTAGGACTGTTCGCGAAAGGAGCGGCGAGAACTCCCACCTCGCTGCTGAAGGGCTTTTGAGTGATCCAATTTAAAGATTTCAAAGTCTCATGTTATTTTTTCACGGTTTCCAGCGCCTCATCTACAGCCTTGTCAAACAGGTTGGACTCCTCCACCGGTTTGTTGATGAGACGCTTGCGTCTCAGCCTTGAACCCTGAGTTCCTTAAACAGGCGTGTCTTTTCAAAAGAGTATCCTGGGCCAGAGTTCTCCCTGCTGTTTCCGCAGAATCTATGGTTTTTAAGGATATTATGATTTACTTGTCTACCCTCCGACACCACCATGAGCAGACGTGAGCGTAGTGGTTCGAAGACTTCCTGCAGGCCCTCCTGTAGCTGGTTCCACTGTACATCGCAATAATTGGCCAACAGTGTGGTATTGTTGGCCATCCTGGTGGAATACGCTGCCGCAGTAGTGACTCGTTTCCCTAGGGCATACTGTTTTTTGCAGTCCTTCTCCGGCGTTGCCTCACCCGTGGACAAAGGTACCCCTGCTCTCTTTCTTGTTGTAGTGACCACGAGTGAATCTGGGTTGGCATGTCCCCAAATATAAAGAGGGCCTGTAGGGGAGGGATGAAAAAGTTTCTCTACCCCGGGGTTCACAGCCCTTGTCTGTGAAAGTTGTCAGTAAAGAAGGGGCAATGCGCCTCTTACTGGAGTTTAGCAAATGGATAGCCTGACTGGCAGGTGGCTTCTCCTTTAGAATATCCTCCACAAAGTAAGAGTCCTGCACCGCTTCTTATGTGGCTATTTGAAAATGTTCAGCAGCTTTTTTCAGAATGCCATTAAATGCCATCGGGTCATCTATGGGAGATGCCTGGCGCAGAGGTGGGGAAGCGGGAGGACCCATGCATATTGTGTCAGGATCTGGTGTATTGGTAGGTGACAACCATGATGGGATATTTACCGGTGGGTCATCTCCCCAATCTGGGGCCTGCTGAGTGTGATCCTCAAATGGACCATCTTCTTGTAAAAAGGGGTCTTGGGGAACCTCATCCTGATCTGTCAGGTCAAAGACCTCCTCATGAAAAGGGCAGGAGGTCCTTTGAAATTTAGAGACTGAAGGGTAAAGCTCCTCACTAGGCCTTTTGGGCGTGGTAAAGAAGTCCACAAATTGCAAGCCTATGCATACACCCCTCAAACCTATACCTGGTCCATAAAGAGGAGCCAGAGGGGTCCAGATGGGGGAAGGGCTCCTCCTGGGGATCTACCTGCTTAGAACGTCGAGATTTATCGGAGAGAGTTCCAGATAAGGCATGGGGGCTCTGAGCATAGTCTTCCCGTCGACCTGTCCTTCGTATTATTGCGCATCGAAACAATCTTTGTGAGACACCCGTGGAAGTTCGGCGTCTCTCGGAGGGGTTTCGGCTGTTCAAACAGCTTTGCCGAAGATTTCAACGTAACCTGAACCTTATGCGTCGGCGTGCTCTTAAGAGGTGTCTCGACGCCCTTGTCTGCGGAATGCCCGGACGCATGTCGCTTACGCGGTTGAGGGGAGGGCTGCCGACCGCATGAATGGGCAGGTATAATCGAGGAGCTCGACGTACCCGTTGGCGCCTTGGACCGTCCCAACAAATGCGTTGAGACGGTACTGTGGGTTGTGTGCTTAGTTTTATGTGTAGCGGGTGCGTCCCTATCGCCGGGATGTACACTCCCCATAGAAGAACCATCGTCCTGCCTGCCGGGGCCGGACGATTCGGTGCGTAACCGCTCCGATGAAAGGTCGATGTCATCCGTATCGGAGCCACAGACGTCACTTAACTCCTCATCACTCACAGTGCCTGTGTCGGCGGGGGAGCTACCCTCGGCCTGCAGCATGGCGTAGGCCACCGACCGTTTCACTCAACGCTCTTCGATGGCCATATGACGCAAGAGCTGACAAGACAGACAGGACGCCTCGTGGTGAACTAAAGGGGGACACTTATTGCACCTATTGTGCATATCTTTCCTTTACAAGAAGGGCAAAATTTAAAGGGTGTCCTGTCCATAGCTCAGATTTATAATAGCGATGGCAAAACCAGAGGGTCAAAGAGAGGGGAAAGGGAAATACATTCCTGAAAGAAATGGAAAGTCCTGGACCCCACTCTCCCTACTGCATAGGCCGGCCGAAGGCCCGGCCACACGATAGACAGCATCGACCGGAGAACCAGCCATCGAAGTCCAGGGTTGTCTTCCGATATCTTTGGTGGTGGCAAACAAGAAGTCATTGATGAAGGGGACGAATATATATATATATATATATATATATATATATATATATATATATATATATATATAGATATATGTATAGATAGATATATGTATAGATAGATATATGTATAGATAGATATATATATAGATATATAATATATATACATATTTATTCTGTCCATATATTCAGCCATTCATGACTTGAATTTTCCCGTTTTTTAACCCCATATATGCATGATGAACTCCCTAAGTATATGTATACATTGTGAGACTACTGACCATGAGATTTCATACATTTAGCAAACGTATGGACCTAGCGCACTTTCTAAATTCAACTCGTGGGACTAATTATTGAGACGGTATGACTTAGCCGAGTATGCCAACAATAACGGCATTGGTTTTCTCTAATGGCCCATCATAAAGGGTTTTCATTTGACAGCGGCATTTGCTACCGGCTGTGGTTTTATCCATTGCATGTTTGTATTTTACACGCATTGTACACGCATAGTTTTCCGTCTCTTTTTTGAGTTCCCACTTTATTGAATTTCGCGGCTGTGCAGGCTATTTGTCAGTTTAAAATTGGTGATTGCTGATTGATATCACACAGTGTTGTACTTTATTTATTTGATGGTACATCAAAGCACATGCTGCCATTTGCAAATTCCAATATGGCCGCCAAGTGAATTATACATTATATTGTCGTGTGTCTAGGTCCTCTCTATGCACTGTTACCATAGAGTTCAAGTGTTGCTTAAATGAGTCTTCCCTCTATGTTCTCCCTACTTATGTGATCAAGCGGTCGGAGGACCGCGAAACGCGTTGTTGTGCTCTTCAGGTTCACCTCTCTGATGCACTTTGATTAAATAAAGGACATTTGGTGCTGACTGTTTTTGCAGTCTGAGCCCTTCATTTTGCCGACGACTGGATTCTCCTGATTCAGCTACTTTGTGGAGTGCAATCCATTGGTTTTGCCCTGTTCCGGGCTGAACTTTCGTTTGGAAATATATATATGGGATACATTACTCACCGTAATCGTATTTCTGATGCTTGTATCTGCTTAGATTCACACGCTGTGCATAGGCCGACATCTAGTGGAAGCTGCGGAGTATTACAGTTTGTTTTTCGAAACTCGAAAATGGGCGTCGACACAGGCGTGCCAGTAATACTATCCCTAGTGTGACGTCCACTGTACCCAAGATCCCTCACGCGTCTAGGATCCTCAGATTGTATTTTTTCTGACATGAGGAAGCATGAGGAGTAGCGTGAGTACAGATAATCCAAGCAGATAGACAGAAAGGTAAGACTACAAGCAATCATGCGCCTTCTCTCGGAGGGGAGGAAGGGTGGGTCGCATGTGAATCTAAGCAGATACAAGCATCAGAAATACGATTACGGTGAGTAATGTATCCCTTCTGAGGCTTGTGGAATCTGCTTAGATCACATGCTGTGCATAGATTAGCGAGCAGTACCAGAAGAAGGAGGTGGGATGTGAGAAGGGTCATGAGCAAACAGGTGTCTTAGAACCGCTTGTCCCACTTGTGTATCTGTCTTGGAATGAGTGTCAATGCAGTAATGCTGAGTAAAAGTGTGAATAGAGCTCCAAGTAGCTGCTTTGCAAATGGTGTCGAGGGGAACATTTGCAATGAAAGCAAGAGTGGCCCCAATGCCTCTAGTAGAATGGGCCCTTGGCGTAAAAGGCAGAGTTTTTCCAGAAAGAGAGTAACACAGCTGTATACAGTTGATAATCCACTTCGAGATCGCGCCTTTAGAGACGCGATCCCCCTCTCTGCCTGTAGCTACGGAGACAAACAGTTGATCTGTTTTCCTTAGCGGTCTGGTTTTATTTACATAGTAGAGGACCGCCCTACGCACATCAAGGGTGTGTAGTTTCACCTCAGCTGAGCTTTGCGGGTTCTGGAAGAAAGCCGGAAGCTCGATGGACTGGTTTACATGGAACTTAGATATAAATTTAGGTGAGAACCTAGGGTGTGTGCGTAAAACCAGTTTGTCTTTGTGGATAGTAAAGAAAGGATCCTGCACTGACAGAGCCTGAATTTCACTGACCCTTCTTATAGAGGTAATGGCTACTAAGAAGGCCGTTTTATAAGTCAGGTGTTTAAGACTACTTTTATGCATGAATTCGAAAGGGGGGCCCATGAGCTTAGCTAGCACCACATTGAGGTCCCATCCTGGCGGTGGGTTCGAAATAGGAGGGTGAAGTCTCTTTACTCCTTCCATGAAGGCTTTAACTACTGGTACTTTCCACCACGATACTTTGTTATGGGATGTGGTGTAAGCCGAGAGGGCTGCCAGGTGTACCTTTAGAGAGTTAAATACCAAACCTGCGTCCAGCAGGTGGGGCATGTATGTTACAACGTTGGAAGGAGTGCAATCAACTGGGTTGATTTGTTTATTCTGCCACCAAATAACAAATCTCTTCCACTTGTCAAAGTAACAGTGCCTTGTGTTTGGTTTCCTGGATTCTTTTAGGATGTCCATACACCTCTGTGGTAATTTGAGATGCCCAAACTCTATGACCTCAGGAGCCATGCTGCCAGGTTCATTGAGTTGGGTTCCTGGTGCACTGTTTGACCTTGCTGCTGGGACAGTAGGTTGTACCAGGCTGGGAGTTTGATGGGTTCGCACACCGCCATCCTGCGTAGGTGTGGAAACCATGGTTGTCTCGCCCACATGGGAGCAACTAGGATGAGCGTCATCGATTCCTTGTTCATCTTGTACACCACCTTCCTGATGAGAGGAGTTGGTGGAAAAGCGTACGCAAACATCCCTGACCAGTTCATCCACAGGGCGTTCCCTTGGGAGTCTGGCTGGGGGAATCTGGATGCAAATCTTGGGCATTGTTTGTTTTCGCTTGTGGCGAATAGGTCTATAGTGGGGAAACCCCACTGAGAGAAGAGATCTTCTCTGTGAATCTGTGAAGGACCCATTCGTGTTCTTCTGGGAGGGAGTCTCTGCTTAGGGCATCCGCTAGGGAATTGAGCTCCCCTGGAACATGTTGTGATGACAGGAAGATGTTCCGTCTGAGTGCCCATATCCCTATTTTCTGGGCAAGCTTGGACAGATTTGGCGAACGAGTCCCTCCTTGTTTGTTCAGATAGAACATGGCTGTCGTGCTGTCCGTCTGGATCTGCACCGACAAGTTTAGCAGATGGGGCTCGAACGCCCGAAGCGCTCGGAATACTGCCAGAAGCTCTAGCAGGTTGATGTGGTTCTTGGCTACTGAGTGAGACCAGAGACCCTGAGCTGTGTGGTGGAGATGGTGAGCTCCCCACCCAGTCAGGCATGCATCTGTAGTCACCACTGCCTGTACTTCGGGATCGTAAAAGGGTTTTCCCTTTGCGAGATTCTCTCTTGTCCACCAGTGTAAGCTCTGTACGAGTGTTGGCGAAACGACCACTAGATCGTCCCACTGACCACTTGCCTGAGACCACTGTTTCGCCAACCATTCCTGCATGGGACGCATGCGCAGACGCGCGTGGGGGACCAGGTAAATGCATGACGCCATCATGCCCAGTAACCGCATTGCTTTGCGTACCGTTATTTGTTGACCTGACTGATAATGTGGGATTTGCAGTAGTATATTCCGAATTCTCTCTTCCGAAGGGAAGGTCAACCCTTTCTGAGTATCTAGGATTGCTCCTAGGAACTGTTTTGAGGTGCTTGGCACCAGACTTGACTTCTTCTCGTTGATAGAGAAGCCTAATTCGTGGAGGAGGTTGATAGTCCTCTGAATGTTTGACCTGCAAATTCCTGGGGTTTCCCCCGTTATGAGCCAGTCGTCCAGATAAGGGTACACTGGGATTGCCTCCATGCGTAGGTGTGCAGCTGCCACCGCCAGTACCTTGGTGAATACCCTTGGTGCTGAAGCTATCCCGAAGGGCAGTACCTTGAATTGGTAGTGGCGGCTGTCCACCTTGAAGCGCAAGTATTTTCTGTGCGCTGGGAGCATGGAAATATGAAAATAAGCATCTTTCATATCCAAGGTTGCCATGTAATCCCCCTTTTTTAGGAGGGGGATTACCTCTTGTAGCGTGGTCATACGGAATTTTTGGGGCTTGACATACTTGTTGGCAGGCCGTAAATCCAATACTGGGCGCATTGTCAAATCTTTCTTTGGCACAAGGAAGTAAGTTGAATAGATACCCTTGTTTACCTGGTGTCCTGGGATGAGTTCTATCGCGTCCTTTTCTAGCAGAATGGCGATCTCCTCGAGAAGGATCTTCTGATGTGTTAAGGAGTGTATTCTTTGTCGTGGAGGGTGGTTCCGGGGACGCTGCAGTAATTCTATACAATATCCTGTGGACACTGTTGACAGCACCCATCTGTCTGAGGTGATCCCTTCCCAAGCCTGGGTGAAGTTGGAAATGCGTCCCCCTACTGGGGTTGCGTGAGAAGGGACCCTGAACTGAGCGTCACTGCTTTGGTGGAGGCGTGCCACCTCCCTTGTTGGGGCTGCCTCTGCCTCTTCCACGACCTCTCTTGTTACCCCTGCCGTAACTCTGGGTAGACTGCTGGTTGTTGTTCCATTGTGTACCCTGTCCTTGGGCATAGTTGCCTCTTTGTGAATTTTGGCCGCGTGTGCGACGAAAATTACTGTTCCCCCTCTGGTTAGGGGGTTTGTTGGTAAGCTGGCCAAGGGATTTGAGAGTCTCGTATTCGTCCTTGGCATTTTTAAGTGCGTCTTCGACCGCTTTCCCAAACAATAGATCGGGTTCCACCGGCTTGTCTATTAATGAAGCCTGGGTTTCTGTTTTGAACCCCGACTGCCGTAACCACGCATGTCTCTTGATAACAGTACCTTCTGCTATCAATCTTCCTGCGTTGTCCGCGGCGTCGAAAGTTGCTTTTAATATGCAACCAGACACGGCTCTCCCTTCTGCCGAGATCCGAGCCAAGTGGCCCTTTAACGGTTCAGGAGCAGAGGCTATGAGCGCCGCGACCTCTTCCCATTGATGGCAGTTGTAACTTGCCAACAGGGTGGTGGAGTTTGCAATCCTTGCTTGGTAGGCGGACGTTGAGGCTACCTTCCTGCCAAACCCGTACAGTTTTTTGCTCTCCTTGTCGGGAGGAGCTTCTGACGACGATAAGGGTGTCCCAGCCCTCTTCCGAGTGTTGGTAACCACTAGGGAGTCTGGTTTAAGATGTCCTCTTATATAAAGAGGGTCAGACTGGGCTGCCCGAAAAAGTTTTTCAACTCTGGGGTTGACGGCTCTGGTGAGGTTAGGATTCACCAGGGATGGATCTATTCTACGTTGGATGGATTTAAGGATAGGGATGGTCTGAGCGACCGGCCTCCTCTCTCCCACCAACTCTTCTGCGAAGTCCCTTTCCTCCTGTACACCATGGGTGTCGATGTGAAAGTGTTCTGCTGCGCGAGCGAGAACTTCATTAAGGAGGGGCTGGTTATCAACTGGCGAGTCGGTAACTGGGGCTTCGCTCTCTACCGGGGAATCTACTCTGTAAATTTCCTGCTCATCTTCTATCTCCTCCAGGTCCTCATCATCCGCATAGTATTCAGTCCCGGTTTGTTCCTCCATAATTTCAAACTCCTGGTCCCTTTCAGGGAAAGGCTGTCCTTGGTATCTGGGGTGTGGAGTAGAGTATGGAGTAGAATAATGCTGCACCTCTAAGGGTTCAGGTCTTTCGAACCGGGCCTTTTTACTTAGGGGGATAGGATCAGAGGAGCCTGAGGGTGTGGCCCCTTGAGGGTCATACGAAAGGAAATGTTCTGGGTTTTTGTCATAAAAATCAGCTAAGGAAGACATCCTTGACATGACCCTGTCTATGTCTTCACTGGACCATTCTTTGGAACAGGGTATGACTTTAGTAGGCAACTTAGAGGACTTAACAAGGGTACCCTTGCTGGATGTTGATGTCCCAGTAGATTTGTGTTTGTCTGTCTGCCTAGGAGTGGAAGGCTGTGCTTTCCGCTGTTTCCCCCCCTCCCCGTGCGTGGAAAAATGTTTTCCCTGCCCCTTGGAGGCCCCAGAGACTTTCGACGCCTGGCGTCGAGGGTCGGGAGAGGTATCTGTGTGTTTCGAGCGTGGGGCCTCGCTGGTGTTAACTGCGGCCTCGGTCTCCTGGAGCGCGGCCTGGGGGTGGAAGTCGTCTTCGTCTTCCGACGATCGAACTTCCGTTAATCTAGGGAGCGAGGCACTCTTGGCAAGAGTGGATGATTGCCTTGCATCATGAGGCGATCTCGATCGAGAGCGCCCAGAGGACACCGAGTCGGACCGTTCTATCTGTGCCTCTTTCCGAGAAGTCGACGTCGTCGAGGTTCGGTTGGACTTAGTGTGCTTTGTGTGTGTAGGGTGTGTAGCGCTTGCGTCGCCGGGGGTCTTCCCCATAGCCGCCCTGCCGGACAACCTTCCGAGGTCGGGGACCTGCGCTCGGCAGTCTTTCGACGCCGTAATGCCCTCGCCGTCCGAAAGTACGGCGTCGCTGCCATCGCTGAAGGTGCCCTCCGCTGCCATGGCCGCCTGCCTGGCGTGGTGGGCCCAACGCTTTGTCGAACGGTCCTTAAGTGTCTTAGGCTTAAACCTACTACACGCTCTGCAGTTCGCTTCGGGGTGGTCCCTCGGCAAGCAGAGATTGCACGTGGCGTGCCTGTCGACCCAAGGGTATTTGCGGTTGCACTTGGGGCAGAATTGAAAAGGGGTACCCTCCATACGCACCTTGAGGCAGCGGGCTGGTAAGTGTAGGAATATATAAGGTGTACCTATATACCAAGAGTGAAGAGTATGTACCACCCCCCACTCTCCCTACTTGCAGGGCCGAGGCCAGCGGCCTACTAGGCCCGGGCTGAGGCCAGCGGCCTTCCGAGGCCCAGATTCGTCGTGCAGCAGCCGACGGTCAATGTCTTCTCCAGCCGTCGTCGAGGGTCGACGTTGGGGTGGGGAAGGATGTCAATAAATAATTTTAACTTCAATCATTAGCAAAAGTATGGCTAAGGCCAGGGGACTCCGCAAGACGCTTCCGACCAGTATGGCCGAAAAAAACAATCTGAGGATCCTAGACGTGTGAGGGATCTTGGGTACAGTGGACGTCACACTAGGGATAGTATTACTGGCATGCCTGTGTCGACGCCCATTTTCGAGTTTCGAAAAACAAACTGTAATACTCCGCAGCTTCCACTAGATGTCGGCCTATGCACAGCATGTGATCTAAGCAGATTCCACAAGCCTCAGAAATATATACATATATATATATAAATACATTACTCATCGTAATCGTATTTCTGATGCTTGTATCTGCTTAGATGCACATGCTGTGCATAGGCCGACATCTAGTGGAAGCTGCAGAGTATTACAGTTTGTTTCTCGAAACTCGGAAATGGGCATCGACCAAGAGCGTGCCAGTAATACTATCCCTAGTGTGACGTCCACTGTACCCATGATCCCTCACGCGTGAAGGACCTTCAGATTGTTTTTCTGACATGAGGAGTAGCGGGAGTACAGATTATCCAAGCAGATAGATAAGACTACAAGCATCCATGCGCCTTCTCTCAGAGGGGAGGAAGGGCGGGCACATGTGAAGCTAAGCCGGTACAAGCATCAGAAATACGATTACGGCGAGTAATGTATCCCTTCTGAGGCTTGTGGAATCTGCTTAGATCACATGCTGTGCATAGATTAGCGAGCAGTTTTAGAAGAAGGAGGTGGGATGTGAGAAGGGTCATGAACGAACAGATGTCTTAGAACCGCTTGTCCCACTTGAGTATCTGTCTTGGAATGAGCGTCAATGCAGTAGTGCTGAGTAAAATTGTGAATAGAGCTCCATGTAGCTGCTTTGAAAATGGTGTCCAAGGGTACATTTGCAATGAAAGCCAGAGTGTCTCCCGTGCCTCTTGTTGAATGGGCTCTTGGCGTAAAAGGCAGTGGTTTTTCAATAAGGGAGTAACAGCGGGATACATCTGACTCCATTTCGAGATGGCACCTTTAGAGACGCGATCTCCCTCTCTGCCTGTAGCTACGGAGACGAACAGTTGGTCTGTCTTTCTTAGCGGTCTGGTCTTGTCTGCATTGTAGAGGACCGCTCTTCGCACATCTAGTGTGTGTAGTTTCACCTCGGCAGAGCTTTTGGGTTCTTGGAAGAAGGCCGGTAGCTCAATGGACTGGTTAACTTGGAATTTTGAAATGAATTTAGGTGAGAACATAGGGTGAGTTTGTAGAACCAGTTTATCCTTATGAACAGAAAAGAAAGGATCCTGCACTGACAGAGCCTGAATTGCGCTGACCCTTCTTATAGATTTAATGGCTACTAAGAAGGCAATCTTTTAAGTCGGGTGTTTGAGACTTGCTTTATGGATGGGTTCGAAGGGGGGGCCCATGAGGTTAGCAAGCACCACATTAAGGTTCGACCCTGGTGGTGGGTTAGAAATTGGAGGGTGGAGTCTCTTTACCCCTTCCATAAAGGCTTTGACAACTGGCACCTTCCACCATGAGACTTTGGTATGGGAGGTGGTGTAGGCTGACAGCGCTGCAGGTGTACTTTGAGTGAATTAAATACCAACCCTGCATCCAGAAAGTACAGCATGTAGGTGACTATATCGGAAGGAGTGCAATCAACTGGGTTGATTTGTTTATTCTGGCACCAGATAACAAATCTTTTCCACCTATCAAAGTAAAAGTGTCTTGTATTCAGTTTCCTTGATTCTTTAAGGATTTCCATGCATCTCATTGGTAGGTTGAGATGGCCAAACTCTGACTTCAGGAGCCATGCTGCCAAGTTCATCGAGTTGGGTTGAGGATGCACACCGTTTGTCCTCTGTGATGGGAGGGAAGGTTGTGCCAGCATGGGAGTTTGATGGGTTTGCACACTGCCAGTCTGCGCAGGTGTGGGAACCACGGTTGCCTCGCCCACATGGGAGCAACTAGGATGAGCGTCATCGATTCCCTGTGCATCTTGTTGATCACCTTCCTCATGAGAGGAGCTGGGTTGGTGGAAAAGCATAGGCAAACATCCCTTACCAGTTCATCCATAGGGCTTTCTTTCCCCTTGGAGCCTGTTTGAGGGAACCTGGATGCGAATCCTGGGTATTGTCTGTTTTCGCTTGTGGCGAATAGGTCTATAGTGGGGAAACCCCACTGTGAGAAGAGGTCTCCTACGAATTCTTCATGTAAACACCATTTGTGTTCTTCTGGGAGGGGATCTCTACTCAAAGCGTCTGCTAGTAAATTGAGATCCCCTGGAACATGTTGAGATGACAGGTAAATGTTCCGTCTGAGTGCCCATGCCCACATTTTCTGGGCAAGCCTGGACAGATTTGGCAAATGAGTGCCCCCTTGTTTGTTTATGTAAAACATTGCCGTTGTGCTGTCTGTTAAGATCTGCACTGACAGGTTCAACTGGTGGGGTTCGAACGCTCGAAGCACTGTGAAGACTGCCAGAAGTTCTAGCAGACTGATGTGATTCTTGGCCACTCTGTGAGACCAGAGACCCTGAGCTGTGTGGTGAAGGAGGTGTGCTCCCCACCCTGACAGGGACACGTCTGTAATGACTACTGCCTGTATCTCTGGATCGTAAAAGGGTTTCCCCTTTGACAGGTTCTCTCTTGTCCACCAGCGAAGACTCTGTACTAGTGTTGGCGAAACGACGACTAGATCGTCCCACTGATCACTTGCCTGAGACCACTATTTCGCCAACCATTACTGCATGGGTTGCATGCGCAGGCGCGCGTGGAGAACCAGGTAAATACATGACGCCATCATGCCTAGCAAACAACGCTTTGCGCACCCTTATCTGGCGACTGGACTGATATTGAGGAATTTGCAGTAGTAGATTCCGAATTCTTTCCTCTGATGGAAAGGCCAACCCCTCTTGAGTATTTAGGACAGCTCCTAGGAACTGTTTGGAGGTGCTTGGCACCAGGCTTGATTTGTTCTCGTTGATTGAGAAACCCAATTCGAAGAGGAGGTTGATCGTTCTTTGGATGTTGGATCTGCAAATTACTGGGGTTTCCACCGTGATGAGCCAGTCGTCCAGGTAAGGGTACACTGGGATTGCCTCCCTGCGTAGGTGCACCGCCACCACCGCCAGTAGCTTGGTGAATACTCTTGGAGCCGAGGTTATACCGAAGGGCTGCACCTTGAACTGGTAGTGCTGACTGTCCACCTTGAAGCGCAAGAATCTTCTGGGCGCTGGGAACATGGAAATATGAAAATAGGCATCTTTGATGTCCAATGTTGCCATGTAATCTTCTCTTTCTAGGAGGGGGATTACCTCTTGGAGTGTAGTCATGCAAAGTTTTTGGGGCTTGACATACTTTTTTGCAGGGCGTAAGTCTAATACTGGGCGCATTGTCAGATCTTTTTTTGGCACAAGGAAGTAAGTTGAATAAATATCCTTGTTTACCTGGTTGCCCGGGACGAGTTCTATCGCATCCTTTGAGAGAAGATTTCCTTGAGGAGGATCTTTTGGTGGTCCAAGGAGTGTATTTTTCGTCTTGGAGGGTGGTTGCGGGGACGCACCAACAGTTCGATGCAGTATCCCGCGGACACTGTGGACAACACCCATCTGTCCGAGGTGATCTCTACCCATACCTGGGTGAAGGTGGAAATGCGCCCCCCTACTGGGGATGCATGGGAAGGGACCCTGAGCGGAGCGTCACTGTTTGCTGGGAGGCGTACCGCCTCTACCTGGGCTGCCTGGGCTGCCTCTCCCTCTACCACGACCCCTCTTGTTACCTCTGGCGTAACTTTGGGCAGTTTGTTGGTTGCCACCCCACGATGTACCCTCCCCCTTTGAGTAATTAGAACCCCTCTGGGAATTTTGGCCACATGAGCGACTAAAATTATTTTTTAGTTTGTTAGTTAATTTTCCCAGGGACCTTAGGGTATCGTAGTCTTCTTTGGCAGTTTTGAGTACCTCCTCTACCGCTTTCCCAAACAAGACATTTGGTTCCACCGACATGTCGATAAGAGTAGCCTGGGTCTTGGGTTTGAACCCTGACTGTCTCAGCCAAACGTGTCTCTTGATGACGGTGCTCTCTGCGATGAGCCGGCCTGCATGGTCTGCTGCATCAAAAGTCGCCTTCAGAATGCACCCGGACACTGATCTACCCTCCGACGCAATCTGGGCTAACTGGCCCTTTAGTGGTTCTGGTGCGGATGCAATGAGGGCAGCTACTTGCTCCCATTGGTGACAATTATAACTTGCCAGCAGAGTGGTAGTATTCGCCTGGTAAGCAGAAGTGGAGGCCACTTTCCTTCCTAGAACATATATCCTCTTGCTCTCCTTGTCTGGGGGAGCTTCAGATGATGCTAGAGGTGTCCCCGCTCTTTCCTGGTGGTAGTAACTACCAATGAGTGGGGCTTAAGCTGACCCCTTATGTAAAGTGGGTCGAAGGGGCGGCCCTGAATACATTTTCAATTCTGGGGTTGACTGCCGGGGTTAGGACAGAGGGGTCAATTCTGCGTTTGATAGGCTTCAGAATTGGTATGGCTTGGGCAATGGACTTCTTGTCCCCGATGATTTCCTCTGCAAAGTCCCTCTCTTCTTGAGCCCCTTGAGTGTCTATCTGAAAGTGCTCTGCAGCTTTAGTTAAGACCTCATTCACATTGACCGGTGGATCTTTGGGAATAGGTGAGTCTAGACTATAGGCCTCTGCCTCATCTTCCTCCTCCACATCCTCATTGTCTCTGTAATAATCGACCCCTGCTTGGTCATCCAGTATTTGTATGTCTGGGTCTTCAGCATACTGATGGTAAGGTTGAATAGAGAGTGGGTCTGAAATCAGACCCTGAGCTGGAGTCTCATTAATAGGTCTCTTACTAGGAGGCTGAGGGTCTTTGGATCCTGAAGGAGTAGAGGTGTCAGGGGTATTCTGAGAGCTCAGAAAATAATCAGGGTTTTTCCTCATAGAAATTAGCCATAAAAGACATTCTTCTCATCACCCTGTCGATGTCATCAGAGCTCCATTCCCTGGAACTGGGAATGAACACCTCTTGCTGAGGTTCCTCTTCTATTCCCATATCCTATGTAGTGGGAGGGACAACTTTGGGCCTAGTGACAGGGTCAGGGGTCTTAGATTTACCTTTATCCAAAGATTTATGTTTGTCCTTCTGGACCTGGGGTACAGATGTTTTCTCTGATGACTTCTTCTGCGGTTTCTCCCCTTTACCATGAGTAGAGGCATATTTCCCCGAGTCTTTGGCCTTCTCTGAATCTTTCGACGCCTGGCATCGAGATTCGGGGGTGAGTTGGCTAGGTTCTGTGTGTCGAGGCTCGGAGGCAGACTTGGAAAGGACTGCCGGAGCCGACTTTAAGCGTGCTGCTTGGAGGTAGAGGTCAGTTTCGTCTTCGGTGGCCATACCTCTGTAACTTTGGGGAGCGAGGCACCTTTGGCAATCGTGGACGGTTGCCGTGAGGCAATCGTGACCTGGAACGCCCAGAGGACACCGAAACTGTGGACCGCTCTCTTTGTGCCTCTTTCTTCCGATCACTCGACACGCGTGTCGAGTCTCGGCTGGGGCTAGTGTGTTTAGGTGCAGTAGTGTGGGTAGCGCTCATGTCGCCGGGTGTAGTCCCCATAACTGCCCCGCCGGACAATCCTCCAAGGCAGGGGACTCGCGGTTGGGTGTCTATCGACACCCCTGTGCCCTTGCCGTCCGATACGGCGGCATTGCTGCCATCACTGAAGGAACCCACCGCCTCCATGGCCTCGAGCTGCCTGGCGTAATGGGCCCAATGTTTAGTGGAGCGGTCCGTTAGTGTTTTAGCTTTAAAGAGCTTACACGCTCTGCAGTTAGCTTTGGGGTGATCCCTAGGCAGACAGAGATTACAGGTGTTATGCTTATCTACCCAAGGAAACTAACGGTTTCACTTGGGACAGAATTTAAATGGAGTACTCTACATATGTTACTTTATGGCAGCGGGATATGTAGGAAATAAAAGAGTGCGAATATGTCCACCCTCCACTCTCCCTACTCGCAGGGCTGAGGCCAGAGGCCTTCTGAAGCCTGGGCCGAGGCCAGAGGCCTTCCGAGGCCCAAAGTCCGCCGTGCAGTCTCGATGGCTGTTCGTTGTTCGGACCGGCGTCGATCTTCGGAATCTCGACGTGGGATTTAAAGAACGGGGAATTTTAGATGAATTATGACAAAATGGCTGAAAGTCAGGGAACTCCGCAACTATGTTTTTTTCTGCCCTACTTGTTGGAAGCAATCTGAGGGTCCTACAGGCGTGAGGGATCATGGGTACAGTGGACGTCACACTATGAATAGTATTACTGGCACGCCCTAGGTCGACGCCAATTTTCGAGTTTCGAAAAACCAACTGTAATACTCCGCAGCTTCCACTAGATGTCGGCCTATGCACGGCATGTGATCTTAGCAGATTCCACAAGCCTCAGAAATATATATAAACGACCGCAGGTCGTGGGAAAGAAGATAACTTGCATAAGGCGACCAGCCCTGGAGACCATAAAATCTTTTGAGAAACAATCTGAAAGCACGACTGTTATTGCAAAACTCCTTGCTTTCATCCCTTAAGAATTGATACCATCAAAACAGAGAAGCCTAAAATGAACAGTCGCATCTCAAGTCATCTTCAAAGAATACTTTGAAGAAGATGATTGGTGGAGTTATACAAACTACTCCTTTGCTACGTACAGAAAGTACTAGGAACAGGTGGCCCAGAGGACGCGTGAAGAATACACAATGGACACAGACAAATGACTATGATACTCCGCTGTGGAGAACCCAGCTGTATGACAACAATGGAGAAAGGACTCAAAGAAGAGCGAAGCAGGCGTGAAGCCTGGCAGACCCGAAAAGTTCCAGCCTGGAAGCAAGAAGCTACGCCATGGAAGCAAACCTCCAGTCGGGAAAATGCAGACAGCAGAAGTCCTTTGCAGGCCGACGGAGAGCAGGCATGACCGAAAGTTGGGAACCAACTGACGGAGGCGTGACATCAAGGATGTGGACCGAGCGGTTCATTAACTGCGCCAAAACCGCCTGTCTGGAGACCCAGCAGAGCCCAAGCTTGGCAGCGGAACGAGAAGCAAGAACATTCAGAGGGAGCTGTGAGGAAGTCATGGTGGCAATAATTAAGACAGACACAAGTGATCGCATTTCAAGGGCGATTATTGAACAATTCATTCTGTATGCAGGTTGGAAAACGCCTATTCTAAACCTAAATCTAAGTTGCGTGCAAGTATCGACCACCAAATGAAAAATAAGACAATCCTAGTGGCGTTGTGTCAAAATAAAAAGGGCCTATACTTGGAAACCTATTGCCAAACCTAACAACTAATACAAAAAGGGGTGTGGGATAGTTCTCAAGAAAAGAAAGAAATGTTCTCAAATAATATGTCAGGATGCAGTAGCCTGGGTCTCCCTTCCCCACGTTTTGGACACGGGGTAAAATGGGAGCTTGGAGCACAGTACAGAGTCGGGCTCCTCCAGCATGAAACGACAGTTCTAATGGCTGCTCTCAGGATTGTCGATGGCCAAGTCTTGCTTTCATGAAAAGCTCTTGCCTTTGAGGACCTGACGTATTCAACTAACAAAACAAATACACAGTCTCTTTTCAATGGGCTTTGGGTGATGACTTTCACCCCAGGATTTACCTCTTCTGAGCCCAAATCCCCAGAAAGTTTGTTAATGATATCAAAAGTTCCTTTAACAAAAGAAAGTGGGTTTCCAATGTTCACTGGGTGGTGTGTTCACTCCTAGGTCCCCCTCTTCTGGGCACTGACCCGTCCCATTTGTCTCATTCCACAGTTTGTCAGTTCTTGCCTTACTTCAAGTTCGGATGATGGCTTCACCCACGGATCTCCCTCGTTCGGGCTCAGACCCCTCTTGACTGGCAGTACTCCGGTGATGGCTTCAGCCCTCTTTCACAAATCTTAATGTCTTTTTAAACAGATTGAATGGACATCCCTCCGTCGGGTTCACTCTTCTCAACTTCACATTCCCTGGCATTTGTGGGATTCACTTCCCTTGCTTTCACTTAGTTTGTAGATCAAAGTCTTTCGATTGCGCTGGGATTTTACTAGACCGCTTGTATGACCACTTGGACCTCTTCCAGCGACTCTCCTATGGCCTGTTTTCCCTCTGCAGCTGGCCTCCCTGTAATACTTTTACAGTTCTTCACACAGTTGAATAAATTTGGTTCAAACGTACCACTTTGTGCTCCTCATTCAACCGACTCACGGGCTGTGATGAACCGCATGTCTTTTGGCTTTCCTGGAGTCAAGGCCGGTACCACGGGTGCAGGAACTTCCTTCGGTCCTGCTTATCGACATAAGCTTATCCCGTGTACAGTTGACATCTGCTGCAAGAACCTTGTACCTTTGTTCGCGGTCTTAGGCTCCCTTCCAGGAAGGTTCTGCGGGTCTGGAATGAAAAGGGAAAGGTCACTTCTTTCCTCGCCACCCTCTCTATTCCTGCAGCCTTTCTCATTCTCTTGAACTGCCACGCGTGATTAGCAATCTTGCTGTGCTGTCTGCCGTGTTCACACTGTGCTCTCTGGCTCCACCTTTATCCCTGTGGGGAAGGGAAAGGGGCATCAGTTGTGTGCGATTCTGATGAATTGTCTGACCCTTGTATTGGGACAGGTCAGGTAAACGGCTCTGGTGTTAGTTTGTTGTCCTTTGTGTTGTGCGAAAATGTTTGTGTTGGAAAGGGGGAGGGGCTGTGGTTTAGAATGTCCTACATGAGAGGGGGGAAAAGGTGTCAAAGGAAGGGGGATGCAGTGTCTCACCCGTTGGTGTCCCACTCCCTGAGGACCCCCCATCCAGGTGATCCCTCTCACTGGTCCACGCCCAGGAACCGGATCCAATAGCAATAGCTGCGTCCTGGCCACCTGGATGACAGATCCCCGGGGATTGAACAGGGAGACACTGCAAGGGATACAAGTTCGTGCAACATGACACTAGGGAAGGAGAGCATGACCCCTACGAGGGCGAATGGTGGGGTCCCCATAATCAACTTGACAGCCTCAACGTAGGGGAAAAACCAAAGGAGCAGCACTGCCAAAAACGACTGATACTCCGACAATGGACGAAGCTGGAGCACCGCAGCCAAACATGGCCGCTGCACTGACATGTGGGGAAGCGGGCTGGGTAAGAAATGATGAAGTTACTCACCATAGTGACTATGACATAGTTCATAGTCCCCTTTCCTCCATACTGTATAGGCGTCCCTTCCAAGGGACAGAAGACTGAACCTTTTTCACCAGAAAAACCCTTTTTCCCCTTTTAAATTTAGAAGCCACGTGGGGCACGCCCCAGGGAGCATGCGCTGCCCTGACTCCGCCCTATGGCGCCACACCTCAGTCCCCATTGACGCATCGACAGTAGATTTGACATTGCCTAATGACACCAGTATTATTAGGGGGGAGGTTGGTGGGACGTATGGACGAAAGAGGACTATGGACTAGGAGTATGTTAGTCACTACGGCGAGTAACTGATAATTACTCTTACGTCCTGACCCCTTTCCTCCATACTGTATGGCCCATTACAACTGATTGTAGCCCCAGGCTGGAGAGGAGACCCTCCTTAAACAAATAGGTTCCTGAGAACCGCCTGTCCGAAACCTGCATCAGATCTAGAGCCGACATTCAAACAGTAATGCTTGCAGAAAGCCAAGGGAGAGGCCCAAGTGGCCGCACTGCTTATGACTTGTCCAGGGACGTGGTGCTGGCAGGCGATGGCCGTTGCCTTGGCCTTGACTGCATGGGCGTGCATGTTAGCCGGGAGCGGCTTGTGCTTGCCCTCGTACGCTTCCTTGATGGCAGAGACCATCCAGCGGGATATGGAGGTCTTAGAGGCCTGATAGTCTGGCCTCTAGCCTGCGAACGTGACAAACAGACCGTCCGACTTGCGGAAGCCCTTGGTCGTGCTCAAGTAGAATTTTAGGGCAAGCCTGACATCCAGGCAGTGCAGCACTTCATCCTTGGGATCGGGGAAGAGCTCCCTCCACCTGGCTACTCTGTTCTTCAGCACCTTCGAGGACAGCGAGTCACACGCTGAACGCGATTGCCAACCGTGGTCTGGGCCAAGGCAACGTAGGCAGAGGGCAGGGGGTCTGAAGTTGGGAAAAGCCAGTTGCAGGATGGACACCTGCTGAACCCTGCAGAAGTCGACATGCGCCGGGGATGAGTGTGACGCCTGCGGACAGAGTACCTGAATGACAGATGAGACAAAAAAAAGACAAATAAGTATCAGCGCGTGGTATTACATGGCCGAAGCCAAACCCAGGAGCGCTGGTGAATTCGGCCCGTTCCCATCGACGCAGAAAAGGGGTCTGAGGTGTGGCACCGGACAGCGGAGTCAGGACAGCGCATGCTCCCTGGGCCACGCCCCCACGCACCTCTAAATTTAAAGGGGAAGGTTTTTTTTCTGGTGAAAAAGGTTCCGTATCCAGTCCCTTGGAAGGGACGCCCACACAGTATGGAGGAAAGGGGACGGGACGTAAGAGTAGGAGTGAAGCAGGAGCACCGCAGCCAAACACGCCCGCTGCACTGACACGTGGGGAAGCGGGCCGAGAAAGAACGAGTGAAGCAGGAGAGACGCAGCCTAACATGGCCGCTGCACTAAAACGTGGGGAAGTTGACCAGGAAAGGTTCAGACCAACGGAAAGCCTTTACATAGGTGCTTCAGGGGAGGCACAGAAGACCGCACCAGCAGGAATAGGCAATTACATTACCCATTCTGATTTAAACAACTTAAGTCCACCGAAAATAAAAGAACCCAGAGTGTGTCAAATAAGCCTACCTGGCGGGGGTGGAACTGAGGGAAGGGACGCAAAGTTCCTAACGCTGATGCCACAGGGCGAGGCAGTACAGAGTATCGCATTGTGAGAGGAAAGGGGCGGGGCATATAACCTTCAATGTATGTTTGAACCTGATTGGCTAATCAGCTACCAGCCCCTTTTTAAGGGGAAGAATAACGACGTACTAATGTGTTCTTTTCCGACCCTTTTCAGAATCGGCAGGACGTGGAGGAAAAAGCATCCGATCACTACTGGGTTTACGAAGATTAGGAGGAATAAGAGCAAGAGAGTTCATCCTTATACTGGGAACCACCAGAAGAGACTTTAAAGGAGCTTGGGCTGTTTGTTTATTTCCATTTCTTTTCCTTTTTTGCCCACACTGAGAAAAGACAAAGACTCTCCTGAATTATTTTGATTTTTATGCTTTATTTGATTTTTGTCAATAAAGACAAGAATTCAGTTCAGGCACCAAAGTGGTCCCGTCTCTCCTTACAGACACCTTCAGGTTTCTCAAAGAGCGCAGCAACCCAACACCCCAGGAAGGACAGGTGACTTGTCCCCACCAAAGAAGAGGCAACGGGAGTCACAGGAGACCCAGTAGGGGATTGGGGAAGGGTGCAAAATGTAAAGAAGGCATCGGGAGTAATCTCCCTCGACTCATCAGTAGTATCAAGAATAGTGAATGGAAAGAAAGCCTTGGCAGTAATCTCCCTCGCCTTCAGAGTTGCGACGGAAATATGAAGTGTGGAGATTACATCACAAGTGATCTTATTAGGTATTGACCAATTTGATTGAAAAAATGCGTCTGTATGGAAAAAATTGGCCGAATTTGGCCACTAAAAAAAATAAAATAAAAAAATAAAAAAATCGAAACCAATTATACCAAACATGAGGAGCAGGGGGTTCAGGGGTGACCCTGCTCCCCATGTTTGGTATTATGGGCTTCTGGGGGTACTAAAAAAATTAAATAAGGGCCCCTGCGGCTTCCGCTTCGACCTGCATTGGAGGGACGGAACTGACACTGAAGAGGTAAAATAGAGGCACCAGCGGCTGGCGAAAAAGGTAAGCAGGGTGGGAGAGGTGGGGGGAGTGATATAGCGCTGCAGGTGGGACAGGGAATTGGGTTGGATGACTGAAGGTCAAATATATTTGCGGTGAAACCGACTACATGTCAATTCCGCCGCGAATATATTGACTTCGGTCAAACAACTCATAGCCATCTTCATCGTCTTAGTTGTTGTGTTAAAGAGTTTAAAAGAAAAGAACATATCAGGAACAGTCTCCCTCAATGCTCTAGCCTTAAGAGGGATGCCAAGGAGTACGACAAGATAATTCTTCTTTGTCAGAGTGGTAGAAGCAACCAAGGACACTAAGTTCTTACCATAAGCAAGAAGGTAAAGAAAGGCAAGAAATAACTGTATTGGAAACAAAAGGAGTGTACGACCTTTAAGCAAACCCTAAGAGAAGACTGAGAAGAATTGCAAAGGTTGATAAAAACTGTTGCAGGTAGTTATCCAAATCTAGCCAGTGGCTGAACCAACGGAACCAGGAGAATGGAGTCATTCTCCTGGTATTGCATATACTTGTTGAATCAGAAACTAAGGTAAAAGGTTACCAAACAACAGCTATGAAACTGACCAAGTTAACCAAGAGAAGGTTGCAGTTGCTGAAGGGGGTCATTTCTCCTGGTATTCTCTACACAGGCAGAATCTGAACTGTTACCAAAGTCTAAGAAGTACAGCCATAAGGCTGATCCCATTGAACAAGGAGAAGGGAATCATTCTCCTGGAACTATTTATGTTAATGTCTTTTGTTAGTGGGTGCAGTTGATTGGAGTTGAAGAGATGGCGGCCCCTGCACTAGCTGGTAAAATTAGTGGTTTGCTGTAGTGCGACCTGCGCCCAAACACATGGTTTGACTGGGCACCAAAACTCCAAAGTTCCCAATGTGTGAGTTTCTGGGTGGTGTGACAAACCTTGTTAAGTAATGGCGCTAGTGGGTGGTTCATAACCATTGGTTGTAGCCGTGTATTGCTTAGTTCTTGGATATTGCAATGATGGAGCAAAACTCCTGACTTGTTATCATCAGTGAAGGTTTTAATGTTGTTACACACAGACTAAAACATCTCACGTACCTCAACAACTCTACCACTAGCTTCCGGTGACCACCACCCAAAAGGAATTTGGTATAGCTTGCCACACATAGACTCTCTCAACAATAGTGAACTATCTCTAACCTGCACCAGCACCCACCCATGAGTCCTCTCTTGGGCTGCTTAGTTGCGGCTTGCCAGCCACCCAAGTCAAAGAACAGCAACATGCACACACGCATCTACTAAATTAAACCCCCTAGAACTTTCCAACCACACCGAATACAGTCACCAAGTGTGTTCAACCGAGGAAAAAGCCCATTGAGGCCAACAAGTGGGGAAAGAGTGCTATTTAAATATACAATACAATACATAAACTAGAGGACTATCAGAGCATGCTAGGTACAGGTGAAAGGGGAGCATGCTCTGCTAGGCCTCTGGTCTTTTGTTGGTGGTAGGGCTAAAGTAGGCTAGTTTGGACAGAGGACAGACACTGAGTTGGACAATCACCCTGGTGACGAGCACCCCCCGTTATTCTTTAGTTAGGTACGGAAAACCCTTTACGGTAAGGAAAGATGGGCCTTTTTCACTATTATTTAAAGAGCACAGTGGAAACGTTACCCCTTTGTCCGTCTCCTTTCTCCAGCACACCACAGTTTGCACATTATAAAACTAAAATAAGCACATCGTTGTACAGTGCAAACGTGTTCTCTTATTCTTTGTGATGGTCACTTGTTCTTCATGTAGTGCAGGACTATGCTTGGACATTAGTATTTTGTTGGAAAGCCTGCATTTTTTATGGGGTGAATGGGGAGGGGGGATGCCATATGCACAGATGTCGTCAACCCACCCACAACGAGCTACTGCCGCCATGTGGACATGCAATTTGAACACCCTTTAAAGATAGGTCATCAAAAGTGATTTAGACTTCAGTCACAATGAGGGAAACCACCTGCCCAGAGGGAAGTGGTCCATACTGATTTGGCACTGAATATGAACTAGCGAATAATTAATTTGTACCTTAATTTGCAAACACAAATTTGCTGCACAACAATACACTCATGACTCAAAGCATATTGCTGGATTTTCATATTTATTTTTAGTAGGAGGTGCTGAATGCATTGGTCCACAACAATCATCAATACAAACACAAATGTATGCAAATGCCTTACCTTCAGCTAAAACAAAGCAAGACTCTGTATATAGACCACTGTGGAACTGGTACAAAGGAGTTAAGGAAATTACCACTTGTTTAAGGTAACTGCTATTGGAAAAATAAACGGTTTCTTGGACTAGAAATTGTCATGCACCGCAATGACACGTTCTGGACAAGAGAAAAATACACATTTCTGTGACATGACAAAAAGAAAAAGCAACACATTGTTGAATACAAGCATAAAATAATTCCCTAATATTCATCTACAATAGGTTTAAAAGATCAATAACTAAACATGTCTTGTTTGCCCAGACGATTGAAGACTGAAAATTATACCGATTTTTAAAATACTATTTGCGAAAGTATGCTTGTACCTCACATTCTTAAATCAAGTTTGCCTTCAGTTCAAGGTATAATACAACGGTTATGTGCACTGTCCGTTTTGTATGGTTTACCACGGTCTTATGTTCTTTTATGAAATTGTCAGTATGCCATTAACACAATAATACAAAAGCCCACTTCAAAGTGTTCAGAAACAGGCAAAACAAATCACAGCCATTTTGATGAAATCCACATTTTAACTGTTGTAAGGACTCTCAAAGTTGCATAGGAAAGGGAATTAAAAACCCTTTCTGGACAAAAGTATTCAGATTAATTGTTTATTGATAAATCATTAGACTGGATTGTGAGGATGTGTGGTATTGCCATCTTCTTCCAAAGAAGGAGGAGACTTGAAGTATACTTTACATCTTCACTCTGACAAAAGCATCAAAGATGCTACAATAGGATTGCCAAATATAAAAATAGTATATTTCAGCACTTTTATCTGCACTTTAAGCAGGATTAAATCAAATACATTTTGGATACGCTGTTTTGCCAGTAATCAATTATCCTTCCTAATTGTACTGATTAAACTACAGCTGGAAATTGAAGGTAATTACATTAAACAAGAAAACTCTCTAATGAATGTAGGTCTTAAATAATGCACTTTTGTCATTTTATTATTTCAGCTAAAATATTTTCAGATTTGTCTTATTTAAATCAAATGTTCATAAAAAGATCTATGGGGCAGATTTACTGAGCTAAATAAGTGGCATCCACTTACACTTTTTCTAGCTTAGTAAATCAGACGGTATGCATTTCTTTTTATAAAGTGTGGGAAGTTTGATAAAAATAAAAACACACTGTACATAATAAGGTGTCCAGAATCCTGTGATGACATCCATTCTTCCATAAGGGGAGCCCCTTCTCATGAGGCCAGGAAGGTGAGGCCGTAAGTCCCGTAGGGGTGGCACTCAGCAGGTGGATCTCATGGGGAGGGAAACCCTTCATGGGACCAGTGACGATAGCCCTGGGAGAACGCGGTAACCACTTAATCCTTTGGTTTTCCCGTTCTTCTCATACCCCACTCAGGCCCCTCTAGTTCACCATACCTCTATGTGTTATAGAAGAGTAGAGGGTCTCATTAACAATACCAGGATGAGGAAGAGGAGGGCTTACCCAAGCTTAATACAATACGGGAGGATCTCATGGGGAGACATTCCCCCTCTAGGGACAAGGACGAACATCCAAGGGAGACGCGGTGTAAACACCCTCACCCACAACCCTATACACCTCCCCACCTGGTAAATCCCAGTCCTATACCAATCCAACCCATGTATTTACATAGGACCAGAGTCTTGACTTCTACTGAGACAAAGAAGAACAGGGATGACCCAATGGAGAGTAATAATGGAAGTACTGGGGCGAGAAGGAGGCACACAGGAACGACGATAAAAAGGCCAGACACACTGAAAAAGGACATATATGACATGCATTACTTACCGTAATAGCATTTCTGATAATTGTATCTGCTAAGATTCACATGATTTGCATATAGTCCGACATCTAGTGGTAACCGCAGAGCAATGCATCTTGTCTTTCGAGGATCGAAAGCGGACGTCGATATGGGCATGCCTGTAACATTATCCCTAACGTGACGTGTAGTGTACCCAAATTAACTCACGTGTGGAGGTCCCTTTGATTGTATTTTTTCTGCTGTGAGGGAGCCTTATGACTATCGTGAGTGAGTACAGAAGAGAGAAGAAGTAGTAAGATGTCTATGTTCCTTCCATCCGAGCGCGGAGGAAAGGTGGGTGCATGTGAATCTAAGCAGATCCAATCATCAGAAATGCGATTACGGTAAGTAATTCATGTCTTCGGATGCTTGTGAATCTGCTTAGAATCCCATGCTGTGCATAGATGAGCAGGCAGTAGCCGGAGTTGGTGGTGGGATGAGAGAAGGAACAGTAGTGAAAATATGTCTTAGTACTGCTTGTCCCACCTGAGAATCAAACCTAGAATGAGTGTCTAGGCAATAGTGTTTTGTAAAGGTGGGCACAGAACTCCAGGTTGCCCCTTTGCAAATGGACTTGAGAGGAACATTTCGATGAATCCTATGGAAGCCCCAGTGCCTCAAGTAGAGTATGCTCTAGGATTGGAGGGCTGATATCTCTTGGCAAGAGTGTAGCAGAGTGTGATGCAATTGACAATCCACCTTGATATGGCTGATTAAGAGACAGCATCCCCTTCTCTACCGGCAGCCACTGAAACGAAAAACTGTTTTGTTTTCCTTAGTGGTTTAGTTCTTTCCAGATAATACATGACTGCCCTGCACACATCCAGTGTGTGTAGGCTTCTTTCCGCCACTTTAGTGGGCTTCTGGAAGAATGTGGGTAGTTCTATTGACTGGTTCACATGGAACTTAGAAATGAATTTGGGTGCAAACCGAGAGTGAGTGTGCAGAAGCACCTTATCTCTGTGAATTGTGACAAAAGGGTCTAGAATTGGAAGGGCCTGTAGTTCACTGACTCTCCTTATTGAAGTGACTGCCAGTAGGAAGGCGGTCTTGTAAGTGAGAGCTTTGAAGCTTGCCTTGTGCATAGGTTCAATGGGAGACCCCATAAGTCTGGTTAATACCACATTTAAGTCCCATCCGGGAGCCGGGTTAGAAATAGGGGGATGAATCCTTTTAACCCCTTTCACGAAAGCCTTAATTACTGGGATGTTCCAGCATGAGACTTTCCTCGGCTAAGTGGACCTTCAGGAAATAAAAAACTAGACCGACTCTAGTAGGTGAGTAAGGTATAGTACAATATGAGTTGGAGAGCAGTCAATGGGAATGATGCTCTTGGAAATGCAAAAGATGACAAAGCGTTTCCACTTATTGGAGTAGCAATGTCTAGCGTTAGGCTTTCTTGCTTCTCTAACTATATTCATGCATCTTTGAGGAAGTTGGAGATACTCGAACTCTATGACCTCAGGAGCCAGGCCACAAAGTTGAGAGTTTGCGGGCATGAATGAAGTGTTTCCCCCTTGTCCCGAGATAGCATGTTGTATGGGCAAGGAAGTATCCTCGGGGGGAGAAAGACATCTCCATCAGATGAGAGAACCAGGGTTGGCGTGCCTACATCGGGGCCACCAATATCATGGTGACTGGTTCCTGGTGCATCTTGTGCACAATCTTGTTGAGTGGGGGAGTCGGGGGGGCGTAAACAAATTTCCCTGACCATGTTATCCAGAGACCGTACCCATTGGATCGGGTTTGAGGGTACCTGGAGGCATAATCAGTTGCGAACAAGTCGATCTCTGGGAAGCCCCATTCTGCAAAAACGTTGGAGACAATGTCTTTGTGTAGTCGCCATTCATACTCAAAGGGCAGTGGGAAGTCTCTGCTGAGCATGTCTGCCACAAGATTGAGTTACCCTGGAATGTGTTGAGACAATAGGAACATCTTGCGCTTGAGAGCCCATTTCCAAATGTTCTGGGACAGTTTGGGTAGCCCTGGAGAGTGAGTGCCCGTGGAGCTGTCCGTCAGGATCAGTACTGTCTTTCCCTGCAACTGTGTGTGAAAGGCCTTTAGTGCTTTGAACACCGCTAATAGCTCCAACAGGTTTATGTGGTTGGATACTACTGCTTGGGACCAAACGCTGTGCACCGTCTGCTGAATGAGGTGAGCCCCCCACCCTGTGAGCAATGCGTCCATCTTGAGAGTGGCTTCTACTACGGGGTGGTGAAAGTTTTCCCCTTCAAGAGGTTTTCCCTCGACCACCACTGCAGAGAGAGAACGAGGGCTATGGAGACAACCACTTGATCGTCCCATTGTACAATGGCCTAACACCACTGGCTGTTCGGCCTATCTTGCATGGGGCGCATGCGCAAATGTGCGTGAGGAACCAAGTAAATGCAGGATGCCATCACTCCTAACAGTCGCATGGCCTTGCGTACTGTCACCTCTCGACTGGCTACATACTGAGGGATCTGAAACAGCATGTTTTGAACCCTCTCGTTGGAGGGGAAGACAAGGCAGTATTCTGTCCGTATTAGAGTCCCCAGAAACTGATTGACATGGCTGGGGTCGAGGCAGGATTTCTTCTCGTTTATGGAGAATCCCCAGCTGAATAATAAGTCTATCGTCCTTTGGGTGTTTGATATTGATATTTTATTTCTACTGCACTCGTACACAAGTGTTTCAGAGCGTGACAGGCATGTTCTGTAGAAATCCCCTGTTATGAGCCAGTCATCGAGGTAAGGATAAACCGGGATAGACTGCCTGCACAGGTGAGCTGCTGCAACTGCCAGCACCTTTGTGAACACTCTTGGGACGGAGGCAATGCCGAAGGAAAGTACCTTGAACTGATGGTACTTGTTCTCTATCATGAACCTTAGGTATTTCCTGTGTACCGGCAACATTGAAATATGAAAAGTATGCATCTTTCAGGTCCAATGTTGCCATGTAATCCCACTGCGTTAGTAGAGGGATTACTTCTTGCAGCGTTACCATCCAAAACTTTTGAGGTTTGACAAATTTGTTCGCTGGGTGCAAGTCTAGCGCAGGGCGCATGGTGAGATCCTTTTTGGGTACAACGAAGTACACTGAATAAAAACCCTCATTTACCTGTAAAACGGGGACAACTTCGATTATGCCCTTTTCCTGCAGGATCTCGACCTCTTGCAGCAGGATCTTCAGGTGTTCCAGTGTTAGACCCCTGGACTTTGATGGTCTGAATCGAGGTGGCCGGCTGAACTTGATGCAATAACCATGGGTGACGGTCTTGAGCACCCACTGGTCTGTTGTAATCCCCTTGCATGGGCCTAAGAATGATGTTATACGTCCCCTGACTGGGGAGGCATGAGAAGGGACCCAGATCTGTAAGTCATTTCTGACTGGAGGTCGGGGAGCCTCTAGGGGTGGCATTGCAACACTTTCCTTTTCCACAGTGCTGTCCTCTAGGTGGATACTGTTTGGAGGCACCAGACCCTTGACCTGAGGACCAAGTGTTACCCGTTCCATATGGGTTATGTGGGGAACGTGAATAGGATTGTCTGCAAAAGGAGAGGCGAGAACTCCCACCTTGCTGCTGAAAGGGCCTTTGAGTGATTTGATTTAACAATTTCAAAGTCTCATGCTCTTTTTTCGCGGTTTCCAGCGCCTCATCTACAGCTTTGCCAAAAAGGTTGGACTCCTCCGCCGGTTTGTTGATGAGGGATGCTTGCCTCTCTAGTTTAAACCCAGAGTTCTTTAGCCAGGCGTGTCTTTTCAAAACGGTAACCTGGGCCAGATTCCTCCCTGCCGTCTCCGTAGCATCTAGGGTGTTCTTAAGGATATTGTGATTAACTTGTCTACCCTCCAACAACACCGTGAGCAGATGTGAACGGACTGATTTGGGAACTTCCTGCAGGCCCTCTTGTAGCATGTTACACTGCACATCACAATAACTGGCCAACTGCATGGTATTGTTGGCAATCCTGGTGGAATACGCTGCTACAGTAGTGACACGTTTCACTAGGGCATAAAGCTTTTTGCAGTCTTTGTCCAGCGGTGCCTCCCCTGTGGACATGGGTACCCCTGCCCACTTTCTTGTCGTAGTGACCACGAAAGAATCCGGGGTGGCATGTCCCTGAATAAAGAGGGGGTCTGTAGGGGAGGGACGAAAAAGTTTCTCCACCCAAGGGTTCACAGCTGTTGTCTGTGAAGGTGTCAGTAAAGAAGGGGCAATGAGCCTTAGAATGGAGTGTAGTAATGGGATAGCCTAACTGGCAGGTGGCTTCTCCTTTAAAATATCCTTCATGAAGTCAAAGTCCTGCACCACTTCCTGCGTGGTTATTTGAAAATGTTCTGCTGCTTTTTTCAGAATGGCATTAAATGCCATCTGGTCATCTATCGGAGATTCCTGGCGCATAGGTGGGGAGGCAAGAGGATCCATGCATATCGTGTCAGGATCTGGGTATTGGTAGGTGACAGCAAAGGTGGGTTATCCACCGGTTGTTCATCTCCCCAATCAGGGGCCTGATCAGTGTGATCCTCAAAAGGATCATCCTCTTGTATAAAGATCTGTCAGGTCAAAGACCTCCTAATGAAGAGGGCAGGAGGTCCTCTGAAACGTAGAGACTGATGGATAAAGTTCCTCCTCACTAGGCCTCTTGGGTGTGGTAACTTTTCTGAGAAGTCTACAAACTTTGCAAGCCTATCCATAAACCCCTCAAACCTATCCCTGGTCCATAATGAGCAGCTAGAGGGGGGGGGGAGGGCTCCTCCTGGGGATCAATCTGCCTAGAACGTCGAGATTTATCTGAGAGTGTTCTTGATAAGGACTGGGGACTCTCAGACTATTCTTGCTGTCGATCCTGACGAGTGGACGTGTCTTTCGGCCTATCCTTAGTCTTATTGGCCGCCGAAACAATCTTTGCGAGACTCTTGCGCATGTTCGGCGTCGCTCTGAGGAGTTTAGGGTGTTCAAGCAGCTTTGCTGTCATTTTCGATGTAGCCAGAACGTTAAGCGTGGGTGCGCTCTTAGGAGGCGTCTTGATGGCCTTCTGACTTTTGGTTTTGATGCCCTTGTCTGCGGAATGCCTGGGCGCATTACGATTACGCGGTTGCTGGGATGGCTGCTGATGCGTGGAACAGCGGGTGCCGTCGAGGAACTCGACGTACCTGTTGGCACCTTAAACCGCCCCGATGAAACCTTTGAGATGGTACTGGGGATTGTGTGCTTACTCTTAAGTGTAGCGGGTGCATCCCTCTCGCTGGGATGTACATTCCCCATGGCAGAACGATCATCCCGCCTGCTGGGGCCGGGGACAAACGATTTGGTGCGTTAACGCTCCAATGAAAGGTTGATGGCATCCATATCGGAGCCACGGCCGTCGCTTAACTCCTCGTCACTCACGGGGCCTGTGGCGGCAGGGGGGCTACCCTTGGCCTGCATCATGGCATAGGCTGCCCACCTTTTCACTCGACGCTCTTTGACAGTCTTAGGACGAAAGAGCTGGCAAACCCGACAGGACACCTCCTGGTGATCTCAAGGGAGACACTTATTGCACCTACGGTGCGTGTCATTCCACTTGCCTTTACAAGAAGGGCAAAATTTAAAGGGTGTCCTCTCCATTGCTCAGGTGTATTAAAGCAACGGCAAAAACAGGGGGGGCAAAGAGAAGGGAAAGGGAAATACATTCTCAAAGAAATGGAAACCCTGGACCCCCACTCTCCCTAATGTATAGGCCGGCCAAAGGCCCGGCCACGTGCTCGACAGTGTCGACCAGAGCACCAGCCGTCAAAGTCTGGGTTGTCTTCCAATGTCTTGAGCGGTGATGAAGAAGTAATCGTCGATGAAGGGACGAATAGGAATAAACGACTGGGGGTCGTGGGGAAGCATATATTTTTGCAATATGTAAGAGCTCGGCATAAGGCGACCAGCTAGCTGGGCGGAAAAAAACAATCTGAGGGACCTCGACACGTGAGGGATTTTGGGTACACTACATGTCACGTTAGGGACAGTGTTACAGGCACGCCCATGTCAACATCCACTTTCGATCCTCGAAAGAGAAGATACAATACTCTGCGGTTACCACTAGATGTCGGACTATATGCACATAACAAGGGGGGGTCCAGAAAGTCGCTTTGCCAGACATTAGTCCTGGTTACGAGAGCCTTACCCAGAGTTTTTAGCTCACTATCTTTTACAGAGGAGAAATATCCAAAACATATCAGCATTTGTCCTGCCATTGGGCAGTCCAGCACCGAAATTCTAGGCAATTCTCCTCTGAACAAGAGTACCAACAGCAACTGCAGACATGTATTTTGGACTGGTTGGACCTCATCAGTAGGGTGGAGCTGTGCCTCTCTAAAAATAGTGAGCAAAGGGTCCACGCCTGGATTCCCCTAGTAACTTAGAGTGAGACCCAAAGTTACTTGAAATATGCAAATAACAAGGGGGGTCCTGGGAGTCCCTCTGCCAGACATTAGTCCTGGTTACGAGAGTCTTACCCAGAGTCTTTAGCTCACTATCTTTTGTTACTAGGGGAATCCAGACGTAGTATATTATGCCAACCATTGCCAGCCAATATAAAAATAGACGAAGGACTCCAAGAACAGAGCAAGCCAACCAGCTGGAGAGGCAGTCCAGCCCAGGAAGCCAAGGGAGCTACGAGCAACCCGCTCCTCAAGCCCAGAGGCTGGAGAGTGGAGAATGGAACCCTTGGAGCTACTCTAAGCCAGAGCTGGAATCTGGAGGCCGGCGGCGTGACCCGAAGCGGGTGAACCAGGTGTCCAGAAAACAACGCTGGGTCCACCAGCGATATCCTGCAATAGAGCCACACAGGATCACCCAGAGAAGAGAAGCGTGAAGCAAGACCCGCTGCACCGCAGAGATCCGGTGAAGAGCTCCTGGGAAACAGGTAACGGAAGAGAAAGGAAGTCCAGATTAGGACTGGGTTGGAGAGCAATAGTCAAGAGTGAGAAAGAGTGCATCGGAAGTCATCTTCCTCGGCACTGTGGTTGGTCGCAGGACACTCCCAAAGTAAAAAGTGAAAGGAAGTTGTTTTCTTCATGTCAGTCCCTGGCAGGAGAGTGAACCAGGTCTGCCAAAATCAAAACTTAAAGAGAAGGTTACAAACCCCTTTTCGCGTTGCAGTACTTAGCAGGAGAGAACACCAAATACACCAGAAGAAAGAAGAGAAACCAGGATCAAGGACCCTTGTTCACAATTGTGTCTTTGCTTGCTGAGTGAAGGCCAGGGAAAGGGAGTCATCCCCCTTGATGTTGCGAACTATAAAGAAAACCTGAGAGTAGGCCTGGAGAAGGGAGTCATTTCCCCTGCTGTTGTGAACCGTAAAATAAAGTCTAAAGAAAGCCAGGGCAAGGGAGGCATTCCCTCTGGTGATGTGAACAAAGAACGCAAAACTAACGAGGACCAGGAGAAGGGAGTCATTCTCCTGGCAAACCAAACCTCAAGGGGATCAAGTCAGGAATCAGGAGTCTTTCCCCCATAGATATAAAATATTGCACTTTAAGACACAGAGTGTTGGAGGATCTGCATCTTTGTTTGTTTGTAAAGTGCTGGAATTAGGGCAAGGAAGCCATTCCCCGTGCTGGAGGAGAACTTTCAATCAGATCTATGCCAGCCAGTCCAGAGGGAGGGTGGGGGAGGGAGAGGGTGGGGCAGTCATTCCTGTAGACCAAGAAGTTTGGTACAATTGTTTAGTTACAAGTGTAAGGGACAGAGATAGGGACATTTTGACACAGGGCGGTTGACTCAAGTTACTCAAGTTAACAAGACATCCAGAGAGACTCATTAGCATTTTAGTTGAGGCAAGGAAACCCCTCTTAGAATTAGGTTTTCTCTTTATTTTAATTTCAAATAAAAGTCTATAGCAACCACTATGCCATCTGTGTGTCAGCCTCCTCCTTCTGCACCCTTACAAAGGTTACATGATGGTACAAAGTAAACACTTGAAATATGATAACACAATGTAAAAATGAACAACTCATGACATTACAACTCTTTGGTAATAGACAAAGGAAACCGGTTTCAACAGGTGACGGCCAACACTTGATACTTTGAAAAGTAATGGATTTGTGTTTGAAAATGATTCATCTGTGTGTGGAGGAAGATTAGATAACCAGCATCAGGATATTGCTTTGCTAAGGTCCAATTGAACAGCTCCAGTAGGATCTTCCAGAAAATACTTTCCCTAAAAGAAAGCAAGCCACAAACAATGAATTAGTGACTCATAAAACACCATTACAATACCTAAAAACATCCATGTGCTTTCAATGTATGCTTTGAATTCAGGTGATACTAACAAACTCTACCCACTTAGATCCCTGGATCCGCTCTACAACATCACATTTCAAAATCCAAAAGAGAAGGAACATCTAGTAAAGAAACAAAGCATACCTAATAAGTATGCAGTAAGTGCAGTGATGCAAAATAGGTTTTGTTTTGCTTCCAGTTTAAGAAGCTGGTGGCATTTTGACATCGTTCACTCACCTACCTAGGGGTTATGTTGGCATAATGGTTACCTAATAGAGACCGATTTCAGGTGTGCCATGTGCTCCCAAGACTAGTTCCCAGTAGAACGAAGCCATGGCCCACTACCTGGTACCTACAGAATCTCTTATCTTTTCGAGGAGCAGTGAAAAAGTTAGTTGTACTCAGGCTCAAGTAACTAATCAATAGGGCATAGGAGAAAAGCGGCAGAGTGATAGCAATGAAGGAAGGGGAAAGGAGCAGGTTCCAAAAATATGATATTCTTCTCCTGTCAAATGGAGAAGTCATGCATTCAGACTTAATGTGTTTGTAGATCTAGCAGACAGACACAAAGGCAGTCACCTTCTCAGAGTTGAAGGCACCTCTAATTAACTGGAAAAAATGGTTGTGGGAATCTATGGAATTAGACGCTACGTATCAAGATTTTGAATAGTCTTGAGTGGTTTATACTGTTGAGTCACAATAAAGAATAATCATTCTTGTTACAGGTATTTGTCACTATGTCTTTATAGTTGCTCGAGGTGCCAACACATGTTTCGACCACACAAAGGTCTTTATCAAGGCTGTGGTATTTGTAATTCATACCACATTTGAGCAAATTGGTAATTAATGTCAGGTTGGTTCATAACAGTGGGTGACAAAAACAAGAAAACCCAAATTGTAAAAAAGGTGAAGTGTAACCAAGGTGGTTGTGTTTTTTGCGAATTGCGTGAGGAGACATGCCTTTAAACCTAACCCGTTATTGGTGAAGCAAGGTTTAATAAGCAAGAGCAAGGAGTAGAGTATGTACAATACATTTGTGATAACAATTGTATACCATTGTTAATCTTGCATCTAGTTATCGAGTTAGTTAAGCATAGATTGATGGAGTAAAAAGAAATGCACCAAGGGAATAAAAAGTATTGGAAGAGATGAGTTATTGACAGTGTAAGTGTAGTTTGTTGTACTACTGTCATACTGAACAATGTTATCTTGCCATGGTATAGCTTACCAATGTTGTGTTTCAAAAATGCTTGGTAGGTGTGGCTGTAGCCTGAAGAGGCTTCTTATAAGGTAGTACTGTATAGTAATCTGTGGAGGGAAGTGTGAGCTGAGCGCTATATATTTTTTTGTAGAAATTGGAATGGTGTCTTGTCAAGGGTTATTCAGTGCGTAACTGTGCAATAGTGACTGTATATGGTGGTGAAGGCTGCGCATTCCCTGTGTGTTCCCTGCGTTCGTAGCTGGCTGAATTGTGTAGCCCTGTGGTTAATATTGTGCAGTGGGATTGAACCAAGGTGGAAGAGCCGGATTGCCATCTGCCTTGTTTGCAGAGGGGGGTGCCCCGTGTGGTTGGTGTGCTGCAATGCGCACAAAGGCTTGGTGGGTTAGACCTGACCCATTAAGCCCATGTCAATAAGAACCGTGACAGGAGTGAGATGTACGTCCTGAAGCCTGTCCCAGTGTTGGATTAGCGGGCAAGCCATAGTGAAGACTGAGAACAATCATAATCTACCCTTCGTTATGTATATGCTTTCAGGTGTACCAGAAGTGTTGGCTCTGGATGAGAGCACCGCGCATATTGCATAATTAGAGCAGGCGTCTCGTGGTGGCTTGGAGCTAGTATAAGTTGTCAGAGTGGGGGAGTGGGGAGGGCGGAGACGTTGGGTGGTGCCTGCAATATCGGCGAGTGTATTGTGCTCCGGCGGACAGCCGGGGAGAAAGTTTACAAATTAATAACAAGTTTGTGCCATGAGAATCAATTTGTCCTGCCGATGGCTCCGGTGATCGGATCGATTGCGTCTGCAATGTATGTCCGGTAATAAGTAATACGGTGACAGTGGTTGGTGGTTGATAGCCTGCTGCCGGTTGGCTGATTGTGGCTAATGATGCGATTGGCTGAGACAATTTGATAGGCCATTGGCTCGAGTTATGCCGGCTTCGGTCATGCGTAGTAAAAAATAAACCTAAATTAGGTTATATATTTTGTAGATATTGGTAAAGACTCAGTGGACTAGTTCCTATGTATAATAATTGGATGAGGGTGAGAGACCCTGCATGCGTGTTGAGCTGTGGGAGCACAAGTGTCCCACTGAAAAGTGTTCGGTACGGTGCAGCACACGGCCACTGGGAGGGGGATGTATGTGTGGAAGGTGATTGGGGCCCGTTTGTAATCTCTCAGTCCTGTCAAGAGTCTGAATTAAGATGTTCTAGGCTAATATCCTGTGCCAGTTACATTAGTTGATGTGTAGCCAATGCTGCTACATGGTGGCTGGTCTTGCTGGAGCCCTAGCTAGACTGATTTGTCACAGTTACGTTAGCATATTTACAGCCAAACCCAAGTATGGGTATATGGGTTGGGCAGCATAGAGTTGGCGTGTCTGATTTGGTGAGCCGCTGAGTGTCTCACAACCCTGGGTGCTTATTAATGGCCATCATGGTGGATATTCCTGTGAAGGGGTGGGACAAAGTAATGATGCTGTGGGTGGTTAGGTGAAAACCGGAAAAGTTGGGGTGTGACAAAGGGTGATCAGTAAGTCTGTGTATTGCTTGATTAGCATAACAAAGCTAGTCCTGTAAGGGGGCGGGGGAGGGTGGGTAGGAATTTCATGTATATGCCAATGTCTGTACCCAAGGTTAGGGCGAAAGTTGACCAGTAAGTGGTGTAGGGTAAATGTAGGGTTGACATAATTTGCTATCAATTGAGTGATATTTACAAAAAGACGTTCAACTCATGTTCAGTGTTTAAACCTAATTCCACATTTCTGGTTCTGCATAATAAGTCTCGATTCTTGCTGTCGCAGCACGAGTTCTCGATTGCTGCAGGGGTAGTCACATTTTACAACATCAAGACCCATAAACTTGAAGTCCCGTTTGTTGTCTATCTGGTGAGCTTCTTGCCAGTGGGTGGTCAGAGAGTATGTGGCATCTGATGATTTGAGCGGGGACAGGTGTTCTCGTATTCTGATCCGAAGTTCTCAAATTGTACTTCCAATATACTTGTGTTTACAGACACAGATAATCACGTAAACAACATATTTGGTTCTACAATTAATTGTGGCTATTAGTGGTGCCGAATTGAACTAGATTGGTGGTGAGTACATGGGGGCACATTGAGCATGTTCCACGCTTGTGGAATCCCAGTTTCCTCTGCTTGCTCAGCCAATTGGTGTTGCTTGAGGGGCCATGTAGGATGGACTGAGCATATTTTTGAGAGTTAGTGCTTTGGAACAAGAGAGATGTGGTCTTGCGGAAATTCATTGTGAATATCTGTGGCAATGGATAAAATATGCCAGTGTTTTTGTAAGATTTTCTGATATTTGTAGCTGTCATGGTTGTATCGTGTCACAAATCTGATTGGTTCTTCCTTGCACTTCATCTTATTTTTCGGTTTGAGTAAGTTAGTTCTCTGAGACTTGTTGGCTTTGATGATTGCGGGCTTATAGCATCAAGAAACCTATCCTTGAGTAGTTTTCTAACATTGAAGAGCTTTTTTGAGATATCATAGGCCTGTACCTTCACGACCAAATCGGGGTTACTTGGTGATCATTATTAGCCTTTTTGGGGTTTTTGTCTTTTGTGGTTGGTTCTTTGTCGCATGAGTGTAGGTCACTACGTAGACACTGAGTTCCTCTACTCCATTTGTAAACTGTAGGAAAAGTTGCAACTGTGCCTGCACTTATTTGCGCCAAGATAAATTACTGGTGCATTTCCTTTTGCTATGAATGACAAATCCAAAAGTTCTGTTGTATTTTATAAAGTTTTTTATTTTGAATTTTCAGCCCCTCTTGGATATTTCACCTTTGGTTAAAGATTGGCTTGATATATTCATCACTAGATCGTTTATTTCTTTGTCTTCGCTGCTTCTCGTGCTACTGCTCATGTTAGTTGCCGATAAGCGTCTGGACCGTCTGGGTTTCTTAGATCCTCCTGATCCTCTCCTGCCTCTGCTCCGACTGTATTCTGTGAGGTGTCTGGTTCCTTGTTCATCTGAAAACGGACCCGTTTAGTCGGAATGTTTCTATTTCCCCTTTTAAAGCGTCTAATTTGGTTCAGGAAACCATTGCCTTTTGGTTTACTAGTCCCCTGCACTGCATCCAAATTTCCTTCGGATTCATCTTCTGCTTCCGAGCTTGCTGGTGAGGTGTTGGGAGTGCTCTCTCTTGAAACTTGTTTAGTGAGTTTATTATATTTCTCCTGAAACGTGTACACCTTTACACCTTATCATCTTGGTAGTCTCTGTCATCACGATAGAATTTCCTGAGTTTCCTTAATTGTATGTCATCTTGGTATTCTTAAGGATTTCATCCATTTTGTGAAAATTATTTTCCTTTGTAACATCAAGAGCTTTTGCTTCCTTGATTTCTTGCTTGATACCATCTATTTGTTCTGTTGTCCTTTTGTGTTCTCTTTACGCATGTTCAATTAGCATTCCCAACATTTCTTTTGAGCATTGGTTGAGGTTTGATTCCCAGTTGTCTGCTAAATCTTTGTCCTCATCTTTGTTAAAGTCTGGGAAAATAAGAATGCGAAGTCCTCTTGGTATTTGTTCTTTGGATAGGTAATCCAGCAGCACGAGAAGCAGCGAAAACAAAAATAAACGATCTAGTGATGAATATATCAAGCCAATCTTTAACCAAAGATGAAATATCCAAGAGGGGCTGAAAATTCTAAATAAAAAACTTTATCAAATACAACAGAACATTTGGATTTGTCATTCTTAGCAAAAAGGAAATACACCAGTAATTTATCTTTGCACAAATAAGTGCAGGCACAGTTGCAACTTTTCCTATAGTTTACTATCCTTCAGTAGGGTGCATTCTGCTTGGTAAGCCTTGTTGTCACTTAAATTTCTCTTTGCCCGGATGAATTCTGCCTTTGGGATGTTTTCTACAACTGCTTTTCTATGACAACTGGTGGAAAACAGGACCTAGTTGACCTTCGTTGGTTTCCTGTATGTTGTTGTTTGTAGTCCACTGATGCCTACTGAGATCCTGATATCAAGGAAGTCAATGACTTTGGTTGCCAGTGAGTTCAGTTCCAAAAGTGTTGCTGTTTAGGTATTCTTTAAAGGCACTAAGTTGTTCCAGCGTGCCAGACCAAATCATTAGAATGTCATCTATATACATATACATACCATTTGTGTATGTATAGGCTGAAGTCCGTGTTGCTGAAAGCGTGAACTTGCTAATACTGGCTCATGAAAAGGTTTGCGATTGCCGGGGGATAGGTGGCCCCCATGGCGATGCCCTTGGTCTGTCTGTAGAAGTATCCATCAAAGAGGAACACATTGTTAGTCAGAGAAAATTCGAGGAATTCTTTTGTCATCACTAGGTGTGAATAGAAGGATGCTGATGCTTTGGCAAATTCATGGACTATTGCTTCATGCGCTCGTGTGTGTTTGATTGAGGTGTACAATGCTTTCACGTCAAGTGCGACCAGGAGGTAACCTGGCTCCCTGGTAAGTTCTTGAAGGATCAAGAGGGTATGCATAGTGTCACGCAGGTATGATAGAATTTTCAGAACTTCGTTTCTAATCACGTTACCATATTTCGCCATGGGTTCCATTACCCATCCAATGCCACTCATGATGGGTCTGCCATCCGGGATGTTTACATAGGTTTTATGTACTTTCGGTAGAAAGTAGATCGCTGGTATTCTTGGGTTGTCAATTCTTAGGTATTTGAGTTCATTAGTGAGAAGTCCAAGTTGTTGCCACTTGTATATCAAGTCTTTAGATAGTTGTTTAATCGTTGCGGTAAGGTTGGAGGGTAGGATCTCATAGCAATTGGGTGTTTCTAAGTGGGTTAAACCCATTTTGATATAGTCTGCCCTTTCCATTATTACTATATTGGTCCCTTGTCAGCCTCCTTGATGTTGAGGTTAGTATTGTTTTTCATTGTCTTGAGTGCTTGTAGTTCTTTTACATTTAGATTCATAGGACCCTTTTTTCTGGTTCCTCTGGTTGTGTCCTCGAGTTTCTCTAAGTAACGAGTAACTGCTTTGTAAAAAAAAAGTCTATAGTATTGTCCCCTTGAAAGTTTGGTGTGAAGGTAGACTTTCTTTTGAGTTCAATAATGCTTGGCGTGCTTTCTTCAATGTCTAGTGCTTCCATTATTGTGGCTCTGGAGTGCTCTTCTTAATTTACGGATTTTTGGAGGTGGACCAATAAGTGAGTTTGCTCCAAGTTGTCCATAGTGATGTTGCCGACTTGTGTTTTTTCTTTCCTTGCTTGCGTCCATGGTACTTTCTTCACAAAGAATGTTTTTATTTTAATTTTCTTGTGTATTTGAAAAGATCTATGCGGGCATCAATGTGATCCATAGTACTGGTGGGTGCAAACAAGAGCCCCTTATTAAGCATGCTTATTTCTGAAGAGGACAGTACATATTGGGACAAACTGAGTACAAGGTTTATCGCCTCTGTTCTCGCAGTTGAAGTTGGGTATGGGATCTTGTTCATTTTAGGATTCCTTCGTTCTCCAAGCTTGTGCTTCTTAAATCCGCCTCTCTTACCTCTTGATCTGTTCTTACCAATGCTGTACTTTCCTTTAAGGGGTCCTGGAATCGAACATGTTTGGTGTTTTGGTTTCTGGTGCCCTTTTTCTATTTCTTGATCTGATCTAAAAAAAAAAAAAATGAACCCTTAATAGTGCTAGTACTGGGTGCTGCTGTTGCTTCATGGGATGTTCTTATTGTTTCGAACCGTTGGTTATCCGTGATGTTGTCAGTTTCACTATCCAAATCCGAGCTCCCGGGGAAGCTGTTCGGTTTACTCGCTCTGGATGAGGTTCTGTACTGTTAATCAAATTGGGACTGGAATGGGAATACCCTATCGTCTCTATAGTCTCGCTCATTCCTTGAGAATTTCCTACATTTTCCCATTTTTATATCATCTTGTTGTTTCTTGAGAATGTCATACATTATCTTATGATTCTTGTCCTTAGGGCTCGCTGGGGAGATGCTTGCTTCAATCTCCTCCTTGATGGTATCTATTGCTGTCAAAAGTCTCTTTTGCACACAATCTGCATGCTCTATTAATAGTTCCAGCATGACTTTAGAACCTGTGACTAAGTTCTCTTCCCATTTGCCTGCCAGATCCCCATCCTCAGGGTTGTTAAAAGTCGGGAAAAATGATCATCCTGAGGCCTCTGGGTATTTTGTCCCGTTCCAAGTAGGTTTGGAAGGTAAATCTCTCCCAGAATGTATTGGTGATTTCCTTGATGAATAGCCTTTCTAATTTGATGAATTTGTATCAGAGTTTCTGATGGGTTGAGTTGTGGTGGATATGCATTAATCGTGCATCCTCTTGGAGTAAAGAGACACTTGATGTCCTCGTTTCTAGATAGGCAATAGTCTGCCATTGGTTGTTGTTTCATCAAAAGTGTTTCGTAGTAGTACACATGAAACAAGAATGATTTCTCTTTATTGTGACTCTACAGTATAAACCACTCAAGACTATTCAAAATCTTGATACGTAGCGCCGAATTCTACAGATTCCCACAACCTTTTTTTTTCCTTTTTATCACTTAGGGCACTTGAGCACTGTCCCATGGGAATCTTATAATTGGCAGCAGGGGGCGCTGTTGCGCACGTTGGAAATGGCTGCCTGATCCAAGAGCTCCCGCTCCACCGAGAAATCCTGAGCTAGTTTATCCATCCAGCACTGCATGTTTCAGCTCGGACAATCTGGGGGGCTGGCCCGGCCGCCCGTGGGTGACCAGACGAAATCCTGAGGCTCGGGGTCCAGGGACGCCAGAGATACGGTGCAATTCAGATTGGCCGGTGCACGGAGGAACAGAAATCCAGAGGCGAGCTCAAGAGCAGTCTACTACAGAGCCGCGGCATGAATGAAACAGCTGGGCCCAAGGTGGGAGGAGCTTGGTGCCGCTCGGCCCTGACACTCTTCTGGTGACACGTTACAGCCTCTGGGCTACCGCGGCGTGGACGACTCCCCGGTCTGTACCTGCCCGCGGCCCGACCCAGCCCCGGTAGTGGTTGCCGCAGTTGCTGAGCCCCAGAGAACTCCTTACAAACCCTACAGTGTGGTGCGGAGCGAGACATCCGGTGGAAGTCGCAGTACGCGGCTCGAGGAACTCTGTGGTGGTAATACCCGCGCTTTCGACCGGTAAGGAGGCGAGGCTGGGCGGAGAGGGAGCCCTCGCGGGGTGCCACATGGTCGGCCGGGGTAGCGACTAAATCGGACCCGCAATCACCTTTGTTGAGGCGGTAGGCTCCGGTCCCCGACGGGCGGGTCGCCGGGCCGATGGAGCACGCCCTGGACGGGTGACAGGGCTGGGTGTGGGCCCCGGAGCTAGCGGTGGCTCGGGACCCCTCCTGGGAAACTGTAGAACATTCGGGATACAGTATACTGCACCACCTGGAACGCCGTTCATCATGGGGGAACCACAGAGGCCGGCAAAAGGCTCCAAGACTCCGGGAAAGCTGAGGAAGGGCCCCATGGACGCCTACACGGGTGGCCAGGGTCAGGCCGCGTCGGCTGATGCCCACGCGGCCGACAACGAGAACCCTGCTGCTGAATCCAGTGAGAATTTGGGCAACCTAACAGCTATAGTCCAAAATGGGTTTCGCTCAATAAACACAAAATTGGATGACATAGTCTCTACCATCGGCTCCTTAAAGGCTAGAGTGGAGAAGGAAAGCCTACGCATAACGGAAACTGAAATCCGCATCAGCACTAATGAAGATACTATCTCGCACCACAGCCGTGATATCATCCAAATTAAGGAAAGGATGACGAAGCTACAGAACAAGTGCGAGGACCTAGAATCACGCTCCAGGCGCAATAACATTCGTGTCGTGGGCGTAGCGGAATCATTTGGAAAGGGCCAAATGGAGAAACATCTTGAGACACTGCTTAAAACCCTATTCGGACCGGAGGCTTTCTCTGAACAATTTCTGGTGGAACAAGCACAACGTATGCTGGCTCCTACACCTAAACCAGGCGCGCCACCACACGCTATAATTGCTCCGCTCCTCAACTATAGACACAGAGACACAATCCTACGAAAAGCGAGAGAGGCGGGCACCCTTCACTATGAGGAAAGTTGTATACATTTCTATTCTGATTTCTCCTCTGGAGTTCAAGCGAGCAGAAGTTCCTATGAACCAGTTAAGAAACTCCTAAGAGAGCGCCAGATTCCATACGCTTTAATGTTCCCGACGAAAATGAGGCTTCAACATGCGGGCAGGGCCCATTTCTTCGAGTCCCCATCGGAAGCCATGCATTATATTGAAACTTCCATGCCCCTTCCTCCCAGAGGGGGCAGACCAGCACAAAACAGGCCCAGACCCGTGGAATGAGAAACACTTGTGTGTCGACCATGGTTGGGACTGGGGCCCAGATGGGTAACTGATTAAGGTACACCAGGCACTTTTGTTGGTGGAGTTGTTGGACCTGATCCATAAGTTTGATGGGGTAAATCGTCAAGTTGGGGGTGATGATGAGGGGGGGGGCGGGTGGGACAGGGTGAAGGGCTGTTGCGTTCAGTTGTTGGATGGACTTATGGTGGCATTTTGTTGAGGATTTTGGCTACCTTCCGGAGCTACCTCTAAACGGAGGGTGGAATGGGACGACCTGTTGGTTGAAAAGAAAAGTTTTGGTCACGTTTGGGCTAGCACTGATTGTATGGCACGAATACTGTGAACTCATCAGATTTGACAATGGCTAATTCTCCATCGCAGGTCCCCGGTAATGGACTAAAGGTTAAACTGCTGACGTGGAATGTGAGGGGGTTGAACAATCCAGTTAAGGTTAGGAAGATCTCCAATTACGTCTCCAGGCATAATCCCCAAATAGTGATGTTGCAGGAGACCCATGCAGTGGGGACGGGTAATTCTCACATCTTGCCCGGGTGGGGTCCCCTGAGGTTCCACACGGACTACTCAGCCAGAGGGGTTCTCACCCTTATTCACCCAGGCCTTGGGTTCCGGGTTGGAGGTCACAAGGTCTACCCCCAGGGGAGATTTGTCATGGTTTAGGGGGAGGTGGCTAACCAACAGCTTCTCCTGGTCAATACATACGGCCCCAACATCGATGACCCGGCCTTCTACTTGGATATATATCAGATGGTTATATCACTGGATGTTTCGAGTGTCTTGTGGGGGTGGCGGGGACTTCAACTTGGCCATTGATCCGGTTCTTGATAGATCCTCTACGGTGGTGAGACCCCCAAGCAGGACAGCACTGAATCTTAGACATGTCATTGCACAGCGCTCACTGGTTGATGCATGGAGGGAGGTCCACCCGGGCAGTAGAAGATACACGTTTTATTCCTCGGTACATGATTCCGAGTCCAGGATTGATTACTGGGTGGTCTCCACGCCCATGACGCCCTCGGTTGAGCGATGTGAAATCCTGCCCCGCACTCTCTCAGATCATTCCCCAGTATTGTTGGAACTACTATTCCGGAACACCCCACGTCCCTTCAGGAGGTGGAGGATGTCTTTGGAATGTTATGTGACCCCGGGGTAGTGGAGTCACTCCATGCTGAAATTTCTGAGTTTCTGTCCAATAATATCAGATCGGTCGACAGACTCTCGACAGTGTGGGAATCATTCAAGGTTTGGATGAGGGGTTTGTTGATGTCTAGAACTGCGGGTATGTTGAAGGCTGTGAGGTCCGAACTGTCGTCTGTTGAAGGAAAGTTAGATGCACTTGAGAAAACATATTCAAATACGCAAGACAAGACAGTACTAGCTGATATACACACACATCTCCAGGAGTTCGACAAGCTTGCACTGAGGGAGGTCCGATATGTGGTGGCCCCGATTCGGGCGCCCAGGTACGGGGAGGCCAACAAGGCTGGCAGGGCGCTCTCCAACCTAATTAAACACGATAAACAACCCACACAGATCACGCACGCAACAGGGGAGGGTTCTCCTAGGGGATGAGCACATTAACAGGGAATTTATGGAATTTTATAAGGGGTTATATTCAAACCAAGATAAGAAAACATACGCAGAAATCAAGACCTATCTTGAAGCCCTCTCCCTCCCTAGGCTCCCTGACGAAGTGCGCCTGGCGATGGATCAGCCGGTAAAGACGGAAGAGATTGGGGAAGCAATCAAGGATCTGTCAACAGGCAGGGCACCGGGGTCGGACGGGTTGGGCGCTGACTTTTACAAGGAGTTCCGTGAGGAACTTGTGCCGATACTATTACAAGTGTGGGAGGAGGCGCTCGAATCCGGCAGGTTGCCCCCAACTATGAGAGAGGCCATAATAATGGTATTCCATAAGCCCAGGCGACCACCACAGGACGTTTCGTCCTACAGGCCCTTGTCACTCATCAACACGGATGCTAAAATCTTTGCAAAGGTCCTGGCGAAGCGCCTTCTGCCAGCAATCCCAACCCTAGTTCATCCCGACCAGAATGGGTTTGTCCCTACTCGATCTACAGCCCTAAACCTCAGACGACTCTTTGGTATTATGGCACAGATCAACCCCGCGAGGAGCGCAGTAGCCATATCCCTTGACGCTGAAAAAGCGTATGATTCGGTATCGTGGGTCTATCTCCTTTCAGTGCTTACTCCTATATACGGAACCTGGGGCTCGTGTCCTGACCAATAAAGCCATTTCCAAGATGTTCCTCCTGGAGAGGGGGACCAGACAGGGATGTCCTTTTTCGCCCCTACTATTCGCACTGACCATTGAACCTATGGTGGGCGCTGCCCATCTTAGACACTTAGACAAAGGGATCACAATGAAGGGTTCCACCCAACTAATCTTGCTTTACGCGGATGACACATTGCTATATATCAGGGAGCCTGAGGTAAATATAACACCCATCATGACAGAGATCCAGGGGTTTGCAGACTATTCTGGGTATACTATAAATATGTCCAAATCGGAAAAATTCCCTCTAACACCTACCACCCGATGCCCTACAGACACAGGGGGGACTCAAGTGGTCCAAAGACCACATTAGATACCTGGGACTACTGGTCTCCAGGAACAAGCTCACCCTCTATGCAGAAAACCATGAGGGCTGCCTGCAGGCCTTAGGCGCCAAGCTTCAGATTTGGGGACGGCTCCCGATTTCCTTAGCCGGCCGTGTTGCCATTCTTAAAATGGTGGTCCTCCCTAAACTTTTATACTTATTTGTCAATATTCCTATATGGCCGGGCAGGGCCATATCCATGGTAGTAACATTTCTCTGGAACGGTAAAACAGCTAAGATTAGCTGGGAGAAAATGACAGAACCCTATTCCTCTGGAGGGATAGCGGCTCCCGATTTCGAGCTTTATTATTATGTCCCCCAAGCCCAATTTGCGAAATATTGGTATAATGACGAGAACAGTACACCCCATGCATGGATAGAGGAATATACCACACATCCCACGAATATACAATCAGTTATTTTTGATCCAAAGTATAAAGACACGTGCATATAATCCGGTTAGCTGCACAGTCAATGCGTGGATGGCTATATTCAAGAGGTTGGGATTGGAGGTCCCCTACAATCCAGAGGTACCGCTTTGGGACTTCCCGGGTATACCCCCCACGCATGACGCTAACATACAGGAGTCCTGGGACCCTAACGGGGAAATGAAGCTGGGTAACATGTTTGTTAATGGTGTTTTTGTGGACCGGGGTCTCTTTCTGAGGGCACTGGGGGGTGGACCCCTGAAAACATTGCCATATTACCGTATGAGGTCTGCATTCCAGAAGAGGTGGCCTCTCTTCCCGGATGAACCCCCACCTCATGCATGTGTGCAGTTAGTAACATCTAAAAATGGCCTGGGGATTTCTAGGTTATACACAGCTGTTCAAGCTCATACCCCCACATTGAATCAGATAAAGGAGCAGTGGGAAGCAGATTTACAGGGGCCCATTGAAGAAAAGAAATGGGACAGTTATTGTGCGTTATCCAAGAAGGTCTCGCTTAATTCTAGCCTAAGGGTGATCCAATTTAAAATCCTGAACAGGCTACATTATACACCGGCCAAAATTGCAAGGTTTGCACCAGACACCTCCGACGCTTGTCCTAAATGTAATGCTCCTCGGGCTGGATCCTTTCACATGTACTGGGACTGTCCGGGACTGAGGGGATTCTGGAGGGCGGTGGCTGAGCTGCTGGAAGAAATCACTGAGGTGCCCCCCGATTTGACTCCTCAGAAGTACTTGTTAGGGGACATTGGCAAGCACTCAGAAAAAATTAGAAGATTATTTAACATCTCATGCGCTATTGCCAAAAAATGTATTTTACAGAAATGGAAAATTTCTCTTCCACCCACCATGAACCAATTCCTACAAGAAATGACATGTCAACGAGTCAGAGGAACAGTTTGTTTTAACCTGACCCTCGGCATGCAGACCTAAGGACATTTGGGGCCCGTTCAGATTCTACCTTTGTAATATGATTACTGATGCTGACTTGTCATAATATTGCTATGTGAAATGTAACGGATAATTTACTTTTGATGTAACAGTTAAACAGATGAGCTGTGGTGTAACAGCCTATGCATGACCACTAATAAAAAAGAGTTTTTAAATAATTGGCAGCAAAACGTATTGTCGCTAAACAAATCGGATCAGTGCAGCATACTCATGTTCCCTGTGCTCTAATCTTCTCCTTGATATGTCTCATTAACTGGCGCCGTACAGCCTGTAAATGTCAGATTGGGAAGCCATGCTAAATCGGCTTAAATTCTGACCCAACGTGTAGAAGAGATAATAGAGGGACACAGATGCACACAGAGAGGCAGTCAAACAGACTGCTATATTAGGAAATATCTCTGTTGTCGTCCAACTGATGGCGAAAACAATAGACTAAACAATACTCTGGGAATAGACACAGCTAAAGGAAAATCAAGAAAATCAGACCCTCTCCTTTCTGATGCCCGCAACATCTAGAAATATTGATTTCAAAATGTTTCATCAATACAAAATGTATCTGCAGAGAATTTTAAATTTGCACGTTTTTCCTTTTCTTTAAAGAAATTGAGCCATAAAAGTGAGCTAAGCATTCTGAACAATATCTGCAAATAAAGCTTTCTTGTGTCTTACAAGGTGTAGTGTATTCTCATCTTGAACAAGCTGAACTTTAGAGAAAGGTTTTGAAGAAGCTCCTTGTCAGACTTATTTATTTTTTATTTTATTGGGCATTTATAATGTGCCTATACACAGTGTACTTCGAGGCACAACAAACCTAGAGGGTGGGGGAACAGGGAGGACAAAACAAACGATCCTACTAGGCCTTGTCACATTCGGATAGTGCAGGGAAGGGGGCGGGGTGCCAGTCAGGGCGGAAGGCCCCTTGAGAAAGCAAGTGACAGGGGGAGGCTAGGTGGACAGACCCAGGGGAAAGCAGGTTGTGCAGGGGAAGGAAGGTCCACAAACCAAGTGTGAGGTAAGGAGCTGGAAGGGCTACAAGAGCACAGGCCAAGCCAGGCTAGTTTGGGGGGAGGGGTCCGGAAGGGAAAGTGCAGGTAGTGGGAGGGAGGGATCAGGGGAGACCAAGTGCAGGGGAAGACTGGACAGGGTGGGGGGCAGCTGCCTTGTAAGACTCGAAGGAGCCAGTCAAGAAGCAGACAGGGACATTAGCAGGGGAGGGGGGAGTGGGAAGGAAAAAGAGAAAAGCAAGGTCTTGAGAAGTTTACACAACTTAAGGAGCTATGGCTAAAGTCTGAGAGGCGGAGGTCATTCCAGGAGGGAGGCCATTCCAGAGGGAGGGCCCTGCGGAGGAGAGAGATCTACCCCCCACTCTCTGCTTGGAAAAGCGTCTGATCTAAAGAGTTTGAGCTAGACGACTGAAGGGCTCTAGCAGGAAGGCATTTAGGAAGAGAGAGTTGGATGTAGCGGTGGCCCAGGCCCCAGAAAGCCTTGTAGGTGGTGCAGAGGGTCTTGCACTTGATCCTCACAGCAACTGGAGCCAGTGGAAAGATTTTAGGGCTGGAGAGATGAAGTCCCTGGGCCTGAGGCCAAGGATACGTTTTGCAGTCATGTTCAGGATTAGTTGAAGGGGGCGAAGGGAGTAGTTTGGCAGATTGAGGAAGAGGCTGTTGCAGTAGTCCAGCCTGGAGTGAACCAAAGCTCTGGAGACAATGAGTTTCCGGGGCAAGGTGAGGAAAGGGAGAATGCCTCCGGGGAGGTATTGCTGAGAGTGGGCCTTCTTCGCAAAGTCTGTGTGCGAGGAGAGAAGGAGAGAGAAGAGTAGAAGATGACACCAAGTTTTTTTGCCTAACAGGAGGGTGAGGGGGTTAGGCGGAATTATATGCAGTACCCTTTGGGAACACTACACACAATTAAGACTACAAGTGACAGTACAATTTCACCTTTGGTACAAGCCTGTGCTACACAGTTATAGTGGTAGCAGTAGCGCAGCAGCCAGACTTATCTCAAGAGTAAGTGAGCAGTACAAATAGTTACACAAAGGACAGCAATTACTAGGATTCAGGCAAACACTGACTAAAGGTTTCTAAGTAAAAGAATATATATTTATTTACTCAACAGTTGTAGAACATTTCACTATTCTAAGCAAGTTAAAAATCACAATCATAAATACACCACACCACTTCCCTTAAATTCCAGACAAGTTAAGCTCAGAAAATGAAGTGGGAGCAAAAGGGCACTCCAGCAATTTAAAAGGGAGGGAAAGACAAAGTTATTAGAAATAAGGCAAGACCAACAGGTAAGTACGCTGGGCAATTGAACACGAGAGACTACAGTGAGGAGACCAGCTAGAAAAGGCTTAGGGCCAAAGTCAATGGGTCAAAAGTCTTTTGCTCAAGATTACACAGTTCAGGGTAGTTTGCAGTAAAGTTTGTGGCACAGATTACGGACGAGGTTGGTTGGTAGAAAAGTTAGTTCAAAGAGAAGAGAATGAAAAGCCCTCGGATTGGAGAAAGATTTCAAACACTTTCCCTGCGGCTGAGTGAAACGCACAACTGGATTTGCACAGTACCTTACAATGGAGAGGGGGCTGTAACTGAGGCAGACGTTCCTGGTAGTTCCTGCAGGCTCACGGTTCCTGAAACGACTGTCGGACTAATCAGAAGCAGGAAGAATGGAGGGTCCTGCACTACCCAGGGAACAAACCAGCAGCAGCGCCAAACAACGAATAAAAGGTGCGCTCCTTAAAACCCAAGCAGGGTCCGACCTTCCTGGCTATCCGGCCCACTGTAGCTCTGTACAGCGAATTCAACCATAGGAGAGGTCCTGGCTTGTAGTTTGGGCGAACTGGTTGGTCCCACCAGCTCAAGGGAAGAAGTTTCCTGGAGGATCTTCTCTGTCGTCGAATTTGGAGATTCGGACCTGCAGCAGGGCTTCACTGGGCGGTTCAGTCGTTGTAGGGGTCCTCTTCTTCCAGTTCCTCGTTGGTTCTTTCGTTCCAGTGGCGACTCTGCTCTTCCAGTCCCAGAGACCTGCTTTTTATGCAGTTTTGCCCCATTCATACAGCCTGATTGTCAATCACACAGCAGGGTGGCTGGCCTGGCAAGGCCAGTCCCCTTAGCCAATCAGACAAGAGTGCGACTTGGGTTACCAAGGGAACCCATGGCAGGGGTCCGAAGATCCCTCCCTCACATCCTGCCTACCTAGACTATCAGGCGCCTTAAGGAGGGCTTCTGTGCAGAAGCCAGCGAAAAGTCAGCGAACAAAGGAGTCATCCCCGGTTTGGCGCGCAGAGAAAAACACGACAAAGAATTTAACAAAAAGAAATGGCGACTAAACCCAGCCGGAACCAAAATAAAATGTATTTGGTTAGAGGGTTTATGTTCGAGGCTAATATAATAGCCTAAAACATTACCACGTTTATATAAGATAATCGCAGTAGAAAAGTTAGGGTAGATACCACTGCCACCAGCCAAGTCTTAATGTTAAGGGAGCGAAACAAGGCTCTGAGAGGCACAGACAAAAAGGGATAAGAGTTAACCCTTTCCAATACCCCATGTAAGATGGGGTGTACTGGGTCTGTGGTTTAAAGTGACTATATAAAGTTAACGGCAACTTTACTTGTTTCTGGGGACAGTAGTCAGCCACAGAAAAATGGAGTCAGGGGGAAGTCTCAAAGACAACCCTGTGTCACTGCACTGAAGGTGCTGTGTAACACACACAGAAAGTGGTGCCCATGGAGTAGGTGAGGCTCCAGTGCCCAAGATCACACAGAAGTAGAAATACACATAGCAAAACACATGTAAGAGTGGGGAAAAAAGGCTCACACTCTGACCAGATGAGAAAAATAAATCCTAAAAATCCAGCAAAGCTGCGGGGGGATTCTTTAGGTAAGGAAAATCAACCATTTATGAGAATTATCCATAACAGAGGGGGCTCATGGAGGGTGGCCAGGGTGTGGGAGGAAAAGAGGGAGCAGGTGTCCCAATGATAAGGATGTCTGTCTTACTGGCATTAAGGCAGAAATCGTTAGAAGTGCACCATGCCTGAATAGCAGACAGGCAGTCAAGAATGAGAGAGGAAGAGGAGGAGGCAGAGGAGGGAAGCTTGAAGGAGAGCTGCGTGCCATTCGCATAACAATGGAAGTTCGGAGAGCAGGTGGAGATCAAATGGGCTAAAGGGGCCAGGTAGATGTTGAAAAGCCAAGGAAACGGGGATAGAGCCCTGAGGGACACCACAGGTGGAGAGTGAGATGGTGGAGAGAAGTTGAACCTGGGAAGATCGGTCCAAGAGGAAGGTGGTGATCCAGTCCAGAGCCAGGCCTGTGATGCCAAGGTTATCACAGAGCCGATTTATCAGTGTGGCATGATTGACCGTATCAAAGGCAGCGGAAATGTCAAAAAGGATGAGAACGGAAGGAAAGCTGGAATCAAGATAAGAGAGCTAGTCTTCATGGGTGTTCAGGAGAGCAGTTTCTGTGCCTTTAGCAGCTCCAAAGCCAGACTGGTGGTCGTGGAGACAACCAACAGATTCAGTGTGGTGCATAAACTGGGAGATGGCGATCTTCTCCGAGAGTTTGCCCAGAAGAGGGTGATGGAGATAAGGCGGTAGTTTACCGGACAGGAAGTGTGGGCAGAAGGCTTTTTGACGAGAGGGTGCACAAGGGAGTGCTTGAGGAGTGAGGGGAAGGATCCAGAGGCAAAGGAGTGATTGTAGAAATCGGTCAGGGCCGGACCAAGGGAGACAATGCTGTCCTTGATAGTTCTGGAGGAGCAGAGGAGCATTGTGTTTGGAAGAGAGTTTCATAGAGTGGACATGTCTAGAAACCTCATCAGGTGTTATGGGAGAATAAGGAGAGTAGGGGGGGGGAAGAAAATGCAAACTATAGCCCTCCACTCTGAAGGCCCCTGAAGCACATTTTTCTTTTGAAGTCATCATTTAGAGAAGACTACACAAACCTAAATGGAGAGAAGCATATTGATCTTACCTCTTTGAGTTGGGTCAACATTCCAAGAACAATCACTTCTCCAACTTTTGCTGTGCTGCCTAGTAGAGTCTCCACTGTTTTAAGCTGAAAAGAAAACAATGGATTGTATACACATATTTTTTTAAAGTCTGCTAGTCACTGTAACATAAAAAGGTTTGTAAGAGGAAATAAAAAGTAGGGTTGCCAGCATAAGCAGGCTCAAAACAGAGAAATAAGACACTGGCCTATATTATGGGTTAGCCGGTATGTTAAAAATGCCAGAAGTACAAGCATTTTTACCGGACCGGCTCACTCTTGAGTCTGCCGCTAGGGGCAGTGAACTACTGAGAGTTCAGGTCCCTACCGGCAGAGAAATCACTGAATCACTGGCACTGTTAACAACGGTGCCAGTGATTCAGTAGTTCCCATCCCATGTAGTCACCGGGATATTAGGTGCCGGTAACGATAAGGTGAGTTTGCTAGAATCCTGTTGGTAGTACAGGAGGGTTAGCGGCAGACCCGCAGTGAGGGCCACTGTGTCTTTGTTACATTTCCTAAATGTTGTCCATTGCTGTGATGTGCAGGTACCAGGCCCAGGTCACAGACAACAAAACATCAAAAACTATATATCTCATTTGAATCTGAATCACAAAGCTCTTTAGTGCTTGTGAGGAAGCATTAAGTAGTTTTCCTCTGAAGTTAAACCCAAGACCAAAACGAAGATCCTGATTTCTGTGCAAAGACACCAAGCCATTTAATAGCCTCTTGAAATATGGCAATTAAAATGCAAAGTTCAAAGAAAACAAATAAAAAATGTGTGGCAAGCCAGTGCCTATTTTGCCACCATAATATGAAGGTTAGAAACATATGTTCATATAACTACAATGAGACACAGAATCGTACAATATTGTCATACAATGTTCAAACGCAAACATGACAGCAGGGAGGGGGCTGGAACTATAATGTCAAGTCATAAAAGTAGCTTAAAAGCAGACTCCCAAGAGTCTACCCTTAACAGCATGAATTGCTGTTTGGTTTGCGGGAGAGTTGGGATATCTTATGTTATAGGCATTTATGAAGTGTAACATATACAAGAAGTGGTTTCTTGGTGGTTTTCTTGCACAATTGGTGGTGAGCTGCTGCATTTCGTACATCAACAAAAGTGTTTTGTACAAGTATATGGTTGGGAATTGTAGAACCGATTTGACAGAGTAGTGAACATTGTTTTACAAAAGCAGTTACAAATGTGTGGGTAAAGCATACACTTTTCAAACAGTTTCTACTAGATGTACCTATGTAGCCATGGAAGCTAGTGAACGTGCACCTTACTTTTTCATATTAAGAGTACAGAGCTTACTTCAATACCTGGAATTTGCTCTGGCTTTCATCAGGATGGGCACCAATTACAGGAGGAGTGAACAATTCATGCCGGTGTGTTCTCTAAAAAAAGAAATGGGGATACATTAATCTCTAAAAGTCCATATTGCCATAGTCACAGGTCAGTGGTGTATTAACTTCCCTTAGCACAGAGGTGGGTCCCACTGCAAACAAGCCTACTTAGAAGACAGACTGTTTTTGCCAATAAAAGGCTGCGTTCCGAAATGGCAAACTGCTTCTCCCACTTAACATCACCTATCCACACCTTACATGCACCACCCTTCTCTCCGTTGCATTAAAAATAGGAATATTGAACTTAACTGCTGTGCCTTTTCCTTCTGCTTCTTTGCCACCAAGGAAACACACATGCTCTTGTTTTCTTTTGAACAACTTCCCTTTGCATTTCCCACTATTTTGTCAGCAGTCTTGGAGATTTACTTCGAGGCATATTGACAAGTTCTACAGTGGCTGGTGAGTTTGTCCTTGGGCTGTAGGCGGGATTTAGCTCAGCCTTGGCATTTACCTCAGTCTTGGATTGGGAGTGTGCATTGTGATATGGCACTTTGTCTCATATGGCACTTTGTCTCATTCCAGATGTTGCTGTTTCGGTTTTGAATCTTTTCCCCTCTGCCTCAATTACACACACAATCCACTGCAGCTAGCAACAGTTGCCACCTCATGAAAGGAGTTAAGACTACATAGAGGCTTTTTTACTTGGTTGTTCACATTTTTATAGAAATAAGGAGAACAATTCTAGCTTACTGGCTTAACAGCTCTTATGTTTAATGACATTTGCAGAAAATGGAGCCTATATTTCCAGGTTCATGTTTAAAAATGAAAGTCAATAAATGTCTTCTACATACATCATAAATTTTTGTATATATATTCTGACAATTGTCATTTACTTTTTGGGGCTTAGGGACCTCTCCTGAAAAAGGGCATCCACCATATTTGCTTGTGACATGACATGACATGAATGCATAGATTAGCAAGTTAGCAAGTTTTTACTGATTAACCTGTCACATTTGTTCAATGATGCATCAATGTATACTGAAAGTCCATCGAGGATCCCTTTATTTAATTATTCTGATCGAGTTCTTTTTACATTTTATTTAAAGAAATATATATATTTAATGACTTATGTCATCAATTGCATAGTCCATGTTTCGAGTGTACACGTCTGAAGCGTGTGCGGTTCGGTGGGCGGCAACACCATTTATGGTTGTCTCTAGCATTTGTATTTTTGGATTTCTCCTCAGACCTAGGTACCAGGTGTCTCCCTAGACAGTGCAGCTGTAGTTTGTTTCTACACAAGTTATAATGTTTTAAGTACTTTTATTGTGCATATACCCATACAACGTTATCCTCTCTTTTCACCTGTTATGATTTTGTTTCAAGATCTTTTCTTCATTGTTTTGGTGACTGAGTGTTCACTCCATAGGTAAACACATTCACCAAAAAGAAGTCCCATAGCACCCAGGTGCTAAAGTATGTCGTGGTAGCCCATACCAGCTTCCCTTCAACCAGAGTCCATTTCCTTTATCCGGCCCCAATAGCTTCTGTTCTGATCATGGCTCAAGTTGACGGTACACACGAGTGGACGGAGTCCACCCACTAGTTTAAGTGAGCTAATTTCTGGTGACGCCACATTCTCTTTGTATGTTAATGAGTCCCCCCACTTTTACTTTTTGCGGACTGGACCCCTGATTCTGTTACAGTTCACCATGCAGTGTCAGAAAATGAACTGCTATACCCCATTGATATGGTGTGGGCGCTCCGGGGATCTGCACTTGATACAATGTTGCAAGTGTACTGGTCGGTGACCACCGGTTACACTGTGTGCGAGTTTGAATACTTGCGTTTGAAACAATGTTGTCAGCTTGTTGATTCCCGACTGCATATTTAACCACCTGTGTTACAAAAGTAACAACACATTCCCTCCTAGAAGAGTGTTTCCTTGCCAGAGACACGTTTGTAAATGCACTAAAGGAAATCATTATGTAGACATTCACAGATTTTAAATACCTTATCAAGAATTTCTCCACATACAATTCACATTCTGAGGAACAAAAGACATGGATCTACTGTAAACAGCCCTAAAGAGGGGCCAAGTGCAATCAAAGATAACGGGCAGACCTGATGAAGGCTTGGTCCCTCCCATCCCCTGAGCCCAACGTGAGGACACGTATTCAAAAAGACACAGGAGAAGACCAACGTTGCCTCTGATTATTTTTCTTAAAGTGCGTTAACAGTTTGATTTTGTGTGCATGTTATTTTCCATGTTCGCACGTTTTTAACAAGGAAAGTGTCTTGTGAGAAGGCATGCTTAGTGAGCCATCAACTCTGTAGTGAGTGTGGAAGGGAATTTACACTCCAGCACTGAAATTCTTTACGAAACAATATAAAATGAGCACCATAAATCACTTTTTCTAAATATATAGACAAAAAACAAATATGTTAAATTGTATTAACAGCTCATAAACCAATCCAAGACTTCAATATATGCCATAGTACCTATCAAAATGTCTTGTGTGCAAGATAAAAATATGTAATCACCAGGAAAAAAAAGCACTGTATTTTCAGTATTACCAAAGGGGTATATTTGTGGTTATTGCAGCAGGGAAACATAGAATTAGGGAGGCTTGAGGCTAGTTCAAGGCTTTGTATTGAACATTTGAGGGCCCTAGGGCTGTTCCTCACTCTCGTCTCCCCGGGGGTCCCTCCTTCACCCAGGCATCCTTAACCCTGTGTTAGTGCTATTGATCGGTAACTATCTAAATGCTGACCTTATGCCGAGGTGAATGCAGACTCGCAGACTTCCACAGGAACTTCCCGACTGTCCCTACTCTATCCAATTGTTAGTATTCTAACGGGAGTCAGGTTAGTGCTTGCACTTGCGTGGGTACCCTCAGGCTAGATCGATCCTGCCCGCTCACCTCTATTCCACTAATCGTACTACCACTTCGTCCACGTACTCCTCCCTCCAAATCTTTTGTTCCTGAAATGTTTCACTCCTCGTACTACCCACCTCCACCTTTTGATATAACCACTCCTCACACGAACTAGTCTTCACTAATCCCTCTACCTTCTAGTCCCCTTCTTTCCACTACTACACTCCTCCACCCACTACTGCCAATCACACCTGTGGTGAATCTGATGTTGTCACCACTCCGTTCACAGAGGTAGCCTCTACTCATGTGGCCAGAGGACGGCAGCCACTACCTGATCCTGAAGGCAGCTATGCGAGGGTGGATCACATGAGGGGAGGCGACCCTCAGAGGGATGGACAGGCATCATCAGATAAAACATGGTCTCCCCCTTTCCTTTTAGGAATATTCCCTCCATTTCCCATGCCGTGATGGCATATTGTGATGGCCCCCTTCAACATCCTGCAAAAACTACTGACACAACCTTCAAACATGTAACACTGATGAATCCTGTGGAGTCCTCACAGAATCCCTACCTGAAGTCTCCTCCCAGGTTGCCTGGGGAAGGCAGCCGCTACCTGATCCTAACTCTGGTGGATCACCTGGGAGGAGAAATTCCCAAGGGAACGGGATGATTCCATCAGGAGTGACGCTGAATTAATCCTCTTCTCAAGATGAGGTTCCTTTAATACCGACCGGAATACTTAATGACTTGTTGACATAGTAAGACTTCGATTCTGGAAACCCCTATGGTAAATGTGGAAATGATACATGCAGGGACCAGGGAACTAATACAACCTCTTCTGATAAGACATGCATTTCTCACCGTAATAGCATTTCTGATGGTTGTATCTGCTTAGAATCACATGCTGTGCATATGGTCCGACATCCAGAGGTAACCGCAGAGTATTTCATCTTGTCTTTAGGGGACCGAAAGGGGACGTCGGCATAGGAGTGTCTGTAACACTATCCCTATCGGGACGTGTAGTGTCCCCAAAATCCCTCCGATTGAACAAGTTACTTACCAACTGGTAACGTTCTTTCGATTGGATGTTCCTCCAACGTATTCCTCATCTTAGATTTATTCCATCAGCTTTGCTGCTCTTTGGAAATTTTGCATCGATGTCGTCGAGTTGATGGTCCCTCGAAGGCCTCCGTCGAGGGTGACGTCTTCGGGTATATAAGTAGCACGCGCGGCGCCCGTTTGCCTCAGTTCTGTTTTTCCCCTTTTTATCTATGATTTTGTACTGTGTAGATTGTGCCAGCAGACAGGTATCAGCTTTGCGAGATTTTAGTTGGCAATAACCCGGAAAAATCTACAGAGGGGTAGGATGGGAGGGCGATGAGGAATACGTTGGAGAAACATCCAATCGAAAGAACGTTACCAGTTGGTAAGTAACTTGTTCTTCGAGTGGATTGTGTCCTCCAACGTATTCCTCATCTTAGATAGACTCCCAAAGCAGTATGTATAATTTCTCTGGAGGGGTTCGATTTTTCAATGCCCTTAGATGGCGTAATAAAGCACTGCTTTTCCAAAACTCAGTTCCTTAGACTGGGAAGCATCCAGGCTATAGAATTTTGAAAAGGTTTGTAGTGAAGACCAAGTGGCTGCTTCACAAATGGACCTTATTGGAACACCTCTTTGAAGGGCTGTCGAAGAGGCGATGCCTCTGGTGGAATGAGCCCTTAACCCTTCTGGTGGGTCATTTTGTGCTAATCTGTAGCATTCTGAAATGCAAAGCACAATCCAGCGTGAAATTGTCTGTTTTGTCACCGATTGACCCAGTTTCCTTCCTGTGTAACCTATAAACAGCTGGTTGTCCACTCTAATCTGGAAAGTCTAGAGATGTAAAAGCTTAAAGCTCTTTTTGGATCCAACCTGTGTAATCTTTCCTCCTCCTTAGTAGGATGGGGCGGAGGATAGAATGCGGGTAAAACAATTTTCTGACTTAAATGAAAATCAGATACTACTTTCAGTAAAAATGATGGTTTAACCCTCAACACAACTCTGTCTTATGGAACACAGTATAGGGTGGCCCAGAAGACAGCGCCTGCAATTCGCTCACTCTTCTTGCAGATGTTAAAGCAACTAAGAAGGCAGTTTCCCATGTTAGTAATCTTAATGGACACGTGTGCATAGGCTCAAAAGGCGAACACATTACGAATTTTAGGACTAAATTGAGATCCCAAATCGGTACTTGAAATGGGTGAGGAGGAAACACATTAGTGAGTCCTTTTAAGAATTGTGTTATCAAAGGAATTTTGAAGTAGGAGCATTCTTTCCGATGAGTGCTTGAAAATGGAAAGCGATGCAAGGTAACCTTTTATTGTTCCAACATTCAGGCCTCTATGTGCTAGGTTCAGAAGAAAAGATAGTACTTCTGGAATAGAACATAGAAAAGGATTGACATTCTTTTCTCTGCACCAGTTGCAAAACTTTTTCCAACGGCAACGGCATAGAGACTTTGTTACTGGCCTTCTTGCCGAAAGCAACACCTCCATAACATCATCTGGAAGGTTCCGATCCCTGTATCTCAGCCTTTCAGATACCAAGCATGAAGGTTGAGCGTTTTGACCTCTGGATGGAGAACCTGACCCTCCATTTGTGAGAGAAGGTTCTCTCTCTGAGGAAGACGTACTGGAGGACAGATGGACATGTCTAGAAGGTCCGGGTACCACGTTCTCCTAGCCCAATCTGGAGCAATTAGGATCATGTGGTTCCCGAAGCGTCTCAGCCTCCTGATGACCTGAGGAATGACAGGAATCAGAGTGAACGCATATAATAGTGGGAAATTCCACTCCACCACAAACGTGTCCCCCAGGGCTCCTCTCGGGGGAAATTCCCTTGAGCAATACCTTTCGCACTTTTGGTTGATACCAGTTGCAAATAGGTCTACTTGAGGGGTTCCCCGAAGGGCGAAGATCTCTTGAATGACTTCCTGAGCTAGTTCCCATTCGTGGGACACCGTGCTCTGCATGCTCAGAGCATCTGCCGTCATATTCTCCTCCGGCTAGATGAATTGCCGTTAAAGAGATTCCCTCCTGAATTGCCCAATACCAGAGCTGCATTGCCTCTCTGCACAGAGGTAGTGACCGCACACCTCCTCTTTTGTTTAGATAATGCATGGCCACTGTGTTGTCCGTCATTATCAGGATATTCTTTCCCCTGACAGATGACAGGAAAGCCTTCAGCGCTAGTCTGATTGCCCTCAGCTCTGAAAGGTTGATGTGTAGTTTGGACTCCGATGGAGACCAACGACCGTTCATTGTCAAATCGTTGGCATGAGCTCCCCACCCCCATGAGTGAGGCGTCCATCACTACTGTGATCTCCGGCCATGGTTGCCAAAAAGGTTCCCCTTTTAGGATGTT